>NC_084806.1:24896734-25545567 GCF_963583255.1 Pyrus communis | reverse complement strand
GTGCGTCTATAATTGGTAAGAACCAATGATTTGTAGGCATATATTCTGTTTTTTGTCATAATATGTTCTCTCCGTTTCTTTTCAAAATGTTCTCTGGGTCCCTCATTATTTATTTAATAATACAACACCAATCTCTGAGAATGTACATATAATTGCGGATGCTGACGTATTTGATGCGTGCTTATATGCAATCACATGTCAACTCCATTTGTCTTCTAGCTGAAATTCTGTTTCTGTCATGTAAAATCCATGTAAGATCTAACTTCACTTTATATATACGATTGCTGGACAATTGACAGAAAAAAGTTGCTTGTCATCTGTTCTCTTTTCGGTCATTTGTTCATGCATTGCTTATGTGAAACAAATAGTAGAACTTGAACGTGTTTTTAAAGAAACCCCCTATCTTTTAGACTATTTTCGTACACTTGGCAATATAACATCCTTCTGCTGGTTTGCAATAAAAAGCGCATGATAGGGTCCTAAGAGACATTCTTTGGGGATATTAGAAAAGAAAGGAGTACGAGTAGCATATATCCAAGCTATAAAGGATATGTATGATGGAGCAAGGACTGCTGTAAGAACTCATGAAGGGCAAACCGAAAGCTTCCCCATAATTGTAGGCTTACATCAAGGCTCATCTTTAAGTCCTTATCTTTTTGCATTGGTAATGGATGAGTTAACGGGACATATTCAAGATGATATTCCTTGTGTAAGCTTTTCCCAGATGATATAGTGTTGATAGATGAAACTCAGGAATGAGTAAATGCGAAGCTTAACCTTTGAAGAGATGTGTTGGAATCTAAAGGTCTTCTCCTAAGTCGGTCAAAGATGAGTATATGGAGTGCAAGTTCATTGTGAACGGAGGCTCAAATGAGTTAGGGGTGAGGATTGGAGATCAGGAAGTACCAAAAAGCGATTGTTTTTGCTACCTAGGATCTATCTTGCAAAAAATGGAGAGTTGGATGGAGACCTCAACCATAGAATACAAGCTGGATGGATGAAGTGGAAGAGTGCATCGGGTGTGTTGTGCGACCGTCGTATGCCACTAAAGCTCAAGGGAAAATTTTATGGGAAAACTAACAAAAAGTCCTAAAAAAAACTTCAGTTTTTAATCAAAAGGACAAAATAAAGATGCAAGTGAATAATACCAGGAGTGACTTTTCAAGGTAAAAATGTCCTTAATATTAAAAGTGAACAATACCAGGAGTGTTTCATTAAGTTCCCAAAATTTTATAGGACAAAAATGTTTTATGGCGGGGAATGTTGGGCGGTGAAGCATCAACATGTACATAAAATGAGTGTAGCGGAGATGAGAACGCTTTGTTGGATGTGTGGGCACATGAGAAAGGATAAGATAAGGAATGAGGATATTCGAGGTAAAGGAGGAGTAGCCGAAATTGAAGAAAAGATGAGAAAATTGGTTACGATGATTTGGTCATGTGAAACGAAGGCCTATAGATGTTCCAATTAGAAGATGCGATTATGTGACAGAGGTTTAGGGCTGAAGGGGTAGAGGAAGACCTAGGAAGACTTTGGAAGAGACTCTAAGAAAAGACTTGAAGTACTTGGATCTAACGGAAGATGTGGCACAGAACCGAGTGCAATGACATTCTAGAATTCATACAGCCGACCCCACTTAGTGGGAAATGGCTCTGTTGTTGCTGTTTGTATCAACTATCTGTCTTGCAGTTCGAATTGTAAATTTCATGTTTTGTTCAAATCGTCCACTGTATTTTTGTCGTCCATTCTGATAGACTTAGGAATTGGTCTAGTAACTTGTAGATATATGCTAGGAAGAAAAACAAAGTATCCTTTTCCTTTTGTAATAGTAATTTTGCATTATCCGACAGCAGTCATATCTCATTCCAATTACCAGTGCCTTTGCGGACTTCTTGTCCGCTCTCGTATTTTTATTGTTTCTTTGCAATAAAAATTGTTTTCTTCTTCAAAAACAATTCCAATTACCGGTGCTGTCTTTGTCCTTATGTCAGTCCATGACTGAGCATCTTATGGCAGTCATCTCTTACACAGACCTGTTTTATAGCCATGCTTGAGATTTTATATGAATGCTTTTCATGCTTTTTAATCTAGGTATTAAATGCCCATACAGCATCCACAATTGAACAATACCAGTGAAGGATGCTACAGTATTTAGTTCTGATCTGCAATCTGTTTTGTTTTGCTTGCAGGAGGTATTGTGAACAACACGTTGCGCCCTCAAATTCCCACGTGGTGCGACCCAGAATGGAAGTCTTTGATGGAAAGTTGTTGGGCTTCTGATCCTTCCCAGAGGCGATCGTTTTCTGAAATTTCTCAGAAGCTAAGAAATATGGCTGCTGCAATGAATGTGAAATAATTCCAGTCTCGATGAAGTTGATTCACTTCTTGCATTGTATGTTACCCAGGACTTAGCCGAAGAGGAAATAAGTTTTAAGAATAGATTTTGCAGTTTAAGGGGCAGCACTGTTTTCCAAGTATATTGAGGCTAATAGTGTATTATTATGCCTTGGTTCATCTGTGAAATGGTAATTTTCTTTGGTAAGTGCTGGATATGCGCTTTGCAGTGGCTTTTACCTGGAAAAGGCTTCCATCATACACGAAGCGCAGCCATGATGGTACGATCAAAACGTGTCCTTTTGTTTATTTATATTTTCATCTGGACTTGTATCCCCTTACTCTGTTGTCACACGCCATATTAATGCAGTCAATTTTGGCCCTTTCATGCAGGTTTATAAGTTACTTTGGTTGAGATCAGAATGGCGGTCCTGCTATCGAAGCTGAACCAAGGTCGCTTCCGAATGATGTGTATATACATAAAATGTTATTACCATGTTTAAAAGCCTATATCATGAGACGATAATGACGCATTATGAACCGTTGTTCTTGCTCGTATTCTGGGCCTCTGCTTAGTATCTTAGATACTACAGCTAGGGACATCTGTTTATATGTTCCAACTTTTGCTTTGGCTCTACGAATGTACAAAGCATGATTATCTGTTAGAACCTCTTTACACTGTTAAGTTTTGCCTCAGTGTTTATTCTACCTAGCAATAAAACACTCAAGTACAAAATTGATTGGATATTGATCAGATTTGTACCCAGTACAGCGACGGGAATCCAAGTTGATCGGAAAATGTTTGGAACACTGAAATTCTGATGGAAAATACGAATAATCTTCGACTTTCTTTTCTTTTATTTACGCTTCTATTATTACTGCTCGCAAAGAAGGATGTATGGTACTGTTTACCCAGAAAAACATAATCTACTAATTTGGTACCAGTTATTGTTGTGGCTTAGGGTTTCCAATGCATTGGGACGCGATGTACGTGTATCATACTTCGTAAATATAGGGGCAAAGCAGTGGTCGCATAGGTTTTTTAATTTTTAATTTTTTAATTTTTAATTTTTATTTTTAAGTACAACGATATATTTTACATTAAGGAGAGCGGGAGTTTGGTAAGCCGTATAATGGGCAACCTAATTTGGTATCGAATTCACCATTCACGAGATTCGAACTTAGACCTTTCACTTACAAGTAAAAATAAATACAACCAGACTGTAATATTGAGTGACATCATATAGTTATTATTAAGAGGTGGCAATCTTGGTTAAATTGAAGGGAACTAAAACCTGTCTTAAGGGCTAACATTAAGGGCACATCTGGTGTGCTGGACAAGATTGGATTTGGTATTTTAGACTGGTTAGATTAATATTGGACTGAATTGTTTAGGTAGTTATTATGAGGTGGCGGCCTTGGTTAAATTGAAGGGAACTGAAGCCTGTCTTAAGGACTAACATTAAGGAAAAGGATCCGGCTCCTCGCCACATCCTTTCCTAGCCATCCTAGGGATCCCGCAATCGTGTCCGTTCATCATACATCGTGTGATCAGTTTTCGTTAGGTACTATTTATATTTGAATTTTAAAATTTAAATGAATTATAACCGCACGATGTACAATGAACAAACACGATTGTGGGATCCCTAGGAAAAATATCTGGTGAGGATCCTTTTCCTAACATTAAGGGCACATCTGGTGTGCTGGACAAGATTGGATTTGGTATTTCAGACTAGTTAGGTTGGGATTGGATTGAATTGTTTAGGTAGTTATTATGAGGTGGCAGTCTTGGTTAAATTGAAGGGAACTTGTGGATGCAAATTTCTTCCTCCTTGTTCTTGGACAAAATTGCACCTACAAAACAAACAACACTTTAGGTCAAGGCCAAGAGCCTCACACGCCCACGATGAATGGGGTGGGGGGGGGGGGGTTGGTTGAAGAACCTTCGATGCCAAAGTTAGAATTTTGAGGGAAAAGTGTTTGGAGAATTTAGGGAATTTAGCAAGAGTGTAGAACTTAGGTTTTGGAGAAAATGAGGGTGATTATATAAGGGTGCGGCTGGCCCCTTTGGGAGGAGGAGGACCGGCCACTTGGATGGTTTTTTGGGTTAGATTCATGATTTGTTGGCTAATTAATAAATTAATTAGCTAATTAATATAATTAGAAAGGAGTGATTTGGGGTTTACCTTGTGAAGAAGATTTGATGAGGATGGATGAAATAGGTTTTGAATAAATACCTATTTTGGGCACTTTTAACTTGATTGAGGGATGATTGCCCACTACTTGCGTGTAGAAATCCCTGTGGTGTGGCACATCGGCTGGCAGGGGCCAGGAGTTGGCTTGGCATAAGCCAATGAGGTGGTGTGGTAGGGGCCATACCTTGTGCTACTCGGCTTTACTGAAGCCAAGGATTGGCTCAACATGGCCAAGGAAGTGGCGTGGCATGGGCCACAGTTTGGGTTGCCTCGTCTAGGCTGCTTGCCAAAAATGAGAAAATTGCTTGAGTTTGATTTATTAGCTACCGTAGATGGAGCAGTCAAGGATGGAGCTGCCAAGATCGGAGCTGCTGAAGATGAAGTGTCAAATGAGCGAACAGTTGAGTGCAAAGTGGTTGCTACCCCTTGACTATTTGCTGCATAGTTGGTCTTCAAGCATTCAATATTTTGAGCTATATGGCCTTCTTGCACTAGAGAGCTTACCCAAATAGGTGTCGGGGAATTAGTTTACCTTCTCGCAGTGGAGAGCAATTAGTTTACCCTTTAGCATTGGAGAGCAATTAGTTTACCCTCTCGCACTGGAGAGCTTATCCATATGGGTGTCAGGGAATCGGTTTACCCTTTAGCACTAGAGAGCAATTAGTTTAACCTCTCGCATTGGATAGCAGACCTATATGGATGTTGGGGAATTGGTTTACCCTTTCACACTAAAGAGCAATTAGTTTATCCTCTCGCACTGAAGAGCAAACCCATATGGGTGTTGGAGAATTGGTTTACCCTTTCGTACTGGAGAGCAATTAGTTTATCCTCCTCTTGCACTGAAGAGTAGACCCAGATGGGTGTCGGGGGCTTGGTTTACCCTTCAGTAATGGAGAGCATGGAAGTCATTGTTGTGAGTGCAGCTGAGGAAAGTTGGACTACTGGATAACTGAAATAATCCTCAGCTTGCGAGATCTTGTTTGGCTAACTGCTTAAGACTTTAAACTGCTTGTGGAACCCATGTAAGGGTGCAAGCGCAGTAAGCTGCTCCTAGAATTATTGCGATATCATTAGGTGTTTCGTTGTGTGAGCTTTTGAGGCTCGGTTGGCACTAGCCACAAGGCAAAATTGGCACGGCTGGGAGGCGTGGTGTAAGATTGGCATAGTTATGAGCCATGCTGTGCAAGGGTGCTCATCAACTCTATAATTTGTCGAGACAAGTGTTTCTATTTGGGTTGGAAAAGCTTGGGTGAAATGCGTCTCCTTGAGTAGCAGAAATGTAGTGGACTCCGGGTGTGAGATTTGAGTTGGGAAATGTCAAATCTGCTGAAAAAGGGTGAAAAATGTCACCGGTTCAATCATCGGCCTAGAAATTTAGTGCCAGGAATGTTGAACCGGTCTTTAACTGACTTGGGCTGCTTGGGACACCACGGGAGTGGACTGGGCCTCGAATTGGATAGTGGGAGCGGGTTAGATCGCCGGTGGGGGTCGAGCAGTTGGCGTGGATTACCCCACCTCCGATGTGCGTAGGCGCTAGGCTTAGGCTCTGGGTTAACCTTGGGCCTGCAAGCACTAGGCTGATTCTCCTGTCGCAGCTGCCTGGGCTTGTACTGCTGAGGTAGTGGCTCAGGCATGCTCGTGCTGGGCCTAGCTCGGCTGCCTTGCAGATTGGGTCGTGCACCAAGTAGACGAGGCTTTGGCCTGCGCTGCTAGGGCAGCATCTTAAGCTGCTTCTAGCGTCTGGGTTTGCTACTGCAAAGTGGCATGGGCCTAGGCTTGTGGTTGCCTCGCTGCTTACCGTGGGCTTGCTGCCATGGAGCTGGCCCACTCCCCACTGCCACGGTGGTCCCCGTGGCTGCCATGGTGGTGCTTTATGGTGGCAAAGTTAATCATTTTGCCATCGTTTTGAGCCTCGTGGGTTGTCATGGTGCGCATAAAAACCAGAAAACTATGAAACCGAACCGAATCGAGTGAAAAAAGGGTAAAAACCATGTTGACCAAAACCTATCAACCTTTGACTGAGAACCGGATCGAACCACTTTGAACCGATTTAGGTTTGGTTTTGGGCTTTGGAAAACTGGTTCAAACCGAACCAAACCGTGAGGATATATTTATATGGGTTTTATTGTGCCAAGTCCATGTCTATCTTGTTTTTCTTAAGCCCAAATCATTTCTATTATCTCATTAATTCAAAAGCCCAATCCATACAACTACATAAAATACCCTAGCTCTCAATCTCCATTTCTTATTATTGCTCCACACTCAAGGTCAACCGCACATTCCTCTTTCAAACTCTCACCTTCAACCTTCTCTCTCTTATTCATCAATTCTCGAATTCACACCCAGCCTTCATCTTCTCGTCCTCTCCCGTTCCTTTCTTTGCTTGCTCTACACCCAGCTTCGTCTTGTCGTCCTCTTTGCCTTCTTGTCCTTGTCTTGTCGTCCTCTTCTTCCCATTTCTTTCATTGCTGACTCCACAACCACTCTCTCTCCTTCTCTCCATTGATTTTTGGTTGCAAAAATGGGTTTGATCTTGAAGGGAAGGATTTGTAAGAAATCGGTTTGAAACCGGAAGCCGGTGAAACTAAACCGGAACCGTTACACGCCGAACCGCACGGTTTTAATGATTATTTTAGGTAGAACCGAACCGCACTGGAACCGTCAAGAATAGCTAGTTCGGTTCCAGTTTGAGAGAGAAACCGGATCGAACTGGACCGTGCCCACCCTTAGTGATGAGGCTATGTCTTGTCGTCCATCATTTGATCTAGATCTTTGAACGTAGGAAGTTTCATTCGTCGTGTTTTTGAATTTTTTGTCGTTGTATTTTTTTTCCTCACCTTTATTCAAAGAATTAAAAAAATTCTAGGAATAAGAAAGTATGAAAAATTTATGAATGAATGAGAATCGAGAAATTTTGAATGTGAGAGTCTTCTTCGAGCGTGTGAATTAAACTCTCAATGAAAGCACCAATTTGTGGATACAAATTTCTTCTTTCTTGTTCTTGGACAAAATTGCACCTGCAAAACAAACAACACCTTAGGTCAAGGCCAAGAGCCTCACGCGCCCACGATTAATTTTGGGGGGGGGGGGGGGCTTTGGCCGAAGAACCTCCAATGCCAAAGTTAGAATTTTGAGGGAAAAGTGTTTGGAGAATTTAGAGAATTTAGCAAGAGTGTAGAACTTAGGTTGTGGAGAAAATGAGGGTGTTTATATAGGGGTGTGGTCAGCCCCTTTGGGAGGAGGAGAACCGACCACTTGTATGGTTTTTTGGGTGAGATTCATGATTTGTTAGCTAATTAATAAATTAATTAGGTAATAAATCAATTAATTAACTAATTAATATAATTAGAAAGGAATGATTTGGGGGTTACCTTGTGGAGAAGATTTGATGAGGATGGATGAAATAGGTTTTGAATAAATACCTATTTTGGGCACTTTTGACTTAATTGAGGGATGATTGTCCACTCCTTGTGTGTAAAAATTCCGGTGTGCCTCAAGGGTAATCTTGTTTTTTTAACCCAAAAATCTACGTGTCACCTTCGTATTTTTCTTGATTATTTTTTGCTCCACGAAACTGAAACCTGTCTTAAGGGCTAACATTAAGGGCACATCGTGTGATTAGTTTTCGTTGGGTACTATTTATATTTGAATTTTAAATTTTAAATAATTTCTGAGCGCACGATGTACGATGAATGAACATGATTGCAGGATCCCTAGGAAAAGGATATGGCGAGGATAATTTTTCTAACATTAAGGGCACGTCTGATGTGCTGGACAAGATTGGATGGAGGTGGATTGTCTGCCCTCCCATTTGCATACTCTCCCCATGCCCTTCTGTTTGTGTGGTCACGGTTAAGCCACGTCAACATTTTATATTTCTATTACTTTTTGTTTTATTATTTCTATAAAAATTTAATATAAAATGTTGACGTAACTTAACCGTGACCACACATCACAGGAGGGCATAGGAAGAGTATGAAAATAGAAGGCCAGACAATCCACCTACAGATTGGATTTGGTATTCAGACTGGTTAGGTTGGGATTGGATTGAATTATTTAGGTAGTTATTATGAGGTGGCAGCCTTGGTTAAATTGAAGGGAACTGAAACCTGTCTTAAGGACTAACATTAAGGGCACATCTGGTGTGCCGGACAAGATTGGATTTGGTGTTTCAGACTGGTTAGGTTGGGTTTGGATTGAATTGTTTAGGTTGTTTGTCTAGTGTTTGGTGTAGACTGTCTCCATCCGACTAGGAAGGATGAGATTTTAAAAGTCAACCTGTTCACTAATGACCCCCACAATGACGCACAGCCCGTTCACGATGCCTTTCATGACGACACAGCAACGTCGATCCTTGTCGCGATGACCCATCCAAGTCGCCGCTCCGAACCTGCCCTTGACTCCCTAAAACTTGCAAACAGATCCACTATATCCCGATGACGACCCACCCACTTAACAACACTGCTCGCAACTCACAACACCACTCGTGACTCTCCTTACCCCTTGTGACCTGGCACTACACAATGCTCACAATCCACTACAGAATTGATGAAATTAGATGAATCTCTAAAGAAAGGCGATGAGTGGCCCTCGGAGAAGAGCGTCGGGTTCGTAACCTATTGTTCAGGTTGGGTTACGTAGTCCGTCCTACTTTGGAGTTGAACCCATGACTCAAAATCTTGTCCATGACACAAATTGCGTCATCAAACACGGGTTGTGACTCAAATCCAATTTTAATTGGAACAACCAGTCCTAGCTAGCCCATCAAAAGGGGTTTATACTTGGGAGCCTTATATAAAAAACACAACCTACATTACCTAGAACGCTACCACATTTCAATAATTTCATGGAGCGAAAAAAGATCAAAACACACTCAACCCAACCCAAAAATAAGGAAATCAATGTTCGAAAATTCCATTCTTTACCCCGGACCAAACCCATTAGTAAACAGACATCAGCTTACACAACTTCAACAAAATTACTTACATGCCATTAGCTTGATCCTTGTGGACCATTTTTGCAGAAGCAGTTTCAACTATATATATAATTAGTTTTGTATACTTTTTAGTATACTTTGTTTGTATACGTTAAACAAATATCTTCTCAAAAAGATAGCTTAATTATCTGTAGAATCATTTTAACTATTTGTATAATTAGTTTGTATACTTTATTAGTAAAATCAGTTGGTATACTTTTAAAATCAAAATCTTGTGAAAAGATACAATTTAACCATATGTAAAATCAGTTATATCATTATTACTAGAATTAGTTTAACTATTTGTAGAACCATTTTTATATACTTAGTATAATCAAATGTGAAGAAAAAAAGAGAGAGAGAAAAAAAAAAAGAAAAAAAAAGAAGAAGCTAAACTTATGTAATAGGCCAAGATTTGGTCTTTTTTGATTTTCACTGGAAGCAACAAGTGGAGGAGAGAGAGAAAGAGAAAGCGAAGCAAGAGATGGAGAGAGAGAAAGAGAGAGAAGCGTGAAAAGGCCTTTTTGTAGAGGAAGTAGGAAGGAGAAGAGAAAGAGAGACAACAATACAAATATAAGATTGTATCCATCTTTCAAATATAAAGGGGCAAAATTGTAAATGCAAAAGAATCTCAAAAACAACCATGACATCTCCTGCCACATGAATAAATTTTGTCATCCTTGAAATAAATAAAAATTTAAACTCTATGCAAAATATATCTTATAAATTGTTTGTATATGTAATTTTTTCTTGTTGGGAACATTTTGGTTGAGTTGGATTTGGGCCTCTGTGGAAACTCTCTACCCTCCTAGTTCATTTTCGGCACGAAGTCCTAAAATACTTAAAAAAAAAAAAAAGCACGTCTTATGAAGCATTCTAGTTGAATCAATGACTCCAATTTAGCGATGATTGCATGATTACAATGAATTGGAACTTGCCTTGGTGAAGCGTGGCGTGGAAGCTAAAAACATATTGGTTTAGCAAGAGAGAGATTGTTCATACCTGCATGGTTTTAAGACTGGCCAATCCAAGGTTCTGAATTCTCTGAGAATATTTATCGTAGCTAAGGAAATTTAAAGGAAGTTAAAGCAATTCCCAGAAGTGAGGAAAGCTTCCTTCTCAAGAACTAAGGTTTTCTACACTTAGAGAAAGCTTACTCTTCTTGGTATGATATTTCCTTAGTCCCTTATTATCCTCATCCTTCAATTCTTCTTTGTTGTTCTTGGCTTCCATCTCCTCTTATAGGCGTAGAGTTCCTTACCAGTTTCCACTAGGGAATCCTTTGATTTCTTCATTTCTTCCTATTTTTCGTTAAGTCTTCCCTTCTCATTTCCATGGGTGTAGCTATAACTTTTCTTTTTGGTGCAACATTGAACATCTTTACTAGCCTCGTGAAGACTAGGTGGAACACACTGTCCAGAGTCTCTTCTTCCAGAATTAGTTTCCACATATCTTTATTTTGGCAACGCTTCTCCTTGTTTTCTTTTCTTGTTTTTCTATGTAAACTTGGAAGGGAATGGTCTCTTCTCTCCTTATTAATGAGGCGTGTGACTCTATGTTTGAACATGATCCTGTAGGCAGTTCAGCTTTGGGGTTTGGTTGTTTCCTAAGTATCTTAGTTGGTTTGTGATAGGAGCATATTTAGGCGACTTAGTTAGCTTGTTTTCCTTCATTTATGTTGTTAGTTCATAGTTATTTTAGTATTTTAAGCTATTTTCGTGTGTTTCTAGGTTCGTATGGCTAAGGTAGCAAGAAGGTGCATTTTGGAGTCTTTTGGAGCAAAATTGGACTTGGAATGGATAGCATATGCTTGGAGCAAAAGGAATGGACGAAATTGAAAACCTAAAGATGTTAGGATTCCTAATCAAAGAAGGATTCCTAATTAAAGAAGGATTCCTAGTCAAAGAAGGTTTCCTACTTGAAGTAGGAAAGTTAAGCCAAGGTTTCCTATTTTGGTTTGACCTTTCCTAATCCTAAAAGCCCCTAGGTTCCAGCAACATTGAGAACTCTTATGCATTTTAGGACACAAACTAAACTTTCCTTGCATCCTTATTTCCCTTGTCGTGCCTTCCATAAACCTGCCTTTCCTTGCTGTGCATGGGGAATGCGTATTCCCTATTTTGTGTCACAAGATCACATTCCTCTTTCACCTTAGTTAATGCTGCACCTTGCATTCCTATTCTATCCTAAATCCTTGCCTAATTTCAGCCTTAAAACACATTCCCTTTCCTACTCTTTTTGGCCGCAAATTTCCTTTCCTTTTTCCCTTAGATTTCTGACTTTATGTCTCATTTTCGTGATGGATTTAGGGTTTATTTCTTTCCTAACCCATTCAATAAAACCTAAGATCCTTTCCTTCAAATAAACAGTCAATGCCGCACCCATAGGGAACCCTATTCACTGACTCACACAATTTGTCATCCTTCATCAATCACACCAACCTTTGCCGCAGCCTTCATCCATTCTTCCACCACTCCCATACTTTCATACCTTGAAACCACACATCCATACACCATTCTTATCCCTTGCCACACCCCCTACCAACCTAAATCCATTCTTAACCCAGAAATACATCCAAAATCACCCCTAAACTCTTGTGTCGTAGCATAGCAAGGAAGAAGAGGAGAGGAAGAAGCCTTGGACGTTTTTGCATTCAAGTTTGATTGTTGGAGCGTTTTTAGGTGTAATTTATCTTTTGTTTTCAATGTTTAATTCAAGTTTCCTTTGTTTTGTTGTGAACATGAGGGGCTAAACCTGTTTTAGCTAGGGGAGGCTTTGAAACTATGATTATATTTATGATATGAATTGATTAATTCCAGTTGTGATTTCATAACTTGTGAATGCAATTTATTGAACCGTTTGATGGATAACTTATTCTTGTATGTTGATTAGGGAGGCCTACTTAGGCCTTGTTTGGTACGTTGGATGACAAATCGGATAGGACTAATAATACGGAGTACAGTGTTTGGTGTCCGTTTGTATTAAATAGCCACCAGATTAAATAATCCGGGCCCACCTCCTTTATACGGTAAACACCCGTTTCCTTATCCCCTCTAAAAGCAAGGTACAATTTAGCCGGAACACACTCTCGCTCTCTCCTTCCTCTCCAGACGGTACAAGAAAATCTTTCGGTATCTCCTTCCTTTCCAGACGCACTGGTCCTTTCCACTCCCAGGTTTGTCTTCTCATTCTTCTTTTTCTTCCCAGCTTCCGCCCCTCCCTCTGTTCTTCCCCCTCCTTCTACTTTTCTTGCAATTTTCTTTCAATTGTTTGAATCTAGTTATTGTTTTCTCTGTAATTATGCAATTGATTATGTAATTTTTTGTTTTAATTAGAATTTTTGAATTTTAGGGTTTGTTGTTGGGGTCGAATTAGAGTTTGTTGGGGTCAAATTTTGGCACGAGAATTGTTAGAGTTTGTTGATTTCGTTGAATTTTCAAGATTTTGTGTTTCGATTTTTTATTGAGTGACTAATGCATGGTGAAAGTTTGCTTTGATTTAGCTGTTATGTGTTTATTGTTGATATGATGATGTTAAAATAATTGAGTTATTAAAGGAGTGGTCAAACGTTAATGGTAAAAAAATTTGAACTGAAATGCTCAGGTGAACAAGATTAGTAATGGGCAAATGGGATATTATATAAAATTTGTGCAGATGATTAACTCTAAAGGTTAATCTGTACTTGATGGGCAAGAACTGAAGGTTACTCTGTACTTGATGGGCAAGTTGCAAGATTGTCAAGGGCGGTTAAATAGAAGAAGAGATAATTTGGGCAAAAAGGAAGTGATTAAAGTGTGTTATATGGTATCCGTTTACATGTTAGAGTCATTAGGCTGCATATGTTGGGGACTTAGTATGCTATATGGAATATCTTCTATTTGATGCTTGTACAAAATTGTTGTGTTTTTTGTGGTAGTATTTTCTCATAAGTTTTATATGTTAACTGAGAATAACACACTGTTTTGGTTCATTTTTCTGTTTGTAACAGAAGCTTTAAGCTTCTGTGAAGGAAAAACTGGCTAGTTTCACTTCAGTGGTGTGTTGATCCTTCCATGGCACTCACTTCAGTGGTTTGTAACTGAAGCTTTGTCTTCGCTTTGTTGTTTGTCTTGTTAGGCTTTCAAATCTTGTTCCTTGCTTTTTTAGTTATTTTATTCATTTCATTTATCAGATTTTTAGTGGGGTTGTCTTGGTTTTGTTGGTTAAATTTCTCTTATTGGTTGTTTGGACTTAGTGTTTGCAACATTAATGCATCTGGCCTTTATGATTGCGTGAAATATTTGTTTTGTTGATGCTCCCTGTGTTTGTTGGTGTTTAAGGAGAAAGCAAAGCAGAGGGAAGAGTTTGCAAAGCAGTAGCATGCATATATTTTGGCTATCTGGACAAACTGTTTCTTACTGAAACCAACTTGCATTTATATATTTTATGAACTTGGATATGTGGTTGGATTAATCTATATAACGTAATGACTGTAGTTGTATTTTGTGAACCTTCTTTTATGTTATTGGAAAATATTTTGAATACGAAGATTTGTCAAATTTTTTTCCCTTGTCCTATCCGGTTCAGTACCAAACACAGTATAAATAATATGGTTATTAGTCTGATACTGCACAAACGCCCGACTAATTTAGAAAGTACTATCCGGTGGCTATTTATCCTATCCGACAGAAATAGTCAGTACAGTCCGAGCTGCCAAACGAGGCCTTAATGTGCATGCTTGAATTTGGTGCTAGAATATAAGGGAGTTTCACATAATCGTTACAAGCTTATATTCACAAGTAGTTAAGGTTGTTTTCATAATCATATTAAGTAAATTCCTAGCATGAGTATCATGATGTCATAGTTACAAGTGCTTTGTCAATACTTATGATTTTCATAGAATGTAATAATCTTTGATTGCATCTCTATTATGATGTCATGTAGGGAACTTTTGAAGAATGCTTTGGGTTGTCGTATGATGTCATCCAATCCAATAACTAAAGGAAAATTTGAGGGTTAATTAGTGATGTCACGGTTAATCTGGGGTGTTGAGGTTCATGGTTTATCGAAAAAGCAACTGAAAATCAATTTATGTTTAAATGTAACATGTGTGGAAAAGAATCCTCTAGCTAGCTAATCATCCATTGTTTTTCCCAAATTCGTCCAACCCTTGCTTAAGTCTTTTAGTTACTTGTTTTTACTTTAATTTCATCAAAAACCCAATCCCCTTTACTTACTTGTTTCAAATCTGTCCTATTGAATGTTTTTAAGTATTTTGAGTCAAAACCAATTCTATTTTCGTCCAAATTAAGTCCTAGAGTCTAGTTTGAGTCTTTTTGATTGTTTTGTGTTGTTTTGAGTCTTTTGAGTGTATTTTGAGTCATATAGGTTTAGTTAAGAGTCTTTGAGTTTGTTTAAGTGTTTTTAAGCATATTTTTGTATCTTTGAGTTAGTTTTTATTAGGTTAGCAATCCCTCCAAATCCCCGGCCTAGAACGATCCCTACTTATATCTTTACTACAATTGTCAAAATGAGAGTTTAATTTGAGTGCTATTATTTATCACATTAGTTTGCAAGGAAAGTGGCATCAGTTCTTTTTAAGTCATTAACAAGGGACTTATTCTCATATTCCACGTTGAAACTTGGTCTGTTATGTCTCAAACTTATCCACGTGAAACCAAGGATCATGGTCTTGGACTTCGAGTGCTCCCAAGTAGCCCAAAGTCTTCCACAATCTTAGCTCCACGTAGAGCCTAATAAACTTCTAACCATTCACACCACGATCCACTTGGCAAATCTCGACATGCTGCTTGGGCTCATTTTAGCTTGTAGCACATGGTTGATGGGATTTAATTAAAACTTTAGTGTCGTAATCATAGATTGGCATGATAAATGTGCATGAATTTGCATGGGTTTGACATGGTTATACAAAATGTCCAATTTATATAATTATTATTTTATTAGCATGGCGTGATTGTAAATCCACATACCCCTCGTTCCACACCTTTTCATGAATTTAAGCTTCGCTGATTGAGCTTTGCAAGATGTTGGGCTTGTAGGTGAGATTTTTGGGCCCTAATATTAGGCTCCTTGGCCCAAACTTTCAAAACATACTTTGTGATTGCTGACTTTGGAACTTAGCTTGATTGCTCAGTGATGCTCTTCGAGTAATTAGGTTTATTTCGATATATCAACTAGCTTGGCATGATCGCTTGATTGTAATTAGCTTGATTTTGACATTGACGTCTATATAGCATGTTTTCCCTTTTTCGTTAAAAGTTGCTTTGTTGCTATATTGGAATTGAATAAAAACAAAACACTATAAAGAGAATATTCATTGGAGGGAGGTATAAATTGGCCAAACAGCAAAGTGAATTTTCCCTAGATACATCTATTCAATTAAACTTGTTGTTGGCATGGTATATAAAAGGGAAAAACAGGTACTGTATGGTAGCATGGTTGTGGAAGATGTGCTTGGGAAGAGTTCATTCCGACTCTGGAAGATGTGGAAAATATTTTCCACCACCTTGTTGTAGGAAATATAGACCTTTCCACAGATAGCGTTGCATAGGATTTGTGATTGTTTCCTTTCTTTTACTTTCTCTATGCATGTATGTATATGTGAGATTTCATGTGCGTGTGCAAGTGATCCTAGGCATGGAAATTTATCATGGGCAAATATTGGCATGTTTTTTTTCAATTAATGTATATGTGCGTGCATAAGCTAGGCAAGTTTGACGGAGGCTTTCCTGTGCGGACTACTAGGTTGTGATATCTTCTCATCCTTCATGGTGATTTTCTTCTATTTTTTTTCTTCATTATGCCTGACTTGCGATTTTTCCTTAGGTCGTTGCCAACAACTCGGGCATGATAATCCTTTTTGTTTGTACTATACTTGACCAATCCCAAAATTACCAACCACCGGTCAACGTCATACCTTCAAGGACCCGCTGAGGGGTTTATGCTAAGGTACCCTTGCCGAAGTACAAGAGTTTCCCTCCAACTAGTAGGCCAATCACAACACGACACATGTCAATGTCAGAATAAAGCTCATAGAGTTCCACATCGACTGCGTACAAAAGCTGGAGACTCTCCTCAACCATAAAAGGAGACCACTCTCCTACAATTAATCCCTAATGTCATTATTATACTTAAACTAGTCATTAGAACTCACTAATGATGATTATGCTTGAACCTATGTATTTGTGTAAACCTTTTACTATTAATGAGAACTCCTCTACTCCGTGGACGTAACCAAACTTAGGGTGAACCACATACATCTTGTGTTTGCTTCCTTATCTTTATCTATTTACATATTATCCTCACTAGGTGACTGGAGCAACCAAGCGAAGGTCGCAAACTTGACACTTCACGTTGTTCCAAAGCCTTCATTGATTCTATGCATCAACACTTTTATTGGCACCAGATTCGTACAAATCTCTGGCCATGCATGGGGATGATGTTGTGAAGGAGACTTTGGGTGCAACTCATGTGTGACTTTTCTATTAGTGATGACACCGTCATGGCCACTGTCCACTGATTCTTAGAATATTGACCACGCCATGGCACTACCATTAATATAGATTTGAGATCTTACCACTCTTGAGGTGAGGATGCTTACCACTATGCGTACTGCTAATGGCAACTATGAGTACTACTAATGGCAGTATGTTGACAAAAGAACATGTGTCAACTAGAGCTCGCCAAATAAATACGTCATTGTTCGGCCTTCATGGTACAACGAGTTCCGATGGTCTGGGAAAACAACTTCCATATCCTCATCTGTGAAGGCAATAGCATTTTTATTTTCCAGGAATGCCCTACGTGGCTGGGCAACGAAGCATTGAGGTCCACAGTCCACGAAAATGTGCATTAGGGCTTTAGTAGTGGCCGTTCTTGGTTTTGGACCATATTCGAGTTCATCAAAGAGTGATTTGAACTTTTGGTTTCTTTGGATGACTTGCGCCGCAGTTGGTCTCCTTTTGGGCAAGGTAGTGCTTGACTGCTTAGTCTCAATATCGAAAAAGTCGTACAAAGTTACGGTTGCCATCTTTTGACATGCTTGCTGTCTGAGTGAAGTTCCTGCAATATATTCATCCGGCATCTTGATGGTGAAGACTTCGTCATAAAACCCTTGACCCAGGTTTATGATGTTTCTATCTTCATCATTCCATCCCTCTGCTTGGGGCCATGGTGTGTCGTAGCTTTGAGTACTTGCGCCAGTATGCCTCTTCCGTGTTCCTGGAATATTCCCAAATAGCTTCAAGCAGCTTGGGATTGTTCTTCTATGGTTGATATACGTCATTATCACCAGAGCATGATATCATAGCAACTACCTCTTTCCCCTTATGTTTTGTTAGAGGGTTAGTATCGACGACTTGTTTCTTGTAAGGCAGTTCTAGTGCTTCTTTGTGGATTTTTGCATGGAGGATCCTTCTTAGAGTTTGACAAGCAACATAAGGATGTCCCACGTACTGGTGGATTTTTTCGGCATGGCATGATCGTAAATCCATATACCCCTTGATTCTGCACTTTTGTATGAATCTAAATTTGGTTTGTGACGCTTTTATGAAAATTGGGCTTTGAGATATGTTGAGCTTATAGGTGAGAGTTTTGGGCCCTAACATTTCTTTATACTATGAGTCTACAAAATAGCTATAGCAAAACATGTCTCATCTCGCAAAAGGTCATATGTTCAAATCAATATCCAAGTAATTATGCACATGCATTTACACCTTTATCAATAAAAGATAACGAACATGCATTTATCCATGCAGACGATATCAGATATTCAAATCCTTACGCTCAATATTACTTGTATGAGAAGAAAAGGTTATAAAACAAAGGATTGACTTAGCATTACCAAATCTCTTTTCTCTCTTGTATACAAAATCTATGGGGTCAAATATGTGACAACATCAACTTCCTTCCAACTCTTTGGCCCTCTATAAAGAAATGTTGCCCTGTACCTAACACATACCGATGATTTTCTGTTTCCAAAGTCAAAGTGCACCTGCCGCTCGAGTTGTCTTCACATAGATGGTGTAAAACCAGTACAGCAACAGGATTTTCTTGTATGCACCATGTCACATCCCAACCTGGGCCCCCACTGTATCACGATATTGTCTACTTTGTGCCCCAACCACGCCCTCATGGTTTTGTTTTTGGGAACTCACACGAGAACTTCCCAGTGGATCACCCATCCTGGGAATGCTCTTGCCCCCTTCTCACTTAACCTTGGAGTTCTGATGAACTCCGAAGCCAATGAGCTCCCAAAATGCCTCGTGCTAGGTAGAGATGAAAATATACATATACGGCTTACAGGATCCACTCTCATGGGCAATGTGAGTACATGAAATTAGATGATTCAGTGGTTTCTGTTAGTAAAACGATTGGATTGTAGCTCACTGCAGCTGATTGCCTAAATGGAGGACCACATCCTATCATCAATTTCAAGCGTTCTGTACAAAATACATGTAACGTAGGAATTTAGTCCAGTGGTAGGATGCTCTCTAAGGGAGCCAAAGTTTCCGAGTTCAATTCTCGGAATTCCCGTTGATTTCTTAATGTAAATTTCTAGTTGTTCTAAGTTTAACAAAGCCAATATACTTATTGATATTTACTTAATTGCTTATTTAATATGCTTTCAGCTTTCAGGTTAGCTATTGTAGTTTGATGTTATTTCTCTTTTCCAAATCGAAAGAGTTTCTAAGTTCAAGTCTCTCCTCCTTCAATACTTGAAAATATAGCATGTACATTACGATTTGATCTTCAATCCATTCTGCCGTCTAGTGTGCATTACCTACTCTTCCGGTTCCTATTAATGAAGTTTTATTGGATACACAAGTTTTTGGTACTAACAAAATTTGTTGAACTCGTATATGACCTATTCTGGCCCATGATTGTTCGCCTTCCTTTTTTTTTTTTTTTCCCCCTTCTTTTTTCCTTTTGTTTTGTAGACAATTTTTATATTAGCTCGTACTATGGGACTCAAGAAGATTTTACTTGGGATATATGCTCTTGGAAGGAAGAGTTACTTTCTTGTCACCATCACACGGTAACTATCTATCAGATAAATAATACATTTTTTTTTACTAGACGAGTGAGCCACTAAGACACTATGTTGATTGCAAGAGAGTCATATTTACGCATATGTGCATTTAACCAACAAGTTTAGCAATAGGTATATATTCCTTCAATCTCAATTCTAAAAGATTTCAATAACCTTTACCAAACATCATGACCAAACAAAGCAAAACATGCATACATAAATTATTGTAGGAGATTAACTAAGAGTGTGTGTGTGTGTGTGTATGTATTGTCCCTAGCTACCAACTACCAATACCCACCCAAGTTTGGTTTATGAGTATAATTATATTCGTGTTTAAGAAATGACATTGATATTTTATTTTTGGCCAAAGATTAAATTTACTATATATCATCAATTCTAAGTTATGGGTCAAATTGGGTTTGCCATTACCAACTCTCTATTCTCTATTCTCTCTGACGTACAAAATCTACGAGGTCAAATTCTGTGACACCATCAAACACACACCAATGACCTTCTGTTTTCAAAGTCCAATTCATGGAAATGCATGCGCATGCATGTTTAGTAATGTTACGAAATCAGTACAACAGAAGAGCAATGAGGCTGAAATCTCAACGGTTAATGGCATAAGTCAAAATCAGACAATAATGGCATTACAGTAACTCAGTAACGAAATGAAATATTGCTACCTCTAGTTTGGGCTGATAAGTTTTGGATTGTAGCTCACTGTAGAGGTGATAGCTAATTGCCAAAAATGGAGGACCACATCCTATCATCCCTTTAAACTTTTCATACAACAAACAGATAATTCAGGGGATTTAGTCCAGTGGTAGGATGCTCGCTTAGGGAGCGAAAGGTCCCGAGTTCAATTCTCGGAATCCCCATGTTTTTTCTTTTTCTTGTTTTTGCATACGAGGGAAGACGGGAAAAGATTTATGGAAATAGCCAAAATATAAGAGCAAATAGGTAAGGAGATTGTACCTCCGTTGGTATCATGAGCATTTTACCCTATACTTGAGACCTTCAATTCTTTCCTACTTCACTATCACTTGTATATAAGGACGAAGCCAGAAATTTAACTAAGAGGGGCACCTTAAAAAATTTGAGCATTAATTACAAAATACCTAATTTTATTACTCTATTGTCTAATTTTGTCTTTAATTGTTGACAATCTAATGCTCATTTGTACTAATTAACCAAATATATGCAACTCAACAAGGTTTAAACATTTGTGCATGAGAAAAATATATAAGACGGAGGGGCATTTAAAAACTAAAAGAAGATTTTCACTATTTTAGTATGATTAATTGAATAATCTGCAAAGCAAAAAAAATAGGAATGATTAATTGAATAATTTAGAGCTTTTATAAAATAAAAAAAAGGATGAGAGGGGGCATGTGCCCCCACTGGGCCTTACCTCCCTCCGTCCATACTTGTATAAAAATAAAGAGCAAATATTGTCGAACCCTGACACTAACGTGTGTATGTTGGCCTACAAGACACTAAAACTCCTTGATACCAAGTCGGGTGCGTAAGAATACTCCAACAGGGTGGATAATCGAAAAAATATGGTGGGTGCTGAAAAAAGACTAATTGAAAAACTCGTTAAGTTTTTGTTGTCAAATTTGAAAAAACAAAAAAAACAAGGACGGTTTGACATATATTGATGACTTGAAGGATGGGGCAGAGAGACTTGAGCCTAATGAGCTCAGCAACTGCGTCCACTATTTTGCATAAAGTGCACGGAGGACTCAAAGATAACAACAGCTTCAATAGTTTATAGTTAAGAGGCATTTGTCAAGGTTAATCTATGGTCTTTTTATGTCGTTGTATTAGTGAAATACATTTGATTTGATGTTATGTTATTATTATGGGAGCCCTCCTTTGCATTCTAATTTGTCAACCTTGTGACATCATTTGTATTATATAAAAGCTGTGAACTTTGTGTGAGTTTCTGAAACTTATATGCTAGCTAGGTTACGTACGTGTGTCTCTAGGCCTATAAACAAGTATCCAATGTTTAATAAGTAGACATTAGTAAACATAAACTTAATCAAATTAACTAGAGCAGTATGTTCCTCGTAATTTAGATGAATTTATCATAGAATATCTTATGTGTGTGTGTGTGTGTGTGTATAAAAGTAATTAAGGTTAGGGTAATTATAATGCTAAACAAATAATAATTTTTTGTAGAAAAAACATTCGTGCATGTATGCAAATGCTTCTGTTCCTCCTTATCAGAAAACTAAATGAAGGTTGCATTTGCTGGCTAATTAAGCTGCTTAATTATAATTATAACGAAAATAAAAGAACAAGATTTCTGAAAATATATATAAAGGTTTACAAGAATATTTATATAGGTTTAGGGACATGATTAAGAATCTGATAGGACTTTGTAACCACTACAACAAACATTAAGAATTAGGGAGCTAGTGAAGATCTTTGATATTTAGATTACTTTTGGGCTTACGAACTATAATTCTACATGTTAATATAATTTTCTGAGAAATGTTGCATATCATGTGGGGAAACTAGATAGGGTATAACAAATGCTTAAACTGCTGAATAAATTGAAATTTTCAAGTTGATTGTTTTTGTTTGTACTCTATTTGGATTAAGAATTATGATTTGACTTTGGAAAAATTAGGGATAAGCTTGACTTTCTTTATATTTCACGATATATGGAGGACATTATATGTGGAACACCGAGAACAACAGTAACAGAAATCCCCATAACAGTATCTTCATTACCCAACAAAAAGTCAATTAATATGCGTGGATGAGCTTTTGTATGCACAATTG
Organism: Pyrus communis; assembly: GCF_963583255.1. Taxonomy (NCBI): domain Eukaryota; kingdom Viridiplantae; phylum Streptophyta; class Magnoliopsida; order Rosales; family Rosaceae; genus Pyrus; species Pyrus communis. Next base: position 25,523,234 of record NC_084806.1, on the reverse strand, counting down.
TTACTCTGTTAGAGCCAATTGAATTCGGGATTAGGCTGGTTTAAGCTCTCTCCTTTTTGCACCTACAGATATAGAATCGGAGGTAGCTAAAAGAGGCTTCACACGCTTCAACAAGATGTACAAGTTAGTTACTCCTGCTCGATGTTGTATTTGATTACGTTGGTTTTTCTCTCATCTGAGCATGAACAAGAGTGCTAAAAGAGGAGGCAGCTCTCCATTTACACATCATTACTGACAATACTTTTAGGGCTCGTAACTTGGATTAGATTGAAGTGTATATATCTATACATATATATACAGTGAAAAGGCAAAAAATGTGAAGTTTTCAAAATGAAATATTGAGATAAAAATCATTCAAGGTATGTTGAGTTAAGGATTAGGGCTAGTAACTTATAAAATTCAAGGTATGTTGAAAGTAGATGTAAACGATTTATCATTTGAAGAAGATTAGATAATAATGAGTATTCCTGTCTTGATCCCTTCAAATGAAAAATCATTCACCTTGTACATTCAAAATATCTTTATTTTTTTTATCTACTCAAATATAATCTTAAATACCAAATCCTAAGAGCAGAAGGGCCAATCTAACTAGTCAAATTCATTTCAAAATATACTTTAAAAAAAGTAAAATGAGCTAGCTAGCACCAACCAATAATACCATATTAATATAAGCAGTGCGAGTCCATGTCTATCCTGTTATTAGGACCACCTTTACCAGCTCGATTACAATAGTTTTAACGAAAAGGGTTGGTCTTCTTGATGATGAAATGAGACCTTTATTTCTTCATTTTTAATTCTTTCGTTTTTGCTAGAGGATGAAATTGCAGTGTCAATGCAAAGATCCTAAAGTCTAGAGAAAGACAAGCAGAAGCTTGTTTTCTCTCTCTCAAATATCCGAGTCCATTTGGTGATTAAGAAATTAATATTTTGAGGGATTGCTTTTTGAATTTGATAGTTTCCTCTTGTTATTTCTACGTGGTTGGGGTTCTCGACCTCCCTCTTTCTCATCCTTGATTAACAAAATTCATTAAAAAATTAAAGTATATATGTAGCAAAGGTCAATCAGTGGTATATTTTAAAAAGGGTTGAAATCCCTATACAACTTTTTATTTTTTATTATAATACTAATCGTATGGCCCCTATCCAACTTGTATCTTAGGTCTTTTCTTTAGGTAACAAACTCTAATGAGTTTTATTTGAGTATTTTTTTCGTCATATATAGTGAAAAATAATAAGAAAACAATAAAGAGACAAGCAGAATGTTTCACTTGATCAATGCTATAAGAAAACTTTCTCCTCTTATTTGTAATTTCCCATTTGTAAAAGTAGGACACGGTAGTCAAGTTAAGCCCTTGTTTAGTTCAAATAGATGGGTTAAGTAGTTCTGCTTTTTTGCTAGTACTTGTGCAGATGTGTGTAGGGTTTTGGTGGAGATGACACAAGTAATTTCAAACTCGTAGATCTGTTTTAGCTAGCTTAATTATGATACAATTAATCTTTTATATATATATATATATATATATATTTTAAGTCCAAGGGCATGGACTTTCCAACACCAGTTGTAAGAAAACACTTAATTGTCACTTACAAGTCAAACGGGATGGATATAATCAGGCGCTTTCTTCTTTGTCACTCTGAAAATGCGACTCTTATTTTTCTTGGCAAGATTTTGAAATCCAATCCGTTTGTTATGATTACTAAGTGGTACCCAGCTAGTTTGAAATGCCTAAATTGTTGCTGAGCGATATGCATAGTAGTTTTTTTCTAGGACCTTCCATCTGCTATTGCATCTTCAATTTGTTAGCAAATCAAGTGGGAACCAGTCATAGAGAAGCAGTAATGCATAAACAATAGTACAGTATTCTCAAATTCATTGAAAGCATTTGTCCCAAAAAGAATATCATAGGTAAATAGACAAATTGGATATAGTTCAGAAAAAATAGATCATGAAAGACAGATAATTCTGGCAGGACAAAACTAGTTTAGGAAGTACATAAAGCGGTAAGATGAACTCTACCTTTTGCATTTTATATGAAGTTTTTTTTTTTCCTTATAAATGATGATCTACTGTAAGGGGTGAGGAATTTGGACTAAGTCATAGAATAAGTTAGTCATTATAATTAGATATCGAACTTGTCATCCATGTGAGTTGAAGCAGAGATATCTTGTAAATAATAGGTGGAGAAAATACTACTATAGGCCATAGTTCAAGTGACTACTCACAAAATTAGATACAAAAGGAGGCATTAGCGTAGGACGAAAAGGGGTTGGGGGGGGGGGGGGGGGCACACCGCCCAGCGACAGTTTTTTTTTTTGGCCATGCCGTGAAGTGAATTGTGTCGTATGACGTTGAGTTTCTCGACCTTTTACAAAAGGAGGCATTAGTGTAGGACGAAAAGGGGGGGGGGGCACTAAGAAACATTTTTTTTTTTTTGGCCGTGTTGTGAAGTGAATTGTATCGTATGACGTTGAGTTTCTCGAACCTTTGCCTTAGGATTAGTCAGTTCTAATTCTCGATGGGGTTTTATTATGATAGCTAACGACGAAATTGTGGCCTTAATTTCCTTGCTTAATTATTTTTTTTCCCATTTTTATACAAGTGATATTGGGAGAGAGAAATTCATTCACAGGACATGCAAGAACAAAAACTATTTAAAAAAAAAAAAAAAACAATAGTATCTATGCTAAGGAGGCTATTAACCATTTGAGTTACAAGCTTTATAAGTACTTTAAACAGAAAATTTATAAGTTTAAAGTTCCCTATATGTTATTGGTTAGAAAATAAATTTAAACAGATTTTTAAGTTTATGGCGCAGTTTGGTTGAATAGGTTTCCTAGTTTTCTCTTATATCCAATTAGGGAAGTGTTATTTGCACTCCAAAAATCTCATTGTACACTCCTCACAAGTGTATTTTTCTTTCCTAATATGGAAAGTTTGGAGTGTAGAATGAGATTTTTGGAGTGCTAATAACAATTCCCATCCAATTATTACCATTTGATATTGCAAACCCTAGAGACCTTACAAGAAACATGGTGTTCTCTAAAGTTACACTCAATTTGGGTCATAATAGTCGGCTCAATCACAGTGATTATGGGGCTTAATCCCACAATTACCTTTGCCACCTTATATTTTACCGTATTAAATTGAAAAAACATTGCAGGCAACGTTTTCCACAACAACTTTTTATACTTAATATAACTGTATATCCAAAAAAGCAAATGTATTATAGCGCAGTTCCAAATGTTTATCTTGGCACTTGAAATTCAGTACCGAATCTTTTTTCCTAACATTGCTCTTACGCAATGAAAAGAAAAAACAAATAAATAGAAAATGGACTGCGTAGGTGCTAGGGTGGCTTAAGAATGGAACATTTCAAAGGATAGTAATTACAAACGAAGGGGATTGAGGCTTCTTCTGACCATTACCCTGTATTAATCATATTCAAATAATAAACTACTACAACAAAAAAAAAACAATGTGATTTGATATTGAAAAAGAAGAAATCTGTGCCGTACTTTGTCCAGTTGCATGTGCATTGTTAATTATATATGATCAAACTAATCCAAAAAAGTAAGAGAGAGAGAGAGAGACCTTGATCAAAACTAGCTTTTTTTAGTCATGATCATACCCTAGCCAGAGAAGACAAATGGGGTTGAATAGTGAGGAGAGGGACGCATGAGAAGACCTTTCTGTCCTCATAAGCATCACATCATCCACTCTTCCTAACTATAAATCTGTCTTCCTTCCCAATTATTTCCTAACAGTGTCGACAGCCTTCTTTTGGTACTCATTCTCCTTGAAGATCCTAAAAAGGAAAACAAGAAATAAAGAGAAAAGATCGATCGAGATGGGACGAGCTCCATGCTGTGACAAGGCCAACGTCAAGAAGGGACCATGGTCACCTGAAGAGGATGCAAGACTTAAGGCCTATATTGAAGAGCATGGTACTGGTGGCAATTGGATTGCTCTTCCTCAGAAAATTGGTACGTACACAAAACTGACGCAATTGTTGATACACTCTAATATATACGCATCTGTATGATAATTTGTTCTTAGAGCTATTTTGTTTTTTTTTTTTTTAAGGTTGCACACCTATTTCAAAGCTCCATTTGATTTGACCTTTTGCAGGGCTCAAAAGATGTGGAAAAAGTTGCAGGCTGAGATGGCTCAACTACTTGAGGCCCAACATCAAGCATGGTGGATTCTCAGAAGAAGAAGACAACACCATCTGCAGCCTCTATATAAGTATTGGCAGCAGGTATAATTTAATTTCCCCCAAGAAAATTTAACCTCAACATGTTGTCTCTTTTTCCTTGTTCATGATACTTTCCCAATACAAATAATTGATTATACTCCAAGCTCCAAGATAGCAAGGGCACAACGCATCAAATAATTCAATAACACAGATCATTAATCTAACATCCTAGGGTTTTCTTAGTTTCTTGTTGGAGTCTAACATGTTGATATTCGATCCTTTACTCTTAGGTGGTCTATAATTGCTGCCCAATTGCCTGGAAGAACTGATAATGATATAAAGAACTACTGGAACACCCGATTGAAGAAAAAGTTACTTGGAAGGCGCAAACAGTCCAATATCAATCAATCTCCGTCTGATCAGAGTCAGGATCACCAGCTCAAGGACGCTGGCAACACACATGCCTTAAGCAGTTCAGCCCTTGAAAGACTTCAACTCCATATGCAGCTTCAAAGCCTTCAGAACCCTTTTTCTTTCTATAATAATCCTACACTGTGGCCCAAGTTGCACCCTTTGCAAGAAAAGATGATACAGACCCTCCGTTCCATGAATGATAATAACCCTATGATGCACCACCGTGCTCTCACAAGTCCTCTTCAACCAGCTCAAGAGCAGAAGGGTAATATCAATGATGTCCATGAACAATTGCAGCTCACTTCTGCCTCTATCTTAATTCAACAAGAATTTGCAAAATTATGCAATCACAAAAATATGGATGAACCGGAGAATCCTTTGAATGGCATGTCATACTCGGACGCCCCCTGTCGTGCTTTCATCTCCACAAGTAATCAAGTGGACTCAACTATTGTGGCGGCAAAAGCCGATGGTGTAGAGCAGTTAAACAGTGTCGGAACTCATGATCATCATCACCAGGTTAATTCGAGCTTCCAAGGTGAATTTGGTGACGTTGTTAACAATAAATGTTTTGGTCTTGCAGCACAACAGGAAGATGATCAAATAGCTGAATTTGATTGTTTCAAAGACATCAATGTCTCCAAGGGCAGCTTGGAGTGGTGGGCTAACGAGTTTGACGCCAAATCTGCCTCTTCAAACTCCTGGGATTCTATTTCTGTTCTTCACTCCCAAGGGATGTTTCAAGACTATGAATTAGGTTACAACATGTAGTTACGGATAATAGAGAGGAATAATCTATATAAACCACATTTATCGATCATATTGTGGACTGCATCATTAATAGGAGATCAAAACACCAAAAATACAAGTGGGTTATACTACTATTGATGTGGTCTGCAATTTGGTTTATAGATGTGTTCAAACAGTTTTATTGAATAGGGAATTGGGTATGGTAATTTTTCAGGGGGTCAAAAGATGATAACGGCAAAGACAAGAATTAATTAGTTGATATCGATCATAGCCCGCATGTTTTGTAAATTTGTGTGAAGAATAATGTTAAAATCGTTCTTATTATCTTGCTAGCTCAATTTTGTTCACGTGAAGTTTTAAGTTCACGCTCGAATTGGGGCTCCAAGGAATGCCCTTGACATAATAGAAAATAGGGTAAATTATGTTTTACATCCACACAGCACCCCCTCACCCATGCACCCCCCCCCTCCATCGGATTTTTCTCATGAGTCGGTGCCGAATCTAGCCCCAATTTCATCTTCCTCAAACCCTAACTTCTCAAATTCGTACACTTCTCTTACGACTCAGAATATTGGCCGTATGGTGCCGATCAAGTTGAAACGCTCCAATTATCTCCCATGGCGTGAATTGTTCGCTCTGATTTTCCGTCGCTACAAACTCCTTGGCCTTATTGATGGCAAAAACCGTGTCCTTCAACTCTACTTCCAAATTGTTCTCTCAATCCTGCTTTTGAACTTTGGTATGAGAAAGATCAAAATCTTCTTATTTGGTTAAATTCCACGCTCTATAAGGAAGTTATTCCATTTACGGTTGGGGTTTCATCATCTCGTGAGTTGTGGATCAAGTTAGAGCATCGATTTTGGGGTGTTTCTGATGCACACATTCATCAATTGAGATCTCGTCTTCAATCTTTTCAGAAAGGCTATTTGTCCATCTCTGAATATCTACAGCAAATCAAAGAAATTTATGATTCCTTGATTGCTGCTAGATTCCGATCATCGATCGTGATTTGATTGCCGTTACGTTTGCTAACTTGCCTAATGACACCGAGTCATTTATCGACTCCATTATGCTTCACTTCTCTAATACAACACTTGATGAATTGCATGGCTTGCTTTTCACCAAATAATTGTCCATGTCTTGGCGAAAGAAACTTGCCTCTTCCACTGCCACAGAACCATTTCATGCTTTTTCGCTGTATTCTTAGGCTTCTCAGGCTCCTCTTATTCCTACACCACAAGTATTTTTTGCTTAGTATCATCAATCATAATCCTTTTTGAAGCATAACTGTGGTAATCGAGGCAATAACTACAATAGTTGAGGTCATACCTACCCTAATCGTGGCAATCGTGGCTCAAATTCCAATTCTAGAGGTAATCACTCCAATCACCGTGGCAATTATTATGGTTCTCGTTCTTTCAATCCCTTTAGTTATCATGTACAATGTCAAATCTGTGGTTCCACTAGTCATGAGGCTATCAACTGTTATGATTGTACGAATCCTGACATTACGAATGATATCCAACATTCAATCTCCCAGTCCCTATCATGGAGAAGATAAAGTGTATATCAAAGATGGTAAAGGTATGTCCATTGATCATATTGGTTTCTCTTTGCTGTATGCTCCACATTCTACTTTTAAATTGCACAATGTCTGACATGTGCCTCAAATGCAACACAATCTTCTTTCTGCTTATCAGTTTATTAAAGATAGCAAATGTTCATTGACTCTTGATATTGATGGATCCTATGTCAAGGATCGTACTATGGGGAGGATGCTTTTGCGAGGACTAGTTGAGGATGGTTTCTTTCCTCTTCAAAGCTCCTCTACCTCTTGTCAATCTTCAATCTCTTCTCTTACTGCATTAGTGAGTAATAAAGCCTTTGCAAAGGTGTGGCATAGCAAGCTCGACCATCATTCTTTTGCCATTTTCAAAAAGGTACTCTCTACTACTCAACTATGATTTCAAGGCAAATATGCAGTGGATTTCTTCTGCATAGATTGTGCCTTAGCTAAGAATCATAAACTTCCATTTGGTAGTACTAGTTCTATTTCATCAACATGTTTAGATTTGTTGCATTGTGATTTGTGGGGACCCTCATTTGTGTTGTCTGTGAGTGGTTATAAGTACTACTTACTCATTGTTGATGATTTCAGTAGGTATTGTTGGTTTTTTCCCTTGAAGTCTAAGGCAGATGTGTACTCCACTTTTGTACATTTTCAATGCTATGTAGAAAACATTCTTGGCAATAAAATCAAAGTTTTTCAATCTGACTCAGGGGGTGAATTTATTGGCAATCAGTTTCAATCTTATCTTAAGTCTTGTGGTATTCTTCAACAATTCAGTTGTCCCTATACCCCTGAACAAAATGGTTGTGTTGAATGTAAACACAGACATTTAGGTGAAACTGCAAGGACTTTGTTAGTTCAATCTTAGATCCCTCATCAATTTTGGGTTGAGGCATTCTCCACTACTGTCTATTTGATTAATAGACTTTCTATATTTGGTATTTCTCAGTCTCCGTGGGAACTTCTGTTTGATATTCTTCCAGATTATTTAAGATTGAGAATATTTGGTTGTAGCTGCTTTCCATGGCTTAAACCCTACATCTCTTCTAAATTAGACAGTAAGAGAGTAAACATTGTGTTTTCTGGGGGGTATAGTGTTCAACACAAAGGGACTCGATGCTTGGATCCCCTTACTCAGTGCATTTATATTTCCAGACATGTCCTCTTTTATGAATCAGAATTTCCATTTCACAAGATTCAAGCTGCATCATCTCTTTCCTCAACCACATCTACATTTTCTCCTTTTAGTCTTGAATTTTCCATTCCTCACTGTGCTCCATCTATTAACCTAAGTCCTTCATTGTCTACTTCTACTACAAGTCTTTTTCTTCAAGATGCATCTTCCCTACATAAAGATCATGTTTCATCATCTAGTGTAGCTTCCTCCAATGCCACAGTTTCTCTGAATGTCACCAATATACATCCCATGATCACTCGATCTAAGGCCGGTATCTTTAACCCAAAGGCTTACATAACAACCAAGCATCCCTTACCCTCTTCAATTGCTCATGTCCCAACTACTTATCTTCAAGCATCCAAGTTTGAACACTGGAGACATGTTATGCAATAAGAATTCAATGCATTGCAGTCCATATGTACTTAGTCTTTGGTGCCTTCTGTTTCTAACCAAAATGTGTGGTAGGTTGTAAGTGGGTTTTCAAGATCAAAACACATCCAGATGGTAGTATTGATCTCTATAAGGCCCGACTTGTAGCCAAAGGCTTTCATCAACAAGAGGGTCTGGATTACAAAGAGACATTTAGCCCTATGGCTAAACATGTCACTATTAGGATGCTCTTGTCCTTTGCTGTGCAAAATGACTGGTTTTTGAATCAGCTTGATATTAGTAATGCATTCTTCCATGGTGATCTTTAAGAAGATGTCTTTATGAGTCAACCTCCAGGTTTCTGTGATCCACAGTTTCCAAATCATGTTTGTAAGCTCAACAGGTCATTCTATGGTCTTAAACAAGCTCTTCGAACTTGGTTTGATAGGCTGTTCACCACATTACAATCTCTTTCTTTTCAACACTCCACCTCGGGTACTTATCTTTTGTGCTTAAAGTCCCTGTGTTGGTTATTGTTTTGGCTTATGTTCATGATATCTTAGTGACTGGATCCAATTCAAATGTCTGCAAACTCTTCATACAGAAGCTTAGTTCCATTTTTCCAGTTAAAGACATTGGTTCTCTACATTACTTCCTTGGCCTTGAGGTTCAAAGAACTCTTGAAGGTTTATTTCTGCATCAAAGTAAATATTTACTTTAATTGCTTCAGAAAACCAACGATAGACCTGGACTCAACCTGGTATGTCCTTTGCAGTTAACCAAGTTTGTCAATTTATGCATGCTCCACGGGAGCCTCATTTGCAAGCAGCAGAAAAGATCTTAGGATTTCTTAAAGGTTCTCTCACTCAAGGTTTATGGTTCAAAAAGGGGTTTGTTCATCTCTCTGCCTTATTAGATGCTGATTGGGCAGGTTGTCCATTTGATTGAAGGTCTACAAATGGTTATTGCATTTTTCTAGGATCCAACTTGATTAGTTGGAGTGCCAATAAGCAATCCACCGTTGCTCACAGTTCAATTGAGGCTAAATATAGGTCACTAGCTCACACTGCTGCAGAAATTACCTATATTTGCAAAATTCTTCATGATATTGATCTGACTCTTCTTAAAGTTCTTGATTTATGGTGTGATAACATTTCTGCTATCTCTTTGGCCTCTAATCTCGTGTTTCATGCTTGTACTAAACACATGAAAATTGATTATCATTACATTAGAGAACTTATTCTTGCTCAGTTGATTAAAGTTCAATATGTCTGCGGTCAGGATCAGCTTGCAGACATCTATACTAAAGCCTTGCCAAAACACAGATTTCGGTATTTGTAGTCCAAGTTTCCACTTGGTTCTTCTCAGCCCCAAATTAAGCTTAAGGGGGTGTAAAGAGTAATGAAATATAGTTGTACTGTTATTTTCTTCTCTGTATAGTTGTTATTCTCAAATGTAATTGTTAGTATTACTAAGGGTATATGTGTAAAGTGTTAGTTTTGTTAACACTATAAATACCAAGTGTATAACTAATTATTGTTTAATGAGAAATACATGTATTTTCAGTCAAAGAGTTTTCTTCCTCTCTAAGCTTTCTCTGTAAGCTTTTATACAACAGACACCAAAAGAACTCAAAAGCACAAGGAAATAGGGAGAAAATATAAAAGATGCTGCTTCAAAAGCTAGAGGCGTCAAATATTGCTCTTGCTTTAATTAGAAGCTGTTTCCTATGGACATGGTAGACCAACCTTGTTTAGTACATACACCAACGAACATGGAGGCCTCTCCAACCAAACCAAATTGCTCTTCCTCATATAAAACTGTGACCAAAGGAGTGTTCTGCCATATTGGCTGTTTTTGGAACCCAAGACCAACGACAAACTTGAAAGGCATTCTTAAACTCCAGGATCTAAAAGAATAGGAAAAATCTCCCAATTGCCATCTTCCACTTCTATCTTCTGCCACCTATAATATTTGGTTCTTTGCAAATTTACAACCTTCAAGCACTGTAATGCCTTAGCCATGATAGCACTAAAAGCTTTAATGCTCACACTTTTAGCCCCAAAGGAAATTTCCAGTTTGATTATGAATTATGTCTACCATCCCTGCCATCGTGGCTCCATTTCGCCAACTCTCATCCACATTTAATTTGACGCTTAGGTGGGTTGGAGGTTTCTAATTGACAGCGAGAAGTCTGTGACATTCCGCTCTTTAATGACTCACCTTTTGTACCTCCCTGGTAGAAATAAAAGTTGAAGAAGAAGCAGATATTGCATGTATCACTTGGGTTGGTTGTTTGATTGATTAACTTTATCATTGATGGGAAAGGCACTGCCTCACCAACCCAATTCCAAGACTTGACCTGAATTATCGCTGTTGACAACTTTTGCTACCTAGACGTGCAAAGAAAGTGTCCCATCTTCGCATACGTCAAACTAGTAGTGGAGGAGGACAATCGTGGAGTTGTCATGCGGTGCTTTGCAAGTGACTTTAGTTTTTAGCTCATCAAAGTGGACTTGCAAAAGAGAATTCTTGACTGGAATAATTGTGTATTTCATTGATACGTGAAGGACAAATATATACAGTTGGCATGCATAATCAACTCCATAGAAATTGGAGTTGACTTCCTAACTAGGCAAATACATAAAAAGCTAAGTATACAAATAATTAGGGATTTGTTTCAATTGAGATCTCATTGATTTGTCAACACTCCCCCTCAAGTTGGTGCATATATGTCACTCATGCCCAACTTGTCTAAGAAACTTGAAAACTTATGACTTGAAAAAGCTTTCGTGAGAATATCTGCGATCTGATCCTTCGTTCTAATTAATGGTACTTTAATTATTTTTCCTTCCAATTTTTCCTTGATAAAGAATCTATCAACTTCAACATGCTTCATTCTATCATATTGTACCAAATTATGTGCAATGTCATGGGTGGCTTTATTATCACACAATAATTTCATAGGTTGATCATTTTTAATCCCCAAATCCTGCAATAGAAGTTTAAGCCATAAAGTTTCACAAATTCCAAGGGCCATTCCTCTGTATTCGGCTTCTGCACTGGAACGGGCAACCACATTCTGCTTTTTACTCCTCCATGTAACCAAGCTACTCCCAACAAATGTAAAGTAACCTGATGTTGAGTGCCTATCATCAACCAAACTTCCCCAATCTGCATTAGTATAACCTTCAACTCCAAGATGGTGATTTCTTTTAAACAAAATCCCTTTTCCTGGACTTCGCTTCAAATATCTCAAAATCCTCATCACTGTCTGTATTCATATGTTGCTTTCCAGGATCATGTATGTATTGACTCACTACACTTAAGGCATATGCAAGGTCCGGTCTTATGTGTGCTAAGTACATTAAACAGCCTACTAACCTTTGGTATCTCTCTTTGTCAATTGGTACTTGATTTGGATCAACAAAAAGCTTTAATCCTTTCTCTAATGGTATAGATACTGGCTGACAAGCTGACATGCAGGTTTCATGTAACAAATCAATTATGTAATTTCTCTGAGACATGAAAATTTCCGAATTGCTTCTGGATACCTCAATCCCTAAAAATATTCCAGGGATTCAAGGTCTTTCATCTCAAATTCAGTAGACAAGTATCTTTGTAAGGCTGCACGTTCTTCTGGATCATTTCCTGTTACCACTGTATCATCTACATACACAATAAGTGCACTAAGCTTCCCATTTCATCTTTACAAGAGCAAAGTATGATCATAGTTATTGTCTATAACCAAATGCTCTCATTGATTTTGTGAATCTTCCAAACCATGCTCGGGGGATTGCTTCAAACCATACAAGGATTTCTTCAACATACACACCTTTCTTTTGTATTTATCAAGAGTATTAAATCCTGGTAGAAGATCCATATGAATCTCTTCTATCAAATCTCTATGCAAGAAAACATTCTTTACATCGAATTGTTGTAAGGGCCAATTGAGATTTGCAACCAAGGACAACAAAATTCGAACTATGTTAATCTTGGCCACAGGTGCAAATGTATCTGTATAGTCGATTCCATATTTTTTAGTGTACCTTTTTGCTACTAGTCTTTCCTTGAAGCAATCTATCATCCTATCAACTTTGTATTTCACAGTATAAACCCATTTGCATTCTACAGATTTCTTACCAGTTGTCAAGTCTGTGATCTCCCAGGTAGCATTCTTCTTCAAAGACTTCAACTTTTCATTCATTGCTGCTTGCCAATGTGGATTGGCTAAAGCCTCATGCACATTGTTAGGAATAGATACAGTAGATAATTGATATACACATGACTTGTTTGAGTCTGACAGGTGACTAGTAGACACATAATTACTTAACAGGTATAACACATTAGGCTCAGGGTTGGGCTTACTCACCAATTACCTAGTTTTGCACTTATGATCAGCTTCGTAAGTGGGTTTAGGAATACCTTGGTTAACACGGTTAGGGAGATGACATGGTGGTGGTGGTGGTGCATCTGGAATCAAAGGCGATTGATTATGGTTATTGGGGCTCAAAGATAGTGAGGCCAACTGCAAGGGCAATGAGGAAGCTAGTGGTGCGGAAGTTGGCAGTGATTTGTTTAGCGATGTAGGCTCGTCTCTTTCAAGGTTTTCAACATTATTTTCATGTGAATGATCACCACTTTTCTCCAATGAATTACCACTTAATTCCAAGTTATTTGCATTATTTTCATGTGAATAATCACCACATGTCTCCAAGACATTACCACTTAATTCCAAGTCATTCACAACATTATTTTGTTGTGAATGGTCACCATTTGTTTCCAAAACATCACCACTTGAATCCAAACTATTCACAATAACTGTATCCGGAATAATACAATCAAGAGTTTGAACTTCTATCTGATTCTCCCCCTGAAGTGAAGACTCGAGAATGTCCTAGTACATATCATTCTCATGAAATGCAACATCCACAGTGACGAACAACTTTTTCATTGAAGGGTGATAACATCGGTATCCCTTTTGATGTAAGGCATACCCCACAAACACACACCGCAAGGCTCGAGGTTTAAGCTTACTCCTCTGCTGCTTATGAAGATGAACGAATGCCACACAACCGAACACGTGAAGTGGGAGATTGGGAACTGCAGGAACATTGACATAGGAGGTGAGATGCTGAAACGGTGTCTGAAAATTAATGAGATATGCAGCTGAAACGAGAGCTTATCCTCGATAGGATAATGCGCGGAAGACGAGCCTCAAGCAAGGAAGCACGAACAACTTCCATAAGCTGACCGTTCTTACGTTCTGCAACCCCATTTTGTTGAGCAGTGTTTGGACATGTAGATTGATGAACAATACCATGATGATCAAGAAAGGCATGAAGCTCATTGTTCACATACTTGCAGCCATTTTCACTCATGAGAACCTGTATTTGTGACTTATATTGTACTTGCACCATTTTGTGAAATCGCTGAAACAAAGAAGTAACTTCATTTTTGGACTTCATCAAACAAACCCAAGTCATATGTGTCCAATCATCAATAAAAGTAACAAACCAATGATCCCACCAAATGTAGCAGTTTTAGATGGTCCCCAAACATCAGAATGGATTATCATAAAAGGAATGAAACTTTTAGTCATACTGGGTGGAAACGAAGTACAATGACTTTTAGCTAGTTCACAAATAGCACATTTAAGTCCAAGTCAACGATGACACAACCAAACCTCTAAAGCTTTATTCTTCTCCCTCTGAGATCTTTCCACTACAAGAGCTTGAGTCAACATTCCGGTACTGTTCGATGTCAGCTCCAAGTAGTAGAGCTTGCCCTTCCTAATACCATAACCAATTGTCATACAAGTCCGAATATCCTTAAAATCACAAAAAGGCCAAAATATCACAAAGCAATGTAAGGTGACGGTGATTTGTGCAATTGATAATAAATTATAGTCAAGGGAAGGAACAACAAATACGGAATCAAGATTAAGGGTATTAGAAAAGGAGACAGTGCGTTCCCTAATAATGGGGACAACATACCATTGGCAACACTCATGACAGTTTTGGTGGATGGTTTTAGGGTTTGTACCTATCCAGAATCACAATTCATATATTCAATAGCACCAGAATCAATTACCCATGTATTATTCATAACAGATGCAGAAACCTTTAAAGTCTTACCATCGTTATATGTATGTTCAGAAGCTACCTTAGTTTTTGCAATCAGTGCATGAGTTTGGACTACTATTACGCTGGATGAATTTGCTGCAACGTGTATGGGTGATTGATAAGGTTGAAACTTCCAAACAAAGGTCCTATAAAACAAATATAGACAAAAAAACCAACAAATTTCCTTTTTTCTTTTTTCCTTTTTCTATTTTCTTCTTTCTTCCTCATTTTTTTTTTTTTGTCTTTTTTTACTTTTATTTTATATTTTATTTTATGTTTCTTTACTTCTTCACCCATCCTTCTTCCTCATTTTCTTTTCTTCAAATAGCAAGCTTTTTTCCTTTTTTTTTTTCACGCAACAACACAACAACTTTTTTGCCTTTTTCTTTTTCACAACAAGAAGTTGTTTTTCTGTTGTTCTTTAAACAGCAACAAGTGGGTCACGGAGTTTGGGCACAAAAACTAAACATAGCGGCCAATCGAATCTGGGCACACAAAACAGATTCGCAGGTCGGAATCTGGGACAAAGTTCAGGCAACAAGTTGAATCTTGGTTCATTGTGGTGGATGCAAGGAGTGGCTCAGTGAACTCAGATCAGCAACGACAATGTCGCTCGCTGGTTGGACGGTGCATTGCACAACTGGGTGTGCCGCTGGTAGTTCGGGTTCTAGGGTCAGCAACGATGACGTCGTTCGTTGGTCGGATGGCGCTACATAACTGGCTGTGTGGCTGGTAGTTATTGTTATCCGTACAGAGCACGGCCTCGACTTTATTTTTTTGTGTGTTTTTTTCTCAAAACCTAGGCTTTGGTGTTAAGAAAAGAATGATTGAATGGAATAATTGTGTATTTCATTGATACATGAAGGAGAAATATATACATTTGATATGCACAATCAACTCCATAGAAATTGGAGTTGACTTCCTAACTAGGCAAATGCATAAAAAGCTAAGTATACAAATAACTCAGGATTCGTTCCAATTGAGATCTTATTGATTTGTCAACAATTGCGTTGGTTGGAACCTTTACGTTTACTGTTAGCTAAGTCATAATTGCTGAAATCATAGGTTGTAGTAGCATGTTGCATTGTTTGATAGGAGTTTGGAGGAAGAATCTTGAGGAATTCCGTAGAGAATTCCAGCCTGTGCTAAGAGTGGTAAAACGGCAATAATGTTGTCCACATAGCTTGAAATTGCATTCCTTAATATTCTCCAGAAAGCTGACATATGTGGAAATGTTGATGGAGTGTTGATAGACTCGTATTGAATTGCATAATAAAATGATTGCAAACATCATACAAAAGGTCTATAAGTCAAACTTTCACTAAGGTGTTGGTTCACACGGAGCCAAACCTGTTTTTGGGTGACATTATGTGCTCTGAATAGGATGCCCCCAATTCATTTCATTTTGAGTAGTAGGGAGTTGAACTTATTATTTCTTTTTGTGTGACATGCCCCTACTAAAATTCTTCTTGTCCTAAAACTCCATTATGCTCGTCAAAGTAGTCGTGTTGTCGTCGGAGTTATTGGCTCTGATAGCCAATGACCGAAGCCCAGTGAATGGTGATCGTAACTATAACGGTCTTAAGGTAGTGTAATTCCTTGTTAGATAAGTTTTGACCTGCATGAAAGGCGTAACTATCTGGCCTCTATCTTAGGGCCTGAGTTAGTCTAATGTTGCAGAAGCTGAAAAGAAAAGGGGATGTGTGATTAGCACATATCCCTTTAGCAGAACAATAACCATGAGTTAGATTGTATTTTTAGTTGTTTCATGCTAAAGTGATTTAAACTTTTCAAAGCAGTAAGTTATTAGAAGAAAATAAACAAAAGTATTAGAAACCTTCCCTTTTTGTGTTTGGTAGGAAAACCTAGTCCTTGATCATGGATAGTAATAGCAACTAGTCCATTCAAAAAGCATCCGTTGTGTGAGTCACCAAAATTGGTGATTGTTACGAATCGCAAGAGAATTGTTTTCTTGAAGCATCACCAAAGCTCCGTCTTCAGGATCTTTTGGTTTTTTATCGTCGCTTATGGAAGAGGTAGTTAGCTGAGGGAATATTAGTTCACTCTAAATGAAAGTACCAATTATTGGAAAAAAAATTTGAGCGTATCTTCATTAGAGGCCACACTCATCAGAATTGGCAATGATCTTAGACAAAAGGAAAATGGATTTGATTGGAGGGTGTGGTTGAATCCAGGTTGGACTACTTACATATCTCTGGGTAGGAGAATTAAACACTAGTGTAGTTCTAAGAAACAAGTGTGTATGATGTGTGATACAACATAACACACCCTTGACGAATAGCCTATGAAAGTGCATTAAGGAAATGAGTTCCCATGGACGATTCTACGCATCGACGACGGTGTGTATGCCTGATGAGCCTATGTTAGGCATAGAGAGTATGTATATATTGGAGAAGATGAAGAGTACAGAGAAGGTGCCTTGATAAATACCCATGTTGAAGTATTTATGGAAATCTTGAGATTCTTTGTGGGGAGAGTAATGTCAATTAAGTTAGGAGACTATTAGAAGGGAATCTAGAATAAGATATCTAATGATCTTAAGATTATGATTACTTATGGTACACACCAATCCGTAAATTGTAGGAATTCTAAGAATATAGGAAACCTGGTTGATTCTATAGTAGTTCATGTTTCCGTATCTTGCGAAACAAGGATGGTCAATCTCAGCAAATTCGATAGACTTGGCCACTGCTTTGGAACCTCATGGTGGCAGCATCATTGATCCGTCTATGTAGTTCCATGATGGAAGTTGTTGATCCCATAACTAGACTTCTAAGTATGCGTATTCTAATCCGCCTTACTCCAGCCATGAAAAGTCATCATCGTACAACAACAATTCGATTTTGTGATAAGCAGGTGATCCGGTTTGAGGCTAAGCCTGCATAGATCCCTTGCAATTTGGTCTTTTTTAGGGTTGGGAGTTCTCTGTCTCCCTCCGAGTGCATGGTCGTCGAATCGGCATCGACCTCTATAACGTCAACAAAGTGAGCTGGGGCTCGCACATGCTCGTGCTGTCTCCAACTGTAAACATGCGTGGCACATTGGGGCACTCGGGCACTCGCTCCGAGCCATCAGATGTACTAGGCTGGTTGCCAACTTGACATCGACTGCTTAGGTACCACTGGGTACCTTTATTGTTGGGTCACTCTGACCCGAAGAGGAGGCAAAGTAGCGACTGTTGGTTATTAACCATGCGGCATCTGTGGAAAAAAAAAATTGCTACTGTATTTCACATATTTCCAACAAATTTCACAAATTTTAGATATTTCGTACAATTTTCACATATTTCTATTATCTTTACAAATTTTGGTATTTTCCTACAATTTTCACATATTTCCTATAATTTTCACATATTTTTACAATTTTTTGTATTTTTCTACAAATTTCACAAATTTCTAACAAATTTTCTGCAATTTTCACATTTCTACAATTTTTAAAATTTCCCTATTTCCTTACAAATTTCACAAATTTCTAAAAGTTTCACAAATCCCAAAATTTCACAAATCCTTAAATCCAACAATCCTAAAATTTCACAAATTCTTAATGTTGTGCAAAAAATTGTTATGCTTTAAATTTATACTCGCAAGCGCACAAATCTATTTACATATAGAGGACTATAAGTATGATGTTGAATCCACAAAGATTGTATGAAACTGATAAAAAGCTTATCAAACCTGATTTACTTAGTAATAATCTAGCTAGTTGGATAAAAGTTGTTTTGTTGAACAAACTAATCATATAAATATGAAATTTGCAAAGAGAATAAATGAGATAATTAACCAAGGTATCAGATTCCACTCCCATTAATCTATAAATTCCTAATTATTTATTTGACAATTCCCAACTCACAAAGTGGCTTTAATCAAAGTTAAATTCTTCTTCCGCTTAAAGGTATGAATTTGAAGCATCGCATGCAAACTAATAATTATTGAACTACATAAGATTAAAGCATGCTAAGCATCCTATGTGAATAATAATATTTGAATGACACATGATCAAAGTAATTCATAATTAAGAATTACAAAACCAAGCATGATTCAATGAAGTTTGGCTTCAAAACTATCAAGAATGCATGACATTAAAATGAAATGAACAAAAATTTCCTTTAACCCTTTGAAGTAAGAAGCATAGGCATTAAGATCATTAAGGGCATTGAAGAGATAAAGAAAAGAAATTTAAGTTATGAAGTTTAGCCACTCATAGTAACGAAATACATAAACTAAAATGTTTAAAAGACATGGAAAGAGAGATAAAACAAGGGACAAATTGAAATTATAGAATGACTCTCCTCGTTTCCTGTAGCTCATCTCTGTTATAGGAAAGCTGGAAGTGCAAGTCTTGCAATTATTTGGCAGCTACAACTTGATTGTAGGGGGAATTTTTTCCTCATTTTCTTTAACTTCCATCACTTCTTATCTACACACATGGATGACTTCCTTATTCTTTTACTATCTAGTCAACATTCACTGTATGTTATTACTCTCCCTTATTGCTCTCAACTCATCTTCTATTCATAGAGGCTAGAAGTACAACTTATGCATTTATCGGGCAGTTGCTACAACTTCCTTAGAAATGCTTTAGTGTTTTGAGCACATAGTATGCATCTGACTGAAGGTCATAAACTACAAATTTGAACATCTGTAGGTGGGGAATGCACTGGGAACACTATAGAGCTTAGATTGGCACCAATTTTGTGATGGAATATAAAGACATGTGGCAATAGGGACAGTGATAAATGCCATGTTAGAAAATATTGTTAGAAAGATTTAGTTAGAATCTGGTGGGATTTGTTGGAAGATTTGGATAAGATTAGCTAGGATTTGGCTAAGATAGCTATGAGGGGCTACTTAGTCATTAAGTATAAGGACCTTTATAAAGCAACCGACTGTAATAACTTTCATATGCTTTTCTAATACAAAGTTGTATCTTTCTGCAGTTTCAATCTTCTTCTTCACATTTCTTAGTTTTCTGGTTTTTTTGATCTCTTACTTTCACAAGAGATTAAATCTTTGCTGGTTGTCATAGATCATTCATCATTGTTAATATGGTATCAAGAGCCAATGATTCTACCGTGGATTGGTGATTTTTTTTTTTTGGAGGGTTCGTCCGCAGCGCTGAAAGTTTGCAGCAGTTCTTGCAAATTCGAGTTATGTTCTTGAGGCATGTGACTAGTTTTCTGAGGCTCAACAATGGTGTTGATCATCTGTGTAGCGCATTCAGGTGAAATTTTTCAACTTTCGTTGACAAAGTTATATGGGATTTCTGGGTTTCCTTTCTTTCTTGGTTTGAGTTTATGAATCTATAATTGTTGATTGCGGCATGAATCCATCTATAATTGTTGATTGCAGCACAAGGCCATCTCTGTTTGTTGACTAAATTTTTCTAGGTTTGGTGTGTTTGGTTTCTGCAATTTTTCAAAGTTCTTGTTGAATATCTTCTGGATTGTTAAGATGACGTTTTCTGGTGTAAAATTGAGGGTCTTTTGGGAATGTTAACAATCAAGCTCAATGATAGAAATTTTTCTAAATGGGCGTTTCAATTCAAATCAGTCTTGAAAGGGTATAAACTGTTTGATCATTTTGATGGCTTGGCTGTTTGTCCTCCAAAATTCATCATTGATCCTGATCGTGGGGTAACTAATGATATTAATGAGGCTTTCTTGGAATGAGAAACTATTGATATGGCCTTGTTTAGTTTACTTCTTGCTACTTTGTCTGATGAAGCAATTGAACATGTTTTAGGTTGTAAAACTGCACATGAGGCTTAGTCTAGTTTGCAAGATCGTTATGCTTCTATATTTAAAGCCTAGGTTAATACATTAAAGACAGAGTTTCAGATGTTACAGAAATGGGGTGATTCCATTGATCAATTTTTGTCTAAGCTCAAGCACATTAGAGAACAATTACACATTGATGGTGAATTTGTTTCCGATAATGATTTTATATTGGCTGCTTTATCTGGTTTACCTAGAGAATATTCTACGATTCGTACTGTTATTCTCACCAGGGACACTTCTCTTTCTTTGAGAGAATTTCGAGAACAGTTGCTTTGTGCTGAAGGGGAGGTAGATTCTGCAATGAGTAGTTTCATAAACAATTTTTTTTGGTTTGTTTATGCAAGGGAATAATATGATGGCTTCTTCTTCGGGTTTATCTCAGGGTTCTTCTAGTCACTCTAATGATATTCCTTCTATTACTGGAGGTACTATCACAATGGTGCCTAATAGTTTTGTGTCTTCTGGAATGTCATATGCTAATCCTTCTCAGGGGTCTTCATTTCAATCAACTCAGTTGCCATATTATCCTAATGTTCCTGTGATGTACCTTCATATCCTGGTACTTCATATATGGCACCACCACCTGTTCCACCACATGTTCCAGTGTATCTTCCTGAATTTCCATATGCCTACAACTTTGTGAGTAACAGTAATGCACCAAGACCATTTTCTAATCAGAATAATGGTTCCAAACCTTTCTTTGGTTCAAAATCTAATGGGAATCAAAGTTTTTTGATTTTAGGCCTCTTCAGGTTGGTAATCAGAGTTTTAGGCCCTCTCCATCTTTTGGTCATAAGTCTAGTTGGTCTGGTAATACTGAATCTCGGTTGACTATTATTCTTGAATGTCATATATGTTTCAAGATGGGCCATACTGCTCCAAACTGCTGGAAGAGATCTACAACTTCAAATTATGTTGGTCAAGTTGTTGAATGTCAGATTTGTGGGAAACATGGTCATAGTGCCCTAGATTGTCATTATCAGAATAATTTTGCCTATCAGGGGAGTGTACCATCTCCATCATTGACTGCTATGCAAGCTCAAGCTCCAGGTCAAGTTCAAGTTCCTTCTAATTTTCTGCCTAATGATTCATGGATTATCGACACTGGTGTTTCACACCATATGACAGTAGATGTGCATTCTCTTCAAAAAAATTACTCCATATCAAGGCAGTGATCAAATTACCATTGGAAATGGGGAAGGTTTGCCTATTAAGCACATTAGTTCTGCACATTTGCAAACCTTATCTCAATCTTTAATTCTAAGAAATGTCTTGCATGTTCCCACTATTGCAGTTAGTTTATTATCTGTTAAACAATTGTGTAAGGAAAATTTTTATTGGTTCATATGTGATGAGAAAGATTTTTTTGTGCAGGACAAGGTAACCAAAACTGTAGTTTACCGTTGAAAGAGCAGTGATGGGGAGTTGTTTCGAATTCCAACCAAGTTGATTTCCAATTCTGCGATGAAGTCAAATAAGTCAGTAGCTCTACTTGGTCAGAAAGTGAAGAATGAAGTTTGGCATCAGAGGCTTGGTCATCCAAGTATGAAGTGATGGCTGCAATGCTCAAGCAATCTCATATAGTTAGTACTCCTGATAGTGTATCACATATATGTTCTCATTGTATCTCTGGAAACATGTCTAGATTGCCATTTTTAGATAGAAAAGAAAATTTTCTATTTCCATTTCAGAAAATTCATTCAGACCTTTGGGGTGGTTTTCGATATTATGTGAGTTTCGTGGATGATTTTTCCAGATATGTGTGGATATTCCCTTTGGTTAATAAATCAGAAACATTTGATGTATTTCAAAAGTTTTATCATTTTGTATTCACTTAGTTCAATGTTGGTATTAAATGTTTTCAATCTAATGGAGGAGGAGAATTTATGAGTAAACAATTTAGTGAGTTCTTGAAACTTAAAGGTATTCATCACATGATCTCTTATCCATATACCTCTCAACAGAATGGAGTTGTTGAGAGGAAACACAGGCATATCATTGAGACTACTGTCACACTTATGACTGCTGCACATTTGACTCCAGATTGGTGGTTTCATACTTGTGCTTATTCTGTATTTTTAATCAATCGAATGCCTTGTAAAACTTTGAACATGCAGTCTCCTTATCAGTTGTTATTTGGTGTTGCTCCATCTATACAAGGCTTGAAATTATACGGGACTGCAGTTTATCCATATGTTAGACCTTATACTCATAATAAACTTCAACCTCGGGCTACATTATGTGTTTTTCTTGGCTATGGCAGTGGATATAAGGGGTTTATTTGTTATCATTTGCAGTCTAAGAAGTTTATAATTTCTCAACATGTTATTCATGATGAGGACCATTTTCCATGTAAGTCCAGTACTAATACTGTTTCAGCTTCATCTGTTCCAGAGTCTGAGATATATTCTCCTATACATAGCTTTGTAGATTTTGTTCTTCCTTCATCTCAGTATGTTCAAGTTGCAAGTGATGACAATTTGATTGGTTCTCCTAATGCTTCTTCCCTGGGATCAGTTTCTCTATCACAAGGTTCTCAAGACAGTATCTCTTCTCGGAATTCTGAAACAACTCTCTCACCTCCAACTCAAACTACAGTGTTACCTGTCCTTCATCCTGCACAGTTAGAGGTAATTCTTCCTTTTGAATTTGCTAATTCTTCTGTCTCTCCTACTAATTCTATTCCGAGAATGTAAACACGGTCGTAAACTGGTACTATTTCTAGACGAAATTATTCTGGTTACTTAGCCTCATTACCAGAACTGTCTACTTTGAAGATTGATGATCAAGATTTGTGTTCGAGTGGTTCTTCATTTGTGGCTCAAATCCATGATTTAGCTTAACCAACATCTTTTAGGAGTGTTGCAACCAATTCTCATTGGCAACAGGCTATGCAAAAAGAATTTGATGTTTTCCAAAGCCAAGGCACTTGGATTTTAGTGCCTGCACCAACTCACAAGTCTATAATAGGTAGTAAATGGGTGTATAAGTTGAAGAAAAACCCCTATGGCTCTATTGCACGACATAAGGCTCGCCTCGTAGCTCAAGGGTATACTCAGGAGCATGGATTGGACTATTTTGAAACTTTTAGTCCTGTGGTAGGCCATACCACAGTTCGGCTTATCATTTCTCTTGTAGCTCAGTATAGTTGGGAATTACGACAGTTAGATATTAAGTACGCTTTCTTGCATGGTGACTTGGAGGAAGAGGTCTACATGAAGCAACCTCAAGGTTTCATTGACTCTACACATCCAGATTATGTGTGTAAGTTAGTCAAATCTTTATACGGTTTGAAACAGGCTCCTTGAGCCTAGAATGCCAAATTTACAGGTTATTTACCTGCCATGGGATTTCAAGTATCTCAATCTGATACCAGTCTATTTGTGAAATATAATGGGACTAATGTTATAACTCTTCTATTATATGTCGACGACATTCTTTTGACTGGCTCAAATTCTATCAAGGTTCAAGCAGTTATTGCAGAACTTGGTGATGTTTTAGATTTGAAGGATATGGGCACGTTATCTTATTTCTTGGGGTTACAAGTACAGTACAAGAATAATGGTGATATTTTCCTGAATGAGTCCAAGTATGCCATTGATTTGCTTCATAAAGCTGGGTTAGATACTTGCAAACCTGTTTCTACACCGTGTAAGCCACATTCTCAGTTTCTAGAGTCTGAAGGTACTCCATTGTCTGATCCAACAATGTATCGAAGCTTGGTGGGTGCCTTACAGTATTTAACATTTACTAGACCTAATTTGTCTTATGTTGTTGGTGTGGTTTGTCAATATATGAATAGTCCCACGACTGTGCATTATGAAATGGTTAAACAAATTTTGCGATATGTTCAAGGGACTCTACATTGTGGTCTCACTTATTCTTCATTAACAGATAACTTTCTGGTGGCTTATTCCGATTCTAATTAGGCTGTAAATCCCAATACCAGAAGATCTGTCACTAGT
Source organism: Pyrus communis (assembly GCF_963583255.1). Classification (NCBI taxonomy): domain Eukaryota; kingdom Viridiplantae; phylum Streptophyta; class Magnoliopsida; order Rosales; family Rosaceae; genus Pyrus; species Pyrus communis. The sequence goes on along the minus strand of NC_084806.1, from coordinate 25,498,871 downwards.
TTTGTGGTTTATTTAGGATAAAATTCGATATCATGGCAATCTAAGAAGTAGTCATCAGTTTCTTGCAGTTTTACTGAAGTTGAATATAAGTCTCTTGCTCACTGTGCTGCAGACATTGCTTGGATTCGTATATTGTTGAAGGACTTGCATCAAATTTTACCTGATCCTCCTATTTTACTCTGTGACAATTTATCTACATTAGCTTTATGCTATAATCCTGTATTTCATACTCAGATTAAACATCTTGATACCGATTTCCATTTTGTTCATGAAAGGGTACAAAAGAAGGATTTGGTTGTCCAATATGTTCCCACTGAAGATCAAACCACTAATGTTTTAACTAAAGGTCTGCATGGTCCAATATTTTTCAAACACTGTTGCAATCTCAGGCTTGGTTCCTCGCCTAGATTGAGGGGGGATGATGGAATATAAAGACACGTGGCAATATGGACAGTGATGAATGCCATGTCAGCAAATATTGTTAGAAAGATTTAGTTAGAATTTGGTGGGATTTGTTGGAAGATTTGGATAAGATTAGCTAGGATTTGGCTAAGATAGCTATGAGGGGCTACTTAGTCATTAAGTATAAGGACCTTTATAAAGCAACCGACTGTAATAACTTTCATATGCTTTTCTAATACAAGTTGTATCTCTCTGCAGTTTCAATCTTCTTCTTCACGTTTCTTAGTTTTCTGGTTTTTTCGATCTCTTACTTTCACAAGAGATTAAATCTTTGCTGGTTGTCATAGATCATTCATCATTGTTAATATTTTGGATATGTTGGAGTCGACATAATTTGAAACAACTTTGATAAATTATGAACATGTCAACCAATTTAATTTTTGACGAAAAAATTGGTGGGAAATAACATTTGCATGATGAAATTGTGGAAAATTGCATTGGGCAAACCCTTTAATCTGGTATTTTGGGAAAAAAAATGGGGAAAATTTTTAGGCTCGCTTGATGAAATTATTATTGTTGCCCGGCGAACTTATGTGCTTTTAGCTGACGAACTGTACCTATTTCGTCGGCCAAACATCAAACATTAATTTTTTCCTTAATTTTTTATTTAATTTGAAACGATTAAATGATCAGGTTGCTTTAATCTGTTGTTTTACACTCAATTTGTCTCCTTAAAAACCATCAAAATCAGAGCTAAAATAACCGTTAAATCATGATTTTTCGTTTTTAACCGTCGAAGGATTTTGTCCGTTACCTTGTGATTTTTGGCATATGCGATCTCGGAGTATATACAAACAAGTTTGATAGTTGGATAGATTAAATTAGTTTCGTAGATTGCTTATTTCGTCAAAACTATAGATTCAAGAAACACTTTAATATTTTGTGGTAACCACTAGTATAAATATTTTGAACTAATAACTAGGTTCGTTCATTGTATTCTTTTATGGTTGAGGAGTGTAGTTACAAAAAAATCATCAATAATCGAGCTAAAATACCCGTTAAATCTTAATTTTTCATTTCTAACTATCGAAAGGATTTTGTGCTGTTACATAACCTCGTAAAGTATATTTTTGGTGACTTTTAGCATATGTGATCTCGGAGCATGTATAAACAAGTCTGACAGTTGGATAGTCAAAATTAATTTTGCAGGCAGTGAAAATCATCAAAGAAATTAAAGATACAAAAATGTCCCCCACCTTTGCTGGACGGACAGTTTATTTTTGGTCGGTGAACGATAAACCCTAAATCATAAAATATACCTTTATGAGATGAAACTTGAAATATTCATCACGCAAATGTTGCCATATTACGCGCCAAATGTTTCCCTTGGCACGAAAACTTTATTCGACAAGTGAATATTTGCCCCGTCAAACACTCTTTGTTGGGCAAAAGCCTCCAAAGAAACAAAATGTTGAGCGTTTTTGCTCGACGAACTTCTGAATTCTTTCAGTTAAATTAGTTTATCTATCCGATGAAATTTCGTTTGTCCGGCAAATGGTATTTTCTAATAGTGTTAGCTTTAGCTTTATCCGCCAAGGCTTGAAGGTAACACCTCCTAGGCTTGCCACAGAAGATAAGAGCTCCTAAGTACACAAATGGAGCCTTATCATATTTGAACTGCAAGAAGCGCTCAGCCACAACTTTACGATACCTTGAAGTGAGCCCAAATAAAAAAAATACTTTTATCCTTATTGATAATTGACTAGAGGCTCTACTATAGCTATCACTTCGGCATAAAATGAACAGGTCATTCACATACATTACATACAGGGAGAAACACAACCTCTTGGAACATAAATCAGCCTAGTGAGCCCAACTAGTTGAAGTCGACTCAAACCCTTGATAAATCCTCCTCAACTAGGCAAAAAAAGTAATGGAGAGAGGGGCCTTGTCTCAGCCCTCGTTAACAAGAGAAAAAAACATAGGGAAAAGAGGGGGGAGGGGGGGGGGGGGCGGCGGCATTAATTAAGATAGACAATTTAGCAGATCTTAAAATAGTAGACACGCAGTTATAAAACAACGGGAGAAGCCAGAATTATTAAGCATCTGCAAGAGAGAAGACCACTTTAATAAGGTGTCAAAACCCTTAGCTATACCAACTTTAACTACCATGTATGTTACCACCACGTAATTCTTTGTTAATTATTTATTCACAGAATTATTTATTTTAAATTTCTTACACTAATTCCTTTCCCGTCTTAAAGAAGTTCAAACTGAAAAAATTAAAAAGTTTGAACTAATCAAGTTTACATAAAGTTTACATAAGTTTACATAAAGTTCACATAAGTTTACATAAAGTTTAAAATAAGTAATTTTGTGATTTCCTATCTATACAGCGTGGATGTAAATACCAATCTCTTTCGCCTGATTTCCTCTCTATAGATTTTTACGGAATGGTTTCAGTGGGGCCTTTTCATCTCACAACTTGGTATCCGTTTTTCTCATGATGCGAAATGATAATCACATGGTTTTTCTTCGCTTACACAGCTCTGTTAATCACATATGTTTTTTCTTCGCTTACACAGCTCTGTTTAATCATATGTTGTTTTGGTTTGATTTACAAAAATAGGTACGAGGACAAATCATTAATCATCAATGAAAGGTTCCCTATTCACGAAAAAGAAAAAAAAAGGGAAGCTATTCGTGCATTAATTAGCGTAGGCCATGGGACTAAGAACAATAGCTGATACCAGAAAACTACACCGGAAGAAAATGTGATTAAACCGCCGGCTGCCAAAACCCACCCCAACTCCTCAAACCCTCAGCCCACTCCAACCACTTAGGCTTGCTTGGTCTACATATTATTTCGTTTACCAAAGCGTTTAAATCTTCAGTTGTACGACCATACGATTTAACAGCCTCTTCAGCAAACTCTTTGAACACGCTAATCCTTTCTCTCATTTCCTTTCCTTCTTTACTTGATAAACATAACTGCAATGCCTTCATTGCTCCACTTTTTGTCACAACTCCTCCCTCGACCCCCACCCCAATCTTCCACACAGCCTCTAGAGTCCTCATGTTTAGTGGCTGATCAGCCTTAAAAGGCCTGCATATCATTGGCACGCCACCGGTTATGCTCTCCAAAATTGAGTTCCAACCACAATGCGTCACAAAAACTCCGAGGCAGGCATTGTTTAGTATTTGAGTTTGGGAAGCCCATGGTACTACTTTCCCGTTTCCATTTTGTTTTGTTCGTTCAAGGAATCCCTCAGGGAAATCTTTTTCGTTTCCCCTAAATGACCAAATGAATGGAAATCCGCCTTCCTCTAGGGCTTCAGCTAATGCTGCTAGCTCATGCGGCGGCAGTGCTGCTACACTTCCGAAGCTAATGTACGCTACGGATGCAGGCTTATGGTTACCTAACCACTCCAAGCATCCGTTGTCCTCCGAAATTTTTGGTGGTAGTGGTGGTGTTAGGGTTAAGGGTCCAACATGGAGAAATTTATGAAACTTTTTCTTGAGCTCAAAAGCAACTTCGAGATCTAAGTCTTGAAAAGAATTTATGGCAACTGCAGTTGCCTTTGGTAGCTTGAGTCCCATTTTATGCATCATAACTGCAATTGGGGATCCTAAATTTTCTGTTGTTATTCCACCAGGTAAGTCGGATGCAAGGAATGCTGAAAATCCAGGAAGGAATTCAAGGGTTTGATCTTTGTCCCCTGCCAAGAAAAAGAAACACAAGTAAATAAGGTTCAGATATATTGTAAATATTGTTTTGAAACTTTGATGATTGCATCTCAAGTCTCAACTTAATATGCTTCACGTATCTAACCATTTTTTCAGTTTAATATGTTGAGAGTGAATCCCACATGAGAAAGGAGGCACCTTGCATGTGCTCATAAGTAGTTTGGGCACTTCCCATTGTCAATTGGTTTTATGGTGGAACTTGAGAGTGAATCATACATGTGAGAAAGGAGGGACATTGCAAGTGCTTTTAAGTAGTTAGGTTATTCTCCACATTGTCAATTGATTTTATGTTTGGACCTCAATTTTCTTCAGTATATAGACTGTGAATATATTTCTGTGTATTAAATATGTTCATGTGTAATAATCAAATATATGTAACTGCAAACTGCTTTAAAATGTTCTGCTGTGAAATAAAATTTCTTACCACTAGCTCCCAATTTTTCTTTAATCACATCGTTAGCAACATGAATAAACAGAGGGCGTTGTCCAGAAGTCCACAAGGGTACCCAAGGGATCTGCATTTCCTCTGCCATGTCACAAGCAAACCAAAGGAACGCATCCGATATCAAACAGCCTACTTTGTGCCCTATCTCAGCCTCAGCCTCTGCGATACCTTTCTTAAAGCTGCCTGGTGCTGCCTTAAGAAAAAAGTCAATTGGCTCCAGAGGGTTCCCAGAAAACACATAACTTTCTGGTAAGCCATCCCATACGTCGTAAGGCTTTATATTGTCAAAGCCCTTAATGTTACATTTTGTGAAGAGGGAGCTATTAGATTTAGCTAGGCTGAAGAATGAAAACTTCACATCAGGGGCTACCGCCGAAATCATACGTACAAAAAGGAGAAGTGGGCTGGGATGGGATGCAAACGGAAAGACTAAGACGGCAACATGCTGACTACAAGATTTGTTACTCATTAATGGCATTGTGATGCGTACAATATGTCAGATCTTACTTTTTTGTGTTCTGCAAGCTTGTGCATGTAATGCAGTTGTGATGGTATTATATTTTGTTTGTGGGAAACAAGAGGAAGTTAATTAGCTGCGGACAACGGAAATCAGAAACATGAGGTTTTCTTTCGTTTTTGCAGGTTTGGAAATGGGTTAGTTTTATCTTTTGGGCAGCTTGGAAAATGGTTATTAGTTGGTTACTTTTACGGAGAGATTCTAGAACGGGAAATTCGGGAAAAAACCTTTTGAGGTTTTGTCCCCTTTATTAAATTCTTACTTGCCTCTCCGCACATACTAACGCGCATGCAAAATATTTTTTTTAGCGGCCCCATAAGATGTGTTTTGTTAACTATTTTCTTTCTCATACCGCGTCCTAAAAATAAAATACAACATACAGTTACAAATAAAAGAAAATAAAACATAATTAAATCGTGCGTAAAATGCGTGATAAAAGAAAGTCTCATTATACGCACAAAAGCATTCTTGGAGATTAGTAATAAATAAAAGAAGAAATGGAGTAAAAACCAAATAATAGTGTTAGAGAACAAACTAAACAATTAATCTATATGACATTAAGCTAAAGACTAAGAATACATATCCATCATCTTTTTCTTACAGTACCACATATTCGAATCACTTCTATCAAATCTATTTGAATATTTTATCTTATTAAAAGTTGCTAAAGATGAGTTCATAGGGCATGTGGCTTCGTAGCGTAATATCTACTATTTTCTTTGACATATATGTCACACTTTCCCATTCCACATGAAACTGCTGTGTCAATTCAAATCCGCCACAACATTAATGCTTGTTTCCATAGCTGGGAAGTGTTTGAAATGAAAATATGAGTTGAATTGTAAATTGTTTGTAGTATTTAAAATACGTACATTGACAAAAAGTAAAAAAGATAGTCATATCCAATTAGAGAGACCAGAAGCTCAATCAAAGATAATATCAAATGTAAAACCCTTGACTTTGCATTTCGTTGACATTTGGAGCTGTTTAAATTAGCTTTTGTTACCAAAAATCTAAACAATAGAAAGAAGAACCTCTTCGAAGAAGAATTTACAGTAACTACATACTATAATGCTTTTGTCTACAATAATATTAACACAATAAATAAAAAAGAGTTCTCAAATGTACAGAATCTTTGCTCTGTTTTTTCAAATTCTAAAGCATGATACGGTATCTACCAAATGGAAATGATAAAAGGAAGAAGAACCTTAGAGTATATGAATGGGCAGTCTTTTCCTATATGACGACTAAATGATGTCCTCTATTTGTTTTTCCTTTTTTTTTTTTTTTTATTATCTCAACTATATTTGTTTTTCAAAAGTATGCTTGTATTACACAATTTGTTAGAAGATTAGTTCATTAATTGATACCATGGCCAAAGCAATCACCAAACAAAACAAACAATGGATTAACGGGATGTAAAAATTGCTTCCAGAACTATTGGATGAATAACATTTGGAAATATGTTAGGCTGGACGAACTACAATGTTGGCATCAAATGAAACCTTTCTCATATGACCATCAAATGAGTGGCAATTAATTTGAGAGTAAGGATAATGATGCAAACACAAAACAAAGTACATTACACATATCATATACCATTAACATGGGTGGGAAGAAAATTTTTTGAGCAACTTCCAGTCAAATAGTCTACCTTGTCAATTTTTGTTGCTTTACCTAAGGAGGCGCAAAATTACTCAATTTGAATGCTTTCAAATTGTCCATTTCCCTTTATTTTTTCTGTTTTCGTGTCCTTTCGCAATGTTTGCTGGAATAAGAGTGCACGCACCTAATGGAATCACCAACAAAGTGATTCAAACTTTTGCGGAGCTTGCAGTTACACTCTAGAGGCCCCATCATTCTTCGTAATTCTGCAAAGAAAGAAGAATATAAGGATGGTGATTGAAGTATTCACCAATTCAAAAATTCAACCTTCGGAAAATTTCATCGATTTTCTCTCCCTTTTTGCATGATTTGTGGGTAGATAATAATTGATTAACCCGTTCTTCTATTCTTAAACGTGTGGATGGCGGTTTATATGTCCACTCTCTACAATGCACTTTGTTTAAGATTAATATCTATGTGTGGGTGTGCTTCATTTAACGGTTGAAAGGTAACTGAATAAGAGCACATCATGTGTTGCTAGAAGGTGAACAAATTACTTGTTGTGCAGACACAAATAACCAATTAGGGAGACCCGAATTCCCTAATGCATGACATCCATACTTGATACAGAATGCTCGTTAATCAGAGAAGAAAGAAATCAAAATCCGGAATAAAACAATAGTATGTATAAACTGCAAATTACAAACTAATGTTAGTAAGACTAAAACTTGTTAGGGTATGGGAATATTTGATATGCTTCTATGAAAGCTTGATGAAGGTCTAAAAACAAAACCAGAAAATGGCAGAGAGAATTTCAAAGACTGATGATGGAATTGATTTCGATATTCCTAACAACAAACATGTGAAGTTGTTACCGTTATACATGGAAGAGGAACGGAGATCCTTCACTCATCAAGCAAAACTAAATCTTAGCCCTTAATTGCTATCACCCTATGAGATGATGTCACTTGTTATAATCTATCACTTAAGCTAGATACAAGTGAGAGCAGCCACATGGACTATGATCCAAAGGCTCTAATTTAAACTTGAAACAAATATTAAACTAAAGGTTTGAATTGTTCCTTTGCCTCCAAGTCTCGGTTGAATGGTTACACACCAACACTCCCTTCTAATCCTTTAGCTGACTTGACTCCCAGAAGCTATCTTAGATAGGCAAATCGATCTTTAGGCAAAGCTTTAGTAAGAATGTCTGCAATTTGCTCCTCTGTCTTGCAGTACACTAGTTCAATCTCCTTGGCTTAAATTGCTTCTCGAATGAAAAAGGAACTTTCTACTGATATCTCTCGTCTTTTGATGAAAGATAGGATTCTTAGCCATAACAATGGTTGATGTGTTATCACACATGATCTATGTTCCTTCCACTTGTTCTTCTCCAAAATCTTCAAGTACAAATCTCAGCCATTTTGCTTTAGAAGTGGCTTCTGCAACACTTACATATTCTGCTTCTGTTGTGGACAATGCCACAATGCTTTGCTTGATTGATGCCCATAAAAACACACCAGATCCTAGTGTAAATGCATAACCTGAAGTGCTTCTCATATCACTCTCACTTCCAGCCCAGTCACTATCATAGTAACCAATTACAGTAGTTGCTTTTCCTTTTTCAAAGACAATTCCAAAATCAATTATTCCTTGAATGTATCTCAGCACCCTCTTTGTTGTTCCCATGTGTTTCTTAGTGGGATTATACAAGAACCTTGCCAGCATGCTTGGTGCAAACATTACATCAGGTCTGGTAATTGTCAAGTATAGTAAGCTCCCCACAAATTGTCTGTATTCTCTTTCATTTGCAGCTTCACTACCATCAACCTTACTCCGTTTCTCATTCACTACAAGTGGAGTAGCAACAGTTTTGCAGTTTTTTAACCCAAATTTCTGAATTACCTTTTGTGCATACTTCTTTTGATGTATGAAAATGCTTTTCTTTTTTTATTTTTTTTTTATTTTGTAGTACCCCCATTCCAAGGAAATGATGTAATAAACCCAAATCTGTCATCTCATAGTGTTTCATCATGTCATTTTTAAACTCGTCAAGCATTTGTGAACTGCTACCAGTGTACACAATATCATCTACATATAGGGAGACAATAATGATACCTGAGTCCTCACTTGTTTTAACATACAATGTTGCCTCGCTTGTTTTAACATACAATGTTGCCTCACTTGAGCTCTTCTTAAAACCTGCATTGTTGCAGTAAACATCAATCTCATCATACCAAGCCTTTGGTGCCTGCTTCAATCCATACAGTGCCTTGTTCAGTTTATACACCTTAGTCTCTTCATTCTCTGTCACAAAACTATATGGTTGCTAAACATGTACTTCCTCATTCAGAACTTCATTGAGAAAAGCAGACTTCACATCCAGCTGGTACAAACTCCATTTCTTTCATGCAGCAAGTGCAATCAAGGTTTTTATGGTATCCAATCTTGCCACAGGGGCAAAAGTCTTATTGTAGTCAATTCTAGGCTTTTGTGAATAGCCTTTAGCCACCAATCTAGCCTTATTCTTTTGCACTATACTATCCAGATTGAGTTTGGTTTTATAGACCCATTTTACAATAATGATTGGCTTATCAAATGGTCTCTCAACTAGCTGCCATGTATTGTTCTTCTCTGTCATTTCTAATTCAACTTTCATTGTAATCTTCCATGATTCATCCTTGGCTGCATCATCAAAACTTTCAGGTTCAACAATGCACATATTGCACTGAGCCATGATTTCACTTACACTTCTCCATTTCTTAGGTGTATCATCATATATTTGAGGTCTTTCAGTTATACTTTCACTTTAAAAAGTAATGAATTGATTGGAATGAAAACTCTCACCAATGTCACAGAGCGCAGTAACATTTTGATGCTCAATGAGTACTGGAAATCTTACTTCATTGTTTGTAGTGCAGTTCCAATCCCAAGAAGGATTCTCATCAAATGTAACATCTTTTGATAAAATGATCTTTCATCATAGCCTACAAAGATGCATTTATGACTAGTTTCTTCCAACTTGTGTCTGAGATCAAAAGGGATGTGCACATAGCTAAGTGAACCAAAGATCTTCAAGTGAGCTGTCCATGGTTTTCTACCACTATATGCCTTAAATGGAGTTATTTTCCCCAAAGCTTTGGAAGGATATCTATTAAGTAAGTAAACAACAGTGTTCACTGCTTCTGCCCAAAACACATATGGAAGATTCTTCTCATGTATCATTGACTTTGCCATTTCCACCACAGTTCTATTCTTCCTCTCTGACACTCCATTTTGCTGGGGAATGTAGGCCATAGTCAACTGTCTCTGGATTCCTAGATCACTGCAATACTTATCAAATTATGCAGAAAAGAATTCTCTTCCTCTATCACTTCTGAGACATTTCACCTTATACCACATTGTAATTATGTCATTGCCTTGAACTTTTTAAAACACTCAAGTGCACTAGACTTATATCTCAGAAAGTACACCCATGTCATTCTAGTGCAGTCATTTGTGAATAACATAAAGTATTTGTTTAAAGAGTGAAAATCAACCTGCATTAGACCACAGATATCTGTGTGGATCAATTCCAATGGATACTTGGCTCTCCAAGTTGACTCAAAAGGGAATGAATCCATGTGTTACTTTTCCATCATGCATCATTCACATACACTGGTTGACATTTCCAAGTGGGGCAATCCATGCATCATCTCCTGTTCTTCAAGTAATAAGAGACTTTTCTCATGCAAATGTCCCAATCTCTTATGCCATACTTGAGAGCAATATGTGACACTTGCTCTTAGTATAAGCTAATTTGCAGGCATCATTGTTAATGGAAAACATCTATTACTGGTCATTTGCACTCTAACCACTAGATTGTCTAGTGACCATCCATTAAACACATTCACAACATCTTCTCCAAACACCAAGTAATAACCTTGTTCCACCATTTGACCTACATTGAGAAGATTTTCTTCAAGTCCAGGTACTAGCATTATTTCTTAGATATGTTTTCTTCCTAACTTGGTTTCAATGACCAAGGTTCATTTTCCTTCAACTTTGACAAATTCTCCTGTGCCTATTTTGATCTTTGAAGACTAATTTCTTTGTACATTCATAAGCAATCTCTAATCATCTGTCATGTGGTTGCTATAGCCACTATCAATATACTAGGAATTACTCACTTTCACATATGTCACTGCATTGCAGGCATAGAACAATGATCCTATTTCACCAATCTGCCTTGCATAATTAGCCTTTTGTACTATTTTGTTCACATGACAATCCTTCACAGCATGACCTGGTTTACCACAACTTGTGCACTTTGATGTACCTTCGTACTAGCACTTCCTATAGTGAAACCTATCACACCATTTGCAATCTCCCTGAGTATTATTTTGCCAAGGAGCAAAATTAGGCATGTGATCCCAATTTCTTTGAGCACTGCTTTGTCTAGGAGCAAAGTTAGGCTTGTGATCCCAACTTCTCCCCCTTGGTTTCCAATTCTTTTGAAACTTCTGATTTGCAGAGAATCCACCACTTTGAGGACCCTTCGCTGCAACATTTAGGCTAGCAAATGCTCTCTCAGTAGGGATTTCAGAATGCAAATCAAGTCTCTACTCAAGTCCCTTGAGTGAAGCAACAACTTCTTGAACCTCAAGAGTTTCGAAATCCTTAGAATGCTCAATCACAGAATAAATTGCATCATATATTTTAGGAAGACTAATTAACAATTTCTGTACAACTCTCTCCCTAGATAATTCCTTTCCATAGCTTCTCATTTGATTAGTAATATCAAATAATCTAGTGAGATACACAGATAGAGATTCATTTTCCTTTATAAGAGTATACTAAAAATCTCTACGTAAACCTTGCAATTTTACACTTGTTTGTCTCCTCTGAATTCGCTCTTCAGGATATCCCAAGCTTCTTTGGATGTTTCTTCATTCATAATTTTGGGGAAGATTTGATCCGAGATAACTTCTTGGATCATTCCAAGTGCACGAGCATCTTTCATCAAGGTCTCAATGAATGCCACCAACTCCGTTGCTTCCTTCTTCATTTCATCGAGCACAGCCTTCATATCTTTTGGATCTAGAGGTTCAAACCCATTTTCCACCAGCTCCTATAGACCATACGATTTCAGTATAGTCATCATACGAATCCTCCAAAACTCGTAGTTTTCTCCATTAAAAACTGGAGCTTTAAGCTCAGCAATACTTGATCCAGCCATGTTAGACATTGGATTCAAGAGATCACATAGTTTCCAGATTTTATTTGAGTTCACAATGTAGCTCAATCACACTCACAGATTTCACGCCCAATTTAAACAGTGACACTTGGCTCTGAGGCCATGTTAGAGTATGCGAATATTTGATATGCTTCTATGAAAGCTTGATGAAGGTTGGAGAAAAAACCAGAAAATGGCAGAGAATTTCAGAGAATGATGATGGAATTGATTTCGATATTCCTCACAATAAACAAGTGAGGTTGCTACTGTTATACATGGAAGAGGAAGGGAGATCCTTCACTCATCAAGCAAAACTAAATCTCAGCCCTTAATTGCTATCACCCTATGAGATGATGCCACTTGTTATAATCTATCACTTAAGCTAGATACAAGTGAGAGCAGCCACATGGACTATGATCCAATGGCTATAATTTAAACTTGAAACAAATATTAAACTAGAGGTTTGAATTGTTCCTTTGCCTCCATGTCTCAGCTGAAGGGTTACACACCAACAAATCTGACAACTGAATTGAGAAACTAAAATTGTAGAAGGAAAAGTAATAATAGAGAGAGAGAGAGAGAGAGAGAGAGAGAGAGAGAGAAAATATTGGTGTAGCATATATTCTCATAGAATTTGAATCGGTCTGTGATCCTGTGTTATAAAATACAAAATATAAAAAGCAATGAAAGATACAAATATCTGAACATTAGCAGTTTTTATATACTTGCTCAGGAAACGAAAGCATGAAAGAGAGAGCAAACCTGAAAGAAATTAGAAATGGCGGTTCAGTGATCTTTGAGCGTGTGTGCGATTAGTAGAATTAGAATTAGGCATCAAATCTAATTATCTCTGAAGAGTGGTCTACATAAAGAAAGCATAAACAGAAGGAGACTGAAAATAAACCCAGGAAATGCACCAAATAGGATAAAAAAACACTCAAAAAAGCTAAATTGTTATAAGAAAATAACACTAAAAAAATAAACCAGGATAACCTCTGTTGGAGGCTACAATGAACCAAAAGGAAAAACGGACTTTGTGGCAGAGGCATGGGCTTAGGGTGCCAATGGGTGAATGCCGAGTGCGGATGGAAAAGCAAATCTGAAAAAGGGTTGAAATTGAACACCCCAATCTCCTTTTCAGAATGTGGGTTGTACATGGAGATGTCCGTTTCCATTGTCAAATCATTGCAACTGCCATTTGTTTGGATAATTGGAGAGTGCTTATATCAGAAATCAGAGTTTGTTTGCATCGTCCTTTTTTTTTTCCTTATTGTGTGGGATCACTAATCTAAGGGGACACATTCATTGATGAAATTTAGGAATCTTTGAGGGGGGTTTGACTCCTCCAACGAATAGAAACAATCTTTGCTAAGAGTGTAGAAAAAGTATATCTCACGTAAGCATCTCCCATGTGTGTTGTGTTTCATTTCACTATGTTACCCCTATTATAAGCGGTTACTTTTGTGTTGTCTTTTTTTATTGAATGAGGACATTACTGGAATATTGAAAGCTTCACCTATTTGGACTTCTCACTTTATATATATAGATATTGATTTATATATAATTCTATTTTTTTTTTTGCGACTTAATACAACAGTCCAATGGTATTCCTTTTCGTTTGTAACTTGTAAGTGAGAGGTAAAGAAAGCCACTTAGTACCATAGTCTAGTAGCATTCTTCTTCAGTTGTAAGCGAGAGGTCTTAGGTTTGATTCTCTCCAAATGCGAATTTGAACTACATTATTGCTAGCTCATTGTGAGGCTTAGCCTACTTCCCCATCCCTTAGTATAGATAATATCATTTGTTCAAAAGAAATTCTATTCTTTTTAGTGAAAATTGTAGTAATGATCCCTGAATTTTAATCCAAGTGAAGCAATAGTCATTGAACTAAAACTCTGTGGTCGTTGGTCCTTGAACTTGTCAAAACTTGGAGCTATAGTCCTTATCATCAACCCCCACTATAATTTCCGTCAAAATGAACCATGTGTCACGTACATGATGCTGAATGAAAGGGCAAATAATAAAAATCAAATACTATTTCATGAGGTAATGTGTTGAAGCCGATTTGGAGGCAAAATCCATCCCCAAATTGAAGCTTCCTTCCATGCCCAATCTCAAATTCCTCAAATTCCCAATATGTATTGCAATATTTAGCCTTAGAGTTATGACCCGTGCCTTTAATAAATGTATTATATTCTCGAAAAATGTGAATTGATGAAAATGTTCTTGGTAAAGGTTATGTTGAATAATTATAGACCGTTGAGCTTAAATTAGATTTCTTGCATTTTATTATTTTATTTAGTTAGTATACGTACTCACGAGTGCATGAGCTAAATCGGATTTCAAAAAATACTTAAGTTGGTTAAGTTACGTTTTATTTAGTAAGTTAGGGGCAAAATTACCATTTTGCTGGGAAAAATATTGAGTGGGTTAAATCCAACTCTTGGACCACTATCTCTCTTCTCTCGTTCAATCTTCCCGAGCCTCTTCTCTTCTCTGTAACTCTATCCTTCTGACTCTCATTGGAATTATCTTTGGCCGGAGTAAGGTGGATCAGAGTAAGTGCCCCTTCATAGTCTGGTTATGGACTAAACAGCTTCGATCACAACGAGCTGAACAAAAGGACCCACAGTGCCGCCACAACATGAATTTTAGGCCCCTAACATGTGGTAACCCAGGTGGCGAGAATGACTTGAGTGCTCATAGCCCATGACTCTCAGATTATCGGGCTAGTCAGGCTTCTTAGTCGGATTAAACTTAACCTTAGTCAGATATGCTAGGCTTAAGTCCGTTACCTATATTACTTGTCTCCCAAGTAAGGAAACCTTAATTCAACTCGTATTAGGACTTCTTGGAGATTGGGCAACTTAATCATAATCCTAGGAGGACTAGATATCTTATCCTAGATACCTTCCTAGTTAGACTCTCGAATTAATGGGGATTACCATCTCAAGGTCTCTATGAATATCCTTTCTTGGGTATTTACCAAGGACATCTAATATTCTCTATGAGGATACAATACGCATATTCTATCATACACGTCATTCGTCTATGCGTAAACATGAAAGCATCTCCTTCATGCCTAAGCCAAGGCACATTCGTCAATAAGGTATTCCGATATGGCACACATCATACATACTCCTCCCTTCGGACTACACTCGACCCCGAAGATATGTGGGCAATGCAATCATGGATTCAATTATACCCCCAGTCAACCCCATTCACCCATCATTGGAAATCGTGGGTAATTACGACTGAAAATAGTCTGCAAATGTGCGCAAATTTCGTCCCAACAAAAAGGAAATGATGAAATAATTCATTAAATAGTTTAATTAATTATCATAAGTGTTCAAAAATACAAAACAAGTTGATGGCCACTTGCTCATATGGAAATGTGATGATGGTGGCATAGAGAAGACAAATGTGAGGGCTTTCTTTAGAAAGCCAACTCTCACCATTTCTCAACAAGTTATTCACAACACTCAAGGTTGACTCATCCATTGCATGTAGAGCTCTCTAGCTCTCTCTCTCTCTCTCTCTCTCTCACATGAATTTCTCTAGTTGTTGAGGAAGAAGAAAGAAGAAAGAGAGGTACCTAAAGTAGAAGGAAGAGTACTCTCCTTAGAGAGCAAAAGTGAGCTAGTGTAGTTTTCTTGGAGAGAAAGAAACACACATCCACCACCCCCACCCCCACTTTTGGTGTTTGCCTCCCCCTCGTCCTTATGGAAAGCCTCTCACACTTACTCTAGACTCAACAATTATCTCTACAATGGAGGAGTGAAAAGTTAGAGGACTCTAGCTTTAAAGTTTTAGAGGAGCAGCTATACAAACTGGATCAAGTTGAGAAGGCTTCACAAAGGAGCATCCTCGGACTGAAAGCTCGTTCCTAAGTATGAACATCGAACCCTCTCTTTAATCTTGAAAGAAAATGAGTAGATCAACCAAGTAGGCCGAAGATCTTGAAGGGGGTTTATTTCATGACTAGTTTTGTCGCTTCCGCTCTTAATTTGTGCTGCATGTTTGTTATCATGCTTGTTACATGTACATGCATGGTTAATTAGTTTGCAAAATTTTAATCTCTAACCATAAAACCCTTTCAATGGATGCAAAAAATGTTATATTACAAGGCGACATAGAAGAAGTCTACGTGCGTATTCCTCAAGGGCATAATGAAGAAAATAAAAAAGCGGTGTGCAAATTAAGTAAAGCTCTATATGGCCTCAGGCAATCTCCAAGGGCCTGGCATGCGAAGCTTAGCTTAGTTCTCGAAAGTACAAGTTTCAAGAGGAGCAATGTTGATTGTTCTTTGTTTGTCTAGGTAGACCATTTGGAAAGCTTGTTTTTTTGATATATCTTGATGATTTATTATCATAGAGTAACATGGAGGAAATTGAAAGCCCAAGTCTTTTCTCTCTAAGAAGTTTTCAATCAAAGACTACGGTGTTCTAAAATACTTTCTTTGGCATTGAAATGGCCTCTTATAGAAAGGGATTGTTTATCAACCAAAGGAAGGAAAATGGAATTCTTGCTGCCAAGCCTGTTAATACTCCAGTTTGTAGCAAAGAAAAGTTTGATTTAGATGGCGATTTATTGTGAAATATTCGACGTGTAGGGATGGCAACAGTTTGGTTTGGGGACGGAAATGCTATATCTATCCAGTAACCACAAAAATTAACCATACCCATAACCGCAACTTAACCATCGGATATTGTCCATAACCATACCCATCGGTTAACGGTTATATCCATCTTCGTCAATACAAAAAATATATTTGTTTAATTGACGCATTATAATTTAGTAAATATTAATTTTGTCATTAAATATTTGATGTATAAAATGATTCAATAAATGGATCTTGTTGAGTATAAAAGTTATAGCTAAACATTGATGATGTTGGTTGATCTTTGATATCTCTCATAAGTACTACTGAATTCTCATTGATTTTGATTCAAAACATTAGAACTTTTCCACAAAATGCAACTTATGTATTCTCAAGGTAATGGATTTAGAGAATGATGAATATACATATATATATATATATATATATATATATGTATATATATATATATA
The DNA here is from genome assembly GCF_963583255.1 of Pyrus communis. Lineage (NCBI taxonomy): Eukaryota > Viridiplantae > Streptophyta > Magnoliopsida > Rosales > Rosaceae > Pyrus > Pyrus communis. The sequence continues at coordinate 25,481,870 of NC_084806.1, read as the reverse complement.
TATATGTATATATATATATATATATATCTCTGTGTGTGTGTGTGTGTGTAATATAACATTAATATAATTATAGTATATATTATTCGGTTTCGATTTGGGGACGGATACGGATTAGGGACCCCTATAAGCATATTCACGGTTTTTCTCCATATTCAAAATATACTCGAATTTTCATACCCAAATCCAATCTATTCAGATAGTTATCTACGGTTATCGGGTTTAACGGTAAGAATTGTCATCCTTATTGACGTGTCAATATCAAAGACTGGTTGGGAGGCTTACTCATCTAGTCAACGCTGCTCGGATCTAACGTATGATGTTAGTTTACTAAGTCAACATATGCATGCTCCATGACTAAAAGGTTCTTACTCGATAAGGCGTTTTGATGAAAAAGAATGGCCATAATGAGATTGTTGGATACAGCGATGCAGGCTAGGCAGATTCCACTACTGGATCTTGTACATTTGTCGGAGGAAATCCAGTCAAATGTAGTTGCTGGTTCAAGTAAGTTGAATATGGAGATGATGTCTACAAATAGTGTGTTAATATGGCTTCTAGTTCTTCGTAATGACTTAGGATTTGGTTTGCCAAAGCCATGAAATTACTTTGTGATAATAAAGCTACCATACACATTGCAGCCAATCTTGTGTTTCATGAAAGAACGAAACACATTGAAGTTGATTGTCATTTTGTTCGAGGAAAAGTTCAAGCCAATATCATATCCAAACGATGTTTGCTAGAAGTGGCGAGTAGCTGGCTGACATCTTAACCAACGACTTATATGAGACTTGATTTAGAAACCTTCTCTTCAATCTTATCTGCTTCATCCTTCTCGCATCAGCTGAGGGAGTGTTGGAATAATTAGATTGTGCTTTAGTTACGTTTATTTCCAAGGTGGCTCGATGGTGTTAGTTGTGTTGGGTTCTTAAAGGACTTCTCGGACCATGTATGTATAGCTGTAAGCATTTATTCTTTCTGATGCTGGAGTTCATGAAATGTATCAGAGAATGTTCATTCTCAAACTATGATCAATAAGACTAATCAACTTTACCGTGAACGTAGGCTGGTTTGCCGAACACTCTGATGAATCCCTAAATGTTTGAAAATTAAGAAAGGGCACATAGAGCTGTGTAGGCACCCGTCTAGGTTGCAACTCTGACTTAGACAAAATATATAACTTTCATTTTGCATTTTATTTTTTCAATAAATTGTAAGAGACTTATTAAATACTTGGATGAACATTCATTATAAGTTTGTTCCCCATGTTTCAATATGTTATAATACTTTATAATTTATAGGATTAAGTACCTAAAGCCCCCCAACCTTTTGGTGTCATTCCAAATTGGATTAAACATCTTTAAGTATTCCAAACAATTATCTAACCTACTGAAATGTCACATCCGTTAAACTCTAGTTAAATTTTCAAACATAGATTATATTCAAAACCCACCAAATGAGTATATCATGGTCAACATTACTAGTAGTTGCCTCAAAACCTAAATTTCAAATATAAATCATACAATATGGAACCTAATCGATCAAACGGGTATGAATTAAATCGAAAATGGATCCAAATAGACATTATATAAGTAGGGCAATCTCGGCTCATAAAGCTTTCAGTTCTTCTTTGTGGGCAATGAAGATGGTGGTAGCTGGCTGCATCATGGTGGTCCATACTATTTCAGCAACCTCCATAACCTTCTTCTCGATGTTGGGAGCTTGAGTTACAGGGTGGACTTGGTGGTTTTGCGTTGGGTTTGGAGGTGATTGCCAAATGGGGGTGGTGGTGACCGTTAGTTGGTGGAGACTATGCTTCCATGACCTTCTATTGATTTTGGATACAAAATAAGCCCTAGTTAATTTAACAGATTTTTAACTGGGAGTTAAGGGATGTGTATTTTCAATAGGTTGGGCACTTGTTTGGAATGTTTAAAAAGGTTCAAACAAATTTGGAATGACACTAAAAGGTTGGACAGTTCTAGGTACTTAATTCCAATTTACACTACTACATTAAACACTTTGCGCGATGGGGGAGTATTTGTCGTGACGTATAACGGCTTTAGATGTTGGAGATTAACAGAAGGGGAACGGGGAAATAATTCGGCCAGGGCTACCTTAAGGTTTTCGTCTTTGCTGACTTTCCCATCTTCATCAGTAGCGACGAAATCCACTTGTGTTACTTTTTCGGCAACCACGTCCCCATCCAAAAAATTCAACTGATGGGTGCTTGGTTAAAACTCAGCCGGTAAGACATGGACCATACTGATCTCCATATGCTGGAGGACCGAGGGACCCATCGGATCTTGGTCGTCGTCTTCCAGAGTAGTGGATGTAATATCAGTCGTTGGAATGTCTTCACTTAGTCTATTTAGCACTTCGGTATGGACCTGCTCCTGAAGCTTATGGACTAAATCTATTCTATTCTGGTTATCTTCCTCGAGCGTGTTTACTATCGAAGATTGGTTTCGTTCTTGTAGTACTTTACGGGCTCGTTCTTCGTAGGCGATTCGGGCATCCCTTGTGTCCAGGTATGCGTCTAAACGCACCACACAATTTTCCTCATTGGCCGTAAGGCTGAAAAGAGATACGACCGAGAAAACTTCGAAATGATATCGCAAATGCTAAAGGTCTTCAAGTGAAAAGGGTAACTCGATGGTGTCTATATTTGTGTATGGGTCGACCTTAAAGCCGAAGACCCGAGCCTCACATATATGCTGGAACCTAGCTTTCATTGCTGGATCGGAAGTTTTTTGGACAATTTACTCGGCATTAGGGCAAGTTAGTGCGAGGTCGAGGGCTTCCTGATATGCCTTGGGAAGTCCGTATAAGTCATTGGCAGAATATTTCTTATGAAATTCTCGCATGTATTCCAAGGATTCACCGAGGAATGGAGGGTGCAGATTGTGCCGTACTTTGACTAAAGGTTCCTGCGGTGGTAACGGGGGAAATTTTCTTTCAGCCACTTGTCCAAAAATGCTCGAGAAGAGCTCTCATCTCCCCAGGCCGAAGAAGGAGCTTGATGCGTTTCTTGGACTCTTCAATGGTGGTCTCAAAGTCGCAAGCCACTGCCTTTTTCCTTTCAAGTTTCGGTTATGATAGTCAGGGTAGGTCGATCGTCACCGCTTCCTACTGCCTTTGTTGGCTGCCAGCAGGTAATGGAATTGGCATGCGCTTCTTGTCGTCAAGCCATGCAATCTATCCACTGACGACGATGTTTTTGAGACTTAATTAACACCGTATACAGGCCAGTTAGAGAATTGTAACTGTACCAACGTTGGTCTCGTGGCCTGGGCGGTTTGAAGGTTTTGCGATCGACGGACGAACTCGAACTGTTTGAGTTGCGCGAGTAATAATCCTCATTATAGAATGGTGCGTCAAAGTTAAGACGTCGTGTGACTGGGGCTAGGTCTTTCGCTTGTACCTGTGGACCGAGTCTCTCAAACACTTGGCGTCGTGGGCCGGCACCGAGTTCCTTTGGTGGTTTTGTAGCGGTCGTGGATGGTGGGCCTGAAGTTGGTGCTGAAAATGCCTTTTTCTAGGTTCAACTCGTGTTTTACAGTGGTCGCATAAAACCATTGATTCATGAGTTTCTTCGAAACTAGAACCTGTCATGGGTTCATCGATGGTCGGCCCTGAAGGCTCTGTGGGTGGTGCATTTGAAAATAAATCAATCTTCAGTCTTGGTTGACCATTCTGCTTACGGACATGCTGCACCGGGACGAATTTGGCCTTTCCTTTTCCTTTGTTTTTAGGGAGGTGAGCATCCACCATACCAATTATTGTTGAGGGGAAGGGATTGACGTCGACCGCCATCTGTTTCTCCGGGAATTTTAGCTTACCCTTCTCGATCCAATTTTGAATCGCGTCACGGAACACAACCCAATTATTGGTAGCATGCTTGTTTGAATTATGGTACTTGCAATATGTCTTGCCCTTCAATTCTTCGGCCTTAGGGATGTTGTGTCCTAGCCGAAGTTTAATGATCTTTGCAACCAACAACTGGTCGAAAATTGCATCGGCTTTAGTGATATCGAAAGTGTAAACTTTCGATGTTTTACTCATCTCCTCGGCGGCCGAGCGGGTTTTGGCGTCTTTGGGACTTACTTGAGCTAATGCCTTGCAAACGTATGGTTTATCTATCCCTATTTCAGCCGCGTCCACACTGGCATACTGGGGGTCCTCACTTTCGGCCAATGCGTAGCTGATCGTGGGATTCTTGTATAGAGTTCCCCGGGATGGGGACTTCGATATTTTTTCCTCTCATAGCAAATAATCATACTGCTCAACGTGTTGAGCAAGTTCGTACATATCTCGAATATTTGACCCCAGGAATTTCTTTTTGTATTCCACGTCCAGGCCGTTTAGGGCAATTCTGACAAATTCAACTTTAGGAAGAGGTACTCGGCACCAATTCCTGGCCGACTTGAACCTTGTTAAGTATTCCATCAGTGACTCGTTCAAAGCTTGAGCCATCATGGCCAACGATGAAACGGACATTTCCATCCCTGGTCGATAGAATTGTTCATGGAATTTCTCAACCAATTCTTCCCAACTCTGGACGAAGTTTGGTGGAAGATTAATGTACCAAGCAAAAACTGACCCTGTTAGTGAAAAGTTGAATAGCCGTAGTTTATGAAAGTCACTATTGACGTCCCCATATTGCGCCGTGAACCGAGCTACATGTTTTAACGAGGATAAGGACGACTCTCCAGCGAACAGACTGAAGTTGGGGATCTTGAAGCCCTTAGGGTATTCAAACCTTTCCACATAAGCCAGGTACGGGTGGATGAATTTTGGGAACTTCAGCCCTTTTTTTAAGGCCGAGTCGATCATTCTTTGGACCTCGGTCATATTGACAGATGCTGCTTCTACTCCCTGGTCAGGTCCGTCAGATCTATTGCTTGATCCACCTCTTTTCTCTAAGTCAATTGGTTGTAGCCTAGCAGATCCTTTCCCGGCTTATAATGGGACATTCGTAAAAGAAGGCTACCAGGGTTGGCCGATGTGGCCATCTCTGAAGGCTTTACTGACCAACAATTCAAGCATCCTAGTCTGTGTATCACTGTTGCTTCGTATTGCATCTAGTAAATCATTCATTTTCTGGCCAATCGACTACTCGACCTATCGATATTGTTCATCAAGTCATCTTCGAAGAAACGACCTAGTTGGCGGATCAGAACCCTCCCCACCATCTTCGTCGCAATCTTCCACTATTCCTTCAACGAAAATGCCAGCCGTTTGGTTGGGAATATCTAGATTGCGAGGCTATCCGCCGAAACAAATTTCCTTATCTCGGCGTGTCGCACTTGTAGCCTCGGGTGGTGCAACAATGATCGGATTTTGTGCGTGAGACAAATCTTGCCCAGGACCTTGCACTGGTAAGTCAGTTGTTCACTTTCCCATGATTGTTTTCTTGTTTACAGACCGTGTCTCAATGGTCATGAACTCCGAAGGTCTAGCACAAGGTCCCACTGGGCGTGCCAAAATATTGACCCTAAAAATTACGAAGCCTACGTGGTGCATAGGCCAAGTAACTAATAAGCTAACTATATCTTTCGATTGAATGCGGGGCGTGCCAACTTGTCGGCCATGCTCGGCTAAGGAGTAAAATTTGTTGATGTTGCGTTGAGCGCGTTGCTGACTTCTTTATCTTGCGACTGCGGCCGAGGAAGGAACAAATCTTAGCCTTTGGATTCTCGAGCCTGAAGACAAGGCTGTTAGTTCTGCGAAGTTCACAAACCGTTGGCGCCGGATTTGGTCACAGTGATTATATTCGTGAGAGTATAAGAACGCCGAATCGACACCAAACTGTACGGACACAAGTATTCAAAGGTGATGTAGGTCTTGATGGTGAACGTGGTTTGGCCGCCAGAATGCCGAACTCTGAAACTCACTTGTGAGTATCCAATCATAAAATCACTTGGCGTCTAATACGCCGAATGTCGTAACTCGTAACACCTTACTTCACCGAGAAGGCTACCAATAAAGATTCGAAAACCCTTCTCGACCGAAACTTAGATAGGTAACCAGTCACCCTCGACGCAGTGATGTTTATCCAAACTGAAGGTGCTCCTCGATCGGCTGATTCTACGGCAACAGTACTGTTTATCCAAACTGAAGGTGTTTGCCGGTTGCCTTCACAGTGCTATTTATCCAAACTAAAGATCTGTTGGCGAGAAAAAATAAAAATAAAAATCTCAAGATGTTTGAGAGGTTTTGCGCAGGGCAGTTGTGGGTTGAATTGGAGGTCCTGAATCGTTGCATGATGTCTTATATTTATAGCACCAACTCCTTCTTGAGATCGAATTTAAACTCATATCTGGATTGGGAGTTCTTATTTCGTTCCAACTTTGCTTCGAACAACCCTACTCCCATTAGGACTTTGAACTCATCCCTTTTTGGGGCTTTATTCATTGTTGGTCGAGAATCCTAATTGCACTAGGACTTCCTCGACCCCTTTTCTTATCTGAACTACTCTTTCTTGTAATAGGACTCGACCATCCCTGCTGAATGGCCCGGAATCACCAGACAACTCATAGTATTTTGACACGGCTTTGGGCCGAACACAAACCTACACTCGGCCCAACAATATTATTTTGGGCCCAAACAGTTATATAATAAATTTAATTAAAAAATAAAAAAAAAAAACTAAGCCTCCCGACTTAGGCGCTAGGCCTTACACGCTGCCTGATTAGTGCCTGTTCATATAGAGAAAGAAAACCGGGCTCCATTATTTTACATTATTTTGTGACAATTTCCAAAGAAAACCATAGTTATTGAAACAAATATTACAGTTGCTCTCAAAGCTTTTTAACAAACGTTTATATTATTTTGTGACAATCTCCACCAAGCTACTGAAAGCTCGTGGGGAGCTACCATTACTTACAGCAGCTTGTCGAGCAAGATTTTTGAGGACCTTGATTTTCTCTCTCATTTTATTGCTTTCTTTATGCTTCAAAGTCAGTTCCAAGGCCATCATCGCTCCGTCTTTTGTAATGACCCCTCCTTCAACCCCCACTCCAATTTCCCACACAGCCTCTACAGTGTTCATGTTTAGCTTTTGGTCCCCGAAAAATGGCCTGCAAATCATTGGCACACCGCCAACAATGCTCTCCAAAATTGAATTCCACCCGCAATGCGTCACGAAAACCGCAGTCGAGGCATGCCCCAAGATTTGCACTTGTGGTGCCCATGGAACTATTTTTCCATTTAGGCCACTTTTGGTAAACCCCTTGGGCAATACATCCTCTATGTTGCCCCTAAATGACCAAATAAATGGAAACCCACTTTCTATTAACGCTTGAGCAAATGCTGCCAGCTCGTGAGGTGGTGGTGTTACTACACTTCCAAAGCTAATATATGCAACAGACGCAGGCTTGTGCTTGTCCAGCCACTCTAAGCAACCACTATCATCTTTGATCAACGGCAGGGACGGGGATGATGCCATTAAACTAAAGGGTCCAACGTTGAGGAACTTTTGGAATCTTGATTTGAGCAGATTCACAACTTCAGGTTCCAGTTCTTCAAAGGAGTTTATGGCAACTGCAGTTGCTTTTGGAAGCGTTTGTCCCATTTGGTATAATAAGCTTCCGACGGGTGACCCCAAGTTTTCTACTACTCCTTCGGGTAGGTCAGGTATTTTAACTTTTGAAAATCCAGGAAGGAAGTCAAGACATTGTTTTCCATCTCCTGAAATGAATTAAAATATTATAATAATTTATCAATATTCAACGATCTTCTTAGAAGATGAAAATAATTAATATAAGCAACCAATGAATTTATGAGTTATAGATGAAGCTACAAATTCAGAAGAATAAAAATGAATGGTGGACTACATGAATATAATTGTACTAAGTGGTTGAAATATAGAAAATTGAGTGGGGAAGAAAATCTTTGATAAATAGAAACTAGGCCCGGAACTGTAGAAATATTATTCCTTAATCAAACGTGTATACAATGATTACAACATATAGGTTGGGACCAGGGAGGCGAAGAGGAAGAGGAAGCCATGATGCGGAAGGGAGAGATTTTTCAATATGATCGGCACATAAGGTGGTACACCATGTGTTACTAGATAAATGGTAGGATTTGTGTGTTAAATTTGTGTGGTATCCCAATCCATCCCGAAATACCGAAAATATTTCAAGAATCCCGAAAATTGGGAATACTGAAATTTAGGTTCATGATTGGTTTTCAAATTCCTATTCCAAAAATTTTCGATTTAATATTCGAGATCTCATTTTCGATTTGGGATCCCAACCATCCCTATATATGATACAAGCAAAAATAAATTAAAGAATAGAATCTAGGAGATGATGATTCTACTTTAATAATAACTCTAATAAAGTAGGGACTAGATCTTGCCTTTTTCTTGTTGTTTGTCGCCGCGGGGGGGTGGTTGAAAGAGTTATTATTTCATTTGAATTATAATGTGGACATTTATTTTTATTGTTGAAAGAGTTATTATTTCATTTGAATTATAATGTGGGGGGTGGTTGAAAGAGTTATTATTTCATTTGAATTATAATATGGACATTTATTTTTATTGTTGAAAGAGTTATTATTTCATTTGAATTATAATGTGGACATTTATTTTTATTAATTTACTATAAAAAAAGGATAGATCAATCAAATTATCCACTAATCTGCAAAAATAATTATGCTTATGAACACTAGTACGAGTTAGATATTCATCAGATCTGTCTTTATGCTAACAATTAAAATTTAACCCACTAATACTATTGTTTGTTAAAAAATTAACATATCATCCACTCGTGTTAACATGTAAAATTGTAACACTATCTGATGGTCTTCCCGAAACATACTCAAATTACTATTTCTATTTTATAGACAGATCGTGGACAATATGTAGAATTAATATTTCTATTTTATAGTTGACTAATAAATTTACTGTTGAAATTGTTAATACAAATGGAGGTTGAATTTTTCTAGTTTTCATTTCCTAAGCTTACAAACAAACTAAGAATGTGTATAGATTATACGCAAATGTGGCAAATTACGCATATGTGGCAAATTCCCACTCTTTGGACTAGAATTAGAAAGAAATCAAAGAGAAAAATAATGAGTAATGCTAAGGAAACTAAATTTGTAGACTAAATTAACAAACCAAATTAGATGTCATCAATAGAAAATGAGCACGTTTCTCAACGATCAAGTAATAATCTAATCATCAATTTTCATATAATTTAGTTTATAAAATTAGATCTACAAATTTAATCTTCCTAATATTATTAAAAAATAATTGAGTCTTCAGTGAATTTTTTCAACCAAGTCAACTAGCATACATGCACATAATAAATACATTTAATTTCTTATGTACATATTTTTTCGGTTGGATTCTTATGTCCATATTTAGTTAACTACAAATGCATGGCATTTATCCTAAATTTCAAAATGGCTATAAGATGCAAAAAAAATAAAAATATGTAAGCACCACTTAATTGTGAAGTTTCTAAATAGCAAATGAATCCTTACTGCTGGTTCCAAGTCTATGTCGTATGAAGTCTGTCTCAACATGAACAAGCAGCGAACGTGGTCCACCCGTCCATACCGGCACCCAAGGGACTTTCATCCCCTCCGCCATATCTCCTAAAAACCAGAAGAACGCATCCGACACCAAACACCCGATCTTCAACCCCGTGGACGCCTCGGCATCTTTTAGACCCCTCATAAAGTTCGCTGGCGCTGCCTTAAAGAAAAACCCAATAGCCACCTCAGGGTTACGAGGGGGCACGAAACCCTCAGGCAACCCATCAGGTATGTCGTGAGCCTTCACATTGTGGAGGCTCAACGACGGTGATTTGGAGAAGAGGGAGGTGTTGACTTTAGAAGTTGTAATAAAGGAGAAGACCACGTGTGGAGCGGCAGCAGCAAGTCTGACGACAAGGCTGAGGAGAGGGCCTGCGTGGGTTCCGAAGGGGAAGGCCAAGACGGCGACATGGTGGGTTGGGGTTTGGGTTTTGAGGTTTCCTACCATGGTTGATATAAGTTGGTGGCTTAGGTGGTCTTGTTTTTTTTGGTGCTGCAGAGACTGCTCATTTATATGAGAGATAGAGAGGTGGAGGCGGGTAGGTTGTTATACCGGAAGGTAGAAAGCAAAGTAATGACGGAAATGGTGGGTATAGATAATGATGGTGGTTTGGAGGCGGGTAGGTTGTTATACGGGTAGGTTGTCACGGCACATTTGCAGATAATTTTGGTGGTTAGAAAATGATAAATGACAGAAATGGACAGGTCCTTGGTTGTCAAACGAACAACGAGTGAAAATTTGTTTCCGGAAGAAATTGCACGGTATACATATGTGACAATCATCAAACTGAAATGGGAATTATAACGGTCCAACAACCCACTATTACACCTCAGCCAAACTATGATAAATTGAATTTCATGCAATTGGAAAAAATGAAATGATGGGCCCGGCCAAAGGGCCATAGCGGTATTTTCATTTTTTTTTTATATTGAAAAACAGAGAAATAAATTAGTATCGAACTCGTCATCAATAAGATTCATAATTAAAGTCTCTCTCCTATAAATGGAGAAGAATAGGAATTTTTTTCATGTTTAATAAGGTAAGAATTGGCCGCTCATCACTACGGCCTGGTAGTATTCTTCTTCACTCTAATTGAGAGGTTTTATATTCGAATTTCGTGGATGATAAATTAGATACCAAATTACATTGTCCATTGTGTGGCTTAGTTGAACTCCCCCTTCCCCTCAGCCGACCCCACTTAGTGGAAAAAGTCTTTATTTTTGTTGTTATTGTTGTAGTATTTAGCCTGTTTGTACAATGTTCGCCTCACTAGAATCCCATATCGGATGAGAACAAGAAGAAGGTTTACATGAAGTCTACAAAAGGGAAGTTCTTCCACATCGAGGAAAGACAATTTGGTTGTAATGCCTCTTCCACATAGAAATTAAGATTAGGAGTTTAAAAGAGTTTTTCAATCAAGAATTTAAATGATCATGGAAGTCCACGAGTACGGAATCAACATTTTAAAAGAGTTGATAAAACTCTACAGAAATCGGAGTGTATTCATTCTAGATTTTAAAGTAGTTCATAAAATTCCAAATGTGTTTAATTATGATTGGATTTTAAAGTATTTTAAAAAATAAAGTATTATAATGAATTTAGAGAGATTTTACAGGGTTTTTAAACTTTAAGAAATCAAACATCAACCCTTAAGATTTCTAATGATTTCACCCATAATTTACATCGAGTGTATGGAACTCCCTTAAATTGCATGATGGGTTTATAAATCTTGTAAAATCTTTGAAAACTCTCATTTAGCAGGAGCGAATCTTCTTCAGCAATACTTGGAGTGATTAATCACAATAAATGATCAGCTACAACATTCTTGCTACCTTTCTTATCTCGAATCTCCAATTCAAATTCTTGTAAAGGAAGTACCCAAGGAATAAAATCAGGCTTAGCATCCTTCTTAGACAATGTGTTAGGACCCATCCCTAATTTTACTATGTTTTATTTCTAAAAGAGTGAATTGACCAAAATACCCTAGAGGCAAGATTGTTGACTTCCATTGACCATCCTGTTATGATGTGTATAAACTATTATTTTACCGTATTCTCGAAATACTTGATAGTACGAACGCGTAGGTGCAAGCAGAATCGAATTCGGAGTTACGACAAAAATTTTACAAACTACTAATGTGATGGGCGATTTGGTAATTTCACGTTTACCCCATTCCCCATTAGCCCCATGTCCTACCCTTTCCAAACCTCTCAGACCCTCTCTTTCTTTAATTTTTTTTTTTTTTCACATATACTCTCTCTCATCTTAAACTTTCTTCTTCTCAAACTCTCTTTAACACTCTCCCTCTATGCTAATCTAGAGATGCCGAGCCACCACCACGCAAGGGCGGATTTATTAAGGGACCCAGATGGTCCCGGGACCACTCGGAAGTTCGATTAAGTGGCTGTGAGGGCCTCCGAGGACCACCCAAGTCTAGGCATGTAGTGGAGGGGGAGGAGTGTGGCTCCACAACGTTTCTGGTATTCTGCATTCTTAAAACCGGAAGAAGAAGACTAAATGGTTTTGAGCCAAGTCATTTAAGTAAAACGGTGCGTTTGGTTAAATGGTTTGAAAAGACACCCTCATTTGAGCCTATACTAAGGCCCGTTCTTTGATATATAGTTTTTACCATTTTTTATTAAAAAAATAAAAAAGATTCAAACTTTCTAAGAGATCTTACTTTTCCAATTCCAATACTAACAACCCTAATTAGCTATCCTATTCCCCAATTCCACCCTCTTCCTCCACGACCAGGTCCACAGACAACCAATTAGCTGTCTTTTCTCCACCACCACCATTTAATCTCTTCATTTTTAAATTTAAGTAAATTTTTCATTTTAGTCTAAATTAATCACGTAGAATGTTAAATTATAGTTATTGTTAATTTATTATGATTTTTTTATATTGTTTGGATCATCTGTTGGTTAGTTCATTTATATTTTTTACTTCATCGATTGATATGGTTTTTTTGTTTTGCTTAATTGATGTGTAGAAATTAGGAGTATGAAACGATATTACAAGCGAAAATCATTAGAATATAAAACCTCGTCATAGACAAATTTAGTCTTTATAGCTTGTAATGTTGTTTGTACACATATTATGAATGAAAAATTGTAATTTATCATTTAATGTTTCAAAGTTATATTTTGTCCAATGTTCTAAAAACCGTTAGGCGCTAGCCAGGTGGCGGGCAGGGGCCTAGTGACACACCCCGACCGAGATCAGGGCGTGCTGGCCATCACACGAAGGTGACGTAACCATGTGCACGTGCGGAAGCTAATAGAGTAGTAATATGAAAAGTACGAATAATTAAAAGCTAGCGTACAAAGTAATAAAAACAAGTGCTAGCGAAGTGAGACGCTAAATTCAGAGCATGCCTACAGCAGTCCAAAAGAAAAGATGCGACAAAAGTACACCCGAAGGTGACCCTATGCTGGTGAGTGTCTGTCAGAAAAGCCGAGAGAACCCTCTGGGAAACCACCGAAACTGCTAAGCAACTAGAACCTGGAGGTGCGCAAAACAAAAGCGTGAGTGGGCAAAAACAAAGCTCTTTGAAAACCAATTAGTAAAATACATTCTAACCCCTCGCCGTAAAACCTGTATACTTCCCAGAAAATAAACATATATACGTATGTATATAGATGTGCCAAACATGCTCAAGGGTATGCCAATCATGCTCCAAAAATATTCCATGTCGGAACCTCATAGTGAAATGCAAGTGCTCAGGTATAAATCATATCAATAACAAATAATCTGGCAGCCGGAGTCACCTAACGTGACCTGTACGGCTGCATATAGAGCTCAAATCTCAAAACTCAATAACTAAACCTGCCCACGAGTCGGAACCACCTAAAGTGGTCTGTACAACAGGCCTGGGTGTAATACATATGTATGCTCTAGTGCTACGATCACGTGAAGGCTGTGCGAATAATCGCGGGTCACCTACGAGTCGGAACCACCTAAAGTGGTCTGTACGACAGGACTGTGCACCTAACTTGGATCCAAGTTGAGCGTGTGGTGCGGGAGGTGAACATCACAGGAAGGACTGTGCCCTACTCTGGGCGGGAGCACTAACACCGGCGGTGCAGGTTATGAGCTCTCTAAGAATCTCAAACCACTACTGAAATATAAACATGAATACCACTTACCTGGCACTTACCTGTGCGTCCACAGCACCAAATATGCATATGTATATATGTATGCCACTACTAATGCATGTAATAATGCACAAACGATAATAATATGGTGCATGGCATAAAACAAATAACCCTTTTAATCAATTTCTGGGAATATAAATGTATATAGGTATATACGGAAAACCAAAAGCCCACTCACTGGTAAGTGGAAGGGTCGTAGCCCCCCTACCTCGAGTGACCACGCTTGTCCTCGGGATACGTATCACCTATACGCGAAACAACTACAAAAACGTTAATTTTAAAGCACATAACCAACTTCTCGTAATAACTTCTCATACATTGCTCAAATTGGACAAATGAATATACCAACGTGATCTACACAACCTCAGGATCACAACCATATTTTTAGAAAAAATTTCACCGCCGCACGTGCCCCCACGCGCCGGCCAAGGCACGGCCACGCGCAGGCACGTGCCTGGCACACTGACGGCGTCAACTGACGCCCTGAGGAATATTCCGTTAGTTCTAACGGATTCCGTCAACGGCGTCAGGAATATTCCGTCAGATTTGACGGAATATTTCGTCACCTTCCCCGGCGAACCTCCGGCGACGTCGCCGGCGCCGGAAACTGGAAAAACCTGCAACCTACGTTTTCTCACTCGTTTCTCCACCATTTTTCACGTTTTGTTGAACCAAATTGAAGCCCTAGACTAGTAGAACAACGTTAGACCACTTTTAAAGCCTAAAAATCACGGGATCATACCTGTCTCCAAACTCAAAAACCGGCCAACTTCAACCAGGTGATTCCGACGTCCACTTCCATCAAGCAAAGCACTCCGAGGCTCCTTGGGACTCCACCAAGCTACCCACGAGCTTCAAAATCCCAAAAACGTGATGAATCATTTTTGCATGAATAGTACCCCAAACTGTCTTCGTGACAACGACGTGAAAACGGTGAAGTTCTTACCTGAAAATGGTACGACTGTGTTCCTCTCAGCCTCACGAGTTCGAAGGTGTAGTTGGTTCCCTCGATCTGTTAAGGTTTGATGGTTCTTGGTGTGTGTCCGTACGTTTTTAGAAGGAAAATGAAGGAAAGAGGACTCGGGAGAGAGAGAGAGACAGGGAAAAGACAGAGGGAGAGGGAGAGTGACAGTGTGTGTGTGTGTATGGCCCAACACTTGCCAACACCACACAAACCACCAAACAACATAACGAACACAAGCTAGGGGTAAAAGGGTCATTTCACACGTGCGTTTTAAATAATTTCGGGACGGGATGTCACACCTAGCACCTAGGCGGCCTTAGATGGATTTATGTAAATTTATTATATATCTTGTAAATAAGTGTTTATTTACACTTAAAAAAACTATACTTGTATGGATAATAAAAGAATGACAAAATGCAAAAATAGAAGTAGAAGAATACACAAAGTACATCCATCCAACAAGTTCAATATTTAAAAAACAGTAAGCATATAATCATAATGAGGAGTATTCTTGAATGATACATTAAATTCTTCTTGTTCATGATCTTTGTATTGGATTGGACATAGACTAAACTATTTAACGTTGTTGTATCTAGTTTATTTCTTTGCTTTGTAAGTATCCTCTCAAAAGTTCTCCAATTCATTTCACAATTGGATGAACTTGTAGTCAATCCATCATTTGCAAATTAGGTACACCATTTCCAAAAGTATACCACCATGAAACTTAAAAAAAAAAAAAAAAAAAAAAAAAAAAAAAAAAAAAAAAAACACACACACACACACAATTAATAAAAACAAAAAAAACAAATCCATCTAGGACCGCCTAGGACAGCCTAGCTCCAGATCGATTTTTTGAAACTATTTTCCCTAAATCAGGATGAGTCTTCATCGCCTAGCTCTTAGGCCGATTTTTAGAACATTGATTTTGTCCAATATTATTTGGAGCATTTATATTGGGACCACCCAATATTAAAATCCTGGATCCGTCACTGCCACCACACTACTCGTCGGAGTACGACGACACCCATCAGCGGCACGGCAGATCACCATCCATCTGTAAAGTCAGAATCAAAGGGGTAGAGCCTCGAGCTCACTCATCCCTCTCTCTTATTTCTCTACTCTGAAAATCAAACCACCATCATTAACTCACCCCTCCGGCGAGTGTCACCACCACTATTGCGAACCACCACATCTAGAAACTCAAATCACAAGCAATGATCTCAAACCCAAACACGAAACCTTGTACTGCACAGTGGTCGCTACCACTGTTCACTGTTTTCTCTGACCAACCTTTTCGATTAAGGTAAGCCTCTAGATCTCTCTTACTTTTTCATTTTATGTGAAGGATCTTAAGGTTTTAGACATGTTTTGGTATGGTTTTGGGACAGATAGGACAAAGGGGAGATTTTCCCAGTTTTCTGGGAAGTGAAATCCATGACCACCTAGCTTTTTTAGGCCATTTTTCTGGCCAACACCAACCATAACTCGGCCCCACTTTGGTATGGTTTTGTTCCTTATATTTCTAGCTTCAAATTGGCTTTTTGAATCAACAAGTTTGGTGAAGAATTGAGCTCCGAATGAGCTCTAGAAGTTAGCTCAAAAACCTGCAAAATTTGGGAACTCGCGAGGAAGGCAAGTACTGTTGTACTTGTGTGTGCGTGGCACGTGCAGCATATAGCTGCCAGTTCAGCCACCTTATGGCGACACGTAGGTTTCTTGATGTGCCAAACCTGAATCTGCCCTCCGTTTTTCGAAATCGTATTAAAATAATTCCTTTATTAGTCGTACCTTGCACGAAAACATGTATTTACATTATTACGTTATATATTTATGTAAATGGTTTTCTTTCTAGGTGAGATGCATCGCAAGGACCTTCGATGCCTGCGAGGCAGGTTCGACTCAACGACATGATTTGTGAGTGGGTTTTTGCTTTTAAATATTATATATTTATTTATTTTCCACATATATGTTTTATAAAGAGTTTTCTATTTATGCCTTACACTAACATTTTTTAAGAATTTGCAAAATGACAGAATTTACGATATTATACTAAATCCTACATGATGCACAGGTATGTGTACTATTATGGGATTTTATTTATGGCCTTGATTAATATTTTATTGAACACTATTATGTCAACTAGAATTATCAATTTACCATTGTATGATCATATTTACGTTACCTGCTCATCGCATGCACTGCTGTTAGTACTCACTAAGGCCATTCTTCACATGTATGTTCACAACGTACCGTACACTCACTTTGGATCTATTGTAGGTGCCAGTCCTATCCTAGATTGCTATAGGCAATTAGGACTCGTATGTGATGCGCATAGGGTCAGTCTTCAAGTGATTGTGGTACTAGAGCATAAATCATTATTACACCCAGTCCTATTCATGTCAAAATATCTCTACATGAACTTGTGTTTCAGCATATGTCGATGAGCATTCAATATGATATGCTCGTTTAGGAAGATATTGTCATTATCGGATTTTATATGCTTCACACGCGAAAATATTATGTATTACTACATTTCGAGATATTACTATTTACGATAAGATTTTCATACTATATGTAGTATGTATGTTTGGCAATTATACTTGTTTTACAATGAGGGGTTATTACGTTTTCAAAAAGATTTTACAAAGTTTTATTTTTAGGCACACTCACCCTTGTTTTTGCCTTTCCAGGTTTTAGCAGTAGAGCTTTCTTGTCGACGAGGATTCTTAGCAAGTGTTGGTATAGGAGAATACTTTCGATGGTGTAATTATTACTTACTTTTACTATACTTTACTTATGGTCTAACATCACGTGTGAATTGGGTTCAATCCTGCTCACATGCACATTCTTGCCTTTAGTCAGGTCTAAATTCACTCAAAATTTCCATATAACCACATTTTATGGCTTCGTCACCTTCCTGGTGTAAGCCAGCACAACTTGAGTTGGAGTCCAGGTGGACATTCCGTTGGTATAATTATTACTTACCTTTATTGTACTTTACTTATGGTCTGACATCACGTGTGATTGGGTTCAATCCCGCTCACATGCGCATTCTTGCCTTTAGTCACTTTTAGGTCTAAATTTAGTCACATTTTCCACATAACCACATTTTATGGTTTCGTCACCTTCCTGGTGTAGGCCATCAGACCTTGAGTCGAAGTCCAGGTGGACATTCTGGTCGAGGTGTGTGACAACAAGTATTTCAATGCAGCATGATTATGTAAATAATAACCTTTCCTCCGACCAATGACGATCAAAATTTTTCCAATGCAAACATAACTGCCAAAAATTATTTCTTAGTGGTTGCATAATTCAATTATGCATCAATCAAGATTCTCACTACTATAGAAAAGTATTTTCCCAAGAAAATCCCATTTGTCACGCAAAGAGAGATTTTGTTGCGATAAAGTTTGGGGGATGAAATCTTTGTCGCCCCTACGTGCTTGGGCAAAAGCCGAGAAGCAAACATTTGCGCGACGAAATAGTGCAACCAAGGTATTCATACTCATTGTAACAAAATACCTAAACTAAAGTGTTTGAAAGAGATGAAAAATGAGAACTCAAACAAAGGAAAAAAAGCTGAAAAATCTCCACCAATTCATGGAGGGCAATGGCAATTTGAGGGCAAGGGCAATAAAATTGCCCTTACTTTTCACTCGAAGCAGTAATTGCCTTTGTGCAAATCCACCCATTTGGAAATAAGAAGGGCAAGGGCAAGGCGATTACTATTCACAAACATATTTTTTAAATTTTTTAATGTTTTCTTCGTCTAATTCCCACATATCATTATTGTTGTAGCTTTTTGTGTAATTTTAAACCTTTAATTTGCAAGTCTATTGAACTTTGTAAGATTATTAACGTGTCAACTTTGTAAGATTATTAATGTGTGAACTTAGTAATTTTTATGATTTTTTTAATTTTTTAGAGTTAGATTAATCCTAGCCATTGAATTGAAAAAAAAAATTGAAATCAAAGGCTCACAAAGACCCACGTGGCTGAGGAACTAGGAGAGCCAATGAATAGCTCACAGGTTGGACAAATCTGGGCTTCACGTGGGCCCCCTTATCTGCTGGGCTTCAAGTAGGTGCAAGCCTTTGTAATTGTTGAAGGGGCATCCGTCTTTAACCCAATCGCTTCCCATTTTGTGGACTGTTGGAGGAGTTTTTATGAAGTGGAGGGCAACTCAAGGCAATTGGGTGATTGATAGAGATACTCTTATAAGAGCTGGAATTCCAAGTCCTGAAATTATTTGGAAGCCACAACTTGCTTGTGGTAGGTGAGCTTTTTTGCTCCTTTTCTTTTATGACTTGCATAATTTCTTTTGTAATAAATTCCTCTTATATTTTAGTCAACATTTACTGCAAGTTATTACTCCCTCTCATTGCTCTCAACTCTTCTTCCGTTCATAGAAGCTAGAAGTCCAACTAGGCATTTATTGGGAAGCTCTTTAATAGACACAAATTCGAAAAACTTTCATGAAGAAGTCATTCTCATTTGAGCACTTTAAGTGACGTTTTGAGTCCTCCAATATGACTAAAGGGCCTGATCCGCGAAGCTGAACATCTCTCAATATAGGATGAACTACTCAGATAAGTACTACACTTATTACGTGACCAATATGTGCGAGCTTGGCCAAATGTGCGAGCATCATACTCAAATTGTGTGGAAAACTACGATAAGAGTCGGGTGTGCTAAAGTTGGGTATGATGTAGGAAATGTGTTTATGACTTGTAATTATGATCCTCTTGAAAATTATATTGGTGAGAGACCATAGTAGTTTATGTTAGATTTTAAGGTATCTTGGATGTGTTTCAATTTTAATGTAATATTTTGGACGTATATATGGTCTTCTAGTAAAATGAAGTCTTGTATAAATGCACATAAATTGGCTCTCAATATTTGAATCAAGTACAAAGCTTTATACATTCTTTATGGATAATTTTGATGTGCAAGTAATCAAATTGCAAATGTATGATATTTTGGTTTTGTTGGAGAGAGTAGCAAGGGTAAGGGTAGGAATGGCAAAGGCAATGAGGAGTAGGAATGGCAAAGGTAAAGAGGAGGAAGAAGAAGAAGAAGAATAAGTTGGTGGTGATGTACAAATTATTGTGGAAGAAGGAGATGGACAACCAATAGGTGAGGATGGGAAAGAGAAGGAGAAACAAACAGATAAAGCCAAAGGGGAGGAAACCGAAGGATCAAGAGGGAAGGATCTTATAGGAGTGGAGAATGGTGAAATTGGTGGTGATGTACAATTGTTATGGAAGAAGGGGAAAGAAAACCAATAGGTGAGGATGGGAAAGAGGAAGAGGAACAAACAAATGAAGCCCAAGGGGAGGAAGCCGAGGGATTGAGATGGAAGGATTTTATAGGAGCGGAGGAGGAAGTGGGTTTTAAGGTGGTTCTAAGGACTGTCGATTGGAATAGTCACTTAGATGTATGTTTGAAGATGGTTGGTTATGTTGTAGAAGAAATAACCAACCATCTTCAAAGATGTGAAAGGTTCCGATAACGACGATGAGGTCGCTATATACACACATGAGGACGAGCATATCGGAACCAAAAGGAAGGTCCGGTACACAGAGGGGAAGGGGAAGGGAAAGTTAGAGAGAACCAAAAAGGGCAGTTGAATAAGATGAAAGTGGTTCGAAATACACCGTTGATCTTTAACGTGACAAAGTGCCCCAAACTCGAAGCCGAGTCATGCCCACAATGATGTTGTGCACAAAGATTTGATAATTAAACCAGTGGAAAGAGGTTGTGCAATTGATGCAATGCAATATTTTTATCAGTTCAATATGCTAAAGCAGAATGACAAAAAGTAAATATGCATTTAATTTTGGATTTTCTTTATGCTTCAAAATATTGAATAATTGAATACAATGATGAACGTTAATGTGTTTTGTTACATTGTTAGTTTGGTTTGCCCTATTGGAGTTATCAATGGTGGCAGACACCAATTTTTTGAGGCAGCTCCTTGACCTAGAAGGCTAGCTGACAACCGATGTAAGTAAGAAATTGGTACTAGGTGGAATATCCTGTATATAAAAATTCTAATCCATTGGACTGACTAGTCAAGCCCGCTAGTCAACTAAGATATATTTGTTAGTCAATAAATCAAAGATTCAATTACCAATTTCAATTTCCAAAAACTATCCTAGGTAGCAAGGCCGCAGTTCATTGCAAGTTATTAATGTGTCAAATGGACAAGATTATGAGCACGTACCATTTAAATATTCAACAGATATATGTATCATATGTGTGTATATGAGATGTGTGACACAATAAAAATCCACTTTTGGGTAAAAAAACCAGGGATTCTCCATTAAGTCCAATCCACTAGTGTAAACAAAGTTTCATGCAAATATCACAGAAGCTCAATTTCTAGATCCCTATCTATGGAGCAGCTTTACTTTTGTACAACATTGCCTTACACGAGATGGACTCCTTCGGTCTTCATGAAGTGGCAGTGGCAGCTCCTCCTGAGCTCATCACCTTGTGGAACTGAGATCTACATGATCAATGATATGACATGATTTTATGATATGCATATGAAATCTGGATTCAAATGACCAGTCAGATTATCCATTTAAACAGTTGGAGGAAGAATCTAACTTGAATCCAAAAGCTTGGTCTAAAACCAGATTTAAAGAATAAAACCAAATCAAGACTTTAATGCAAAACCTTAAAACAATGCAACCTTAATACACAATGATTGAGTATTTAATGCATGAGGAAGGTTTGGCAGTTAGAGTTTCATAAATGGATAAGATGAAAGCTTAAAGCCTTTAAGGCAACTCTCTCTAAAAATAAATTTTAAACTCCCAAGAACAAACTAGAACACTAGGGAATAAATATACCCAAGGAAATCAGATTTTCCATTAGCCAACTTATCCCAATGACACTTGTTGGTTGTAAAAGAAATCTAGGTAGATCAATGGCCAGAAACTGACTATTAGCAGAAAGGTGTTAGTCAGCCCATGTGGGCTATCTTAATTTGTGTGCCTAGACAGTTGGAAGTCAATGTGCAGAACTGACTAGACAATCAAACTAGACAAAATGCAACACAAATATAAATATGAAATGCACATACTTGAACAAACCTTTTGAGGTGAAAAGTGCCACATCTTGAACATTTACTCCAGCAGCAACCCATGTTCTCAGTATATCTTAAGGCTAGATTGAGTATGTGTGAGGTTCATTTACAATATTTGACAAGAAAAGCCAAACACTTAAAACTAGACTTTACAATCTCCCCCTTTGGCTTTCCTTGACAAAATACCCCAAGCCTAGAACTAATTTCACTCAACCACACTCAAGAGAAGAGCCAAAGAATGAATCCTACATATGAACAATTCTTGACAAGAAGAAGTGAAGTTTATCATGGTTAAGAAAAGGCTTGCAAGGTATGAAACACAACAAAAATTTTCACCCTCATTTTGTCATGGTAAAACAAAGACAAGGTGGAAAATAGCACAAAAATAGTCAAATTTTCTGCAAATACACATGACAAGACCAACATGGGCACATTGGATAAAGAATTTGCAATAGATTATATGGATATGCTCAAGCAAAGTGTTGCAATTAGACTAGCAACAAGTAAGCACAAAAAGTGATCCAACTCCCCTAGAAAGGATGCATGCAATCAAGTTGAATTCCCCCAAAATTGATGCCCTTCATGAAGACACATTCCCCTATAAATCCAAATCATAACTTCATTTATCTAATTAGGGATAGTGAATCAACAGGATAAAAAAAAAAAAAAAAAGATGAGCATTGATACATAAATTTGAGTGTAAGCATAAACAAATGTTCCCAAACAACCGAAGGCAGCTTATTAAGATGATAGAAAGTAGTTTGAATCTTTGCACCAATAAACTACAACTAAAACATATGCCACAAATGGGATAATAGAAAGTAGTTTGAATATCGATGCTTCCAAGAGATATTGATATGACAAGTGTGACAAAACAATATGCAATGCAATTCTCAAAAGACAACTCTTCAACAACATACAAGAGATGAACACTTGTTCATGATGCAACTATGATGTGTCAAGGTAAGGGGATAGGATTTGTGACATCCATCTTGAAATCATAGACCAAGCATTTAATCTCAAAAGCATTTTCAAAGTTAACCAAGCTTTTAATAATCCATTGACCTTAAGAGACAACACTTCCTACATAATTCGGACAATGGACAAGACTCGCAAAAAGCAAGACATAAGCCTTGAAGGAAAAGCCAACTTTGGTATGAAACTTTGAGTGAAGCACTAATTTGAGAAATGTCAAGGTCATTTGAATGAAGGTGAAATTTTGATGAATTACCATTGATATTTTAAGACAATTTGATACATGACTTATGGGGAGGAATCTTGAAGCACTACACATGACATTGCATGGAAGGCCAAAATGAAAGGATTTTCCCATTTGATAATATATATATATACTTTCTTTTGAACACCTCTTTCATAAGACACTCTCCCATTAAAATTTTTGTTTTGATTTAGGGAGAAGACAAAAATAAGAGAATTGGCACATGGTCTAGATTATAGAGTAAGTAAAGTCACTACCACTCAATTAGGATCAAAGCAACATTAAATTCAAAAACACCATTAGATTTGGATGATTGGAAAAATGATTTTTCAAAAGCCATCTGAGAGAATTGGGCGAACCTTTGACATCACAATGAAAGATTATCCAAGGTTAATCTGTATAATACTAACAATGTATGACAGATAAGAGATGCATATAGAAAGCAAAATAAGGTTATCTGATGAGATAACTGTTTATACAAAAACATGCACAGAGACTAGACAAAATATTCAACTCTTGGAAGTAAGGCTATACAACCTATTCAAATCATATCACAAAGAACAATAGACCGTCGAAGATCCTCGTACGTTCGATTATC
The DNA here is from genome assembly GCF_963583255.1 of Pyrus communis. Lineage (NCBI taxonomy): Eukaryota > Viridiplantae > Streptophyta > Magnoliopsida > Rosales > Rosaceae > Pyrus > Pyrus communis. The sequence goes on along the minus strand of NC_084806.1, from coordinate 25,458,286 downwards.
TCCAGCTTTAGTGAATATATTAGCTACTTGTTTTTCAGTTGGCACAAAGGTTAAGGTAAGAATTTTACTTTCCATAAGATCTCTAATGAAATGATGCCTTATATCAATATGTTTGGTTCTTGAATGTTGAACATGGTTCTTGGAAATATCAATAGCACTCATATTGTCACAATAAACAAGAAATGTGGAATGAGAGATACCATAGTCACTGAGCATTTGCTTCATCGACATTAATTGAGTGCAACAGCTTCCAACAGCGATATATTCAGCCTCAGCTATGAACAAGGAGACACAATTTTTCTTCTTGTTATGCCAAGCTACTAGATTGTTCTTAACATAGAAACTCCTCCAGAAGTACTCTTTCAATCATCAATGCACCTAACCCAATTGGCATCACTATATCCAACCAACTTGGTATTGGTGTCATGCATATATTGTAGTCCAAAGTTAGCAGTTCCACCTATATATTTGATAATCCTCTTAACTGCCAATAGGTGAGACCTTAGGACAACTTTGAAACCTAGCATACACCCTAACTGCAAAGGCAATATTCATTTTACTTGCAGTTAAATAGAGTAGGCTTCCAATCATGTTTCTATACAAAGTTTAGTCAACATCCTTGCCACTCGAGTCATTGTGGATTTTCGTACAAGTACTCATTGGTGATCTAACAATCCTTGATCCTTCAAGATCAAATTTCTTCACTAAATTCTTAGCATATTTGGCTTAAGAGATGAAAATACTATCATTTCAAACTCACTGGTCATCATATCAATGAACTGCTTCACAAGAGAATCAGAGGTGGAGCTAACAATAGTATCATTAACATACACTTGAGCAATCACAACATGAAACTTCACCTTCTTTACAAACAGTGTATTGTCAACTGTGCCATATGTGTAACCATGAACTAAAACATGAGAAGATAACATGTCATACCAAGCACGAAGGGCTTGTTTAAGACTGTAGAAAGCCTTCTTCAGTTTGTACAACTCATCTGGCCTGTAAGGATCCTCAAAGCCCTTAGGTTGTTCTACATAAACTTCCTCATTAAGATATCCATTAAGGAATGTGGTTTTGACATCCATTTGAAAAAACTTGAACTTCAAATGGCATGTAATAGCACAAAGAAGTCTTGAGAGATTCAAGACAAGCAACATGAGCGAAGGTTTCATCAAAATAAACACCTTCAAGTTGAGAGTATCCTTGAGCAACAAGCCTAGCCGTTTTTCTAATTACATTTCCTAACTCATCAGACTTGGTCTTGTAAATCCATTTTGTGCCAATCACATTAGTGTTCGATGGACGATCAACAAATGACCAGACTTCATACCTCTCAAACTAATTCAACTCATCTTGTATGGCTAAGATCCATTCTTCATTAGTTAGAGCATCTTTGATATTCTTGGGCTCAATCTGGGAAACATAGCAAACATTTACAACTTCATCATCTATTTGTCTTTGAGTTCTAATCTCTTTGTCAATTGAACCCACAATTTCCTCATCACGATGACCTCTGGCCTACTTCAATTTATCCTTGAATAAGACATGAGAATTTTGATCAGTGCTTGATTCACTCTCATTATCACTTTCTAACACCATACTTGACTCACCAAAAGTATCACCGTCATCCTTAGAATAGGAAATAACACATCATCATTTTGAGTTGCCAAAGAGGGGGTGACATCAATGTCATCAATCTTGACATTTATGGACTCCATGATGGTTTTTATTCTCAAATTGTAAACCCTATAAGCCCAACTTGTGTTGGAGTACCCCAAGAAGATTCCTTCATCACTTTTAGTATGAAACTTTCCTCGATGTTCACGATCACGTATAATGTAGCAAACACTCCCAAAGACTTTGAAATACTTTACCATTGGCTTTTTTACCCCGCCAAAGTTCGTAAGGTTTCACATTAATGCCAGGTCAAAGAAACACCCGATTCGAGATGTACCAAGCAGTGTACATGGCCTTGGCCCAAAAATGCTTTGCCAAGTTTTTGTTGTTGAGTAGCACCCTAGTCATTGCAATCAAAACATGATTTTTCCTTTCCATTACACCATTTTGTTAAGGGATGATTGAAGCAGAAAACTCATGCTTGATGCAGTTGATTGAACATAAATCATCAAATTAAGCATTCTCAAATTCGATTCCATGATCAATTTTGATTCTGACTAAAGCAGGATGGCTAGACAGAGATTCATTCAACATTACTTTGTACATAAAGTATCATATTTTTACCTTAAAAAGCATACCCAAGTGAATCTGGAATAGTCATCCACAATTACCAAGATGTACTTCTTGCCACCAAGAGATAAAGTTTGAATTGTTCTACAAGATCCGTATGAATCAATTGAAGAGGCTTAGTTATTAATGTCAGTCAGCTTTTTGAGAAGCACACTTTATCAGCCACATCATCACACAACTGGCTAATGTTAATGAGATTTGACTTCAACCCATCAACATAGCTAACATTTTCAAGCTTAAATAATCCAGGGATCTTGACGTCACCTTGCCCTGTGATTTGAGACTTGTCTCCACCACCAAACACAACACCATCACCAATAAAAGGAGCAAAAGATGAGAAAGCCTCCTTGTCTCCAGTCATGTGGTTCTGTAGCAGATAGAGCATTTAGAACAACAAGGCACCTATTTGAGTCCTTCTGAACCCACTTCGAACTTCACTTAATATTTCCAAATGAAGAAGAATGACAAGCTGAGCAATTCTATTGAATTAAGAGACAAGACGATCCATCTCATCCTTCAGCAAATTGGTCATTCCAGAGTACAAATTTCTACATTTTGGACGAATATACCCAACTTCACCACAGTGATGACATGTAGGAACAAATCTTGTCTTTGATCATGATTTAACATTCTGAGATACATGACTAGATTCTCTCACAAATTTTGTTTTGGTGGGGGAACTTGAGCCACTTTCTATAAAACCAAGACCACTTTTATCATCGTGTACTTTCCAAATACTCAGCATCTTGTCAAAATTTTCAACCCCAATAGTAAGGTGAATAACTTTATCATTTGTCTCATTCAGTTGAAATAGTTGTTTCCTGTTAACCTTATGATACATCACATTATTCGCCTTCAACACATGAATTTGATTCGTTAAGTTTTCTTGAGATTGTAGCAAGTTTTGAACTTGAGCTTCAAGAGTAATGATGACATCATTATCTTCAACTCATTGCAATTAGGAGCCTTCTCATTTAGCTCCTTAACATGGGCCTTAAAATAACCAATCATTTCATCCAGTTCAATTCTGACTAGACGAAGAGACTTGTTTTCCTTTTATAAGTCAGCAACTTTCTTAGTTAGTTCAATCTTTTATACTTTTGTAAACCAAGTCTCATCAAAGAGTGTATCATACTTAATGCACAATTCAGCATAAGTCATCTGCTCATTGCCATTCAGAACAGAATCATCATCACTTAGAGCACTTCATCAATTGGAGAAACAAAAGCAACAACCTTTTCTTCATTATCTGACGACTTATCAGAATGCACATAACCTTGATCATTGTTATCACTCCAAGCAACCATCATTGCCTTTTCACACTTTTGACCAAGGAGTTTGGTGTTAGCATAATCAGCAGCACGGTGCCCACTTCCATTGATGCGGTTATTTATACGCACACAAATTAAACCCTCTTTTTATCAATTGTAGTATAAGTATAAGTAGGGATCGTTCTGGACCGGGGATTAGAAGGGATTGTTAATCACTTGGAAACTGACTCAAAAACGTAAAAACAATATAAAACACTAAACTAGACTCAAAGAATGCGAAACTAAACGTTAAAACATTAAGACAGAATGTAAATATGAAATTGATGAAATGGTGTTGAAGTTTTCCTTCTTCGTGCTAGAATATTTTTAGTATAATGGCACAAGTAAGGATGTCGAATCCACAGGGACTAATTGGACCTAAACAACTACTTGTTTTGCAAAAACTCTATAAGAGAAATAAACTAATCAATTTAGGCAGATTTGTTGTTGTAACTTGAAAGCACAAGAAAATGAAGTAGACACAAATAAATGAATCAACAACTAATGAAATGAGATAGCACAAATAGAGATGTAGCTAGAGATTCGATTTCACCATTGCTAAGCCAAGTCCATGCTTGTTAAGTCAGATTATACTCATCCCTCTACTTATTTCTTGGGTTTGTTTCACTTAGATATGATCAGCCATATGATGTGTGGACTTGATCAAATGTCCCTAATCATGAACCTAATTGTGATGTGCAACTTTGGTTCCTAATCAAGAATATGTAGTGCATAAGAAACTTTCACAAAACCAAAGGGAACACTCGGCAGGATGTTTGCAAAACATTCCCTTCATTCATTCACATATCCACCAAGATTATGCATGATGTGTGCTTTAATCTTGGCTAAACAACCTGTGGTTAATTCAAATGATGATCAAGCACTAAAATCAACACACTAAGTCACAACTAAATCGGAGAATGAAACAAGAAATAGATAGATTAAATGAGAATTCTGAATTAACTACATGGCACTCTTGCAAGGCTACATCGAATCCCTAGAGAGAGATTAGTTACACTTCATGTTTACAAAAGGTTTGACATAAAAATATATAACATGAGTGAACATAGGATTAAGAAGAAAGAACCCTTGAAGCAAAACTGATTGTCGAAAGAGGAAGTTCCTCATGGTACAAAACAAAGAGAATCAAAGAAACACCTAAACATTCCAACAACTCAAACTTGAATTGTATGAACGTTTAGGCCCTCTTATTTTCCTCTTCGTCGTAGCACAAGGTCTAAGGGATGTTGTTGGTGTGTTGAATGGATTGGGGAATTATGGAAATGGATGAGGAGTGGTGTTTGGATTATAAGGGAAGATTGGATGTGTTTGTGGTGTGTTGTGTATGAAAATGAGATGTGATTTTTGTGTATGAATGCATGGGTTTTTATAGGGGGAATGGGAGAATATGTGGGTGATTGTTTAAGAGTGAATGTGGTTGTTATGATTGAGAGTGCATGTGGATGAAATAATGATGGAAAAAGAGCTAGGTTGTTGGTGTGTGAATGCATGTGTTGAATTTGTGATGCAATGATGAAAGAGTAAGTGCATGTGTGTGTGAATGGTGGTGCAATGATGAAAGAGTAAGTGCATGTGTGTGTGAATGGTGGTGCAATGATGAAAGAGTAAGTGCATGTGATTGTGAATGGTAATGCAATGATGAAATGATGAAGTAGGAAGGTGGAAATGCATGTGGCTAAGGGTTGTTGATTGGGCTAGAGGTTTTGCATGGCTCAAAGGATTGTTTGATTGGGCTAGGCCCTTTGTTTTATGTCCAAAGTGCATACAAGGCTTTCAAATTCGTCCAACACTTTGGCTCCAAGCATATGCTATCCATTCCAAGCCCAATTTTGCTCCAAAATGCTCCAAAATGCATCTTTTTGCTTCCTTAGCCATATGAACCTAAAAACACACGAAAATGGCTTAAACTACTAAAACAACTATGAATTAACAACATAGATGCACGAAAACAAGCTAAGTAAGTCGCCTAAATATGCTCCTATCATCCATCACATGCAAAGCAGAGACTAAGTACTGTTAACAAACCTTTGTCTCCTTTTCTAGTGAACCCTTTATGCTTCACTCCAGTAGATTATTTTCCCGACTATTTGATGACTCACTAAACCATTTAGAATCATTTCCTTTATTTTTCAGAATTCTAATGAATTGCTTGATGCATAAAGCAAGATCATCTTCTGAGGCATGTCTACACACATCAATAACACCCTCACAGTTCTCAACATTTTGAAGAGCTACTTCTTTTATCTTCTTGGAGTCACTTTCATTCATGTCAAGCTCCATCTCATAGGTAATGAGTTTTCCAACCAATTATTTAGGTCTTGAAACTCTTGAATGGCAGCCTTCTTTGCATGAAATCTCTCGGGCAAGCATCTCAAAATCTTTTGAACAACTGTTGTTTCATTAATAGGCTTCCCTAACCCCCAAGACTTCATTTGTTAACATTTCAACTTACTCAAATATGACCGAGAAAGTCTCAGACTCGAGCATTCTTAAATCCTTAAATTTCAGAAGGGTCATTTGGAGCTTTAAATCTCTCATTTGTTCATCACCCTCATGAAGAATTCGAAGTTTGTCCCAAGCTTGCTTGGCAATTGTGTAATATCAAACATGAGCAAATTGACTAGATGAAATGGCAAAAACAATAGCGTTTTTTGCTTTCCTATTAGCCATGGCCGAAGCAATTTCTCCTTGAATCTATTCACCTTTTGGCTTAATCACAAACTCTCCATTAACTAGCCTCGATGGAGCCTTCCACTCAAGAGTGAGATAATCAATAGCTATAAGATCTTGAGCCTCAAGCAATATCTGAAACTTCTCATTCCAAGCAACATAATTTGTACCATCAGAGAATGAAGGTGTATTACACGAGCCACATACATGATCAAGGTCCATGGTGAGATTCCACCCAATACCAGCAAATCCCAGAGATCACTCTAAGTATATCTAGAGCAAGGCTTTAATAGTAATTGAAATTAGTACCAAGTTGAATATCCTGTATATAAAAATTGTAATCCGTAGGACTAACTAGTCAAGCCCGCTAGTCAACTAAGATAGATTTGTTAGTCAATAAATTAAAGATTCAATTAAAATTTTCAAATCCCAAAACTATTCTAGTCAGCAAGGCTACAGTTCATTTCAAGTTATTAATGTGTCAAGTAGACAAGATTATGAGCACATACCATTTAAATGTTTAACAAATATATGTATCATGTAAGTGAGATGTGTGACAAAAAAAAAAAAAAAAAAAAAAAAAACCTTGAACACAAGATATTTTTTGCTGGAAAAACTGACCTCTAGGTTAAAAAATCGGGGACTCTTCACTGAGTCCAATCCACTAGTGTAAACAAAGGTTCATACAAAGATCACACAAGCTCAATTCCTAGATCCTTATCTATGGAGCAGCTTTACCTTTGTCCAACCCTGCCTTACATAAGATAAACTTCTTAGGTCTTCACGAAATGGTAGCTCCTACTAAGCTCATCACCTTGTGACACCGAGATCAACATGATCAATGATATGATATGATTTTATGATATGCATGTGAAATCTAAATTCAAATAACCAGTCAAATTCTCCAATTAAACAGTTGAAGGAATAATCTAACTTGAATCCAAAAGCTTGGTCTAAACCGGATTTAAAGCTTAAAATCAGAGCAAGACTTTAATGCAAAACCTTAAAACAATGCAACCCTAATGCATAATGATTGGGTGTTTAATGCATGAGGAAGGTTTGGCAATTAGGGTTTTATAAATGGAGAACAAGCAAGCTCAAAGCCTAAGACAACTCTCTCTCTAAAAATAAATTCTAAACCTCCAAGAACAAATTGAAACCCTAGGGAACAAATATACTTAAGGAAATCAGATTTTCCATTATCCAACTTGTCCCAAGGACACTTGTTGGCTGCAAAAGAAATCCAGGCAGATCAATGGCCAGAAACTGACTACCAGCAGAAGGTGTTAAGTAGCCCATGTGGGCTGTCTTAATTTGTGTGCCTAGACAGCTAAAAGTCAGTGAGCAGAACTGACTAAACAATCAAACTAGACAGAATACAACACAAATATAAATATGAAATGCACATGCACATGCATGAACAAACCTTTTGAGGTGAAAAGGGCCACATCTTGAACATTTACTCCAACAACATCCCATAATCTAAGTATATCCTAAAGCTAGATTGAGCATGTGTGAGGTTCAATTACAATATTTAACAAGGAAAGCCAAACACTTAAAACTAGACTTTACAATGTGAATAAAACATAATTGTTATGGGTTGATTGAAATGTGCTAGGATTGCGTTGGGATTGTGTTGGTGTGACTGTTTAATTTCAAATTTCTACTTGGCAGTAGATTCACTTGTAATTATTTCAATAAGAAATCAGCAAGACAAGCTTCAAGCGGTGCGAACACTATCAACTACCAATACAACTAACTATTTTCTAGTAACGTATCCAACTTAATTGGTCGACTATTTTTGAAAAGTTATGCACTTGCAATGTTGAGTGTAGTATCGTATCGATGAACTGTGCAACATGTTATTTGATTTATCATTGATGAGGGGTGTTATATGTTTTCATTTATTCTTCTTGCCCCCAATTTGTGGTTAAGGGTCTTGATAAACGCAATGTCATACTTAAGGAAGGGGTTTCTTCCTTAGTTTGAATTGCTTGTACATCCCTAGTGCCTCTCAAATGAAAGTTCTTTGTGGACTTGATTGCCTACATGCCGGTCTGAAACACCTTTGGAATCAATTTGTCAGATTCTATGCATTGGACCTTAGCATGCTTTATCAGACTACCTTGGTTAACTTGGCCAAAGCATTTATGCATACCTAAACTCCATTGGAATAAAATCATCTGGGGATTACCTAGTCTGGATATCTCATTCAAACCTGTTGGACACATGATGTCTAAGAGAACCCTAGACTTTGTATATTGGTCTAGAATAAAAGTAGTCGTATTTAGGGTTAGAGTTTAGAGCCACCCTCGGATGATTTCCAAATCGCCGTTTCGACTATTCCCCCGAATGGCTTAAAGCCCATGTTCAACTGTTATAACCTATAACCATTCTGGTTGCATAAACTTCTGGAGGTCGAATTGTGCACTAAACTTCAGGTCAGGGCGCCATATGCCCATGCCCGCAGCATGCCGATTGTAGCCACGCTTATTACAGCTTGAGTCTCCTAAGCTACTAATCGAATTTACAGGATAGGCTAAAAGAGACTCAAATGACAGTGTTACTTTAAATATTTAGACTTGCAATCATGCGAAGTTTCAAAGTTGTACTTTACTTAAACGGTTGCAGTGTTCCCTGCAACAACAACAACAAAACAAAAAACAAAAAAACAAAAAAAACCAAACATGGTTAGTAAAAAAAAAAATTTGAAATTTCATTATCGATAAAGGAAATAGAATTGTTTGACAAGAGAGTGTGATTGAATCTAGGAAGGATTGCCTCTATATCTCCCGGAAAGAAAATCAAATCACTGGTGCAATTCTAAGAAAATATGATATAAGTATTACATCAAAGATCATCTTTGACAAATAGCCTATGGCAGGGCGATAAGGAGATAAGTTTTCCATAGACTTATCTTCACACAGATGGCAGCATTGCGATTGAGTTTGGAATGGATGGCCTACATTATCTCGAGAAGAAAATTAAACCGTATATAGTTCAGATAGGTGTTAGCCTAGGTGATTTGGAAGGGCCTATGAAGAACTTTCTCAATGGTAGGGGATCCCCTTCCTGTCATTGATCCTCCAACTTCCCTGCCTTCTTTGTTCCACCTCTTGAAGATTTTGATTGGGGTTGGATAACGAAGCAGTTGATGGTTGGTTGAAATGACAATTCTCATGATATAGAACCAGTCCCAGCCGAGAATGGTGTTATAAGGAGTTGGGCAGTCTATGACATGGAAGGCTACCAAGTGATCGTACGGTTTTTCCTGAATTGCCAGTTTTATTATCCTCAGATTCTACACTGGGGCCCCATTAAGGGTCTAGAGTATAGATCTTCTCTTATTGGCATCATCGAGAATGCCCATTCTTTCAGTGACTCCCTTAAAAATGAAACTTACATTTGATTTGTTATCTATCAAAACCTGACCAACCCTAACATTAGATCTGCAGCTTGATGCCAAGAGAGTTGTCACAATGAAGCTAACAACCTTTAAATTATAGATGGAGAACATTAAGGTGCTAAGGTCAACAGAAGTGGCTCGTCAATTGGGGCCACTATTCGGGACCTTCAGCATGTTTCCTTCGTTCCTTCTCGTCACCTTCTTAAGTGTTCTTGCTTTCCACCTAGGCAATTGATTCTGCAGAAAGGTCTTTTTCCTAGGTATCTAATCCAAAAAAGGCTATGTTCTTTTCGAGGCTTCCTACATCCCGTTTTAGGAGCAGGTCATTCGAACTACGCCCCTAGGCTCAGATTAACAATTCTTGTTAGGGACTAAGCAGGTGTTGCTTGGACATTTGGCTTCTCTAAATGAGAGACAGTGTTTTCGATAGCCTTCACTCGCACTTCAAGTTTAGTGAGTCTTGCTCGCTCTCTAGCTTGTAAACTTCTTCCAAGGTTTATTACTGACGCATGTATCTTCAACATGTTTTCCCATACTTCATTCATGAAGAAAGCTTCTCGTCGTATGAGACTAAAATGATGTTGCGACATGATCGCTTAGGAAGAGCCTCCATATGGGTAAAGTGATCTAGTTTAGAGAAATATAAGTTCATTCTCAATGAAAGCACCAAATGTCATAACCAAATTCGCACACCGCCATGAATGATAGAGGTATAAATCTGAGTAACCTGTAAAACAGCAAACAACTGTGAGCAAGCCTAAAACCAGGAGGTAAGGGTGTGTCGGCCAAAGGCTCTCTAACGATCAAGTTAGTAAGCAAGTATACAATTCAAGAAGTGGGCAAGAGAATTATAGTGTGATGAATTCGTTGCAAGAGACGAACCCTAGAAGGGTGTATTTATACTGGTCAGGAGAAAGATATTTTTAGGATATAATCCTTGTTCTACGGTGGGAGAATCCTAGAGGATATCTAGAAGTAAATATTGCACCCTTTTAAGAGTTGTGATTACTTATGGCTCACGCCAATTCCCAGATTGTAAGAATTCTAAGACTTATCAAGAATCTAATTGTGTCCATATCCAAATCATATCTTGTGTCTTACGAAACAAGTATAGTCATTCCAGGGAAGTCACTTAGACTTTTCTTGTTGCCTTAGAACAAGGTGATGGTGACATCACTGCTTCGTTAATCTAGCTTCACTCAAAGTTATTGAGTCCATGATCGGACTTTTGAAGTAACTGTATTCCGATCCACTTGCTTCGGCCCTGGAAAATCATGGTTCCACAACCACATCACAATCATACACTCCCACCTTTCACCAGCTTCCTTTCCCTACCTCTCTTTCAATGCAAAGGTAACCCTAATCTCTCCCTCTCTCGCCAAAAAACACACCCAGTGAACCAAGAAAAATTAAAGGTATAGTATTACCAATCACAATCGAAACAAAGCTTCAATCCACCTGAAAGTCGATTCCTCATCCCGGCTTCCTCTCTCTGCCTCTCTTTCCCTCTTCAATGCGCGAATAATCCCTCAACTCTCCATTTCTCTCCTACAAAAACATATTAGTGAATAAAAAAATTAATAGTTTTGAATCACACCGAGTCACAACAAACCGGTTCTACGTGTGAGTTCGTCAAATCACGACCATAGGATTTCAACCCTCACGCAAGGTCCACCCCTTAGAAACGCCTTTATTTTTATGGGACACGCTTGCAACTTTTCGGTCTATTTTATTCATTATCCTTTTAGCCCATATCTTGGACCCAGTACCTTCGTTTCAATTGTAGGATTCCTAGTGACCTAGTCAATCCTTAATTATTGCCTTAATGGCTTGTGTGAAATGATTAAAGAAAGGTAAACAAGTGATTGTAATCGCTTGAAGGTAACTTGTTAATTGAATCATAGGTATATTGTAGGTATACATGTTAATGCATGCACATACTTCAATGTTCATCATTTGATCATGCAGAATGAGCTTAATTACAAATATGAAAAGTCCAAATATCAAAATAAATAGCAAATCTAACAATCAATTTACATATTTAATGAAAGGTATCCACCATGCAGGTTCATATTTCTCATATATTTAGGGAGGGTAATCAAGTTATTAATTGTTTTGCCAATATAGTGTTGATGATCCCAGTGTTAATTGGTGTGTTTCATGCCCTCCTTGTGTTGTAGCTGCTTATTCTCATAACCTTTCTCAGCTTCCTTGTTATAGGTTTTGCTAAAAGAGGTTTTAACTTGTTTTGTATGAACTCTTTAAGTGGTCAGGGTTTGGCTTCATGTCCCCTTGACATATCGTAATTTTTTATTAATAAATTCTCCTCATAGTCACTTCTTGAAGGATAATTTTTTATAAACTAAGTTCACTGAGCAACATAACACATGCATTTAAAAATTAAGTGGTGGAAGCATGCTTGTATGCACTTTAAAAAAAAACTAAAACCATGAAATTCAAAGACTATTATTCGTGGTAAACCAAGACTCCACTCAAAATAAAAAATGAGTTGAGATACTTTATACCTTTGAAGCACCTCTTTGCTTTGCAGAGCATTTATTCCTTTGCATTCTTGCTCCTTGGCTCCATGGATATGGATGCATGAACTTTACTTTTTAACTCCATATCTTCTTGGATTTGGATGGAAGAAAGGATTCTCCAAAAGCCACCAAACGTGGAGGCCTCTAAGTTTCGACACCAAGGAAGGATTAAGGGAAGAACATGAGTGATATAGGAGGAGGAAGATGATAGTATCCCCCTCCTACATGGCTAGCCTCCTAAAGAGAAAAAGAGGGCTTGTGTTCTCTCATATTTCCTTAAAGAAAACCATAATAAGGTTAAGGCTATAAAGTTGCCTTTATATCTCTTTCCAAGTGAGTGGCAAACTTGTAATAATTCCACCATCACACTCCCTCTCTCTATGGCCGGCCTTGGTAGAAGTTATTGGGTTAGTTCCCATTTTGTTTTAGTTTTTCATACAACTTAAACTTAATGGGCTTTGTGGACCAAAACCCATTTGGGCTCTGAAACCCAATAAGAACCTTTCATATGATTAAATAACTAATTAATTATTCTTGATCATACACAACTAAACTTTTTAGTTGTCCTTACTCATCTTTGTTATATCCTTCCATCATTACCTTACATGGTGTGTGATCCATTAGGTTTCTTTTAACGAGGCAGTGAGCGATTAGAACTCTTACTAATTGATTGTGAATTGAAACTTACTTTCAATTCTTCCTTTAGTGATTATACATCTTCAGGGCTTTCTACAAAGTATGAGTGACACCTAGTAGTATGTCATGGTTACCCAATCTAATTATAAGATATGGCAGAACCTATTCAGCTTGGGATTACATGCAATACAACCCTTTTCTAATTCAATACTCTTGATCATAGTGTTTGGATGATAGTTAATTCATGTCTATGATCCATTGTGATTCTCCTATCTATATGATTACCTTAGATGTGATTAGGAACGACTTCCTAAATCTCATTTATACTATGGCCAGAGAGTCTTCCCAAATCTTATAAAGTATTCTACTGGATGTGATCATGTAGAATGAGGTTAACCCAACTATGTCGTGGGCACTCTCAAATGGAATGCCTTTAACATAGTCAAAGACTAAAGACCTAACCACAAGACAAATATGATGTCTCAGGTCAAAGGACGACTTTGCATTATTCCAACTATGAGTTCTCATGTGACATGAGTATGAGAACTCTTGGTTGATCGCATTAAGTGGAATCACTCTCTATTGAGTACCTACATACTTGTCTTGATGTCATCACACCAATGACTCGAGATCAGTCACTCTTCAGGGAGAGAAGACATATCCAGATTGTCAATGCCCAATTGTCAATTCTATCATCAAGAACATTTAGGATATGTTTACGAAAGTGAAAGGCCTCATGAATCTAACATTTTCATTATCACATTCTCTTATTTATATATTCCTTGGACTTATCGTGTAAGCGTATAACGTTTAAGGAGACGGTTTTAAACAATATCTTTGCCCTTACAATAAACTACTTTAGTTTACCATGTAAACTGTCTGTAAAGTATCATCTTATGATTGCCTTTATGGCACATTTCAAACAGTTTTCATGATAGCAATACTGAAATGGGATTAATTATGAGGTCAAATTGAATAAATATATATGTATATGAATATATATGTATATGTATGTATACAAAACATTATGTGTGTGTGTGTGTGTGTGTGTGTTTTATTTTATATATGTGTGTGTGTGTGTGTTATATGGTGACGAAATAGAGAAATATTGTTTACTTATTGGACACTCCTAAATTATGCACTTATATAATATTGCTAAATTGTCATATGACCAATCGTCAGATAAGAAATATGCTAAGGGAAATGTTAAACAATAAACACGCCCCCTTAACAGCCTCTTACCTCTCCTATTTAATTTTGTTTTTTTTCTTCAATATCATTTTGCTTGTTGATTTCATTTGATTTAATCAATCTGATTATCTAAAATAAAGAAGAATGTCTGAGAAGTTAAAATGAGTGTACATGGCCTGACAATGCAAAACCAAAAAAGATTTTATCCATGTGATGGCACCAGTTATTCAAGAGGAACCTATGTAAAGGAAAATGATACAAATATGAACTCAATCATCCTCAAAGTTCATGCACCTTTTATTAATTTTAGTAGTTATAACGGGACATAGATTAACAAAAATACACATAATGATACGTACTCAATTGCCACAAAGGCACATGAAGGTATAGAGTGCATATGTATGTAGCAAACAATTTTTATGAAAGATATAAGGAAAATTAATTACTTTAGTAAGGCCTTTCTCCAATGTAATTCCCAGGAGGGTCATAGTTGCAAACCATGAAGATACCCCTACCACCAAAACAATTGACTCTAGCACAGCCAACTTTGCTTGTTGACCTCCACACAATCTGTGTATAATGCCCACATTGCTGCCTTGTAGCACAAGAATTTGCCCAGTAATTGTAAGACTTCCGCTCTGAAACCCAAGCCGTCACCGCCTGAGCCGGCGTCCACTCGATGCCACTCCCCCAGAAAATGTTCTCCCCGTAGGGCCCGTTCGAGTGCCTTAACGTGCAGTCGAACCGCCTTTGGCTTGCGTACCATTGTGCATACCTTGCCAACTTTGCATCCCACGCCAATGGTGGGATTCTGCTGGCTGACCGAGCAGCATTTTGAGGATCCACAAATTGGTTGGCCTGGCTTAGGTACTTGGTTTGCCTTGTTGCAGCATCTGCAATTCTTGAGATAGTAAGGAGCAAAAAAATGGTGATGGTGAAGCAGTAGTACAATGTTGTATGCATTTTATGAAAGTCTTGATATTCTTTTGATTCGGAAAGTGTTGTGTAAATGGTTCGTTGTGTTTATTTATAATTTGGAGCTGCCGTAGTAGTTGGATTTTGGGGTATAAAGTGTCAAAACTCCGGGGTGGCACCCATGTTCGATAATGATTGCCACATTTCTTTATAGTTAGGCCACAAAGTCTCATTTAGCTGTTATTTAATGATTAATTTCTCTAATTTCATAATTTAGGGTGGGCTGCTGGTTATTTTATGCTCCAAATTTATGATATATTCGTCTCCCATTTGAAGGAATAAATTCGTGTGATTATTTTTATTCAATTAAATTTACTTATAAAAACCCATGGAGATGGAAACATATAAATAAGAGCAAAGATATATTCTGCTCTATACTTTATATGAATAGCAGTTTCTTCCCAATGAGAAACTAGAAGTCTAAAGAACAAAAGTTAATGGTTTACAGCTTGCAGCTTTCTTAGGTCATCTCCAATAGAGAGAGGCTTTTGTTTTTGTTTTTTTTTTATATAAATTTTAAATATTAGAGATATTTTAACATCACCTGTAGATGAGGCTTCAATAAAAAACAGTAAAATTTGGACCTGTGAAATTACATTATTGCCCATCATTTTTTTTTTTTTTTTTGTGTGATAGAAGACTAAGTTGTCTTTTCACCCTCTTTTGGTTGACAACGAGGATTTTATTAATTAATAGAGATAATGAGGCCTTATGTTTAGAAGCATCATTGGAGCTTGCAATGTAAAAAAAATATTGTGAGTACCAATGACTTATCAATCAGATCACTTGATTCTCGAGTAACATATTATATAAGTGACTTGGTATTTAGTGATCCTGCAGCCCCAATATGGTTAAAATAATTGAGGCTAAACTCTTATCAACCAATTACATAATCCCTATTTGGTAAGACTTATTAAGATAGGACATAAATTATATGATTCTGATTCTTCATTTAATGATAGATTGTTCATGTTTTCGCAATACAGGTCATATCCCAATGCTAAGCGATATTCACTAGCAAGACCATTTTAGATTGTAGAGAGTAGAAGACAGTATTCTAAAAATTGGCCAAGGCGGCGCTTAGGTGCTAGACGGTGAAGGCCCGCCCCGATTTTGGGCAAATTGTTTCGAAAAATCAATCTGGAGCTAGCAGCCACCTAGGCAGTCCTAGGCGGGCTAGGCGGCTCCTAGGTGGAGAACTAGGTGGCACCTAGGCAGTTTTTTTATATTTTTTTTATTAATTGTGTGCTTTTTCTTTTTTGGTTTCATGGTGATATACTTATGGAAATGATGTACCTAATTTGCAAATGATGGATTTACTATAAGTTCATCCAATAGTGAAACGAATTGGAGCACTTTTGAGGGGATACATACAAAGAAAAGAAATAAACTAGATACATCAAGGTTAAATAATTTAGTCTATGTCCAATCCAATGCAAGGATCATCATTCATGAACAAGAAGAATTTAGTCTATCATCCAAATCCTCCTCATTATGATTATATGCTTACTGTTTTTTAAATATTGAACTTTTTGGATGTATATAATTTGTGTATTCTTCTACTTCTATTTTTGCATTTTATCATTCTTTTATTATCCATACAAGTATAGTTTTTTTTTAGGTGTAAATAGGCACTTATTTACAAGATATATAATAAATTTACATAAATCCGCCTAGGGGCCTAGGCCGTCTAGGTGCCCGCCTAACCGCCTAGGCGCTATGACACACCCCGACCCGAAGTGTCCACTTGGACTCAGAATCGAGTTGTGCTAGCCGACACCTGGAAGGTGACGAAGCCATAAAATATAGTGTGGTGGAATTTGTGAATAAATTTAAACATAAAAGTGCCTAAATATAAGAGTGCGCTGTGAACGGGAATGAACTCATTTCACACGTGATGTCAGACCATAAGTATAGTACAATAAGATAGGGTGAGAATTATACCATCGAAGGTAATTGTCTACACCAAGATTTGCCAAGAATCCTCGTCGATAAGAAAGCTCAGCTACTAAAACTTGGAGGGGTGAAAAACAAGGATGAGTGGGCCTGAAAATAAATTTTTAATAAAAATCTTTGAAAACGTTATAACCCCTCGCCATAAAACATGTATAGTTTCCAAGATACACATACTACATATAGTATGGAAATACTCACCGTAGCCTGCAAAATATCAAGATATCAATATGGCACAATAGTTCATATATAAGTGCATGACGTCAGTAATCATATACTTTTGCATAAGTAAACATATCAAACCAAGTGATCATCAACACATGCTGACACACGAGTTCATGCAGAGTTATTCTGACATGAATAGAACTAGGTGTAATAATGATATACGCTCTAGTGCTACAATCACGTAAAAACTAGCGCTATTCGCGGTCACATACAAGTTGGAGTTGCCTATTGCAACCTGTATGACAGGATTGGCACCTCCTTGGATCCAAGGCGAGCATGC
Source organism: Pyrus communis (assembly GCF_963583255.1). Lineage (NCBI taxonomy): Eukaryota > Viridiplantae > Streptophyta > Magnoliopsida > Rosales > Rosaceae > Pyrus > Pyrus communis. Next base: position 25,440,829 of record NC_084806.1, on the reverse strand, counting down.
GGTGTAGATGTAAACATACATGTGAAAGACTAGCCTTGGTCCTGGGCGAGCACTAACACCGGTGCATTAAACGATTAGCATAAAACATAAATATAGTCATGCCATAGTGGTTCAATAGTTTCAATCTTAAGGAAAATTTGTGAAAAACAAGTTCATTTGAGCAACATCAACAACATGCAATTAACAATTAAAAGGCGGAATCATGTTTATATGCACTAAAAAACAAAACTTAACCCATGAACTTCAAAGCCTAGTAGATAGGTGAACCAAGACTCAACTCAAAACAAAGTGAGTTGAGAAATCAATACCTTTGTAGATTCCTCTTTGCATAAGCAAAGGCTAATCACCCAAAGAGAGGGCCTTCATTCCTTGCATCTTAGATCCATGGATTTGGATGGATGAAAAGGTTTCTCCAAGTTCCCAAAATTGAAAACCTCTAAGTCTCCACACCAAGGCATATTGTAGAAGAAATGAGTGACCTTGGAGGAGTTTGATTGCTAGATGATCCCTCCAAGGTGGCTGAAATTTTAGAGAGAAAGGAGAGCTTTTGTTCTCATCCTTTCCCCAAAAATTACCCTTAATGAATTTTAACTATAAAGTCATACTTATTCCTTAATTCATTTGAGTGGCAAACTTGTAAATAAGTCCAAAACCACTCCTTCTTTAACATGGGATTTATTGGGCTATTTGGGCCTTTGTGAATCATTATTCATTAAGTTGTCACACAACTTAAGTCAATGGACTTGACGTTCGAAGCCCATTGGGCCTTAAGGTCCAAAACTATCCCGAGGTCTTTTAACGAACTTATTCGTTTGATTAATAATCATATTAATTAATCCTTGCCATAAATAATTAAACCATTTAATTATTCTTACTCATCTCCGTTGAATCTTCAATCTCTACCTTACACGGTGTACGATCCATTAGGTTCCTTTTAGCGAGGCAGTGGGCGATTCAAACTCTTTCAAATCGATTGTGAATTGGAACTTACTTTCAATTCTCCCGTTAATGATAATACACTTTTAGGGCTTCCACAAACCATGGTTGACGCCTAGCAGCATGTCATGGTTACCCAAGCTAATCAGAAGAGGTGGAGAACCTATTCAGTTTTAGGATTACAAATGCAATACGGTCTTTCTCTAATACAATACTCTTGACCACATTGTTTGGTTTGATAGTTTATTAATGTCTACTATCCAATGTGAGTCTTGTGCTTATATGATTACCTTGAATGTGATTTGGAACACATTCTTAAATCTCATTCATACTTTGGCCAAAGATTCTTAATCATATCATAGAGTATTCTCCCTCAAACAGTTTGAAGGTTAGAGATCCCTTGTTGCGCATTCACTTGCCTCCATGGCTAAGTGGCTTCACCCCAACGATGCCGTGGACACCCTCCTGATGGAGTGACTTTGACATAATCAAAGATTAAGGACCTAACCACAAGACAACTGTGATGCCTCAGGTCAAAAGACTAATTTGCATTATCCCAACCATGAGTTCTCATGTGACATGAATATGAGAACTCTTCGTTGATCGTGTTCAGTGAACTCATTCTCTATTGAGCACCTACGTACTTGTCTTGATGTCACACACACCAATGACTCGAGACTAGTCACTCTCCCTGAGAGAAGACATAGCACGTACTGATCTTAACGGACTGTCAATGCCCAATTGACAATCCTATGATCAGGAACGTTTAGGATGTGTCAACGAAAGAATGGTCTCATGAATCTAACTTCTTTAGATCGCATTCTTCCAATCACATATTCCTTGGACTTATCGTTTAAGCATATAACATTTATATGAGACGGCTCAAACAATAATGTTTGCCCTTAATATTAAACTAGATTAGTTTAACATGTGAAATGTCCATAAAGTATCATCATATGATTGGTTTTAGGGCACATTTCCAACAATCTCCCACTTGCACTAGAGCCAATCAGCTTAGTCATCAGTGATGATACCTCTTCTGTAGTCATTTCATAAATGGCTGAGTAGTAGGCCTAGACAATGGATATCTATATGTTATCCATAGAAGCAACCTTGAGAATAACGACGTCACCATTATACATGATTCTCAATCATGTGGTTCAGTCTCTCATTTGAGTTCGGACCTTGATGAGACCTTGATTCCCTGGCTTGAGCTATCGCCCCATTAGTGTCATACACTTTCTGGTTGGAACCGAATAGAGAGTTCATAAATGAACTTTCCCATCCAAACAACATTGTTGTAAACTTCTATATGGCAATATATTTTGCAATCATAATGGAACACACTAAAGTCATTACTTTAATGTTTCCATCCAAATATCTTTTTATTCATAATAAAGAGATATCTGTTTATCTCTTCATTCATAATGAAGAAATATCCAATGATGGATTAGATTCATAATCTAATACATTTACGCTTCCATTACGTTACTCTAATTCTTTCTCAATTATTGAGTAATATATCCTTTAGTATTTCTCAAATACTTAAGGACTCACTTGACAGTTGCCATGGTTCTGATCCTGGGCTTGCACTGATATTGTCTTGTACCTTTCTAGGTACATCTTATATCAATGTTTTTCATACAATATGAAATACATAAATCACCTTTCTGCTTATGCATAAAGGATTCTATTTACGCATTATTTCTTTGGGAGTCAAAGGGTACATTCCCTTTGAGAAGAACAACTTCCTAGTCTCACTAGAATTGTCATTCTAATTGAAGTTTATCATCAAATGAGAAACTTCCTAGCATCTCTTGTCTATTTTAGGGATTGATATAATCCAATTATATCTTGAAATATATCATTATAGATTTCCATTCCATTATATAGACTATATCTCCCATATACATTCTATCGTTATAGAATAACTTTAACGAAGAAGTACTCTTTTCATTTCCAAAAATTAATATATCATATATATATATTTAAATTTAGGAATACGATTAATTCCCACTAATCTTTTGTAAACCTAGTAAACAAAAGATTCATTTACATCTTTATGAGAAATCAAACAATTGATCTTTTCTCATAAGACGCTTATAGCTCCCACTAGCTTGCTAAGATCCATGATGGATGGATCTCTACAACTAACCTGTCTTGTGATTTATAGTTTTAGACATATATTATCAAGACTATCTTAATAATGGTTTCGGAAACCCATATTATGTCCAAACATTAAATCACCATTTAGTTGTAGCTAGCAATTTTCGAATTAATTGAAACCAAGACTACGTCAAAGATGGTTTCTTCAAAGTCAACCATTCTCTTTGAGTGTAGTCACCTTAAGCTACCAATTAGCTGTGAAGGTTTCATTATTTCGGGTCAAATGGTACTTTACCATTTCCTTGAGTATATATCGTATATACACTCAATGTAGTCATAAGGATTTTCATTCTTATTTCTTTCAAATTAAGAGGTGCAACTCTATGACATAGTCATAAAGTTCAAACCATTCAACTGAGACGGTTTATAAATCCTTCTGGACTACCTTGGAGCTTGTGGTATAGGAACTAGGTTGTCTTAGAAGTATATATCATATATATATGGGTAATTGATAATGTCCAACGAACTAAATCTTATTCATGTTCATTCTTCTCCTAATGGAGAAATTCATTATCTTACGATGCTACTTTCCTTGATATTTTTCAAGGAAATTAATCTAAAGTGTTACTTTTTCCTTGGATCAAATCTAAGGAGGTAAATACTTTAGACGTCTTACTCATCTACTTACATTTCTTGAATTCTTTGAAACCTTTTGCAAAGTATTTGGACTTGTGTTTATTCAAAATAAACTATAGTCCAACCGAGAGTGATCTTCGGTGAATGTCATACAACATGAGTAGTATTATGTTGTGGACAAGTGCAACTAACATCTAAGTGAATTAACCTCAACAACTTTGTGATTCTTTCTTCTTTCCAAAAGAATAAAGATTCGAACATTTCGCCTCTATACAATTTTAACAAGAAGGTATTGGATCCGGATCTAACGATCCAAAGCATCCATCTATGACCAACTCGTAACTTATGTTTTAGAGGTATCACAACTCAGTTGAGATTAGTCACTACCTTGCAACCTTTTGGGTTTTAAGCATCATCGTATTCTAAACAGTTAAACTACCACATCATCTCTACTATAGAGACAACCAATTACAATAATCTAATTATTGATTAATAAAGAACAATGTTTTGTCAAACAAAACATTTATCCATCTCTACTATAGTGACGGATTTAAGTTCCTTAAAATTGGAATGTAAAGACAATCTTTAGTATTTTCCAATTTATTTGGTAGTTCATATGAGGAAGTAAGTACAATCCGCTTTCGCAGAGATCTATATTTTATTCACTTTCCGAATGTGAAGTACTTTCTCTTCTCTCATTAATCTTCTACTTTTTATTAGCACACTTTTACAACAATTGTAAAACATAGTTACTAATACAGAATCAAACATTCAAGTAGAAGAACCAACTGTTTTGAACTATTCAAGAACATTTTACAACACCTTCGAAAGGTGCGTTCTTGACACTTGCAAGACATTTCTTGCAAATACCCCTTCAAATGTCCATCCTTTCATAAAGAAAGTTTGTTCCCTTGGAGTTATCTTGCCTTCTTCATTTGACTTCTCCTTTGACTACAATAGTCATGGACCCTAAACTCCCACTATCTCTCTTGAAACTTATTTCAATTGTGTTATACACATCAAACAATTTGGAGAGCGTGTGGTTATCGTTCATTATATAGTTTACAATAAACTTAGTGAACCATTAGGATAGGGACACAAAGGTGAAGTCCTTGCCTAGTTTCCGTCTCGTTAAGTGGTTTAACACTTCAACACTCAATGATTCAAAATCATTATAAGTCCATGTTGATGGACTATTTTTGTCAACCAACCATTATGTTCTAAACACAATTACAAACTTTCAAGAGTTGTTCAAGGCAACTCTCATTTCTTCATACAACAATTTGTAAGTGAAGAATCATGGCACATAAAGTGTCCATGCCCTTGTGCTTACTTCAAAAGTTCCTTGTTTATGTAACAAAGAAACAAGCACTAATGTTTGCATTGATTAAGGGTTGTTCAAAGCAACTCTTATTTCTTCATACAACAATTTGTATTTGAAGAATTATGACATTAAAAGTGTTGTCCTCTTTATGATAGACATATCTAACATATTCTTCCAATGATACATTATCAATAGGAAGATTGTGAGGATGAGACTACTTAGTTACATCTACAAGCCATTAAAGACAATCTATGGGATTGTAGAACTAAGTCCGGAAATTAAAGCATTCGGCTTTTCTTTGTCAAGTTTTGGATAGCGTTTGCAAATATATTGGTAAACAAATACATAACGAATATAAATTGATTGATTTTAAGCCATTTGATTTGGGTCTTTAAATCAAATAGCACCACCCACTATTTTTGGCAAATTCCATATCCCTCATCGGAATTCGAGAGTTTTGAAGGAAACTCTTAGTAGGGTATGGGAGGCTCACTATTACCAAGCCCACCTCACGATGATACGATATTGGCTAGCATTAATAATAATGAGAGAGTACGTTTACTCATTTGCATCTCTTGCAAGTACCCATCTTATTTGGCCTCTAGAGAATGTTGCCTCACAATGATATGATATCGGCGCCATTGCACTTAGTTAAGTTATTCCCACCATGCTTAGTTCATGAAGGGGTTCAAGAATAGCCTCACAATGATATGATGTTGGTCATCCTCGTTGCCTACACTCACCTCATCATATGCGTATAGACTCCTCTTGAGTGTAAGCATGCACTTTGTACTCCCCCATGATAGGGTGAAGCCGGTGTACAAGTCACAAACGATTGGAGCCTACCACGGTGGAAGGCCACGAAGAGATATTCAAAGCATCTCTCGCTTATCAACTTAATAATGGTTTGGTTGAGGGTTTTAGGTCTCATCACATAAATATTCATTTTAATCTAATTAAAACAATTTTGATCCTATTACAACTATTGGTCCATTTGATTGATTTAGTTGTATATAATACTCCCACTAAGCTTTTAAAACGGTTTTTAAAGCAAGAGTATATGATACTACTAACATAAGGTTTGCATTCATTGATGGACTATATAGTTGCCTTAGGGCCTTAGGATGACTATGAACCTTTGATTCGATTCAACACGAGCCTAGTGTTGAATCTCGGTCTAGGGATGGTGATTGATTTTAGTTACGCGTTTAATCACATTAAGGCGTGTTGTCTTATTGGGCGTTGGACCCAACTACTCCAATTTCATGCATATCGAATAAAATAAGAAAGGAGTACTTCAAAGTAAATAAGAGCTTATGCTCTTTTACAACAATTGATCAAATCAAATTACTTTAAAGTAAAGAAGAGCTTATGCTCTTTTACAACAATTGATCATATCAAATTACAACCAAAATTTAATCTACACATTCCCATGGTTCAAACAAATTTGAAACGGTATTTCACATAGCTCAATTATAGTAGGCTTAGGTTCATAATCACCCTTTCTTTAATTAATTAACGCTTTAACTAATTAAACTTGAATGCAACATTTTCATTTGGTTTTTGTATCCATAGAATTGATTTAAATGGAGTTAAATGAAATGAAAATCCAATTCTCATTTAAAGAGACAAAACCATTTTGTTCTCATTTTGTTTTGGGCCAAAAACAATGACCACAACAATTTGGGTCACTTTGTTAAAACATCATTAAAGGAGCAAAACAATTTGTCCTTTTAGTGATTTTGGACCTTTACGTAAAAACGTAAACTTTTGGGTCAAAGTACAAATACACAAAGTATCAAAACTTTATGTAATTGCATAAAAGCCCCACAAGGACCCTAATTGAGTAGGGTGGCCGGTTTTGAAGCAAAGTAATAAAAAAAATTTCAAAGTTTTTGTAAGTGGGGTGGGTGAAATGGAATAAATCATTACACACCTACCCACTAAAATTTCTTTAATTTTTCAAAACAAATATCTAAGATATTTAAACATAAGAAATATTTCAAAACAAAAACTTTATGAAATAAATCAAAACTTTGAATCAAAACACCAAACCTTTTGTTCTTGGCAAGAACATATCAAGAACAATGAAGAACATCCATGAAAACCCATAAGAGCTCCATGAACATTCTTCACCAAAAAACATCCCAAAACCACTCAAACTTAAGGGAAATAACATACAACCATACTAGGATACATAGGGGTTCCAAAAGTCACTTTAAAACACTTTTAACAAGTCAAACAAGAACCCAAAAATCCACCCTTTGGATTTGGCCGAATTTCCCCAAAAACATGGCACCAAATTTTAGCTCCAAAATTCATGCTTATATGAACTACATCTACAACATTTGAGATGGCAAATTTTCTAACAAAATTTACATTCAAAAAAGCAAGAATAAAGCTTGTAACAATTACAACATTCAAATCACAAACTATGAACTACAAAACCCAAAAGGATTCACCAACTACTAGACTTAGGCTCTTGATACCACTTGAAGGAAAATTTGTGAAAAACAAGTTCATTTGAGCAACATCAACAACATGCAATTAACAATTAAAAGGCGGAATCATGTTTATATGCACTCAAAAACAAAACTTAACCCATGAACTTCAAAGCCTAGTAGATAGGTGAACCAAGACTCAACTCAAAACAAAGTGAGTTGAGAAATCAATACCTTTGTAGATTCCTCTTTGCATAAGCAAAGGCTAATCACCCAAAGAGAGGGCCTTCATTCCTTGCATCTTAGATCCATGGATTTGGATGGATGAAAAGGTTTCTCCAAGTTCCCAAAATTGAAAACCTCTAAGTCTCCACACCAAGGCATATTGTAGAAGAAATGAGTGACCTTGGAGGAGTTTGATTGCTAGATGATCCCTCCAAGGTGGCTGAAATTTTAGAGAGAAAGGAGAGCTTTTGTTCTCATCCTTTCCCCAAAAATTACCCTTAATGAATTTTAGCTATAAAGTCATACTTATTCCTTAATTCATTTGAGTGGCAAACTTGTAAATAAGTCCAAAACCACTCCTTCTTTAACATGGGATTTATTGGGCTATTTGGGCCTTTGTGAATCATTATTCATTAAGTTGTCACACAACTTAAGTCAATGGACTTGACGTTCGAAGCCCATTGGGCCTTAAGGTCCAAAACTATCCCGAGGTCTTTTAACGAACTTATTCGTTTGATTAATAATCATATTAATTAATCCTTGCCATAAATAATTAAACTATTTAATTATTCTTACTCATCTCCGTTGAATCTTCAATCTCTACCTTACACGGTGTACGATCCATTAGGTTCCTTTTAGCGAGGCAGTGGGCGATTCAAACTCTTTCAAATCGATTGTGAATTGGAACTTACTTTCAATTCTCCCGTTAGTGATAATACACTTTTAGGGCTTCCACAAACCATGGTTGACGCCTAGCAACATGTCATGGTTACCCAAGCTAATCAGAAGAGGTGGAGAACCTATTCAGTTTTAAGATTACAAATGCAATACGGTCTTTCTCTAATACAATACTCTTGACCACATTGTTTGGTTTGATAGTTTATTCATGTCTATTATCCAATGTGAGTCTTGTGCTTATATGATTACCTTGAATGTGATTTGGAACACATTCCTAAATCTCATTCATACTTTGGCCAAAGATTCTTAATCATATCATAGAGTATTCTCCCTCAAACAGTTTGAAGGTTAGAGATCTCTTGTTGTGCATTCACTTGCCTCCATGGCTAAGTGGCTTAACCCCAACGATGCCGTGGACACCCTCCTGATGGAGTGACTTTGACATAATCAAAGATTAAGGACCTAACCACAAGACAACTGTGATGCCTCAGGTCAAAAGACTAATTTGCATTATCCCAACCATGAGTTCTCATGTGACATGAATATGAGAACTCTTCGTTGATCGTGTTCAGTGAACTCATTCTCTATTGAGCACCTACGTACTTGTCTTGATGTCACACACACCAATGACTCGAGACTAGTCACTCTCCCTGAGAGAAGACATAGCACGTACTGATCTTAACGGACTGTCAATGCCCAATTGACAATCCTATGATCAGGAACGTTTAGGATGTGTCAACGAAAGAATGGTCTCATGAATCTAACTTCTTTAGATCGCATTCTTCCAATCACATATTCCTTGGACTTATCGTTTAAGCATATAACATTTATATGAGACGGCTCAAACAATAATGTTTGCCCTTAATATTAAACTAGATTAGTTTAACATGTGAAATGTCCATAAAGTATCATCATATGATTGGTTTTAGGGCACATTTCCAACACAATCAACATAATATCATTCATAGCCAAAGGTATAATCATGGCATCAATAAACATATGTATACATGTGCATCCTGTAGGATTTATGATCACTTCATAATTTTTCGTTATTTCGCTAATTCTTATAAGCATTAGTCTAAGATAGGAATCTTTAGTAAATTCTCTTTCAATGTATAAATGGAAACTAAAAAAATACGTATATACTATATAAAAGAAAAGACCCATTCACCTGAAGTCCACACTACAACTCCCTAACACGAATATCGCGGCGTCACGAACGATCGTCGCCTAGAACAAATATCAAATCACGTCTCAAAATTCTTATCGATAGAACACGTAACTTACATAAAACACATCCCCAAGGATGTTCTAGAATGATTTGCAATCCATTGACCAAAGGTCAACCATCAGTCATAGGTCGACGATAGGGTCCACAACCTTACGTAACTCGATCCGGAAGATCCACACCTCATATTTCCGATATATAATTTCCCAAGAGTTTCAATAAGTTTCTAGAACAACATCCTAAAGTTTCAGAACGATCCAACGGTCGGATCTCTGCCAAATGCTAAAATTAAGTGGCGGGCGACGTTTGATTTTACAAACTTAGAAATCCAATTCGGGAAGATTTGTATGTCGGATTCCAAATTTGTAAGTTCCTATTGTCTTGAAATATTACGTAATATAACATATTAAAGTTTGGTGACGATCCAAATGGTCAGATCGTTGAATCATATAATAACCAAGTGGCAGCCCTTACTGGAAATATAACCAAACAACGGAATTTTGTCAATCGGATGTCTAATATGGAATTGGGGCACCCAATTTAGCCTAGGGAGGTCAAGTGGTGTCTCTGCCCACGCGCCGCCGCCATGCACCACTGCACGCGACGGCCGACCGTCTTAACTCGCAGGAAAAATCAACTATTTCCAAAAATTCTCAAATTTTACAAGAATGAAGATCTCAACGAGTGGAGAAAGTTTCATACCTGTGGCCAAGTCCAATTTGGCCAGGAAGTGTTCAGAATTTCCTCAAATATACTAGAACCCTAGAATTTGGGTGTCCTTGATTTGACCTCCATACTAGCTCCAATGCCTCCTCCATTGCTTCGGCTTTGCTCCTGAGGTTGAGAGGAGTCTATTGGTGGTGGTGGTTGACAGAGTTAGCTTCAGGATTGGTGGATCGCTGTCACAAACCATGTTGCATCGACCATGCGGGTTTCACAATTTCAAGGCCAAATTTCATCAATTTTGGGTGGAATGGGTAGAGGGAAGGTCGTGGAGTGATTCCCAGGTGGTGGCTTGACTTAAATCGTCAAAATTTGGCCGGAGGGACTATCGGAATCCATCGGGTTCCACATTTCCGCGGGTCGGGTCACAAAGAACCGATAAGGGATCCATGATTCCGTGCTTCTCTCCGCTCTCCCTTCCTCTCCTTTCTTCTTTCTCCATTGGTCACCCTCTTTTCTCTCCCCTCTCCCGATTCGGCCAACCCCCTTCCTTTTTCCCCTCTAATTGGGCAGCAGCCCCCTACTTTCTCCCTTATTTCCTTTGTCCATTACTCTCTCTTCCCTCATTTCTCACAAAATAATTTTAAAATAATAACATAATAATTATGAGAAATATATAAAATAATGAATAGTAATCTTTACAAAAGTACTTTTCGAATTTATAGTTACGTAAAACCCTATCATAAATCCGGTTTCGATTCTGCTTACCTTTACACGTTCGTATTATCGAATGCTACAGGGATATGCTAAAAGAACATTTTGTAAGTCTCACTATAAGCTAGTCAACAAAAGTCAATACCCTCTCCTCTAGGGCATTTTCGTCAATTCACTCATTTAAAATTAATAAAATTGTAAAAGTAGGGATGGGTTGTCACACACTAGGCCCCTGCCCACTGCCTGACTAACGCCTAACGATTTTTAGAACCTTGGTAGAAGACAATCAAAAGGTCTCCAATCCCAACCTTTCTCCGTACTCTAGAGGTAAGTTTCATCTCTTATTTATATTGACTCACTTCATATTGTTGATCCTAGTGTCTTGCTGTTTTTATGCTTTCAAAATATGTTCTACCTGTGATATCAGTGCCACATAACAAAACTAAGGTCCACTTTATAGATAATTTGTTTTCAATTAAAATTGTAGATGAACTGCACTAAAGCAAAAATTTTTTTTGTTCCCATTGTAAAATTTAGTCTCTTTAGCATTACGTCATTAAAAAAATGGTAATATGGTTAACGGTATTTATATTTTGAACGTGAATACAATGGTTAATATAGTTGTGAGAGTTGGTTATAGTTTGTGTATATATAAAAGAATGTCCATGCTCATATGATAAATACAAGTTTTATAAGAGCACTTCCACCCCTAACACAAATGCGCCAGCACCCAGCACATTTATCCACTCAGTGAACAGTGATATAGCCCAATGAACAGTAATAGACCAAATGCATCTCCACCCCTAACAAAAAATTGCCTAGTCAATTTTATTAAAATATTATTATTTTTCCTCTCAGTCACAAACACGCACGGACACCTAAAAGCGACTCACTTACCAATCCAACACAATCCCAAAAGCTCTCTCTCTTTCTCTCTCTCTCTCTCTCTCGATGTCTCTCCAGTCAGTCATGGCTGAAAACGGGCACAAACTACGACAACACCAGCCAAAAGAAGCTATTGTGCTCATACCTTAGCCAGAGCCTGGGCCTTTTCCTGGCTTTAGCTCCCGACAACTTTCAGGAGCTCCAGACCCAAGTGGGCGAGCTCTCTGCCCAGCTTTGGTAGGCAGAAGAGCAAGTCAGGCTCATGACTTCTCGTCAGAAAGAAGACTCCAAAGCCAAGGCCAGGGTCGTCGAGATCTTCGCCAACCACTGCAATGCTTAGCAAGTCAAGGAGAAGCGGCTGCTACATCAGATCGATGCTGCCCATCAAGACATTGGCCACCTCCATGCCAGGATTCTGGAGCTAGAGAAAACCCAGGATGATTCCAGCGCCAGGATTCGGGATTTGGAGAGGGAGGTTGGGGAGAGGGACGACATGATTGCCTTCAGAGGCGGAGGTTGAGGGTGTAAGCGTGAGATGACGTCAATCGGGCCGGTCCATGCCTTTGTCAATTTTGAGCTAGCGTAGAGACCAGCTTGGGCTAAGTGCCAGCCTATCTGATGGGCTGGGTGCCGGGCCATTATTTTGGCTAGGTGCCGGCCTATCAGTTCCCCAGTGGAACTGCTTTAAAGAAAACTAGCTCCATCACTAATAGGAGACTTATTCAGTTTGGGAACACGGTCCAATAATATCATAATAGAAAAGAAAAACTAATGAAAATGACTTGAAAACTTTGGGTTTTAATCAAAAGAACAAAAAGGTGTTGTAAGTGAATTGTACCATGAGTGACTTTTTAAAGTAAAAATATATTTTTTGTTAAAAGTGAACAATACCAAAAGTGTTTCGTTATAGAAATGATTGAAATATCAAATATCACAGTTAGTTCAAGATCGTTCTATTCTGACTTTCTTCAGTACATCTTAACTCTCATAGAAGTTTGTTATTTGCAAAATAGGATTCTTGCACTGTTCATCATACTTTGCCCCAACACTTTTTCGACCAAATCTCTCTCTCTAAAAACACATGATCGCGGCCAATCCTCCGCTCAATTCCGCAATCCCCGTCCTCCGTTCCGCCAACCCGACCCGAAAGCATCGCTGTTTCGAGGCGCTGTGCTCCAGCAACCACCTAGGCTTTAGCTCCTCCAAGCGTGGGCTGTGGGTCACTCGGACTCGGATGGACTTGCTCCGCCGATTTGTAGCCGGAGGATGCTTCCGGGACCCCGGTCACCAGGGGATTAAGGTGGAGATCGACAGCGGGGGGGAAGATGTCTTTGCGGCCAACCCCAAGGGCAGCGCCGCCCCGGAACATCTTGTCATTATGGTCAATGGGATCATCGGCAGGTACATCATCTTCCCCATTTTAGTTTGTGGGACTTTCTTATTTTTTCAATATACTTGATAATGTGTAAAAACATAGTTAAATTATAATGTGATTGTATGATAATATTGAACTGCCATTTCACTAGGGAAGTGGGTTTGTGGAGATAGGGAGAAAATGGGGTTTTGGAATGCAGGCCAATGCTTACATTGGATTGGATGGGAGTGAAGTAAGTCTAATGGCAAGATGATTTAGGTAGGTTATTGACTAGGCTAGAGAAACTTGGATTCACATTGTGCTTGGACGCATAAAAGAGATAAACCAAAATCGAACAAAATATTGAGCTTGTTAAAAATCAGGCTCAACTTTTGTATAAGCAGCTCAAGTTTCATCACTTCGAGATCACTTGACTTCAGCTTGAGTGCTGGATAGTTCATTTGAGCTTGACATGTAAGACTCACTTTCTCGTGTTCACACCAAGCCAGGATGAGCTCAAGATTCGCCCGTCCCAGATACAAACCAAACCAAGCTCAACTTCAGAAAGAAATATTTTAGCCAAGCTTGATTCAGGCTTAATACTTATGTCAAGCCAAGCCTAAACCCTAAGCACCCTAATGTATGGCTTGATTTAGCTCATTTACACTCCTAAAGTCTGATTACCTCTTTGGGAATCTCATTTCTTTAACTTATGTACAGCCTTGTGTAAAAACAAAGACTACATAAAATGTGTAGCGCTCAAAACCTGCCCTCAAAGAGGATGTACAGATGAACAAGAGTTGAATCTCATCCCTTAAATCACTTTTGTACCCTCTACTCTGTCTGCCATTCTGTGATTTCAAATATTTCTTCTTCCTATGTTTGAGCTTTTGACAGACTTCTCTTCAAATATCGCCCTCTATTTAATTGAAGATATTCTCATTTTAAGGCCTTGTTTGGTGTCTAGGACTTGATTGGATTGGATAACCCAAAATATTGAAGCTATGTTGAAGGAAGAAATGATAGAATTGTGTCCAACTTGAAGGTAGGTGGATCACTTATTAAGGAAACTTCTCTATTCCAATCCCCACCAAATGGTAAGTTTAGAAGGGATAAGTTTTTTTCATGTCTAATCCCTCAAAATGAAAAATCAATTGCCTCTATCTTCAATATACCTTGAATATAATGAGTTATGTATTCCAATGCAATCCTAGAGACCAAATGAGGCCTAAATTCTTATTTTTGTCTTTTTGCCATTTTGTAAACCATTTTTTTTTTCTTGCATTTCATGTGAAATTATTTTTCCATGATTTCAGTGCTTCAGACTGGAGATACGCTGCAGATCAGTTTGTGAAAAAGCTTCCTGATAAAGTAGTTGTGCACCGTGAGTGCCTCTTTTCGCTTATGATTTCTTCTTACATGTGCACTGAAGAATCTTATTCACTAAGTACCTAAGTATCTTAGTGTCCTTTCAATTTGTAAACATTTATGTAATTGGGGAGGGTCAAGTTTGAATTTGGCTTCATAAGCTATAATCCTATATAGACTTTAGTATAAAAGATGTTTAAAAAAACCCCTTTCCAAGTCTCTTCTGTATCTGATATCTGTTAGTGATCAAACTTGCAAATATGCATGCTCCTCCTTGTTTGCTGCAAATTTACTTCTGGAATCATATTATTTCCAGAATACATGATTGTTTCTGACTTGGAATTTTTCCAGCAGGTAGTGAATGTAACTCTTCAAGATTGACATTTGATGGTGTTGACTTGATGGGTGAGAGGCTAGCTGAAGAGGTATTTGGTAATAGCATATTAATCCGCATATTTTAACATAGCATGCCTTGGTTTATGATACTAAAGTGGGCATTTTTTTTAATCATAATAATGCTTATGGTACTCACAATGTATAAGAAAACTACGAAGGTAAATCTTAATTTTATAATGTTATTTATTTGAAACTATGGGCAAATCATAAATTACAGAGTTAAAAGGAATGCAGGTATTAGCTGTCATCAGAAAGAGGTCTGAGGTGCGGAAAATATCCTTTGTGGCTCATTCCTTAGGTGGGTTGGTTGCAAGGTATGCCATTGGAAGGCTGTATGAACCTTTTCCAAAATCAGAACCCTCGGGTCAAAATGGTTATTGCGTAATTGATGGGCATACAAATAATTTGACACAATCCATTGACCAGCCTCACCATGGTACAATTGCTGGACTGGAAGCAATGAACTTTATAACGGTCGCAACACCACATCTTGGTTCAAGGGGAAATAAACAGGTAGGATATGTTTATTTTCTTTATATTTTCTATGGATAAACAAAATTGAGCAATTTACGCACACAAATGATGAGTAATAGAGTATGTAGTGATGAAAAGTAACTGTGAATTGAAGAATTCCTAATGTTTTTGTTACTTCCATTCTACATTAGAGAATCTTCTCAGAAAATATGTGAGTCTTGTGAACGTGAATCTGATTTGTTAACTTTGTTTTCGCAGCTCCCATTTCTCTGTGGTCTTCCTTTTCTCGAGAGAAGAGCTTCTCAAACTGCGCACTTTATTGCTGGGAGATCTGGGAAGCATCTCTTCCTAACAGACGATGATGATGGCAGACCTCCTCTTCTTCTTCGAATGGTTAATGACTGTGATGACCTAAAATTCATGTTAGTATTAGTATGTCCATAATACTTCTCGATTTCATGAAAGATTTGAATTATAATCATTTTGTAGATGGTAATATAATCTTTTCCTTGCCTGTACAGATCAGCATTACGTGCATTTAAGCGTCGTGTGGCATATGCTAATGTAAATTATGATTGTATCCTTTTTCCTGTTTAATTTGCTATTAAAATTTGGATCTATGGTATATTTGCGTATTTTCATTTTGGAACCAGAGGAAATCTTGTTTATGTACACTTATTTTCAAGATATGGTTGGGTGGAGGACATCATCAATCCGGCGTCAATATGAACTTCCAAAGGTAGGTTTTGCTTGTTTACTCTTCACTTCATGTCTTGCATGCCTGTTACCTATCTGTTATGGTTCCAAACTCACTTCGATCTTTTTTCTTTTTCTTTTTTTTTTTTTGTTCAATTCTATTTGCAGTCCAACCTCCTTGTAACCGATGAGAGATATCCACATATCGTATATATCAAGCGAGAAACTTCTGATCATATTCATATTAAAGCATCATCAAGTGCTCAAGACTTAAACATAGACTTGGAAGGTTTGTCAAACTTTCTCTGCTGAGTTCCTTACTATTGAAAAATCTCAGGACCTGGGCTTTCTCCCAGATGGTGATGAGGGTTGGGCGGGGATGGTTAAGACTTCATGACAGAATACTGTTTTTTATGATTTCATATATTCAAAATTTACTTTCAGTTTGAAATTGCATTTGTCCCTTCCTGCGTGTAGAGGAGATGATTAGAGGTCTTACTCAGATACCTTGGGAACGAGTGGATGTTAGCTTTAAGAAAAGCACACAACGATATATTGCTCATAATACCATTCAGGCAAGTTTTGGTTGGCTCTGTTCCTATGGCTTTTCTACACTTTGTATGATTTTATTAGTGGAATATACAAACACATAAAATGCTTTGTTGTGAGCTCATTTTTTAAACTTATAAATTTTTCAAAGGTCCAAACACTTCCTTTTCGCGGTAGACCCATAATTTTGTTTTATACCAAAAATTGAAGGACGGCATTTTAACTCAGAGATAGTCTATAGGCAGAATGCTACTGAGTTGAAGTTAGTTCATAGGTTTTAAGCCCTTTTATACACGTGAAGTTCCCAACGAACTGTACCAGTAAGTAGTAGTAACAAGTTATTTTCATAACGAATCGTGTTGTGTTTTGCGCTTTCTTTTTCTTACGTCTATCTACTCCTTCATGCATACAGGTGAAGAGTTATTGGTTCAATTCTGATGGTGCGGATGTGGTTTTCCATATGATAGATTGCTTCCTTCTCTAAGTCGTGTGTAAGTTCGATTTTTTTCCAATAGGTGATTCAGCAATGGATACGACTGCTATGTTATTTATCAATTTTAAAGCTTATTGTGTGCGGATTAAATAAAAAAAAAAAAAAAAAAAGCTTATCATGTATATTGTTTCCTATGAAGATACTGGGATGTATATTTGTTGTCAAATGTAAATGCAGAGATGTGTAATTTTTCGTTATCGTTCCAAGCCATTTCCCTGAATTGTTACTTTCCAAATGAGTGCATCTACATGGTTTATAGCCTGAGGGATGCTCCACCTTACTTTATTGTCTGGTATTCTGGTGAGGATCAAGATTTCACATTCAATTTTTAGGCAATATGAGAGTACCTAAAAGTTACAAAATCAATGTGTTTGGATGAGATAATTGAAGTAGGAATTTTGTACCGTTCACATAGAAATCTTGGAAATTAGGTGAAAATTGAAGTCGGAATTTTATGCCGTACACAGAAATCTTGGAAATTAGGTGTACTCGATTGAGAATTTAAAGGAAGTTCAAGTGCATGCCGAAGAAAATGTAGAATTTAGTGTCATAGAATTGCAATTTAGTCCACCCAAATATGTTATATGCTTGAATTTTCAAGACAACGTGATTTTGTGTTTGTGTACCCCTTTGCCCCTGAGCTTTTGTCTCGTAATCGTATCTTCTAACCGAAGCGTATGTAGGTCTTCATTTCACATGTCCAAGCCACCTTAATCGATTTTCTCTCATCTTATCTTCAATTTTAGCTACTCCTAAGTTACCTCGGATATCCTCATTCTTAATCCTATCATTTTTTGTGTACTTGCACATTCAATGAAGCATTCTCATCTCACACTCACTTTGTACATGTGTTGATATTTGACCGTCCAATATTCCGTACCATAATGCATTGATGGCCTTATTGTATATTTGAATACACTAACATTTTGAAGCAAGCAAAAATCTTTCCTCTTTTTTCTTTTTTGTTTTCTGTCCGAATGGTAAAAGATTTGCAACACAAGACGATGAATAACCACGGTGGTCTTTTATTGTTCTGGAATTTGTCTCCTCGGAGCTGCATATAATTATAAAAAAAAATAACTAGTTAGCCAGCTGCAGCAATCTTTAGTATGTTGTTATCTTGTACATTGTAGAATAGTTTGATCAGGAAAAATTAAAAACACACTTAGTGACGCAGTCCTCAATAGAGATAGTCTTACTAGGCCTGGCAAACGGATCATATCTGTCGTGTTCGTGTCGTTTTCGTGTAACACCTGTTATCTTAATGGGTCGTGTTGTGTCACATCCGTTATCTTAACGGGTCCTTAACAGGTCGGGTCACTTTACCCAACGGATAAAGTGAACCAACCCGTTATGACCCGCTATGACCCATTAAGAAAAATATATTTTTTTTCTTAAATTTTCACATACCACACATTGCCACATAAATATTATTTCAAAATATTAAAACACATTTGTCGTTTAAGTACTACATCTACACTTGAAAATAAGAGCCTAATAAACAAACATCTATACACTACTAGTCTATTATAAAATATTAAATGTGCAAGGATATGCAAAATGAAAGAGCTTTTGTTTTCAAGGTTGTGAAGCCTTTCTCAAAAGTTTAAACCTTGCCAATGGAACTCAAAGCTTGCATATTATTCCTTTTAAAAAATCCTCAATTTTCATCGATCATCATGACATAAGATTTTGTGGTATCCACTAGTGTAAATATTTTAAATTGAAGATCGAATTCATTCATTGTATTCATATAGGGTCAAGGAGTGTACCTGTAAAAAAATCATCAAAATCGGATTTAAAATAACCGTTGAAAAGTTTTGTCTCGTTACTTAATCTCTGAATGTTTGTTTTTTTTGCGATTTTTTGTGTATGCGATCTTGAAGCATATACAAACAAGTTTGATGGTTGGATCGTTGAAATTATTTTCGTAGAATGCATATCCCATTAAAATGATAGATTCACTAACACTTAGAATTATTTATACTTTCATTAAGTATAACATAAGATTTTGTGGTATCCACTAGGGTAAATATTTTAAATTGAAGATCGAATTCATTCATTGTATTCATATAGGGTCAAAGAGTGTAGTTGTAAAAAGTCATCAAAATTAGAGTTAAAATAACCGTTAAATCGTGATTTTTCGTTGATAACCGTCGAAAAGTTTTGTCCCATTACTTGATCTTTGAATGTTTGTTTTTTGCAATTTTTGGCGTATGCGATCTTGAAGTATATACAAACATGTTTGACGGTTTGATCTTTGAAACTAGTTTTGTAGAATGTGTATCCCATCAAAATAATAGATTCACTAACACTTTAGAGTTTATTCATACTTTCATTAAGTATAACATAAGATTTTGCAGTATCCACTAGTGTAAATATTTTAATTGAAGATCGAGTTCATTCATTGTATTCATATAGGGTCAAGGAGTGTAGCCGTAAAAAATCGTCAAAATCAGAGTTAAAATAACCATTAAATCGTTATTTTTCATTGATAACCGTCGAAAAGTTTTGTCCCTTTACTTGATCTCTGAATGTTTGTTTTTGGTGATTTTTAGTGTATGCGATCTCGAAGCATATACAAACAATTTTTACGGTTAGATCGTTGAAATTAATTTCATAGGATGCGTATCCCATCAAAACAATAGATTAACTAACTCTTAAGAGTTTATTCATACTTTTATTAAGTATAACATAAGATTTTGTAGTATCCACTAGTGTAAATATTTTAAATTGAAGATCGAGTTCATTCATTGTATTCACATAGGGTCAAGGAGTGTGATTGTAAAAAATCATCAAAATCGGAGTTAAAATAACCGTTAAATCATGATTTTTCAATGATAAATGTCGAAAACTTTTCTCCTGTTACTTGATCTCTGAATGTTTGTTTTTTTTAAATTTGGCGTATTCGATCTCGAAGTATATACAAACAAGTTTGACGGTTGGATAGTTGAAATTAGTTTCGTAGAATGCGTATCCCATCAAAATGATAGATTCACTAACACTTATAGTTTATTTATACTTTCATTAAGTATAACATAAGATTTTGTGGTATCCACTAGCGTAAATATTTTAAATTGAAGATCGAATTCATTCATTGTATTCATATAGGGTCAAGGAGTGCAGCTGTAAAAAATCATCAAAATCGGAGTTAAAAAAACCGTTAAATCGTGATTTTTCGTTGATAACCGTCGAAAAGTTTTGTCCTGTTACTTGATCTCTAAATGTTTGATTTTTTTTCAATTTTTGGTGTATGCAATCTCGAAGTATATACAAATATGTTTGACGGTTGGATTGTTGAAATTAATTTCGTAGAATGCGTATCCCATCAAAATAATAGATTCACTAACACTTAAGAGTTTATTTATACTTTCATTAAGTATAACATAAGATTTTGTGGTATCCACCAGTGTAAATATTTTAAATTGAAGATTGAGTTGATTCAATGTATTCGTAAAGGGTTAAGGAGTGTAGCTGTAAAAAATCATCAAAATCGGAGTTAAAATAATCGTTAAATTGTGATTTTTCATTGATAACCGTCGAAAAGTTTTGTCCCATTACTTGATCTCTAAATGCTTGTTTTTTGCAATTTTTGGCATATTAGATCTCGAAGTATATACAAACATGTTTGACAGCTGGATCGTTGAAATTAATTTCGTAGAATGTGTATCCCATCAAAACAATTGATTCACTAACACTTAAGAGTTTGTTTATACTTTCATTAAGAATAACATAAGATTTTGTGGTATCCACAAGTGTAAATATGTTAAATTGAAGATCGAGTTCATTCATTGTATTCATATAAGGTCAAGGAGTGTAACTGACACACCTCGATCGAGGTCAGGGCATGCTGGCCGTCACGTGGAAGTGACGTAAACATGTGCACAGTGCGGAAGCTAATAAAATAATAATAAAAGTACGAATAAATAAAAACCAGCTATATACAACGTAAGAACCTACATGTGCAAGCGTGAAAAACAAGTTCAGAGCACGAAGACCTAATGCAGTTCGGAAGAAACAACACTACAAAACACACCCAAAGGTGGTCCTATACAGGTGATAATCTGTCAGATGTGCCGAGGAAATCCTCTGGGGAGCCACCAGAAGTGCTATCCAACTAGAACCTGGAGGGGCGCAAAACAAAAAGTGTGAGTGGGCAAAAACAAAGCTTTTCAAAAACCATTTCATAAACAAGTTCTAACCTCTGGCCGTAAATCCTGTATACTTCCCAGAAAAGTAGAATATACATATATATATATATATATATATATATATATATATATATATATATATAAGTCATGCTCAGAAATATGCCATGCCAAATGCCTCGAATAAATGCAAGTGTTCAGGAAAATGTCAAAATCAACGCCATGAATCTGTCAGCTGGAGTCACCTAACGTGACCTGTACGGCTGAATCTAGAGCTCAGATCTTCATCTCACTAACTATACCTGCACACGAGTCGGAACCACCTAGAGTGGTCTGTACGACAGGACTGGGTGTATTATAAGTACGCTCAATTGCTACGATCACGTGAAGGCTGGGCGAATAATCGCAGGTCACGTACGAGTCAGAACCACCTAAAGTGGTATGTACGACAGGACTGTGCACCTAACTTGGATCCAAGATGAGTGTGTGGTGCGGGAGGTGAACATCACGTGAAGGACTATACCCAACTCTAGGTGGGAGCACTAACACCGGGAGTGCAGGTTATGAGCTCTCTATGCATCTCAAATCACTATTGAACATAAGCATAAACCATACTCACCTGACACTTACCTGTGCGTCCGCAGCACCAACATACATATATATATATATATATATATATATATATATATATATATAGGCTACTAACAATGCATAAACAAACGGCAAACATAATGCATGGCATAAAAACGTATAAACGTTTCAATTCATTTTCTGGGAAAAGCATAAGTATATAGGTATATACGGAAAACCAAAAACCCACTCATTGGTATGTAGAAGGGTCGTAACCCCCTTGCCTCGAGTGACCGCGCTCGTCCTCGGGATAGGTCTCACCTATATGCGAAACAACTATAAAAACATTAATTTTAAAACACATAACCAACCTTATGAAATAACTTCTCATACAATGCTCAAATGGGGTGTATGAATATGCCAACGTGATCTACTCAACCTCAGGAACATACCCATATTTTTAGAAAAATTTTCCACCGCCGCACGCCCCCCCACGCGCAAGCACGTGCCTGGCACACTGACGGCGTCAGTTAACGCCGTCAGGAATATTCCGTTAACTCTGACGGATTCCGTTAACGCTTTTAGGAATATTCCGTCCAAAATGATGGAATATTCCGTCATCTTCTCCGGCGAAGCTCCGGCGCCGTCGCCGGCGCCGAAAAATCGGGGAAACTTTAAAACCTTGTATCTCACTCGTTTTTCAACCAAATTTCACAAAATTGGTACCAAAATGAAGCTTACAACAAGATGAACAAATCCATACCACTTTCAAGCACTAAAACACACAGAATCTCACCAGGAAAACACCACCAACTCCGGCCAAGCTTGTAACTCACGATCCCGATGTCCAAAACCTTCAAACGAACCATCCCGAGCCTCCTAAGGACCTCACCAAGCTTCCTACAAGCTTGAAATTCCCAAAAACACAAGAATTAACGTGTGCATGTACAGTGACCAAATCGAGGCATCCCGAGTTCGACGTGAAAACGAAGGTATTCTTACCTGAAATGGGTATGGTTAAACTCTTACGGACCTCACGAGCACGAATATGTAATTTGTTTCCTCGATCTTCGAAGGTTTGAATGGTTTTGATTGTCGTCTGTACAAGAAGGATAGAAATGGGAGAGAGAAAGGGCTCGGGACAGGGATGCAGGACAGGGAAAAGGGTGAGGGGGGTGTGGGAGAGTGTGTGTGGTCCAAAACCAGCCAAGCAACACCCAAAAACAACCACACAACGAAACAACCATAATAGGGGCAAAATCGTCATTTCACCCCATACGGTTCGAAAATCCGGAACAGGCTGTCACAGTAACTGTAAAAAATCATCAAAATTGGAGTTAAAATAACCGTTAAATCGTGATTTTTCTTTTTATAACCGTCGAAAAGTTTTGTCTCGTTACTTGATCTCAGAATGTTTGTTTTTTGCAATTTTTGGTGCATGCAATCTCGTAGTATATACAAACATGTTTGACGGTTGGATCATTGAAACTATCTTCGTAGAATGTGTATCCGATCAAAACAATAGATTCGCTAAAACTTAAGAGTTTATTTATACTTTCATTAAGTATAACATAAGATTTTGTGGTATCCACTAGTGTAAATATTTTAAATTGAAGATCGAATTCAATCATTGTATTCATATAGGGTCAAGGAGTGTACCTGTAAAAAATCATCAAAATCGGAGTTAAAATAACCGTTAAATCGTGATTTGTTTTATAACCGTCGAAAAATTTTGTCCTATTACTTGATCTCATAATGTTTGTTTTTTTCAAATTTTGGCGTATGCGATCTCGAAGTACATACAAACATGTTTGACAGTTAGATCATTGAAACTAGTTTCGTAGAATGCGTATCCCATCAAGTTCAATGGTGTGTGTGTATATATATATTTATTAAGTAGATTTAAATCTATTTATTTTGTACGTATAATTGACCGGCACACGGAGTAGTACATTACGTGTCATTATAAAAATAGTGGGATATGTGTGATAAGAAGTTAATAACTTAAAAAAATAAAAGTTCTCACCACTTCTATTAAAACACATGGTGTACTATTTGTATTCCCGTCACAATGAAAAATTTCTCAAGAAAAAAAGGAGGAAGAGAGAGGTAAATGACGTACAAATGTTAGGAATACAGTTGTCGGATCTTATCTTAACAATAACAAGTGCACACTTGAGAGACCACGGTAGAAAAACCCACCCTACTAGTAGCAAGCAAAATTGAAAATACCACTAGGTCCCATATTTCCCTCTCTTTTTTGTTTCCTTTTTAGCTTTTCTTATAATTTTCATTTTTCCCTCCCTTTTTCTTCAAAGGACGACATGATGCATATTAATTATTATAGTTTTTAGGGTATAAAATTTAATTTAAAATTTAATATATATATATATATATATATAAATATAATTATTATAGTTAATATTTTGGGGGTATAATTATTATAGTTAATTTAATATATATATATATATTTATTATAGTTTTTAGGGGTATAAAATTGTTAAATTAATATATATAATTATTATAGTATTTTTGTAGGGTTATAAAATTATTAAATTAATATTCTGCTTATCGTGTATCGTGTTACCCACGTGTATACCCGAACCAACCCGTTATCTTAACAGGTGCTTATCGGGTTACCCGATAACGACCCGATTCGTTATCGTGTCGACCCGAACACCTGTTAATTTCGTGTCGTGTCGTGTCGTGTTGGGTTATCAGGTCATGTCAGGAATTGCCAGGCCTAAGTCTTACCACTGTATATGAACTGCACCTGTATTAGAGAATGTCAACAAATGTGTTAATTTTGTGTATCCAAATCATATTACTCTTTCAATTTTTGTTTGTTTATTTTCATCAAGATGTAATGTGATAGCCCATCCTGAATTATATTATCGATGGTGTGAAATGACGAATTTACCCTTGAGCGTTGTCTGGTGTTATGCGGTTTAAGCTTTGGATTGGGATCAATTCATTTTGTTCCTTTTATGTTGGACCCAATTAGAAGTAAGTTTTCTTTGTTTTGATTGGCTGCAAACTAGACCACAGACTCATACACCCAAACAACCCTGTTGACTCTATCTCTCCTCCCTCTCAAATTTTTCTGCAAATTCCGTACAAGTTGTACGAACAACCTTCGAATCAGCCATTTTTTGCACGGATCGAGACCTTGAAGGTGGATTTCATGTTCCTTGCAAGCGCCTAAGTACATCTATACCATTTTTAGGACGTGAAGTCGTCGGAAAACCCAAGAACCATAATCTCCGGTTTGAGGTACTGTTCATGCACACGTAAATGTGAAGTTTTTGGGAGATTCTAAGATGCTAGAAAGCTTTAGAACACTCTCCCGAAGCTCAGAGAAGAAAAACAAGGTGTTTTGGACGTCGGGAAGTCGAGTTTAGCGAGTTTCAAGTTTTGGCCGGATTATCAAGGCTTCTTCGGTGAGATCCTGTGAATTTTAGGGCTTGAAAGTGGTAAGGTTTTTTTTTACTTGTGATAAGCTTCATTTTGTTGCAAAGTTCATGAATTTTGGTTGAGAAATGGAAGAGAAATGATGAATTGGAGTTTTTCTAGTTTTCGGCGACGGCGACGGTCACTGGCAAACCAAGGTTAAAGATGACGGAATATTCCGTCAAGTTTGACGGAATATTCCGTCAAGTTTGACGGAATATTCTAGCGGCGTCAGGTTAGTTTTAACGGAATATTCCTAACAGCGTTAATGGTTACCGTTAAGCATGCCATACACGTGGCCGCGCGTGGGGGTGCGTCTGGCAGTGCCTTGGCCGGCGCGTGGCGCCGCGTGGGATGTCGGAAAATTTTTCTAAAAATATAGGGATGTTCGTGGGGTTGAGTAGATCACGTTGGTATATTCAATTACCCCATTTGAGCAATGTTTGAGAAGTTATTAGCTAGTTTCATTTATGTGCTTTAAATTAACGTTTATATAGTTGTTTCGCATATAGGTGAGACCTATCCTCAATACGAGCGCAGTCAATCGAGGCTTGGGGGCTACGACCCTTCCACATATTAGTGAGTGGGTTTTTGGTTTTTTGTATATACCTATATACTTGAGATTTTTCCCAGAAAATGAAATTGAATGATTATATGTCTTGAAATGCTATGCAAAGTATCCGCCTATTTTATTTATGCTTTAGTAGTTGGATATATTTATGATTGGTGATGCGGACGCATAGGTAAGTGCCAGGTAAGTTCATAAATTAAATATATGAGATTGCTTTAGTTATGCGAGATACGATGTGATGCATTGAGAGCTCATAAACCTGCACCCCGGTGTTAGTGCTCCCGCCCAGAGTTTGGGTATAGTCCTTCACGTGATGTTCACCTTCCGCACCATACGCTCATCTTGGATCCAAGTTAGGTGCACAGTCCTATCGTACAGACCACTATAGGTAGTTCCGACTCGTAAGTGACCCTCGATTATTCGCACAGTCTTCACGTGATCGTAGCATTTGAGAGCGTATTTATTTACACCTAGTCTAGTCTTACAGACCACTTTTGGTGGTTCCGACTCGTGTGCAGGTATATTTGTTGAGATGTGGATTTGAGCCGTACAGGTCACGTTAGGTGACTCCAGCTGACATATCATTTGCATTGATTTATATCACCTGGCTTACATATATTGTTATGCTGAGATATTTGACATGACATTTTGGTGAATTTTGCTATTCTGAGTATGGTTGTGGTATATGTATGTGTGTGTGTGTGTGTGTATATATATATATTCTATTTTCTGGGAAATTATACAAGTTTTACGGCGAGGGGTTAGAACTTTTGAGAAATGAAATGATTTTGAAAAACTTTGTTTTTGCCCACTCACACTTTCTGTTTTGCGCCTCTCCAGGTTCTAGGTAGGAGTTATCGTTGGTGGCATACGAGGATTCTAGTGGTGGTTATGACAGATTTCACAAATGTGGGATCACCTTTGGGTGTTGTTTAATTAGTACTTGTCCAATCTGACTGCACTTAGGCTATTTATACTCTGATTGTGTATTTCACACTTAATCTCGCAGTAACACCTTATTTTAGCCAGTACTTTTAGCAGTTTGATTTTTATTTATTTGTATTTCCCTATATCATTTTGCTTCCGCACTGTGCACATGGTTACGTCATTCTCACGTGACGGCTAGCACGCCTTGATTTAGGTCGGGGTGTGTCATGTAAGAATCGTTCTATTATATAATAGTACAATAAAACTATTTGAACAGAAAAATTAACATACTTGTTCACACATTTTCTAACATACTAGCCTTCATGCAAGTGCTCATGGACGTGCAGATGGCATTTTTTGAATCACTGCGTGCTATTCGCGACTTACACGTTTTAGATGTATTTATATGTGTAAATTGACAAAAGAAAAGTCAAATATTTGAAGTAAATGAATAATCTTAGATTATGCTAGAAGAAACCCATCATAAACCTATTAAAGCAGTTGAATCCACA
This sequence comes from Pyrus communis, assembly GCF_963583255.1. Classification (NCBI taxonomy): domain Eukaryota; kingdom Viridiplantae; phylum Streptophyta; class Magnoliopsida; order Rosales; family Rosaceae; genus Pyrus; species Pyrus communis. Next base: position 25,413,485 of record NC_084806.1, on the reverse strand, counting down.
TAATAAAATCGGTCTCTATAGAATTTACATTAAGAATAAAGAAAATAATATTTAATAAACAACTAATTGAATCACATTATTGCTAGTCCATTGTGAGGCTAAGTCCACCATTCATCCCCCTTAGTGTAGATAATATCATTTGTTAGAAGAAAAAAACAATCATTTGACAACTAATTTAATCACAATATTATCCACATTTGAAAGACCTTTTTTATAACCAGGATTACACACCTCTTAAGATGTTTTGAACGTATTTAAAAAATAGAGAAATTGAATCACAATATTGCTAACCTATTGTGAGGTGCTAATTAAAAAACAAAAACAGCACAAAAAATTAATTATTTAAAAAACACTATTAAAATGACAAAAATACCCCTGCCTTATTTGATGCATTATTTTGGGATGCCTTTGAAATTTTTTTTGTCTTGGGGCCATTTTTGTCCAAATATTTTTGTTGAAGTTTGATGACACCAAAAACACCATTCACCTTTGTGTTGGCTTTATACATAGAAGATGTGAGCTCGTACATTGCATGTGGGTCTCACCTAAGAGTAATGTTAGGTAAACAAACTTTTTGAACCAAATATGCAAATCATATGATGTGTCACTAACAAAAAATAAGCACGTTAATCAACACATAAGTAATCATCCAATCATTTGCAATGATTTCAAAGTCATATTTATTTCTTTAATATTTTGGTTCTTACATTCTATTTGGAACTCAGGGTAAAATAAGAAACAAAAGACCTACATATGACCAAAAACAAAAGACCTACATGGTTCTTACATTCTTCGTCATGTAGCGTTCAACCAAGTATTGAGGCTTCGAATAATCTATCTTCAATGCCTCCCGTTCCTGGGGTTTCGCCAAGTAGTGGGGCTTCACGTGAGCAACTTTTGTGAAGGCTCCCTCCTTTTTTTCTTTTTTTTTTTTTTTTTTTGTACGCATTTGTAATTTCTTGAAGATATCAATAGACATGCTTTATTTCATTCAGCGTATTGTGTTAAGTACAAACAAAACATATTAAGATGTGTTACTTCCTTTTTTTTTTTTTTTTTTTAAATGATACTTTTGCAAGTTGGTGCCGTGCACCATCCTTCCCCCTATTTTCTTCTTTTCAATAATTCTGTCGCCACCATCTCTTTTCCTTTTTCTTCTTGACTTGTTAACAGTAGCTTGCGCCTTCTTTTTGTGTGTTTGTACATTGTTCTAATGACGAGTATGGTAGATTGGCACTGTTAGGTTCCTTGCTGCACCGCATGCGGAGCTTTTTTTTCTTTTCTTTTTTTATTTATTTGCACAGTCATCTTATTACATCCTTCACTACATGCGAATTGCTGTTTGCATAGTCACCGCACCATTATTTGCAAAGTCGCTGTACTCCATCTACTTCTCTGGGTTCTTGTACATATATATATATATATATATATGGGATCGCATCATCGCTGCGCAACCATTGCACAGTCGCTGCAATATTTGCTGTCTTGTGGTGGAGGAAGGAGAGAAGGCATCACTTAAATCAGGCAGCCCTTTATTGAAGTCAAAGCCACCCAGCAGCTGGTGTCTTTTTAATGCTATTTTCTCGAAGAAGTTGAGTCCATATATTAGAGCTCACCAACTTGCAGCAATAGACTTGTCACTAACCCAAGTCTGGTCTTCTCAGCAAGCTGATTCGGGAGATTATCAAGCCACAGAGACTTCTTTAGCTTCCGTCCAGGTGTGTCTAGATACGTTGATACGAGAGCAAGAACAGCTGGGCATCGAAGCATCACGACTTGAAAGTGTTCTCGGGGAGCAGGGAGCTACACTTTCTCGATGCTAAGAGGAGATTTGACGCCTAGAACAAGAGAAAGGCATGGCTATGGAATTGCCCATCTTGTCTCCCACCGAGGTAAAGACTTTGAAGACTTTGGAAGGCTTGCTTGAAGATCACCTCCGTAGTTTTAGGGACATAGTTTTTAAGTAGTGTCTTCTGTTTTTTTTGTAATCAGGTTTTAGGGCCGACTTTTTTCCTTTAAAGAAATGAATTGTTTGCATTCTTGAATTTGCTCTTTATTCTTCAAAGTGTTTATGTTTTTGTTGATGATGTGACTGTACTTGAAGTTTTGAAGTTTTAAGTTGCCTACGTACCCTTGGTTGAGGAGGGATCAAGTCATGACGTAGTTCAAATGAGTGATGGTTTTTTTTATTTATTTTTTTTAATGATTTTAATGGTGATTTTGATGATGATTTTGCCGTACACAGTTTATGCTCTTGCGGGCCAGGAGCGTTTGGTTGTCGCCTTTTAGGCTCGTGCGAACGAGGAGCTTTTTGAATTTGTCAAACGATCTTAGAGAGGCATTCCTTGCAATCTTCATAGCAAGGAGTCTTGACTGAGTGATTGAAGAAGTCTTTGGGGAAGAAATCGCGCACGTGATGGCAACGGACGATCTTCGTGTCATAATTTCATCATCCTCAACACTTTCATGTAGCTTTGAAGGTTGACGGTAGCTGCTTTGCCCCCTTTCCGATTGGTGAACTTATGGAGGAGACGTATGTTTCTTGTGCATTTTCTTTGGAGTGACATAAGTCCATCCTTCAACTTCACTTGACTTGACCGACATGGTTTTGAAGCATGCCCCCAGCGGTTGAGGTGAAGATTTTGAGTTGAAAGAGCCAGAAGTAACGGTGGTATAGTTTGACTTCACCACATCATTAAGATCTAGCTCGATGATCCATTTCTGAGCCAACTTCATGATGAGATCTTTTAGCACAAAGCACTTTTCCGTCGAATGACTGATGAAGCGGTGGAATTTACAATACCTTGGACTATCAGTACGATTCATATCTTCCAGCCATTTGCACTCAGGTAGGTCGATCACCTTTTTGTCAAGCAAGTCTTTCAACATGGCAACCACATCAGAGTCGGTTAATGGATAAGTCTTCTCCTCAAGCTCTTTCAAAGTGCGTTTACGCATCTCTTGATCACGAAAAGCTTCGGTTTGAATCGCCTTGTCTCGTGTATGGATTTTGACTGGAGTTGTGTTGACCGTCATTGCTTCCTTGGTGGGTTTCCACGCAGCCTTATCCATCTGTGGCCCCAAAACTTTGTCGTTCTTGTAGTCGGGGATCGGTTCTTTCTTCCCATGACGGGCGATGCTTAACTCCATATCATGGGCGCGGGTGGCTAACTCCTCAAATGTTCGTGGTTTGATGCCTTGAAGGATGTAGTGTAGTCCCCACTGCATGCCTTGAACACACATCTCAATGGCGGAGGTTTTAGAAAGCTGATCTTTGCAATCCAAGCTTAATGAACGCCACCTATTGATGTAGTCGACGAAAAGTTCATCATTCCACTGTTTCGTACTGGTCAGCTCCAGCATGCTCACAGTGCGACGAATGTTATAGAAGCGGTTGAGAAATTCCCTTTCTAGCTAATCCCAACTGTTCATAGACTCGGGTTCGAGGTCGGTGTACCAGTCAAAGGCGTTACCTTTCAAAGAGCGCATGAACTGTTTGACAAGGTAGTCTCCCTCTGTCCTAGCATTGTTGCAAGTTTCAATGAAATGGGCGACATGTTGCTTTGGGTTGCCTTTTCCATCGAACTGTATGAATTTTGGGGGCTGATAACCCTTTGGCATCTTCAAAGCATCAATCTTCTTGGAGTAAGGCTTTGAGTACAGTACGGAGTCATGTGAGCTTCCTTCGTATTATGTCTTGATGGTGCTTGCGGTCATCTCTTGTAGCTGCTGGATAGAGAGAGATCCCATGAACGCCGTTGCTTGGTCTAGCTTCAGCTTCTCTTCAACTTTCTCCGCTGGAGGCTCCTCTTCTTCGTCGACTTCTTTCTTTAATGAACCAACATTTGGGTCGACTTTCATGTCGAGCCGCGCATCTAGTTGGTTGATGAGTGTGACGATCTGCAAATCCTTCTCTTCCACAGTCCGTGTGAGCTTTGCAATTGCTTCACTCATTTGAGCCAATTGTTCTTCAACAGAGGTGACGCCGATGGTCATAACTTGTGCAACCAATAGACACGACTTTCCTTCAGACATCCAGGGTGCTGATGAAGAACCCCATTGGCCATTTTGGGATGTCATCTTGTGCGCCTTAGCAGCATGCTTTGGTGCCCTCAGCAAGGTCAGGTTGATGATCGACTCGCGCCTTTGATGCTCATCTTGCTTGCTTAGCGGTATTAACTTTGCAGCGGCATGTTGAGGAGTGGTTGTGGCACAAATGGATGCTCTATTCGTGGCGGAAGTGCTCATGCTTCTTCCCTTGGTGGTTGCAAGAACGGCTTATCCCTTGCTTGATGTCATTGATTTTGGAGGTGTGCTTTGGTTTTCTTGAACGGAGAAAGAGATAAGAGGTAGAGATTGTCCCACCGGGCGTGCCAAATTTTTAAACACGAATTTTCCTAAAACAAGAACACGTGTACAAAAATATATTTTGTATTAATTAATGAATTTAGGGTTACAATCTCTTTGTAATTTGATCCTTTGATTCGATCTCCGTAAGGTGTTGATTTGTGGATGTGCGATTGATCCAAGGGCCGTCGAGGCTTGATCTTGGATGAATGGTTTGAAGTTTCTTCAAGGGCCGTTGGGGCTTGATCTTGAAGGTTGAGGGAAGTTTCTTCAAGGGCCCCCTTCAGGGCTTGATCTTTGAAGGTTGCTGAACAGGTCTTCAAGGGGGCTTTTGGGCTTGATCTTGAATAATGGTTGTGCGGATTTCTTCAAAGGGCTTTTGGGCTTGATCTTGAAGGTTGATGGATGAGCGGATCTTTAAGGGCTTTTAGGCTTAATCTTGAAGAACGATTGGATATGTGGATTTGTTGAGGTTGTTGATCCAAAGGGCCGTTGGGGCTTGATCTTAGGATGAACGGATGATGAACGATGAACATTTTCTTCAAGGGTCGTCGAGGCTTGATCTTGAGTTGGTGGAAGTTCTTCAAGGGCCGTTGGAGCTTGATCTTGAAGAAGGATTTGACGAAGAACAAAGAGTGCTTTCTTGATCCTTCGGGATTTGCTTGAGAGCTTTAGAGTTTCAAGGCTTCAAGGTTTTGGTGTAATGTAAATTCCTCCCCTTTTTCTCTTGATGGAGAGGCCTATTTATAGGCTTTGAGAATGAATCACCACCATCTATTTTTTTGGTGAAGTGAGTGGATGTTGTAGGTGAAATAAATGGAGTTGGTAGGTGAAGTAAGTGTGTGAGGTTAGTGAAGTAAGTGGAAGTTGTAGGTGAAATGAGTGTTGTGATGTAGGTGAAATAAGTGTGTGAGGTTGGTGAAGTAAGTGGAAGTTGTAGGTGAAATGAGTGTGTGATGTAGGTGAAACGAATAAAGGTTGTAATTTTAATACATTAGTCAACATTTATTTGACTGAAATTTCAATGTCTACAACAGGACCTGAAGTTCCTTAATCAGATCAAAACCTGCAATTTCTTGATCCTCATCATATAAAAATGATTAAACTTGAAGGTCCATCATGCAAAAAGATTGGGCATGAAGTCCCTAGATCTTCAAGATCAAGACATGAAGTTCCTTGTTGAGTACCTTAAGTTTGAAGAGCTAAAGTGCCTCAACTTAATTGTAATAAAAGCCATAAGAGTCTCAGTCTACAGACTATTAAATAAGGACTAGAAGTTTCTCATGTCCATACTCAAAATGGTTTAGCAGAAGTATTTATTAAGCGGATGAAATTGATTACCCGCGCTCTGCTAATGAAAATAAAATTGCCAATTGTTACATGGGTACATGCTATTTTGCATGATGCAATATTAATTCGGTTGAGACCTGTTGCCAACCATCAATACTTTTTAGTACAACTCGTGTTTGGACACAAGCCAAACATTACACATCCACGAGTTTTTGGTTGTATTATCTTTGTGCCTACTGCACTGCCACAACGTACTGAAATGAGGCATCATCGCGGATTGGGCATTGACGTTGAACACCATCTATCATTCAATATTTGGAACCCTTGACTGAGGATATGTTTACCGCGTGGTTTGCGGATTGTCATTTTGATAAGACAATTTTCCCATAGTGAGGGGGAGAAAATAACATCGTTTCAGAAGAACGATGAGAAAATATCATTCCAGAAGAATGATGAGAAAATACCGTTCCAGAAGAACGAAGAGAATTTGTCTTATTTTAATTCATGAAGCAATCAATATAAAAACGAATTGAGAATAATTGAATGATGCAACATTACGCAAATCAAATGCCAGATGCATTTAATGATGCAATGAAAGTGATGAAATCACATATACTTGTTGCAAATGTGCTTACATGAATTGATGTTCCTGTTGGACAAAAATAATGATGCAGTAAATGATTTATCTATTGCACGCCTGAAGCGTGGCAAACCTTTGGACTCAAAAGGTTTAATCATTTGAAAGAAGAAGAATATGACACTACTGAACTATTGCATTTCCGAAGCATAACTGCAACATGCCGGAAGCATGACATTCGCTGCATGGATACACATCCCAGAAAGGATAATCCATGGACATGGGAATGTTGATGTCTCATGCATGAGGCATGATAGACATATAGGTTCCAATGACTCAACTCTCAAAGTGGAGATTAAAATCCAAGCTCTATAATGCTTAAGAGGAGGTTATGATCCTCATTCTCTAAACTATGACTATCCTAGAAGAGATGGTGTAATGCCTTTGAAGAGGCAATGGATATCCAAAGAAATGAAAAGCTTTTATGCATGCGCATGCACATGAGAATATGGGATCACAGATTGATGATAACCAATGGTAATTTTGGTTTTTACAAGTAGCTACTAAATTCATCAATGAGCTGTGTTGATATTGAGTCCCGTTCTTTTTCCGTTAACAAAATTATTGGCCAAAATGGAGAAAGGCAATTCCATTACAATTTTGTAAGAATGTGGAAAAATAGACCTATGTACTTGAATACAATACAAATAGCCAAAAGATGTTGAACCTAGAAGGTTACATATGGGCATTTGTAATACCGTGAAATACACTCACATTATATGATACAAGATTATAAACAAGTTCATATGAATGGAGAATTATATACGAAGGGCTATGAGTCGTCCACATCATATCTCCATAAGTAAATCCCTCAAGTATACATGGGAGCAAATTGCTCTGTACAAATTCCAAAGAAAAAAAAAATATGTCATAAAGTGTAGAAAATCCCTGAAGGATTCAAATTGCTTGAAGTAAGCCCTAGAAGAGTAAATCATAAAATATGTACTCAATACGAATGGATGGTATAAATTGCCTTAGAGAGTACTTTCATTATGATATTGTTGCAACATACTAAAATCTCTTGTAAGAGTCAATACCATTAAATTAGAACTCCTGAAGAGTTGTTGATATTAAATTGGGACTCCTGAAGAGTCAAGAAAGATTATAAAGTGTTGAGAGGAATATTGTCTCAAGCTGCAGATCGAACAATTTACCAACACGAATTTTACCCATGATATTTATGATATTAAATAATCATATGGATTGAAGATTATAAGTTGAATACTCAAATGATGTAGACACTAAGAATGATCATTTATCTTCGTGAGGGTAAAGATAAATTGATATTTGGTCCAGAAGTACCACATCTTAGTGAAGTATATGCTTTATTGTATTTGGCACAATACATTGAATGAAATAAAGCTTATCTATTGATATCTCTGAGAAATTACAGATATGTACATACACATGAGTTAAAACAAACAAACAGAATGAAGCCTTCACAAAGGTTGCTCATGTGAAGCCTCAGTACTCGGCAATACACCAGAAGGGGGAGGCACTGGAGATTGATCATGTGTCACCCCAGTACTTGACAAAACACCAGAAGGAGAAGACATCAGTTGCCTTCGGAATCTAGCAACGAACCTTTGGTGATCACTTTGAATCCGACTTTTGGATTCTTGTAGCTGGTTGAGATCTCTTTTCATGCTCGTCGAGTAATTATTTGCAAGCATGTGTAACACTCTATTCTTGTGCTTGAGTCCTCTGACATCTTGTTTAAGGCTTGCCACCTTAGCCATCAATGATTCAACTTGGTGAGTTCGAGCAAGTAAGCGTTGGCCCATATTGGGTACAGAGCTCGCATATTGAACGCTGAGAGCCAAGGAGTCTTAAACGACCGACTCATCAGATCGTTTTGAAAGGATTTTGTTATCCATTGGAGTGAGAAGATTCCTAACTACCACTGTAGCAGTAATGTTATTCTTCATCACAGAGCCCCCAACTGTAAGAGGACCATTAGAAGATAAGAAGGACGGGCGTCATATATTATCTTGACGTAGCTCGTCTATATCACTCCTAAGACTCAAATCTAAGTAAATGTTAGATGGGCAAGCCATTTTCAAAAATGATGAAGGAAAAAGGAGGTCAAATAAAATCTTAGAAGTGCAAGAAAGGGAAAATTTCTACAGGCAGCAACTTTCTGAGCATACTTTTGAACACAATTGATGTCTCTATAAAAGAAGAGGCAACAGAGCTACTTGTTCAGAATCGAAGAGGCACCGCTCTCTGAATTTCGAAAGCCAGATTTTCCTGAATAAAGTTCGTTGGCATTTTTCAGACGCAATCTCAGTTTTTTTGGATATTGCATGCAACTTTGTCAAAGATCTCTGACAAAGTTGAAAACGCGTAAATCTTACTGTTCTAATTATACCACAGTTGCTGACAAGTGTAAAGGCACATCATCACTCCTTGCTATTGAAAAATCTCTATAAATGTCAACCTTCGTTCTCCATAACAAGACAGACTTGCAAGAGTACCCAACTCTTTCTCATCTTCGAGAATGCATCTTCAACAAAGCATCTCGAAATATTCAATTTTCTTCCTCTCTGAGAATACCTCTTCAAACCAGTCACACCAGAGCAAGATTATCTCATATCATCAAGGACGAGAGCAAGAGTATCTCATATCATGCAATTTCCCTGTCCTTTCATTTGTCCTTGTTTTTACCTGCAAAGACAAGGATAAAGAAAGCAATATGTCGAAACTTCTACTCAAACTTCTGGTAAGGAACCAATTGCCTAGAACCTTTCCTGATTGCTTACCTAGAATTGCTCTCGAGTACTCATCTTCAACTATTGATGGAGCTGGGTCTCAAGTCATCAACACCGCAGAATAATTGGCTCGTCGTTGGCTTTTAACACTGAAGCTGCCACGCATGGATGAGTCACCAAGAAGTGATGGACCATCCAAATGCAAGGTTTGCATTCCACTCTTGCATTAGAAGACAAATACTATAAGAGAAGATGCCAAACCTACATAGGGAAAATACCACTTCTGCAAGGGGAACAAATAAGGCAAGTGAAAATGATACATTGAAACATGTGGAGACAAGCACAACAAAACACTTGCCAGTTTATCCCCAACAAAGCCTAAGATCACTTGTCACGTGAAGCTCCTCATGGTCCAATTTCATTCAAGATCAAGTTTAGACGACCCTTGAAGAAATCACAAGTCCAATTCAAGATCAAATGTCCACCACCCTTGAATCAAATTCAACTCCAGATAAAAGAAGTAAATTCAGACCTCTGGAGGAAATCAGAAGACCCTCCAACCCAGTTCAAGAACAAGTCTGTGGAAAATTAACAAGTAAAGCACATCTTTAGGCAACTCTTCTCGCTAAGATACTGAAGCGGAATGATCAACGATCAGCCTAAATGATTTGAAATCAGGGGGAGATACTCATCCGCGGGAGCATCCAAAAACAGATCAAAATTTTAACGAGTCAATCATCCAAAGGGGAGTGTTGTAGAGGTGACTAGATGGCTAGCCACTAATCACTATGTTGCTTGTGATTTGCTTCTACAAAAGCAAGTGGAACACAACACACAAAATGAGAAAAATGAAGTTCACGGAAGAGGAAGAGAGAAAAGAGAGGAAGAGGAGAGGAGATAATAGAGAGAGTTACTTTTGTACTCCTATTATTCTAATTTATAATGAAAGCATCACCGCCGCTCCGAGGACGTACTCCAGTCACACTGACTGTAGAGGAACCTCGTAAATTTTGTGTCTTGTTTCTTTTATTCCACTGCACACATCATCGATTTTACAACAAAACTAGGTTATTGGAAGAAATTTAGAAAACACAAACACCACTACAACTCAAAGTTAAAGTCAACAGAAACCAATGGTAGAAATTGAAAAAATATATGGTCTTGAATTTGAGAACTTCCTCAAAATTAACAGCAATAAAATTTCATATAATTTGTCAAAAACCAAATTAGACAAAGAAAGAGATAATTTCAAAACCTTGTAATGCTGAGGCTTCGTACAATTATAATAATATACGGTTGAAGCATCTGTTGCTCAATAAAAATACATTCACGTCCAATTCATGAGAAATCATGGGAAAGCAAATGCAACTGATAACGGAATCATGAATATGAATTAACTTGCCAAAAAGAAAACTTCTTGTATTGTGCCACGAACATCCTCCTATGCTCACGATGATAATTAAGTAGATTAAATGACAACCCATAAAGCATACAAATTCAGAAAAGATAAGGTTTCAAAACTGCCATAAGAAAACACAGAATATATAAACAGGGAATCAAAAGAAGAGAAGCGGAAAAGGAATAAAAAACCAAACAAAATTATTATTTGGGATATACATTTTTCTAAAATGCCACAATCATCAATGTCGAACAAAAACAATCCAAAATTTTTGAAAAATACAAATAAATGCTCAACTAAAAACGAAAGAAAACGTAGAATAAGTTTACTTGTTCTTCCCCTCATTAAACTAGAATACAATTGACCACTAATATTCTTGTCATCCTTTTTAGCCCGAAAAATTTAGTAGAAACATATGAAACTAAACAAATTTTTCATTTCTGTCAACTCCTAAAAATAACCTATGCAATCCAAAAAATGTTGATATAAAGTCAGTGTATCAATGCCTGAAATTGGCACTTGAACTAACAACCTCCTTCGTGAATATGTTTGTTTGTTGAATGGTTTTGGCTGAAGTTGTGAAAGGAAATGTAATTTCTTGAAAGAAGGAGAAAACGCAAAGACGAATAAGTGTAAGTATTCATACCTGCATCAAATTTGCAATCTTTACCTACAAAACCAAATTACATTTTTCAACAAAAAAGAATTAGCCTTCAATTATTAGTCTAAATATTGATTTGCAAACACAATGTAGCAAAAGAGCTGTTCAATAGCTCATTTTGGATTATAGGAAGTCCATTCAAAGAACTGAAAAAAACATAAATGAAAATATTCAAGAACCAACCATTTTTGGAAACCATTGGTTCTAGTCTTGTGATCTTTGATTCATTTAGCGAGAACCAAATTAATTTGAAATAAAAAGAGACCTATTTGTTAAATCAACTTAGAATTCAAAACTAACATAGATTGACAATGAAAAGAGGTATTCGCACATACATAATGTAGTACACACGTGTAATATACAATTGAGTAAGATACTTTGATGCCCTGTGGATCATTAATTGTTCCCTTGAGCCACAATTTCCTTTGAATTAATATAAACCGGATAAACACAATCCATCTCTTTATATCCACGTCTCAAATAAAAATAAAAATTCTACACAAAAATGTGACACACAAAGTTAGCTATCACATTGCTTCCCTATATCAACACAAATGTATGAAAAATAACGACAAATGAAAAGAAAAAAAAGTAGACACATATCATATTTTCATTGTATATGCCATAAGTAAGACAAAGATCAATTCCAATTAAAGTTAAAACTCATTGGTTAAAATTGTCTACACTACACATATGCAAATAAATTCCTGATAAATTAAGAGAAAAAATAAAGGTACGTAATATATCAATTTATGGTTGGAAGCACCTTGACAATCAGTAAAAGGTCATCTCTTACAAAACTGAAAATAGAACGATGTGAACTCGAATATAGACGAATGAACATAATATTGTCTTATTAGCTAAAATTATAAATTGAGTACACTTCAAAATCCATATGGACTTGAACATGTCTTGAACATCAATTTGGTTGTGAATTACACATTTTGGAATTTCTAGTAGCAGACAGATAAAATGATGCAAAAAATGAATTACCAATAAAGATCCAAAGAGCTAAAAAATTATTACCTTTGGAGAAAACAGGTGTTTGGCCACTAAGTTGCTGCAACACCTTCGAACAAAAAATAATTAATGTTCAAGATGTGTGAGATGGATGGTGAGGATAGCAAATGGGGTACCTTGGTGGCTCTCGTGAATTACACATTTTGGATACCTCAAAATACCCTAATAACAAATATAAATTCCTCTACTATATGATAGTAGTACATAATTTGTGTGAGATGGATGGTGAGGATAGCAAAAGGGGTACCTTGGCAGCTCTCGTGAGTCGATCTCCGCTCTCATCGATGTAGATGTTGAGGACTGGCTTCTGGACCTTGATCTCCCTCACGGGATTCACTTTCTTCTTTTCAAAGCAGTTCCAACGTAGGAACCCTCCCCCATGCAATACACTATGATATCCACTCAATGAACAATAACCGCCCTTAATGAATAGTAATCGCATTTTGCATCTCCATCCCTACACTTGAATAACCCTGGCAATTGGCAATAAAATATTACTATTTTTTTTATTTATAAAATAATACAAAATAATTTTATTTATAATTTCGGATAAGATTTTTAATCATTCTCGTTGCAACACGTGTATATTAAAAATACCGAAGTAGGATCATAAATTTAATATACGAAACTTTTACAGATACATCTAACAAGAAGCAAATTAATCAGACTTAAGAATCGATTGCCTGCACTGACTAAACAAAAGAAGAACTAAACAAGGCAAATTGATCAGAATTGGCAAAAATGACATCTCCAAATCCAACCAAAACAGACCAATTGAAGCGTATATTTTTCAATAGCACACAAACTACTCAGAACAGGAGTCAGAATTACAAAAAGTTAACCCCAAAATGAACCGAAACACGACATTCGAACCGAAAAACTCGCAATACCATTCTCAAATTATCCAAAACAACAAAAAACGTAACTCCACCATGAATGGCACTGTCGTACGTGCCCTCGATTTTATCCGGGGATGTGACCCTCAAGCTGTTCTTCTCCACCACGAATCTCCCATTCGCCATAGACAGCAGCAGAAACCTTAGAAAGAATCTCAGCGCTGCTGATCTCTGTAGCTCCATCATTCCACAAGATAGCAGAAAAAAGAAAAAAAAAAAAAAAAAAAGGGAATTTTTGAATCGAATTTACTGAACACACACAGATAAAGCTAGTTTTGTTTCTCAATTCTTCATAATTTGTTGGGTTTGTGAATTTGTTTCTGAAAAACCCAACAAAAAAAAAATGAAAAATAGAAACTGGGCTTTGCTGAATCTGTGGTTTTATATAACAAGCGTCTGACGTCAGCTGATGTCAAACTCACCTCAGGCGCTCGGGCTGGCACGAATCCACAGGCCTGGCGCTTGGGCTTGCTCGGGCTCCCTCGCCAACTAACGTTGGACTTCCTCCCTCGAGCAATCAAACCCTATGCTGAGGCATGTCCATCAAGCAATTGCTCCCGCTGGAGCTGCTCTCAACAATTCCCACACCCCAAAAAAATTAAAAAATAAAAAATAAAAAGCAAAATTCCCTAATTTTATGAAATACAATCAAATCAATAAACCCATATGATTTCATGAAGCAAGAAACAAATTCACTCAAAGGCAGAGCCACATAAACCCAGAAAGAAATTCAAACATTCCAAATATCTGAAACAACATATGACCATAGAGATTGAGCAGAGAAGAGAAAGAGAGAATCCCAAATAAAATTCTAGAGAAAGAGAGAGGACTCACCGTGAAATTAAAGCTGCTTCAGTAATTTTCTTTTAACCGGGACGGGATTCACGTTTTTTATTTCTTGCAAAAAGAGAAAAGGGATTACATGCGAGGTTCCTTTTTTTGTTAGCAAGACTACTTGAGGCCAGACAACGTAGTCGAAGTCAAGGTTTGAAAGCAATAGATTTGTGTGAGAGAGAGAAATGGAAACAGAAGGAGAAGTCAAGAAAATTCCCACTCCAAGGGAAGAGGATTTTATACCCTCCTATTCCTATTCTCTTCCATCCTCTTCTCTCACACATTATTTTTTGTCTTATTATCTTTATAAAAAAATCAATATAAGATGTTGAAGTGGCTTAACCGTGACCGTTCAAATAGGACGGGATGGAAGGGTAGAGATATTAAGAGGGTAGAGAATCCTCCTCCTACTCCAAGATGGTCGACACGTGCAAAACAGGTGAACAGCGATTTGTCCAAGCAGAAGGTGCAACGATGATAACGCGTGAGCAAGCAGCGTAAATATGTCCCTTCACTGTGTAAAAAGTGATAAAAATGGTTGATAACAAAGGAATTTTTGGGAATTTTTGCCAGTTTACTGCTGGTGAACAGTATTTTTGTGTTGGGTTTTAGTATAGGTATAATGTATGGATGTACATGGAGAGAGTTAAGAAGACAAAAGAATGAGTTTAGGCTTAGTGAGTTTGACTAGAAATTGTACTAGCTGGGGTGTCTTGTCGAAGCTTGGATTATTGAGGTGAGTGGTTTATGTAATGTGTTGAAATATCTTATTTTCTGATAACTGAAAATCATGAGTTATTGCAGGATATACTCTATTTTTCAAATCTTTCTCTATTTCAAGTCAAGCATGTTAGATTTGTTGAAATGTTTTCGAAATTATTATATATGGTGATATGTGGATTATTTAGATATGTTCATGAAGCATGAGAACTTTAGCGTTTGGTTATCTGAAGGATAAATGTATGGCACATAGGGACATTAGGGATAAAATGCCATTTTAGGGGTCACGTGGTGAGCTACTTATTATGAAGAATAACCAACATGTGAAGGGATTATGTGACTAAGGCTGTGATATTATTATCATATTTTGTAGTGTGTGCCAAAGGCAAGCTGGACTGGCGTATTGCATATTTTACACACTGAGCAACAGTAGATGTTACTCACCCCTCACCCTGTTATTTTTCAGATGAGTTACTTGGCAAGACTAGTGTTAGACGAGCTGAGGTTGTGTTACAGAAGAGATTTAAGAATTTGATTTTAATTTGTACACCTTGTAAAGATTTTGCAGTTATTTTCTATTAGAGAAGTTTGTTTTTTTTTTTTTTATGTTATTATTTATATTCGCTTCGGGTTCAAGGTTATTTTTTTCGCCGACCTTGGGTCCAAGGTATGACACATCCCACTCTGATCAGCCCCACTAGCTAAGAACAACTCTTCAATCGCAACCTCAAGCTGGAAAAAACCAGCCATGAAGCCCGTGGAAATCTACACGCAACGATGCCAAGGGCAAATAGAGAGAAGGTGATGGTGTTGATAACCCCCGAACCGGTGAGGTAAAAGTGGCTACATATTAAATTGAAATTGACCCAAAAAAAAGGGATGTCAAATGATTGTGGAGAACAAACTACAACATCATTAAGAGGAAAGGGAAAATGCAGAAGAGAAACACAAAGGAAAAAGCAGAACGGAAAAAGAAGAAATTGCCGCTGACTCCAACCAGAACTGAAATCTATGACAAAGAATATTGACGAAATTGCAACTACTCACACAAGACGGTGAGAAAGGCTCTCAAGCATTGAGACAATTTCAATTCTCTCACAGCCGAACTAAACGCAATTGGGTGAGTGAAAGTGTTGGTTATTGATCATTTGATAATCGTCACCGCTGAGTCATTGCCACGTGTGTCCTCCTATCTAAGGAAGATCACTTACGTCTCCCGCAGTGAGATAACAAAGAATCACCCGCCAATAACACTGTCCTGAAGACGGAGTCAAACAATCAAACGGCTCTAAGCTGCACCATCTTGCAATAAAACTCTGCCTGTGAGATACTTTACCTCCTCGCGCATAATGTTATCATTTATAAACGGATAATCCTTGATCGCTTTTGTATATTTCGCACCTGATTAGTTCGAAATAGGCACTGGGAATCTCAATTTCATATCATCAGCCTCCGGAGAGAGCTCATTTCGTTCTGTAAGTTTCCTTCCATCTCTTCCCTTCTGTAATCTTATCTGCGATTTTTTTTTTAATTTAATTTTTGTCCTTGATACGTTGTCATTTTTTTATTTTTGATTATTTATTTTCCTAATTTTTTGCTTTTGTTTTTGTTTTTTATGAGGCTGATGATCTTTTTTGGATGTTGTAATTAGTAAAAGTGAGTGGTGATTAAGCTTTGGCTAATTTGAATTTTTGAACTTCCTTCTTTGATGATTGAATATTTGGATGTGTTGGTGGAAACCCATTTTTATATTTGTAAATTTTGATGATGGGTAATTGGGTATGGCTTAAAATTGTATTTCTCTGTGTCTCTGTGTTACTTTATTTGTAATTGCTCATGAAAAGTGTATGAATTCATTTAATGGCGGTGATCACTGATCCTTTGTGAGGTATTTTATAGCTGAGCTCTCCTCATAGTGCTCATGTTGCTGCTGAGTGTGAGAGAGAGGTATCATGTGGAATTTGATTACGGGTTTGATGTATATGATCAATTTTTGTTGTATTGCAGGGGAATACTGGCTTGAGACACTGAAAATGAAGGCTGGAAGGATTTTGTTGCTTCTTCTTTGTTTGAATGTGGTTACGTTTGGAGTGGTAACGAATCTTCCTCTACCTACAATATTTCCATATACATACGTACATACATATATATAATGTTTAACAATTAATTCCAGCTAAATTTTGATTTTCTTTTCTTATTATCATTGGTTTTGTCTTGAACGCAGATTGCTGATTTGCCAACATGCCCTGCATCAGATCTTGGAAGTGGGTGTGGTGATTCTGATGAATGGGAAGGGGAATTTTTCGCCGGCATTCCCAAAATTAAGTATGAGGTAAAGGGTGAAAACCTCTCTTATCATGATAGACCTTTCCCATTTTATATTGTTTAATTCCTAGTAGGAATAGAATTGAATTTCTGGAATATTTTCCTCCTACTATGTTACTCTTGGCATTCTTAAGATTAACAAACTTTCAGTTAATTTGATTTGGAAGACCGATTGCATTTGAATATCTTTATTGTTTCTGTTTGGCCAAAATTTCAGAACTTTTTATTCTTATTAATTGAAGAAAGTTTTCTTTACAAAAATCTTCGTATGGAAATGTTCAACTTTCTCGATTATCTTCGCCCAAATATATGACCTTGTATTGTCCTTCTTTCAGGGCCCTTCTACCAAGAACCCCCTTGCATTCAAGTGGTATAATGCGGATGAGGAGATTCTTGGGAAAAAAATGAAGGTTGGTTGTTCTGTATAATAAAATTTGAATTATCAAGCAGTTAATGGCTTGTGACTGATGTTTCTTTACTACATAGGATTGGATGAGGTTTAGTGTTGCATTTTGGCACACATTCCGTGGAACAGGAGGTGACCCATTTGGTGCACCTACAAAGAATTGGCCATGGGAGGATGGAACTAATTCTGTGGCTATGGCAAAGAGAAGAAGTGAGATTTTGACTGTTACTTCTACCCTCTGCATTTGGATTGATGATTATTGAGTTAATGTAATGGGTTGATGATTATTGAGCTAATGTAATACATATTCTTGTATAAATGACGATGCAGTGCGAGCCAACTTTGAGTTCATAAACAAGCTTGGAGTTGATAGGTGGTGTTTCCATGACAGGGATATCGCTCCTGATGGCGAAACCTTGGAGGTGATGCACTTTCCAGTTTGCTTATATAATTGTCTTAGAATGAGAAAAGCAAATTGGGAGATAGGAATTGCGTTGCTCTCTCAAGGAAAGTATAAGATCATATGAAGCTGGAAATTGTTCATTGACCTTGTTTTGCTTGTTGCAGGAATCTAATAAAAACTTGGATGAAGTGGTGGCCCTTGCTAAAGACCTTCAGGTAATTTTGCATCAGTTTACCAGCACACAATGATACGATAAGTTGATAGAATATGTGAAGGCAATTATTTTCATGCAAATAAAAGTTCTGTTACATCGGTTTAAGATGTGACATATGCAGTCATACTTAGTTCTCCCATTTTAGGCGTAGCTTATAGGGTGTCTGATGGTTCTTTTCAGTCACTTTAGGAAAAAGAGGTCAATCAATCATACCCAGCCTCCAAAACCCCATGCTAATCAATGTTGTTTCTGATATCCCAACAAAGTCAAGTGGAAAATGTCAAATGTCCAAGTATTTATGAAACCACATTCTTATTAAGTTCTTTGGTATGCCCTGTAGGGAACCAAAATTCGACCTTTATGGGGCACAGCTCAGCTGTTTTTGCATCCTCGTTACATGCATGGTGGTGCGACTAGGTAATCTTTGTAACAAATAATTAATATACTCCTTTTTGCATGGACTAATACTCAAAATGCTTTACAGCCCTGAAGTAGGTGTATATGCATATGCTGCTGCTCAAGTTAAGAAAGCCATTGAGGTTGGTGTTGGTACATGTAATCCCAAACGAATAATCTTGTTTGCATTTATGTATATGTAATTCTTTACACATTCTGCAGGTTACACATTATTTAGGGGGCGAAAATTATGTTTTCTGGGGTGGCCGTGAAGGTTACCAGAGTCTCTTGAATACTGACATGGGAAGAGAGCTTGATCATCTGGTGTGTTTCGTTTGCAGTTATTTCAAAATAAGCTTCCTTTCAGTGATATATTTCATTTTTTTTGTTTTCTTTTTTCTTTTCCTGTCTTGTAAAAACCCTCCTTTAGCAACTGTAGTTGAAACCTATCAAGGAATACGCAGTATTTATGCTACCATATTTCTGTAGCAGTGTAACCTATCCATCGGTTTCATAATGAGGCCTGCCTTATTACATAGCATGATCTTTTGTGGGTATATTTATAGGCAAGGTTTCTTGAAGCTGCTGTTGCCTACAAGAAGAAAATCGGATACAATGGTATACTTGCGTTAAATTTATACCTAAGCTTTATACCAGATAGTTTTATAACTTTGACTTCGACTTTTATACCAGAGTGATTAGTTTCTCAACATTTCTTTTCAATTTTGGTACCCACTACTCAGGGACATTGTTGATTGAACCCAAGCCTCAAGAACCTACCAAACACCAGTAAGCTATTTGCTTGATTATTAGACTATTAGTAATTTAATATGGTTTTCACTCATCTGTTTGTTTACCTGTGAGATGATTTTGTTAGGTATGACTGGGATGCTGCAACATCAGCAAACTTCCTGCGAAAATATGGCCTTATAGGTGAATTTTACACGTACCCTCTATATTCACGAGTCACTTGACTTTGTTACTATTAGTTTTTGGTTAAGCTCCAAAGTTGGTTATATGAATGAGTTGAGTTGTGAAATTTTATACAATACAGTAAGTGTTTTATATTTGGTTTTTGTATTCATGTGGACATGTCATTTTGTACTCCCTTTATTTGAATTCCTTACGCAAAAGTTTTGAGACATTGAGAACTATTTTTCAATCATATAAACTTCATAAAGTATTCTTTACTTTTAATGAGTCATACTTAACAGCGTCATCCCATTTCTTTTGTAGGAGAATTTAAGCTTAACATTGAGTGCAATCATGCAACACTATCTGGTCACAGGTAAATCACAGCTTGTGCCTTAAGCTCTTCTTAAGCTAATGCTCACTTTATATTTCTCCCTCGATTTGTGTGAGCACATCAGAAAATTTAAACTCCTCCACCAAACCTGTAAAACTTTGCAGCTGTTATCATGAGCTTGAAACTGCAAGACTCAATGGTCTACTAGGAAACGTTGATGCAAACACTGGAGATCCTCAGACTGGTAGGATTATCTCTTTGGAACTGAAACTATATATGAATAAAGTTGTAATACTGTGATTTTGTCACTGTCGCAGGATGGGATACAGATCAGTTTCTCACAGATATTGCAGAGGCAACTCTGGTTATGCACAGTGTAGTAAAGAATGTATGTCACAAATGACATCTATTTCGGCTTCTTGTTTTAAGATTTAAAAAAACTTGTGATTGGTCGGGCATGCAATTTCATGAGTTGATCTATTTCTTTCCTCTCTTTATCTCAGGGAGGAATAGCACCTGGAGGATTCAACTTTGATGCCAAATTGTCAGTTCCTTATGTTGACTTTCCATTTTATTGTGAATGCATACATTGTCATATTTTTAAGCTGATAGCTAATTTTTCTTATATTGTTTTTTTCTTTTTTACCCTTTTTATTAATGATATATAGACGAAGAGAAAGCACAGATGTTGAGGATTTGTTCATTGCTCATATCGGCGGAATGGATACCCTGGCCCGTGGCCTCCGTAATGTTGCAAAGTTGGTTGAGGTAGTGCGCTCGACTCTCATCTATTTACTTCTCAACAGAT
This sequence comes from Pyrus communis, assembly GCF_963583255.1. NCBI lineage: Eukaryota > Viridiplantae > Streptophyta > Magnoliopsida > Rosales > Rosaceae > Pyrus > Pyrus communis. The sequence continues at coordinate 25,393,172 of NC_084806.1, read as the reverse complement.
TATGATTTTGTTTTCTGCTTGCTAATCATGATACCATGTCTCTTCATTTCTGAATTACAACATTAAGGATGGTTCTCTGCCTGACCTTGTTCGCAAACGATACAAGAGTTTCGATACTGAAGTTGGGGCCCTTATAGAGGTAACCACTTTCAAACACTTTGTCTGGTTTCGTGGTTTTAAACGGTCTAGATGTCTAATGCATGGTAATGCACCTTCAACAGGCTGGTAAGGCTGATTTTGAGTATCTTGAGAAGAAGGCAATAGAATGGGGTGAACCAACAGTTCCTTCTGCCAAGCAGGTAATACTTAACGTTCATTTGAGCTCCTAGCATCAAAGATCCAACAATCACGGATAATTTTGCTTCAAAACTGGCACTGCAAATGCGTATAAATAATTGAAACAAAACAGTGGACGCCTCTGGAATAATAAGATGAAATTGCTCTTGTTATGCCTGTCTCGTGCTCTGCATTCTGAGTGACCATACATATTTCTATAACTAGTGATGAAAATCTAAATATGGGATGGAAGATCCGAGAAGTGCGAAAAAGAAAAAAAAAATTCCTGGAGTTTTACTCAGTGTTTCAGCTTCCTTGAGAAACGATAGAGGAAAAAAAAAAAGATTCATTTGCATCCTTTTTGGACGAATAAAAGGATTCGTAGAACATGTGTAGCATTATGCTTGCTGCTAGTTATGAAGAGAACATGAAAATACGGATGATGACATTCACTTGCTGCTGTCCTAGTGATTCTTTATTTTTGTTTAAGATACGTTCTAATGTCAAGTTGTGAGCTTCGTTTCAGGAACTTGCGGAGATGCTTTTCCAGTCGGTTTTGTAAGCATGCAGAGTAGGATACTGGGTGTCGTATGGTAGAGATAATAGGATGTAATAATATTTAGCAATAAAGGACGGTGTTTCCTTTGTTCTGGGAGCATCCAAGTTACCAGTTGATGTGGATCCTTGTAACCATGTAGAGTTACATATTACTTATCTACAACAGCGTTTACACTGAGCTTTTGAGCTGTGATTTGGTAACTTGCTGTTTAAGGTTTCGCTTTTAAATTTGAACAATATGTAGTGCATGAAATGGATCGTGAAAGGGCAAAGGCGGCCGAATTTGTCATTTTAGTATTTTCTTGAAGTATCATTTTGTCTATTTGTTTTGGTTAGAATAAGATGTCTTAATTGTTTTGGGCATGAAATGATAGACACACTCGGTTTTGCCTCTCGCACGTTCATGTTTAATCATGTTTATTATTTTTTGTTTGATTTATTCATTTTGATGATAATAAATAAATGAGGCGTGAGAAGCTAAAAAAAGCATGTAAAAATCGTCTCTTTTGAATTTGTCCTACTTTTTCACAAAATGATTACCAATGGAAGACATGATATAAAATCATAAGCGAGCATCTTTTTTTGTATTATGATTAGTGAGAAGATTTTTAGTAGCTGCACAAAGAGGATTAAAATCTCATAAAATACTTGCAAGAGTACAATGTTGTTTTCACAAGGATTATTTAAAGTAATTTATGTAAAATCAAATCTTAATTAATTAATTGAAAATAAAGTTTAAAGAAACTAGCAAGAAAATAAATTTTGAGAAACCAATTTAAAAACACACGGTTTTGAAACAAAGATAAAAAGACACAAGGGTTCCTTGTCACCTTAATACTAGTATGTAGTTTCACCAATCACTTATGAATGATCTATGCAACTTTGAAGGTTAAGTTTTCCTACTTCATATTCTATTTTTGGCATTCAAGATATAATGTATATCAAACATGCAATTCGTTTGTGACATTCAAACCAAATGTAAACATGCATGATTCATTCCACTTTTAGAAAACCTTTTGAAAAGCCATGCAACTTTAAAACATGACATTCGCCTTAAATGAACTTTACAATTATTAACCACAAGAAGCATTCTTCAATTTTCGGGCCGCATTTCAAGAAATTGCATCTAATTACTTATCTAAAACACCCTAATGGTAGCTAAGCAGTAAAATATAAAGAAAATTTAAACACAATGATTAACAATTCAAAGTATGCATGCATAATATCATAAGCAATTAAATAAAGACTACATATTCATACTAAGGCTCGGGGCCTTGCCCTAGAAAAAAGAAGTTAGTTACGCATATTTATAATTAAAATCAAAGAAATTTTTATTGAATAGAAAAAGAGTGAAAACACCTTGTAGTTTGAAATTTTCAATTTGCCAGAGCCTTCAGCAATCCTCTCAAAGTTATGTCGAATCCTTAGGGCCGTCCCCTTTATTTATACTACTACAATTAAAATCCGTCCTAGAAAAAGGTTTTCTAAAAACTAAGAAACAAATTAAATTAAGAGAAACTAGGAAACAATCTCCTAGTCAAACATGGAGAATTTGCCAGCTTACTAAATAGTCCAATTCGGGGCCTAAATCAGCTCCAAAAGAGATTCATCACCAAAAGACACCATTTTGGACTTCAAAAAGCCCAAATAAGCCTAAAACATCAATTTGATAGCACTGGGCATTAGTTCTTTATTTCATCGTCATAGATTAACCACTTGGTAGACAAATATGAAACTTTGATACAAACAAGTTAAAAGACTCACGAACATCCTCCAATTAGAATCACTCCAAAAATCGTCCGCTCGATCACCTTTTGCTCAAGAGGAAGTCACATGTTCTACATTAAAAATATAAATCAAGATATCAAAATTTCATGAAAATAAATAAGGAAACATACTAAAAATAGGTTACAACATATAATATAAATTCAATACTCATCAATTAGCCTGTTTTTCAAAGTGGAGTAATGTCTTCTTTCTTATTGACACATTTTTCAGCCACGCTAATTTTGGAGAATCAAGTAATAAGCTTCTTTTCATTTTAGCGTAGAAACACAATTTTTGGCTCCTAAAGCTTCGTATCAAAGCATTGTCTGGAAAGAAATCAAGAGTTCATTTGGGAATTGTTTTTTTTGTTTAGAACGCTTTTGTAAAGATTTTATATATTATTTTTATAGTTTTATCAAAATTGTTATGTAATAGCTTATTGTGGAGATCTTTATCTTTTATTTGTATTTTATTTATATTTGTTAATTCTTTCGTTAATTTCTGAAAATTAAATTTAATGAATGGTCTTGAAAGTTGATCTGGGATGGTGGGAGATTCTGATCCGAAGGGGATTCCCGCTACCCTACTTCCGACGCGGCGGAGGATAGGAGGACAGGACATGTCGATATGTGAGCCAACCTTTGTCAATCTGAAAGCAAATATGAGAAAATTAGAATTCGATGCCTCATTTTAGACCTTTTTAAACTAAACATTTAAGCTTTTTAAGTTTTTTATTAAACTTTTGAAACATTTGATTAAGATACTTAGACTTGAACTACTTCAGATTAATTGAAATTAATTTACATTTAAAAATTTGTTATATATTTTCAACTATATTTAAGTCTAAAAATTTAAACTTTTCAAATCTAAATGTACACCACGCCAAATGGAAACGTACTAACATTAAATGAAAACGTAACAAAGTCAAACAAAAACATATCAACCCTGAATTAAAGTGTGCCCAATTATAAACTATATTAAAATGAATATTCATCTTTTTGGAATGTTTAAAAATATGTTTGATTCATACACAATGCTTTAGATAGTCTTGTTTTTTGGTAGATAAGTCTTTAGAACAACTTTTAGTTGATCGGAGATAAATCCTTATTATTGTAGATAATGCTAAATAATAACAATAAATCATATAATTTTGAGTTAACAAAAAGGCTATTGTCTGTTGACTAATGACTCTTTCTATATAAAAAAATAATTAATTAAAGTAATTCCTCGTTATTAGGACAAAAAGTAATAGAACTTATGTTTTGAAAACAAACGTACCAAAAATCCAAATGTACCAAGAAACTAAATGGACCAAAAATTCAAATGTACCAAGTAATTAAATGTACCATTATAATCAAACGTATCGATATAACCAAACGTATTTAAAAACGAGTTTTGTTACATTCTATTTAATTTACTAAAATAAATATTTTCATAAAAAATTAAAAAAAAATCTTAAATCATCATAATAAGAGATGTATAAAAATAGGAGGAAAAAAAAAAAGGAATGCTAACGTGATAACGTGAATAGACTTCTAATGAAATAAAATTAAAGTACCCAAATTATAGGAAAAATATTTAATCAAATTTGCAAAAACAATATATATTTAGTGCATAATATTTAAAAATGAGGCGTCTATGTGACATCCCGTCCCGGGATTACTAGAACGCACGTGTGAAATTACTTTATTGCCCCTAGTTCGTTTTTGTCACGTTGTGGGTTGTTTGGTGTGTTGTGGCATGTGTTTGGAACCTCACACACTCCCACACACACACAGACACTGCCTTCTCTCTCTCCCTCTGTCTTCTCTCTCTCCCCCGAGTCCTCTATCCATCTTCTTCTTCCTAAAACGTACGGACCAACACACACCCACTCGAATGTTCACAGATCGAGGAAACCAAGGACATATTTGAGCTAGTGAGGTCGAGGCAAGCTCAGCCATACCCTTTTCAGGTGAGAAATCCTTCGTTTTCACGTCGTTTCGACGATGGCCGATTCGAGTACTGTTCATGCAAAAGTTATACATTGAGTTTTTGGGATGTCTGAGCTTGTAGTTGTGTTTGTGAGGTTCCCAGGAGCTTGGGAGTGGCTCGTTGGTTGAATTTGGACGTCAGGATCGTTGGATGTGGAGTTGGCCGAGTTTTGGAGATTTGGACAGGTATAATCTCTTAATTTTAGGCCTTAAAACTTGTTGGGACATGTTCTACTAGCTCTAGGGTTGATTTTGGTGCAAGAAACGTGGAAAAAGGTGGAAAAACGAGCGAGATATCGCGATTTGCAGGTTTTCCGGCGACGGCGCCGGCGTCGGGGACTGGCCGGAGAAGAAGCAGGAATATTCCGTTAAGTTTAACGGAATATTCCTAACGGCAGGGGTTAAGTTTAACGGAATATTCTATCAGTTTAACGGAATATTCCTGACGGCGTATGTTGACACCGTCAGTGTGCCTGGCACGTGGCCGCGCGTGGGGGCGCGTGGGTCCGTGCCTGTTCTGGCGCGTGGGGGCACGTGCGGGGTCCAAAAATTATTTTAAAAATATGGTTGTGATCCTGAGGTTGTGTAGAGCACGTTGATATATTCATTTGTCTATTTTGAGCAATGTATGAGAAGTTATTACGACAAATGGGTTATGTGCTTTAAAGTTAACGTTTTTATAGTTGTTTCGCATTTAGGTGACACGTACCCCGAGGGCGAGCGTGCACACGCGAGACAGGGGGGCTACGACCCTTCTACATACCAGTGAGTGGGCTTTTGTTTTCCGTATATACCTATATACATTTATATTCCCATAAATTGATTAAAAAGGGTTATTTACATTATGCCATGCACCTTATTATTATCGTTTACGCATCATTGCATGCATTATTAGTGGCATACATATACATATGTATATTAGGTGCCGTGGACGCACAGGTAAGTGCCAGGTGAGGGTTATTCACGTTTATGTTTCAGTAGTGGTTTGAGATGCCTAGAGAGCTCATAATCTGCACCCCCGGTGTTAGTGCTCCCGCCCAGAGTAGGGCACAGTCCTTCACGTGATGTTCACCTCCCGCACCATACGCTCAGCTTGGATCCAAGTTAGGTGCATAGGCCTGTCGTACAGACCACATTAGGTGGTTCCGACTCGTAGGTGATTCGCGATTATTCGCACAGTCTTCACGTGATCGTAGCACTAGAGCGTATATATATGTTACACCCAGGCTTGTCGTACAGACCACCTTGAGTGGTTCCGACTCGTGGGCAGGTTCAGTTATAGAGTTGAGATTTGAGCTCTAGATGCAGCCGTACAGGTCACGTTAGGTGACTCCGGCTGCCAGATGTTATGATGGGATATGATGTATACCTGGGCACTTACATTCATTATGAGGCTTTGGCATGGCATATTCTTGAGCATGAATGATATACCCTTGAGCATGTTTGGCATATTTATACATACGTTTATATGTTTATTTTCTGGGAAGTATACAGGTTTTACGGCGAGGGGTTAGAATGTATTTTGCTAAATGGTTTTCAAAAAGCTTTGTTTTTGCCCACTCACGCTTTTGTTTTGCGCCCCTCCAGGTTCTAGTTGCTTAGCCGTTGCGGTGGTTTCCCTTGAGAGCTTTCCGGCGTTCTGACAGACACTCCACATTGTAGGGTCGCCTTCGGGCGTACTACTGTTGTCGTTTTTGTTTGGGCTGCTATAGACCTGCTCTGAAATTGTATCTCACTTACTAACACTTATTTTAGTACTTTGTATGCTAGTTTCTAATTATTCGTACTTTTATATTACTACCCTATTAGCTTCCGCACGTGCACATGGCTACGTCACCTTCGTGTGACGGCCAGCACGCTCCGATCTCGGTCGGGGTGTGTCAGTTTGGTATCAGAGCCTAGGTTTGGCAGTCCTGTGTCTGTGTGAGTATTCTAATGGTTTTGGTGTCTTCTGTCAGAACTATGCCGCCTCGTCGGGAACCCCGTCGCTCTTCTGAGCCTAGTTTCCCCGATATTACTCAGTTGGGGGAAGCTTTTGCTACAGCCCTTCAGTCAGTGATGCGCCCTCCCCAGAGGACTCCTCTGGAGACTATGTACAATCTGAAGCTGGATAAGTTTAAGGGCAGTGAGGGGCACGAGGGCGCAGAGCGCTGGCTAGAACACTTAGAGAAGACTTTCCGTGTGCTGCATAATCAGGGGAACTTACCTATGGAGAGGTGGGTCGAGACGACCTCGTGGTTTCTGGATACGGAGTCGGCAGCTTGGTGGGAACAGAAGCTTCGTAGGTTGACTCCGGATCAGAGGATTGATTGGAATGTTTTTACGGAGTTGTTTAGGAGAAGGTATGTGCCCCCTGAGTACTACCGGAAGTTTACAGACTTGTCTCGTTATCACCCTGATGTCGCTGGTAATCCGGCGGAGATGCTCCGTCTTTTCCGTTTGGGCACCAGGAAGAAGTGGCGTTCTATGGCGTCTACTGTCCACAGCGAGACTTACCGGGACTTCTATGAGATATTACTGAGGATCGAGGATTCTGAGAATATGTCGAGCGACACTGATGAAGAGAAGGACAGCAACCAGAAGAAAGATGACAAAGGCAAAGGTCAGGTATCGCTCGGGCCCCGTCAAACTCAGAACTTCAAGAGGGGTGGTGCTAGCTCGAGTTCTTCGAGTGGTGGCTTCAGTGCCACTGGACAGGGTCGTGGAGGTAGATTTTCTGGTGGCGCTAGAGGCCAGAGGCAGGGCGATGGTGGTCGAGGCAGAGCCCCTATTTGCCGCAGGTGTAACAACAGGCATTTCGGCGAGTGTAGACGTGGTAGCAATGGTTGCTTCACATGCGGACAGGTGGGACATAGAGCGGCGAATTGTCCCCAGGGTCAGGAGCAGCAGAAACCACAGCAGACCTTTATGCCGCCACCTGCACCACTCCAGCAGATCCAGGGTCCTAGTAGTTACGGCCAGACGGGTCGAGGTGGTGCTTACCACTATCAGGGTGATGCTGTCCCTTATGCTCCGGGGCAGTATCAGTACCCTCAGGATCCTTATTCCCAGGGTGGCTATCCCCAGTATTCAGGCGGCTATATGCCGTATCCTCCAGCTCCAGCGGGTGGTTCTCAGTGGTATCAGGGAGGACAGTATCAGCAGGGGGAGATTGCCACTAGCAGTGCAGGGTCTTCTAGACAGTCGGGCCAGCCCAGTCAGGGGCGTGGTGCTCAGGGCCGCGACGTTCAGGCGAGCAGAGGCCGCGGCGGGCGTCAGCAGGGATAGGGGCGTCTTCACAATATTTCTCTGCAGGACGCTCAGAACAACCCAGACTTGATTATGGGTACGTTGAACATTCTTGGTTGTTTCACTAGAGTCTTAATTGATTGTGGAGTTACGCATTCCGTAATTTCTCATACGTTTGCTCAAGTGACGCAACCTCGCCCCACACCTCTAGGGTATGATTTAGAGTTTGTTATGCCTAGAGGAGAGAGTTGCGTTGTAGATTGTGTGTACCCAGGATGTCCAGTGATCGTAGAGGGTGTTGCCTTGTCAGCCGATCTTATCCCGTTAGATATTGTGGACTTTAATGTGATTCTGGGCACGGATTGGTTGCACTTCTATCGTGCCAACATTGACTGTTACGGGAAAGTAGTTACGTTTCACCGACCTGGACTACCTGTGGTTACTTTCGTGGGTGAGCAGAGTGGGGTGAGACATGGCGTTATCTCAGCTTTGCGAGCGAAAAAGTTATTGTCTAAAGGTTGCCAGGGGTACCTAGCACATGTGGTGCTAGATGAGGCTGTTACTAGCAGAGTGGAGGATGTGAGAGTGGTCAGACACTTCCCTGATGTTTTTCCCGAGGATTTACCTGGTTTACCCCCAGATCGAGACGTAGAGTTCACTATTGAATTACTTCCAGGTACTAATCCCATTTCTTTAACTCCTTATCGTATGGCTCCCGCGGAGTTAAGAGAATTGAAGGTTCAGCTGCAGGAGTTAGTGGATAAGGGATTTATCCAGCCTAGTACTTCGCCTTGGGGTGCTCCAGTGTTGTTTGTGAAGAAAAAGGATGGAACTTTGAGGCTGTGCATCGACTACAGGCAACTCAATCGGGTGACGATTAAAAACCGTTATCCATTACCTCGTATCGATGATTTGTTCGATCAGCTGAGATGCTTGTGTGTTCTCTAAGATAGACTTGAGGTCTGGTTACTATCAGCTGAAGATCAGTAGGGATGATGTCCTTAAGACGGCGTTCAGGACTCGTTATGGTCATTACGAGTTTCTGGTTATGCCATTTGGGTTGACGAATGCACTAGCCGCCTTTATGGATTTGATGAACCGAGTATTCCAGCCTTACTTGGATAGATTTGTCATTGTCTTCATTGACGATATTCTGGTGTATTCTAAGTCGAAAGCGGAGCATGTTCGACATCTTACTTTAGTGTTGAAGCGGTTGAGGGAACACCAGCTATATGCTAAGTTTAGCAAGTGCCAGTTCTGGTTAGACCAAGTTGCGTTCTTGGGGCACGTCATTTCTGCTCAGGGTATTTTGGTTGATCCTCAGAAGATTGCAGCGGTAGAGAGTTGGGAGCAACCGCGAACCGTCACCGAGGTGAGAAGTTTTCTTGGCTTGGCGGGGTATTATCGGAGATTCGTTAAGGATTTTTTAGTGATTGCCTTGCCACTGACGAGGTTAACGAGGAAGTATGTTAAATTTGAGTGGGATGATAGGTGTGAGCAGAGTTTCCAGCAGTTAAAGCATTGTCTCACTCATGCACCTGTTTTGGCACTCCCAGATGATAGTGGTGATTTCGAGGTTTTTAGCGATGCTTCCTTGAATGGTCTGGGATGTGTATTGATGCAGCATGGTAGGGTGATTGCTTATGCTTCACGGCAGTTGAAACCTCATGAGTCGAATTACCCTACACATGATTTGGAGTTGGCTGCTATCATCTTTGCGTTGAAGTTGTGGAGACACTATCTTTTTGGAGAGAAGTGTAGAATCTTTACGGATCACAAGAGCCTCCAATATCTTTTTACTCAGAAGGAGCTTAATCTTCGCCAGCGGAGGTGGTTGGAGTTGCTCAGCGATTACGATTGCACGATTGATTATCATCCTGGTCGTGCGAACGTAGTGGCTGATGCACTTAGCAGGAAGTCTCAGGGTCGCATTAATGCATTGTACGCTAGTCGTATTCCTCTTTTGGCGGACTTGCGTGCTACGGGAGTAAGGTTAGAAGCGGAAGACCGAGATGTGGCTCTACTTGCTAATTTTCAAGTTAGGCCAATACTTGTTGATTGGGTGCTTGAGGTTCAGGTAGCTGATCAGGAGACTCAAGAACTTATTCAAGCTAGAGAGCAAGGAAGGAGGCGAGACCTCAGAGTTCGTGATTCAGATGGCATGTTGATGCTAAAGGGTAGAATGTTCGTGCCTAATAGTGTGGAGTTGAAGAAAGAAATTCTCGATGAAGCATATATCTCGGCTTATGCCATGCATCTAGGAGCTACTAAAATGTATCATACCATTCAACCGTTTTATTATTGGCCGGGTATGAAGAGGGAGATAGCCGAGTATGTGAGCAGATGTGCTGTTTGTCAGCAAGTTAAAGCAGAAAGAAAGAAGCCGTTTGGGTTGTTGCAGCCACTTCCCGTTCCGGAGTGGAAATGGGAAAATATCACCATGGATTTTGTGTACAAGCTCCCGCGTACACATAATGGCTTTGACGGCATTTGGGTGATCGTTGATCGACTCACTAAGTCGGCTCATTTTATTCTAGTGAGAGAGAAGTATTCTTTGAGCCGTTTAGCGGAGTTATTCATCTCGAAGGTTGTGAAGTATCATGGTGTCCTTGTGACTATTGTCTCGGATCGTGATCCACGATTTACATCGAAGTTTTGGGTGCCTTTTCAGGAAGCTTTGGGCACGAGATTACTTTACAGTACGATGTATCATCCACAGACAGACGGACAGTCAGAGAGAACTATTCAGACTTTGGAGGATATGCTGCGAGCTTCGGTGTTGCAGTTTGGTGACGCTTGGCACCAGCGGTTGGATTTAATGGAATTTGCCTACAACAATAGTTTTCATTCGAGCATTGGCATGGCGCCATTTGAGGCCTTGTATGGCAGAGCTTGTCGCACACCGTTGTGTTGGTCAGAGGTTGGCGAGAGAGTCTTAGTAGGTCCAGAGATTGTCGAGGAGACTACTCTGAATGTTCAGGTAATCAAGTCTAACCTGAAAGCAGCTCAGGACAGGCAGAAGAGTTTAGCGGATCGGCATGCTACGGACAGAACATATGAGGTCGGAGATTGGGTATTTCTGAAGCTTTCACCGTGGAGAGGTGTTGTGCGGTTCGGAAAGAAGGGGAAATTAAGTCCCAGGTACATCGGACCATACGTGGTCACAGAACGAGTTGGTGAGGTAGCTTACAGGTTGGAGTTGCCTCCGGAGTTGGCTAGAGTGCATAATGTTTTTCACGTGTCTATGCTCTGACACTATGTTGCTGATCCATCTCATGTGATACCTCCTCAACCGTTAGAGATTAACCCAGATTTGACGTATGACGAAGAACCGGTGACGATCATTGATTGGAAAGAGAAGGTTCTGAGGAACAAGACGGTGAATTTGGTGAAAGTTTTGTGGAGGAATCATTCAGTTGAGGAAGCTACGTGGGAGACAGAAGATCGGATGAGGGATTTGTATCCTCGATTGTTCTTCGACTACTAGGGGTTGTTACTTAGTTGTTTTGAATTTCGGGACGAAATTCTTTTAAGGTGGGAAGGTTGTGACATCCCGTCCCGGGATTACTAGAACGCACGTGTGAAATTACTTTATTGCCCCTAGTTCGTTTTTGTCACGTTGTGGGTTGTTTGGTGTGTTGTGGCATGTGTTTGGAACCTCACACACTCCCACACACACACAGACACTGCCTTCTCTCTCTCCCTCTGTCTTTTCTCTCTCCCCCGAGTCCTCTATCCTTCTTCTTCTTCCTAAAACGTACGGACCAACACACACCCACTCGAATGTTCACAGATCGAGGAAACCAAGGACATATTTGAGCTAGTGAGGTCGAGGCAAGCTCAGCCATACCCTTTTCAGGTGAGAAATCCTTCGTTTTCACGTCGTTTCGACAATGGCCGATTCGAGTACTGTTCATGCAAAAGTTATACACTGAGTTTTTGGGATTTCTGAGCTTGTAGTTGTGTTTGTGAGGTTCCCAGGAGCTTAGGAGTGGCTCGTTGGTTGAATTTGGACGTCAGGATCGTTGGATGTGGAGTTGGCCGAGTTTTGGAGATTTGGATAGGTATAATCTCTTAATTTTAGGCCTTAAAACTTGTTGGGACATGTTCTACTAGCTCTAGGGTTGATTTTGGTGCAAGAAACGTGGAAAAAGGTGGAAAAACGAGCGAGATATCGCGATTTGCAGGTTTTCCGGCGACGGTGCCGGCGACGGCGTCGGGGACTGGCCGAGAAGAAGCAGGAATATTCCGTTAAGTTTAACGGAATATTCCTAACGGCAGGGGTTAAGTTTAACGGAATATTCTGTCAGTTTAACGGAATATTCCTGACGGCGTCTGTTGACACCGTCAGTGTGCCTGGCACGTGGCCGCGCGTGGGGGCGCGTGGGTTCGTGCCTGTTCTGGCGCGTGGGGGCACGTGCGGGGTCCAAAAATTATTTTAAAAATATAGTTGTGATCCTGAGGTTGTGTAGAGCACGTTGGTATATTCATTTGTCTATTTTGAGCAATGTATGAGAAGTTATTACGAGAAATGGGTTATGTGCTTTAAAGTTAACGTTTTTATAGTTGTTTCGCATTTAGGTGACACGTACCTCGAGGGCGAGCGTGCACACGCGAGACAGGGGGGCTACGACCCTTCTACATACCAGTGAGTGGGCTTTTGTTTTCCGTATATACCTATATACATTTATATTCCCAGAAATTGATTAAAAAGGGTTATTTACATTATGCCATGCACCTTATTATTATCGTTTACGCATCATTGCATGCATTATTAGTGGCATACATATACATATGCATATTAGGTGCCGTGGACGCACAAGTAAGTGCCAGGTGAGGGTTATTCACGTTTATGTTTCAGTAGTGGTTTGAGATGCCTAGAGAGCTCATAACCTGCACCCCCGGTGTTAGTGCTCCCGCCCAGAGTAGGGCACAGTCCTTCACGTGATGTTCACCTCCCGCACCACACGCTCAGCTTGGATCCAAGTTAGGTGCATAGGCCTGTCGTACAGACCACATTAGGTGGTTCCGACTCGTAGGTGACTCGCGATTATTCGAACAGTCTTCACGTGATCGTAGAACTAGAGCGTATATATATGTTACACCCAGGCCTGTCGTACAGACCACCTTTAGTGGTTCCGACTCGTGGGCAGGTTCAGTTATAGAGTTGAGATTTGAGCTCTAGATGCAGCCGTACATGTCACGTTAGGTGACTCCGGCTGCCAGATGTTATGATGGGATATGATGTATACCTGGGCACTTACATTCATTATGAGGCTTTGGCATGGCATATTCTTGAGCATGAATGATATACCCTTGAGCATGTTTGGCATATTTATACATACGTTTATATGTTTATTTTCTAGGAAGTATACAGGTTTTACGGCGAGGGGTTAGAATGTATTTTGCTAAATGGTTTTCAAAAAGCTTTGTTTTTGCCCACTCACGCTTTTGTTTTGCGCCCCTCCAGGTTCTAGTTGCTTAGCCGTTGCGGTGGTTTCCCTTGAGAGCTTTCCGGCGTTCTGACAGACACTCCACATTGTAGGGTCGCCTTCGGGCGTACTACTGTTGTCGTTTTTGTTTGGGCTGCTATAGACCTGCTCTGAAATTGTATCTCACTTACTAGCACTTATTTTAGTACTTTGTATGCTAGTTTCTAATTATTCGTACTTTTATATTACTACCCTATTAGCTTCCGCACGTGCACATGGCTACGTCACCTTCGTGTGACGGCCAGCACGCTCCGATCTCGGTCGGGGTGTGTCAGTCTATGTATCAAAACATCCCTTGCCATTTACTCATTATTGTGTAATCATATACGATCGTTGACTAGTAGAATATGCATGTTTTAAACATGGTGTCGGTCGGTTGAATTATTCCTATGTATACATGTTTATGACTCTTTGGCTTCTTATCTGTGGACTCATTTTTCAGGAATGAAGTGGCATTATATTATCATATAAACCTCGTAATCATAACCATTCATTTTTATTATTATTATTATCTAAAGATGATTTCTACAACAATTTTTAAAAAAATGACCTCTACAAAAGTTCATTGGAGATGGAAACTGTTTAGCTATCTATAGAAATCAAAGAATTCATTTAATATGAAACCATTTAGTTATTCAAATGAATAAAAAAAAATTGATGTTTTATCGAAAAATGGTTTTACTAGTGACCATAATTGTCACTTTGTTCAAACACATATAGACAGGTAGATTTGGCATTTCAGTTGTGTTTTATGTGTTCGTGTCGTTTTCGTGATGATAGTTTAACGGGTCATGTCATGTAACACCCGTTAAAATAAACGGGTAAAATGATCAAACTTGTATCGATCCGTTAATATTAATAAGGGATAATATGACTCGACCTATTACCCACTAAAGAAAATATATTTTAAATCAATAAATAATCAAATGAACAACATAATACTAAATTAGTATCCACATACCACATTGTCACATAAATATTATTTCTAAACGTAGAAACATTTTGTCTTTGAAGTATTACACTCCCCAAAATAAGAGCCTAATAAAAAAAAATATGAGTACATTACTACAAAATAGTCTTTTAATTAATCTAGAAGTGTAAAAATATATATAAAAAAAAAATTATAAACGCTCATAATGACAAGATCTACAAGTTTTGTGAAGAGGTCAACTCTGAAACTCGCTACTATAATCCCATAAACCTTAGATTTAAATTTAACTATTGATTGTCATTTACGTTTACGTTTACACTCCATTCTTCTCACTGAATTTCGTTCTTTCAGATTTTCTTTTTTGATAACATGATCTTTTAGCAGATGCAAAAAAATGAATAGTTTGGATCGTTGATATCACGTTTAGTTTTTTACGGTTAGTGAAAATATTGCTCATAATTTATAAAGACTCTAGAAACTAGATAACATCGATTCACATTTCAGTTAATTGTAAACACAGAAATATGATATACATCAACAATCCGAATTGTTCATTTTTCTCCATTAGGTAAAAGATCATACTTTCAAAAAAAGAAAATTTGAAAAATGAAATCCGGTTATAAAAATAGAGCATAAACAACAATCGACAGTTAAATATAAATCTAGGGTTCATGGATTATGGTGCCAGATTTTGGAGTGGAGCCTTTCGTCAAAGTTGTAAAGTTTGTCATTAAGAGCGATTATTTTTTTTTAACATTTTTCACACATCTACATTAATAATTATGAATTTTTATAAATTTTGCACTCAAAAAAAAAAAAAAACTATTTATGAGGGTTTGGAGGGTTTTAAAAATCTAAAACTACGATGTAATTATTGTCTAAGCGCAGGATGCAATCATGAACATTTATATATTCTTCACATTTTTCAATTTGTTCATTAACTATTATGAATTTTTAACGAATCATCTACATAAAGTTCCAAAGAGGGAGTTCTGGGGCACTTCTTGGGAATCTGCAATACTCAATGTATCTTGGGCTGCCATAGTGAATTCTGCTATGAAGTTTGCTAGTGTCTGGGGTCTGATCGAAGCTCTAGGTTGATAGTTGATCTTGCGTTGCCCTAACTTAATGGCTCATTTGGTAACTCTAGATGACGTATCGAGATTGTGCAGGATGAATCCCAAGGGATACCCCGTCATTTAGATTACTCTGAATAATTGGAAGTACGGTTGAAGTTTCCAAGCTACAGTAACCAATGCAAGGATGAACTTTTCCATCTTCTGGTATCTAGGCTCTAGTTTGAGAAGAGTTTTTGATAGATAGTACATCGGTTTCTGCTCCCTCGAGTTTTCTCGAACCAAAGATGCATTAACTGTGCAATTTGACACCGCCAAATACAGGTACAAGTCTTCTCTGTCGACCATCTTGGACACTAGTAGGGGGTGAACAGTTATTCTTTTAATTTTGTAAAAGCCTCTTCCCACTCATCTATCCATAGCAGGTTTTTACTTTTCTTTATTATGGAGAAGAAAGGCTTACACTTATGGGTGGACTGTGAGAGGAATCAACTGAGGGCTGCCGCTCTTCCTGTCAAGCTTTTTTTCTCTTTAACGGTTTTGGGCTACTTCATCTCCATGATTGCCCTAATCTTATCTAGGTTGGCTTCGATTCCGTGTTTAGTACCAGGTAGCCTGATGTTACTCCGAATATGCATTTCTTCAAATTTAACTTCAAGTTGTACTTCCAGAGTAGGTCGAACGAGTCCTGGAGGCAGGTCAAGTAGTCTTTCTTCTCTTTGCTCTTGATGACCATGTCTTCTATGTAAACTTCCATCGTTTCTCTAATCTTTTCTTTGAAAATTCGATTGACAAGCCTTTGATAGGTTACTTGTGCATTTTGAAGAATAGAGGACATGACTTTGTAACAATACGTACCTCAATCAATAACAAAGGAAGTTGCTTTCATGTCCGGCTCATGCATTTTTATTTGATTGTATCCGGAGTAAATGTCCATGAAGCTCAGCAGCTCGTGGTTGCAGTTGAATCTACCAATACGTCGATCCGTGGGAAAGGATACAAATATTTAGGACACGTCTTATTTAAATCTGTGAAGTCCACACACACCTTTCATTTTTTGTTCTTCTTATGTACCAAAACAACATTGGCTACCCAGTCCGGATGGTGCACTTCGTCGATGAAGTTGGTGTCATTGAGCTTGTCGATCTCGGCTACTATGATCTTGCTTTGTTTGGTCTTGTGGTTTCGCTTACGCTGGATAACTAGTCTGGCAGTTAGGTCTAGGTGGAAGTGATGACAAATCACAAAAAGGTCAATTTCGGGCATTGCTTCTACGAACCAGGCAAACACGTCTTTGTTGGTCTATAAGAAGTTAGAGAGTAATTCATTCTCTCGATTGGTCAACTTTGATCTTATGTTGGCTTTTCGCTCTGGCTTTCAGGACCAAGGCTGATGTACACAGCGTCTTTATCAGTCTTTGTCTCTTGTCTTTTTTGGGGGTTAAGATGTATGTCAAAGTCCTTGTAACTTGTCTGTTGACCCCCGGGCTATGATTGGTATGCTGACTCATTCACAGGAGCAATAGAGCTCCATTCTTCCTTTCAAATCATGTTCATGTTTTCGACAGTGCAATAGCATGTCGTTGCTTGGTCTCATTGTACTTCTTTTACTCCATTTGGAGCAGGGTAATGAAGCAACAGATGGTAGTTTGATGGCACAACTCTCATCTTTTACAGCCAGTTCTAACCAAGAATGGTGTTGTGGGGAGCTTGTTAATCCATAATGTGGAATGTCACCAGATGGTTGGAGAGTTCTGCCTGAACTACCAACTTCATTGTTCCTAGAGACCAGACGGGGGCCACATTAAAGGTGTGGAAGGTGGTACTTCCCTTGTTGATGCAATCATGAATGCCCACCTTTTCGACAACGTCATTGAAGATGACATCTACTCCTGATCCATTATCTACTAAGACACAGCTGACCAAGGCGTTAGAAATTTGTATTTTGATGACAAAGGTGTTGTCATGGGGAAGGTGAACATCTTCTAAGTCTCAATCAAAGAACATTAAGATGTTAGAGCCGATGGTTAGTGGTTCATTGATTGAAGCCACCATTCGAGGCTTCTTGCATGCCACCTTCCTTTATTTTTAGTTCTTTTTCATATTCGTTGTATATGCAATTGACTCTGGGGAATGTCCCTTCTCCGAAATGTTGGGCAGGGTAAAGACCTTGAAGCCTTCTAGATTTTCTACATTGTGTTTCGGGAGGAGATCATTAGGGCAATGCATCATGACTCAAATCAACAATTTATGTTGAGATCTAGGCGGACATTGCTTGGACTGGTGCCTCTTTAAAATGTGAGACGGTGTTTTTCAAGTAGTGGGAAAAGCTTTTCGACAGTCAAGTTAGTAAGCAAATATGAGACTTAAGTAGTGGGGAAGATAATTAGAGTGCGATGAATGCGTTACCAAAGACGAATCCTATAAGGGTTACATATACCAGCTGGGAGAGAAACCTTTTTAGGATAAATTCTTGTTCTAAGTCGGGAGAATCCTAGAAGATATCTAGAAATTGATATTTTATCATCTTTAGGAGTGTGATTACATGCGATGCACTCCAATTTCTAGATTGTAGGAAATCCAAGACATATAGAGATCTGACTAATTTCATACGAGATGAGGCCCCGTGTCTTGTGGAACAAGCTTGGTCATTCTCAACAAAGTCACTTTGGCTTTGCCCACTACTCCGGAACAGGATGATGATGGCATCACTGTTCCGTTAATCCAGCTTTGCTCAGAGCTATTGAGTCCATAAGTGGATTTTCGAGATAACACTATTCTGATCAACCTTACTCCGACCCTTATGAAATTTGATCAAACGGTTACAAACAAGGAGCCCCTTTAAAAGTTATAATAATTACAGTCATTGGATCAAATTTTAATGGTCCAGATCCTTTACTCAGAAAGCTTGGCCTCCTAAGCTCAGAACTGGATCTGGCTCCACCTGAAAAACCTTAGTGGCGGAGAATTTTGCCACCTAAAGTCCTTTTTCGGGCAAATTGGTAGTTAATAATAAGAATACACATGTCAGCATCATGTGGTGCATCCGGTACACATAATTTTGTGTTCCATGGTAATCAAGAAGCAGAATTTTGCCACGTAAGACATTTGGTCCCACCAAATGAAAGTAGGTGCTGCACGGCAAGCACTGGACAAAAACTCTTTCCTAAGTCCAGACTGTGTTACTTCCAATTCTCCATGTTCCCCAATTCCGAATCCTTCCTCGCACAATCCTCTCAAGCAAGCAGGCCCTCTCTCATTCCCCAGGCAAGCTAACGGCTAATCTCTCTCTCTCTCTCTCTCTCTTTCTTCGCGATCATACTTTTCTCACTCTGTGGTGGTATTTGCAGGGAGGTTCTGCGTTCTGCGTTCAAGATCCGATCTCAGACCCCTAAAAGCACTCAAATCCGTTTGATCTCCCGGTCCATTCATGCGCTGAGGCGAAATTAAATCTCGCACAAATATGGGCATTTTGTTCACTAAAATGTTCTCTTCCCTATTTGGGAACAAGGAAGCTCGGATCCTCGTCCTCGGATTGGACAATGCTGGCAAAACTACCATTCTCTGTGCGATTTCAATCATTCTACTCTTACCCTTTTTCGTTTTTTCGATTTTGTCAAGTGGGTTTGTGTAAATTTTGGCTGATTTCTGACTTGTTTTGGGGTTTTCGCAGATCGTCTCCAGATGGGGGAAGTTGTCTCCACGATTCCAAGTTGGTATTTCTTTTCGTTTCTTCGGGTTCGGTAGTTTATGGGTTGTATTTGATTTTCTTTTTCGGTTGCTCACAAATTATGAGAAGATGATGAAAATTTGAAGGTTTGATAGTTCGTGTTGATGTAACCAGTCAATGTACTGTTTAAATGGTAGCCTAGCGAGTTGTGCAGCTTATCGTGTTCTTCGAATTGGAAATCAGATTATTTTGCTGAATCAGCTCTTTTACTTGGATGCAGCCATTGGATTTAATGTTGAGACAGTGCAGTATAACAACATCAAGTTCCAAGTCTGGGATCTCGGTATGCCCATATGTACCTTATTTGTATCTTCAGTTGGCACGATATGAGATATGCTACTTTGATACCATATTGTACGAGAGCAATGCCTTGCTTAAGAGTTTACCTTAAGTCAGAAATTAGATGTGCTTTAATTTGATTAGTTTTGTATAGTCAGCATGAATTTTAGGGGGAAAACTCCCTAAGGCGAAAAAGTTGGATACGTATCTTAATAACCTTATTAGGTCTTGTCATCATAACGGTTGTAATTTGAATACCTTGTGGATCAGAGAACCAGATCCATATCCAAATCAGTAGGGTTTAAACGTTTAGTCATGTTCGATTTAGATTGAACTTGTTGACCTATTCCAAATGACTTATGAGAAGCTGATTTCAGTTTGTTGGAAATGGAATCAACACACTAGTATGTACACTGTTAAGGAGATGGTTTTGATGTGGTGCACAACTTTATATTCTACCTAGGTGATTGATACAAGCTTGAGGTTGGTTTGTTCCTTGAATTAACCAACCAGATTGAAAGTCAGTGTTGCTTGAACTCAAGTTATTCATGACTGGATTGGATCCTTTGTAACTATATAAAATGGATGCTTTTATTGTGCATGTTTTGAATGTGTTTAACTTTGCTTTTTGGTTTTTGTGGCTCAAGTGGAGTTTGTATTCAAGTACAGAATTATTTTTAATTTATTGTATGTTATTGAATTTTCTTTTAAGGAGGCAGTATACTATGATCATGATCTTTTGGCTTTAAACCTTTGCCTTTCATGACTACTGGTGCATTGTTGTAATTTTTGGGAGCAATGTTGGCATGTATTTCCTTCTGGATAATGGAAAATAGATCTTAAAGCTCTTACATCTTTTTCCACTATTTATATGAGGTTTTAATTTTTCGTATGATGGATAATAACTTTTAAAGCTCAAGTTATGGACTCATGTGAGTTTCTTGATAAAATAAGAGAAGTCACATTTTTGTGTTCTGATAAATTTGTTTTTGTTTGCTTATATAGGTGGACAGACAAGTATCAGGTATTGTTTCTTTGACTAAATGGTCTTTTAATATGTTTGGATATTTAGTAAACTTTTCTGTATTTAGTCCAATAGAAGTAGAAGTTTTAATACTTTGCAATCTGATGTGCTGAATAAATCTTGATTAGTGCGTCTGTTTTAATATTGTTATAGTGAATCTTCATGGAGGATTAGAAGAAAAATATCACAAATGGAATATGTACTTGTGTTAGAAAAATATTACATGAGTAGGATTTATTGTCAGAACCCTATATAAGCTTTGATTGATTGATGTTTCACTATAAATGTAGTTCTGTGTTTTATGATTATCAATTGGTATCCATTTACTGGGTGTTTCAATATCACTTTGATTGTTCTGTATGCCTGAATTCATTGTGTAAATATTCCTTTATTTTTTTTGATTTTTTTTAATGGATGCCATTAGTTTCCAAGTAAATTCATGTTGAGATATAATTTCTCAAGCCAAGTTAATCTAATCTAATCTAAGAGTGCTTTAGTGTCAACTACACACTGTTAGAAACTTCATGCAAATTACGTAATTATTCTTAAACAATAGGACTTTGCCACTGAATACGAGGGATACATGATGATAGTAGCCTTTTCATTTTTAGCTTGAAACCAGACTAAGTTTTACGATAAAAAAGAGATGCGTATTTATTAGCATGGCAGCTTTATATAAAAATAACTTGGCTGGGTCTCCTGGATTAGCAGTATGGATAACAGTTGTAAGGGTTAGGTCAAGGTTTGTTTTTCATCTTTTCCTTTTGAATTGCTTACCCATAAAGAAAGTATCGATAGGATGTGACACTTGATGATTAGAAATTTTAATGAAATTTTTCATATGGTGCCCATCTTGATCATACTAATATGTGGTAATGAAACTCTGTTTGTTGACTTTTGAGGTATGTGTACTGTTGGGTCACTTTGAGTATCTTTTGGTCTGTCACTCCGATTTCTAAGTTAACAATAAGCTCATTGGACTCTATATTGTTTTGTGCCACAGACCGTATTGGAGATGTTATTTTCCAAATACTCAGGCCATAATCTATGTTGTTGATTCTAGTGACACCGATAGGCTGATAATCGCCAAGGACGAGTTTCATGCAATACTTGAGGTAACTTCTTGTTGGCATGCATTTGAATATTCAAAGTAAATTTTTGGAATGTATAGAATTGGCCTTTTTGGTCGTAAATTTTTTAATATTCTACCTTCCATATTGTTGTCAGTGCTTTGTTGCTGTAAATGTAAATATAAGGAAAGAGAAATTGATATAAGAATTTTTGTTAAGAGGGGATATAAATAGATCTATTTCTATTTTCTGGGAATCTTAATAATAAAGTGGAAATTCTTTTTAGTACGAGAAACTTCTGTTAATGTCTAACTCTTGGCCTTGGATGTTTGTGATTCCATAATTCTACTCTCTTTTTCTGACTCCCTGGAGTTTGGCTTTTACTCATTGGTTGTGTAGGTTATTTGATAGTGATTTTATTGCTTTTGAGCCCTTTGGCAGGAGGAAGAGTTGAAAGGTGCAGTTGTTCTCATTTTTGCCAATAAGCAGGTTAGTGGAATTTCCTGTTAAATTTGCATGGTTCGGTGAAAAACTGCTGTTTAATCATTTAATAATATTCCTGTGTATGCGGACCACAGTATAAAGAGACAATGTTAAAACAATAAGAAAAAGAAAAATGTCATTTGTTAGAAAACTTTGAGAGGGAACCAGCTCTTACATTCCAAGTTCAGTTTCATATCTTTATATAGGCCTTTCAAATATAATTTTTCAATCAATTTTGCTTTTCTTTGTGATCCTTTTTATATTTTCATTTGTGTTATTAGGATCTTCCCGGTGCTCTTGATGATGCTGCAATAACCGAGGCTTTGGAGTTGCACAAGATAAAAAATCGCCAGTGGGCTATTTTTAAAACTTCTGCCATAAAAGGGGAAGGTCTATTTGAGGGCTTAGACTGGTATGCGTTACTAATCATCAAATTTTCTGTAGTTCCAGTTAGTAAAAGAACATTCCGTTTCAATTGTGAAATTTCTAGTATAGCTAAAAGTGGTGGATATGTTTTCTCTGTAGTTACATCTGTTTTACACATTTATGTATCCTAGGAATTTCCAACGGTTTTAAAACTGGATGAGATTGAGCTAACAATTTAACTGGATAAGATTGAGCTAACAATTTATCTGGGTAAGATTGAGCAAATATTATTGCCTGTTGCCTTGACTTCCCTTGTGAAGAGCAAAGGGCAAAAGGTCGGGGAAAACTGTTGAGTTATATGCTCAGTTGACCTCAGTCCATTATTAGAAGCCACGTCCCAAAAAGCATTTGTTGGTACTTTAGTAGTCAACATGGTGTTTATAATGATAATAACCATGAGTATCATGCAGAAATCAAGCTCGTAGAACGAATTGATAATTTCAGAGTTGAATCTTCAACGATGCTAGATTAAAATTGGCCCTACAACTGCTCAGCTGCTAGAAACAAAAACTGAGTACTAGTAGTTTTCACATTTGTAGTATACATACATAATATTAACTATGTACACTTAGTACCATTGTCCCCATTAACGTCGTAGAAATTTCAAGAGTCCAGCAGCAAGTCAATAGGATCCTTTATTCATTAATTCCTTTCTGAAACTGACTCTAATTTTGGTTCCTGCTTGATATTCATTCTGTTGGAGATTTGCTATTGGGAATTGTTATTAGCATTAAAGTCATCATGCACTCCTACGTCCTTTATTTTCTTACACTGGGGAGGAGTGCATGACGACTTTTATGATTGCCAATAACAGTTATTTTTCTTTTTGAACAACATGCAGTGCTGTTGGGGGCATTTATTTCATAATATTTTGTTTTTGAGTGTGCATGAATGTACTTTAAGACTTTGTACAGTTAGAAGTGATGATGAATTTTCAAGTTCTTCATAGTTTTCAATTTTTTTTGTTTTTAACTTCAACCATGGTTTCTGAAGTAGAGTGGAACAATATACTTGTTAATGTAGGTTGAGTAACACACTCAAGTCTGGAGGTGGCTAATTCATTGGGTTTGGGAAATCAAAGTTTACTTCTGCGTAGCCAGGTCGGAATTTGGGAGGAACGACGTTCTGATAGAAAATTTCATTCAGGAGTGCAGTTATGTCAATTGTCCTTCACCGATTTTTTCTGTTCCCATTTTATAGTAAACGACTGTTATACATGTAAAAAGTTTCCGTCATAGATATGATCGTTTGGCTCGTATTTTTGTAATTTTCATGTTCTCTGCTTTATATCAGTTATGCTAGATTTTGTTTTGCTTGTGTTTTTCTGTGGTTGGGGTAACGAAAAATTTCTATCCTTTTACGTGAAAGTTGACCAATATTGTCTGTCGCCTTCGGATGGTTTATCTGTCACTTGGTGAGCCATAACTTTAAGAAAAAACTTTCTGCGTTCTCACCATTGTATATTTTGGGGCTGTCATAGTTCAGAGAGTAAATTACAAGTTTCAGTGGTTGATATTTGACGTTGGAGTATTTTCATGTAGGTTTTAATCCCTTCTAGTTGATCTTGTTTATCGTCTTCGGTTTATGCAAACTTATGAGATGATGGTATGCGAATATATGAACAATAAATAACCATGTGCCGCAAACAATCACAATGATTTTAGTGAGGTTCGACGAACTTTGCTTCCTCTTGAGATGCACCATGGAGAATAACAACTCGGTTATAATTGCTTATTAAAAACCCTTATGCTAAACACCAAAATCATGCTTTAGATTTCTCTGCCCTTGTATTCTCTCCGTTGTTCGTGCAAATAAACAACCCTCAAAAGGAAAATTTTTGATGAACCTAGGTCATTAAGCCACATAATGCATGCATTTAACGATTAAATGGTTGAAGCATGCTTGTATGCATTTTAAAACGAAACTTAAACCATGAAATTTAAAGCCTAGTAGTGGTGGTGAACCAAGACTTAACTCAAATCACAAAGAGAGTTGAGAAACTTTATACCTTAGAATCACAAAGAGAGTTGAGAAATTTTATAACTTTGAATCACTAAGAGAGTTGAATTTTATACCTTTGAAGCACCTCTTTGCTTTGCAAAGGTTATTCACCCATGAGAGGGCCTTCAATCCTTTGCATCCTTACTCCTTGGCTCCATGGATATGGATGGAAGAAAGTTGCTTCTTGGCTCCTTGTCTTATTTGATTTGAATGGAAGAATAGATTCTCCAAAAGCCACCAAAGTTGTTTTGACACCAATGATGTGGAAGGAAGAAGATGAGTAGTATGAGAGGAAGGAAATGCTAGTTTGCTTCTCCCATATGTCCAGCCTCTCTTGAGAGAAAGAGAGAGCTTGTGTTCTCATATCTTTCCTCAAAGAAACCCTAAAGAGGTTAAGGTTACAAAGTTGCCTTTATACCTCTTTTCAAGTGAGTGGCAAACTTGTAGCATGGACAATTTTGAGATTGTCTTTGGGTTAATTCCTATCTAATTTTAGTTGTCATACAACTTCAATTCAATGCGCCTTGTGGACGAAACTTAATTAAAGCCTGATACAAACCTTTCGTATGATTAATAAACATATTAATCAATCCTTGCCATATGCAATTGAACTATTTGATTATCCTTGCTCATCATCGTTATATCTTTCAATAACTACCTTACACAGTGTGCGATAAATTATGTTCATTTTAGTGAGGCAGTGGGCAACAAGAACTCTTACTGATCGGTTGTGAATGGAAACTTACTCTCAATTCTCCCTTTAGTGAGGGGCTTCCACAAAAACCAAGAGTAGCAGCTAGCAGTTTGTCATTGCGGAACCTGGCAATGGTTGCAAAACACTTCATCGAGTACGTCATATAGGCCTTGGAGATGCCACCCATTCGAGTCATGTTGGCAATGTAGTGGAAAAGATGAAGACTCTTGAGTGGCAAAAAGACAAAACTCCAAAATAGTCGTTTGACGGAACCACCGTCCTCAGCTAGGAAAGCCTGCGGTACGCCTTGGTCAAAACCGAACTGTCGTCTCACTCGGAGATGAGCATAAATTGCACTCCTTTCCTCACCATTCTTTCCAAGGGACGGTACCAACGAGGCCAATAACGCCAATAATTTCTCAGTGAGGGAAGGGAAATCTAAATTCTCGGACAAAGGAATCAAAGTCATACTAGGACCATCACCATAAACGACATCAGTATAAAACATCACCGGCTTGAAGCCTTCAGGGATTGCTGTGTAAGGACGGAAAACGAAGGTGCTCATGTCATCCAGATACTCCAGGAGGTCTTGCTTCCTTCCTGGGATCTTACTGAACCAACGACTTGCTAACGAAAGTCTCTCAAGCAAATAAGGGGACGAGTTAACAATAAAGCGGCTCTTAGCGGCACTTAAAGGGCAATGACTTATCTTTAACTATTTAATACGTTCCCAGAGGAAGATTTATAGAAAACAGACACATAAAAACTCTTTATCGAAGCACTACTGGTGACTTACTCCCCCAGATTGTGAATCTCATCCAACTCGTGGTATAGAAGACTGAGGAACACAAGGCACTAAAGGAACCACGTTGCCCCATGCGATCGCCAGGGCTAATAGAATCACTCGACAGTGGAAAGGTGTCCTCATTATCATATAAAATGAAGCGACCAAGCCACAAACACAACATGGATTTTCTATGTCAATTACTAACAGTTTTCTTACTCTTTTTTTTTAAAGAGGGTTCAAAATTTCACAAGATCGACATGTTTAGGGATGTATATGTTTGACCGGGGGATAAGATGACAGAGCAGCTGCATGTAAGTATATTTAATTCTTACTTTTCTTAAATTTGTAAGTAGTATACATATTAATTATTATTAATACGTTTGTGGTATTATTACAGGTGATGATGGCGGAGAAGAGCCAAGCTATTCTTCAAGAGGTCACCTCCTAGCTTTTCCCGGACACCCTGATCAATGCAGTCACTTAGCCCGATGTGGGGTTTCATATCCTCACAGAGACCTCGATCAAGGGTCGGGAAAGGCTTGTCGGCAGATAGGGAATGCCCGTCATCGGGAGAATGCGACCTCATCTTCTAGGCAAGCCAAAGGCCAGGTCACTGTGTTGACGTAGGAAGTGGCTTACCCAAAGTAGCCAGGGGTGGGCATAAAAACCGCCAAACCGGAAAACCGAATCGAACCGTGACAAAAAAAACCGTAAAAAATTGCGTTGACCAAAAAAGTCAAAACCGGAACAAAAACCGAATCGAATCGTTTCAAAAGGTTCCAGTTCCGATTTGAAAATATTAAGAACTGAAGGAACTGAACCGAACTGCTTTTAATATAAATTATTGTTTTATTATTATTTTTATATAAATAAGATATTTTTCCAAGAAGACCATGTGCATAAGCCCAATATTTTTCTTCACTTCTCTCCACCTCCTTTGTTGTTTTATCACTTTTTTCCCTCTACATTATTTTTCTTCCTCTACATTATTTTTCTCCATTCTTTTCCAGTATAGGAAATAAACTATAGGGTGGAGCAGTAAGTGGTCCGCATGAGATAGAACATTGCCAGAAATCGTCTCTAATGCCTAGAACTGTTACAATTGAGGGTTCTATTGCATTTTGGGGCACAATGTTAATGAAATTACGAGGATTATCATATAGAAACTGCCCAACGTAAAGATGGTCAAGTACAACTGGGATTCCAAGAGATGATAGGTAAGACTCTGGGCCAACGCCACTAAGTAGTAGAAGTTGAGGGGTCCCCATTGTTCCTGCACTCAATATAACTTCACCTTGATCGCGTACATATGCCCGATGAGCAATTCCTTTAGAATCCTTATATATGACTCCTGTAGCTGACAAGCCTGCATTATAAAATAGCTTATAATTAATATCAAACTCCTATAACGATGGTTCAAGTGGTAAGGAGCTTGTTCCCTTTAAGTAAGGTCTCGAGTTCGAGCCTTGTGAATGGAGAAGCCAGCATTGGGAGAGCTTGCCCCCCGAATGGGGTCCGACCCGGCTCGAGGGATTAGTCATCGCCTACGTGCAGGGCATACCCTGGATTCATCCAAAAAATAGGGTAGCTTAATTTAATCTCACGTCTAGTGTTTGGCCTTACCTTGATTCTGTTAATGGGTTAAAACAATAAATTGTTAATCTTAAAGTGCAGAATGAGAAACTTGGAGCTGTTTTAAATATCATATAGATGCAACGTACTTGATTCACTATAAGAGAAGAGAATCTTCTCTACGTTAGCATGAACTGCAACTCGCAAGTTGTCTAGGTCTCCTTTGTTAAGTAGTTCATCAGCCGCATGTCTAGTTCCACTATTGTCAAAAATTGAGCCAGTGATTCTTGTTTCAGGTACGTGATCCAAAATGAATCCATTTTCTGGTAAAACGCCAGCCTCCAAAAATGCTTTTTGTGTAACAGTTTGCCAAGCGAATGCATTTGGCTTGTACACAATAGTGTCTTCAATCCACTCATATGTCGCATTAACCAAATTGATGTCCCATTCAACTCCCGATTCACTTAGGAATGAAATGTTAGCTCTTGCGTATACGCCAGCACTGATTATGCTCGTGCCGCCAAGGATCCTTCCTCTAACAGTAGGAATGCCATCTTCCGACATGACCCTTTGAACTGGTGTCTCTCCATCATCTTCTTGCTGGAGATTATATAAACCCCTCTTGAGTCTAGACATTCGGATATGATGTAGGAAAACTTCCTCTTTCTAAAACGAGCACCGAATACTTTGATGATAAAGTTGCTGCCAATGGACACCCTGCGGTACCCCCTCCAACTACAATGTAGTCATACACTTCTTCTAGTGGAAGATCAGAGGCATTAATCACAGATTTTGAGTGGCTAAAATCTGCAAAATGGGAAGTGAGATAATTTTCTTTAGTATATAGGAAGGAAATAGGTTGCAGAATTGACAACATCTACGTGGGCATCTGTATGTTTTTTTCATTTATATAATTAATTGGGTCATTAAGAAATAGGCCTTGCATATTTAATAGTCTTACACAAAAACCCATCTATTAATTACTTCTAATTAAAACCCAACTTTTAAAGAGTGTTACTAGACCCACCGCATTATCTTATTTTCCCTCCCATGTGATAATCACAACCACAATAAAAAGTTAAAAAGGTAAAGTGTTATTTCTCCACCCATTATTATTCCCAAAATAACCTTAATATATTTTGTTTAATTTTTTTTTTTGAACAGAAAAGAATATGATTATAACATGAATTACACAACCACCCGTCACAAATGTGACTTGAAGGAAAATTATATGCTTATATAATACAAGTCTTTACAGAATTCTCAAGAAATAACTAGCAGCAAAACTTGACATTTGACTTACATTATCAGAAAATGTGTTAGTGTGTTCTTTGCATGAACTTGGAACAAAAACTAACAAAGTATTATGCAGTGCTGTCAGCGAATTTTTTGGCAATTATAGGACGAACATCATCAGATCTCATCGCAGGAACCCTGAATCCCAAACCATCAAGTACAAGATGAAATTAACAATAAAACTAAAATTTATCAATGAACACACACTGAGTAATTAAACACTACCATTACACAATCTTTATTCTATGTTCATTATGACTAAAATTCAAGGTTCTCTCATAGAGAAAAACAAGCTCTTTTTGACCGATAGATGGTGATTTTGAAGTTTTAAATCCTCCACCTAGGCATGAATCGATTTATGCAAATTTTTTTTCATTTAATTTCAATTTTTTAGGATTTAAGAGAATATTGCCTGCAAAAAAGCACCTTTCTAGCCCATGTATGTGTACGAAACAAAAAAGAAAGGAACAAGAGGTTTATGGCAATCAAGTTTTTTTATTTTTTTATTTTTTTAATTGGAAAAAGGGGGAAGGGGTGTGGGGGTTTAGGAGTTTAAGGTTGCATCCATATGCGATTCTCCATGGACTGTGCAAGCGTACTTTTTTTGTAAGGTAGCCATGCGTTTTTGTATCTCTATAGTTTATTTTCTTGACAAAAAGCTTTAATTTTTGTTGTAAAGACAATTTCTTATGAGAGTTCTTATGTGCTGAAAAATTCTTGAAAGTTTACATTGTAAATGGGAGATCTATCATACAACGATGGTAAACTTGTGTGATACTTTCCCTTCTCATATATTTTTGGTAAACATGTTTACCCATTTTTCCGTATGCATCCTCAAAAGTAGAAAAGAGTTGGCCCTTGTCATATATAATTGGTTACGTGGTATAGGTAAATTGTTTTTCATATATTTGATAAGCAAATTAATGCATATGTTCTTCTATTTTTTAATAAGATACAAATACAAAACATCAAAGTAACAAAAAATTATGAGTAACAAAAAAGTAACAAACATTTATAGAGGGAATGAAGCAAAGCGAGGAATTAAAAAAACTGTGAACATAACAAATCAAAGCCTGAAACAGGATCTGATGGATCTCGAACGATGAAAAGCCAATCCCATAGAACTCCCAACTATTGAATGAACAAACGCCTGACAGACTGGAAAAGCATTTTGAACAAGTTTGAAATAAAAGTGACAGATTGTAAAATATTTGAAACACCAATGTGAGAGATAAAAAATGTTTGAGAAGGCAATCAGTTAATGACAAATAGCATTAAATTCCACAAAATTCTACCCTAAAATTATGTTAAATATAACGGGGTATTCTTGGAAGAGAAATTATAGATAATCAAAGTCATCAAGCCAGTTAAGGAAACTTGCTTTATTGGAGCCTAGTCAATGAGTTTTTCTCATGAAAAGTAAATATGATGGGTTGAAGCGGAGAGAAAATGAGTTTTAAGGGAAAAATTCTCATTTACATAATTAATTTTACCATGTTTAGAAAGAGTGGCCAACGAGTGAACCTCTAATTGAAGATGGACAAAAAGTTGCAACACCAATGGTACAACAAACATTTTTGATTTCTCCATTTTCTGAATTCCGAAAGGCAAACGTATTCTCCTGAAAAATTCAAAACACTTCAACTGAATATAATTAATTATTTTGTTGGTGACTATATATTAACAACAAAAGGGTCATTGATTTACAACTTTTGAAGTATTTCTAACGTTGAAGTTAATAAAATAAAATAAACGATAATTGCTATATTTACAGAATTTTACACTTTACAATATAAATTATTGCACATAAGATATAATAGGAAATAAAAGGTTGGAAACTTTACGGTTTGTCAGTCTCTGTTTCCTGCAGGTACAAAGATGGACTTGGTGCGGAAGCAGCATTTGTATCCTCAAGGAAAAAAAGCTCAAACTTCTCTGAAGAACTCACTAGAATCTTGAAACCGTATGCTACTGAATGGCGAGAATTGGACGCAGTAAGCATTCTTTATCGATGTTGAGAGATTGAAATAGAATTTTCCATATTTGAATCTTTTGGAATTAGCAAGAGTTGTGTCTTCTAATGTAAAGATGCTATTCTTGCAGTCATGGAAGATATCAAATGGTTGGCCTCTTCTTTTGAATCCATAAGTTAGAAGCATATTTTTTAAAGAAGCAAATTTTGTAGGGGATGTTGTCACCTCTTGTTGGCATACGTTGCATAATTTTCATGTTTGGGTTAGCATTGTTCCTTCTGCAGCTACCAATGCTTTGTTGTTTGAATCTAAGGGCCTTGGGTGTTCCTGGGGTTTTTCCCTCTCCTAATTTTATTTATCCTCAAAAAAAAAAAAAAAAAAATGTAAAGATGTCTTTATGCATGCACAAATATTATGGAATGAACAAAAAAAAACTTTGTATGCCACGCGTAGCGCGCTGTGATGTAAAAAAGACATTTCGCAAGGTGCGTGCGAAAAGGCTAGTATATATTAAGAGGTAATTGTTGAAATTCCCCCTAAACTTGTAACCTAGTGCCAATTTACACACTCAACTTTAATTTCAGTCAATTACCCCCTAAACTTTTATTTATGGCCAAATTCCCCCTTGCCATTTAAATTTCTCACATTTTATCCATGATTCACAATAAAAATAAGATTTAAAAAAGAAAATAAAAAACCATATCTCTCTTCCTTCCCCTCTTCTACTCGATTGTAACCCTGCTCACCCACCCCAAATCTCAAACCACCAGCCACCCCCAATCTCATATCAAATTTATCCGTCTACCCTTTCCCTCAATTTCAGCCCCAGTACCAACACGCCATAACTTACTCACCCCACAACCTGTAATGGTAGGTCCTAGATTCTTGATTCAAGCCGTGATCCCTCTTCCCTTCTCCCTACGAACCCACTTTCTCGCAGCCCACCTATCGCCACACCAATAGCTCCTTGTTGTTCCCCCTCTCTCTCTCTCTCTCTCACTCTCTCTCTCTCTCTATGACTGTTTTCGAAGCCCACGCACAGGACCACACCCTCCAATGGCATGCCGCAGGTCCCAAATGTTAATTCAAAAAGGGCAAAAAATGTTTGCTTCTAAATGATGATTTTGCCCTCCAAACTAACGGAATCATGGATGAAATGTGTGATATTTAATAGAAGATGAGAATTTGGCCATAAAAGTTTAGGAGGGTAATTGGCTAAAATTTAAGTTCAAGGGGTAAATTGGTAGCATGTTACAAGTTTAGGGGGGATTTCAACAAATAGGCCTATATATTAATGCTAAGACCTATTCCAACCATGGGCTATTTGCCAAATTTCCCCCCAAAATTTCCCCCGAAACACCACCCAACCTAAGCTAAAACATTGGGCTAAAAGCCAAATGCTAAAACTGGGCCAAATTCCACCCCCCTCCATCCGCGTGGACTCGCTTGAAATTGGGCCACTCTCAGCCCACCCACTCGTGGACGCGCCCCATGGGCCTGCTTTGAATCTGCTCCTGACAGAGTGGGGATCCACTGTCAAGGCCTTGTTGGCCACTTCCCCTAAGCCTAACAGCTCTTTTCCCCATTCGACGGCCATCATTTAAGGACCGTTGGATCAACCAACGGTCCAGATTCAAATTTCATTTAAAAAAAAATGTTATTTTAAAATAAATTGAATACAACGGCTGAGATCGAATATAATCAAATCTAACAGTAAAAAAAAAGATCTAACGGCTCAAATTTAAACCCAACAGCTAAAATAATTAAAAGAAATTATTTAATTCAAAATTCACCCAAAAACTCTATAAATACCTATGTATTTGTTCAAACGTCCACACAAAACTCAATTTTCTCCTACAATTCTTCCAATTTATCTTTCTACCATTTCTTTCCATTTCCAAATTGTTCAACATGGCAAGAAAGCATATTAGAGGTCGTAATTGGACCTGTGAGGAAGATGTTGCTTAATGCTTGGCATGGGTTTCTGTTAGCGAAGATGGTGCAATTGGCACAAATCAAAATAAAAAAGTTTTTTGGGATAAAATCATTGCAAAGTTTCAAGAAAACTGCAACGGTGGTGGGCGGGATGGTGGTGGTGTTTATGATCGGTAGAAGACTATCAACAAAGCAGGCACTTTATGGAAGGGAAGCTTGGAGAGAGCCGTGGTTGGCATGCCTAGTGGAAGAAGCACCATAGAAATTGTGAGTTTTGTTCTTGATATTTAATTTGTCATGTACATAATATTAGTTTGCAACTAATTATTTTTATGTATTTTTTGCATAGGGTGACAAAGCAATGGAAATTTACAAGACAAGAGTAACACCAAAAAATCAAGTTTTTAAGTTGCAACATGCTTGGGACGTCCTCAAGGATTGTCCGAGGTGGGGAACCAATGCGGCGGATCAACAATGGGGAAAATTATTTCAACGTGAAGCCGCACAGACAAATGCTGGAGATGAAGGTGTCGATGAAATAACCCCATCTCCTTCTTTTGCAAGGCCCCGTGGAAGAGATAAGCAAAAGGAAGCAAAGAGAAAAGGGAAGTCCCAAGATCCGATGAGTGGACACTTTGCTACTAGAATTGCAAAATTAAATGAAACCCATAGTGCTCACCAAGAAGAAACAGCCAAAATGCATTTGCAAATGAAGGAAATCTTAGATAGGGAGCAAGATAGGTTTGAAATTAATTTGATGATGGAGGACCTCAGCAAATACACTCAAGAGAGGAAAAAGTTCTTACATGGTAAGCAAAATGAAATTTTGCGAAAGTCTGCCTCAAAGAGTATGTTTCAAGATGATGAATCATCTGAACCTTATATCCCAATTCAATCACAAAGTCCACCACCAAGTGAAGATGGTGGATATGATTATTAAGTTTATGTAGTGTATGAATTATGTGATTTATTAATTAAGTTTATTAATTGTTGTTCGTATTAAGTTTATGTAGTATATTAATTATGTGGTTTATGAATTATCGGTTGTATTAAGTTTATGTGGTTAATTAATTATTGTTTCTATTAATCTAGATGCCTTCAATAATTATTGTATTTATTATTCCACACTTTGATGTAGAATAGATGCCTTCAATAATTCAACCTTCATTTAGTAATTTATCCAACGTAGTAGACAAAGCACTTTGCACAAGAAGACACTTAAAATTTATTACTAGAAAATAACAACATAGTACACTTAAAATTATTACATAAATGCTTAACCAAAATCATCAACATTCACCTTCTCAGTGCCATACATGCTCAACCAAATCCTTGCGGAGTGTGTCATGACATTGAAGAGCTTGAATTCTATTTAAACATCTCATATACTCACTAAAGGTGACCTTATTCTGTCGGGTCTCATATGTGGTTGGAGCGAGATATTCAACATCTCTTGCAATGTGTTGGTTGGTCATCATCCACATCTTCATCTGAATCTTCTTCAATTTCGATGTACTCATCTTCCACAATCATGTTGTGCAAATATTATGCACGTAATCATGATTGAATGGAGGTTTTTAGTTTGCCAAAATCGTGCAGGCCCTCCAACAATGGCCTAGGAGCTTGTAGGATCCTGAACACTCTCTCTACATCCTTCCCGTAAGACTCTTGCCTATGTGAAAATAATTTCTTCTTTGCACTGTTGGGATGAGAAAAACTTTTGACAAAGGTAGACCAACTAGGATAAATACCATCAGTTAGGTAGTAACCTAGCTCATACCTATTACCATTTGTCTTGTACTGAAATTCTGGTGCCCATCAATTGACAACATCATTGAACAAAGGAGAAGACCAAAGAACGTTGATATCGTTGTTTGATCCAGGAGCACCGAAGAAAGCATGTCAAATTCATGTCGTAAGACGCCACAGCCTCGAACACGATGGTTGGCTTGTTATGACGACCCTTGAATTGGCCATCCCAAGCAGTAGGACAATTTTTCCACTCCCAATGCATACAATCGAGACTTCCTATCATGCCAGGGAAGCCTCTTTTGTCTGCCTTCCATAGAAGCCTCTTCAAGTCTTCACGATTTGGCTTGTGGAGGTATGTGGCTCCATATATGGCTTGAATTGCCTGACAGAAGCGCTTCAGGTTCTCAATAGCAATACTTTCTGCAAATAGGCAATACTTGTCAGTTGAGTCTACAAAGCACCCATTAGCTAGCATGCGAAAAGCAGATGTGAGCTTCTGATAAGGTGACAGACTTTGTCGACATACGACATCTATCTCCTTTGCAAAGTAGTGGTCATGATTGACAACTACATTCAAGATGCTTTTAAAAACTCTCTCTTCATCCAAAACCGCCTCCGAAAATCATGAGCAAGAAATCTCGAACGCTCGATGAAATAATCTTTCATCATTTGGTCATGACACTCTTCTCTATCACACTGCACAAATGAACGTCCCGTGATAGAATCACGATGACTAGATTCGCCATGGTGCTCATATTGCATAAACGAGTTTACAAGTTCAGCTTCCGCATTGATTAATTCTGCATCCTCAATCTCAATCCTTGCTTGGTATTGTGCCATTTGCATTGCCATGCTACGCCTTCTTCTATCACCCATTGATGAGATATTAAGGAATTTTAGGAAACACAAACTCTTTGAAAGTTGAAAGATTGGTGAATATAGAGGATGATTGAAGGTTGAAAGGTTGTGTGATCAACTAATATTGGACATGCGTTTACATAGAGGATGATTGATGAAAGTTGAACGGTTGGTGAAAGTTGAAACTTTGGTGTTGAACGTTTTGTGAATTGAAAGTTCAGCATTGAACGGTTGGTGAATTGAAAGTTTGGTGAGTTGAAAGATTGGTGAAAGTTGAAGGCTCGCTTTGTGGAAAAGTTAGTGATTTTTCAATATTTATCAGAATTTAAATATTTTTAGATTAAAATATTCATAAAATTAATTTATGATAGTCTACATATTTATTTATTTTTTTAACTTTAATTTAAGAAAGAAATTAGCCTAAGTTTATTCTTTAAAAATCTTAGGCTAAAATTTTAGGCCAGAAGGGTTAGTGTAGAAAAGCTGTTTCTGGGCTAAAAGCTAAATTTTTCGGGCTAAAAAATTTGGCTTTTAGCCCAAGGGTTGGAGATGGTCTAAGAGACCAAATATTTATACTATATTATTTTACTATTTCAAGTGTCAAGTGATGCCATTTGACGGTGGTTAAGGCGGGTTAAAATGCCTTTAGGCTTTCGAAGCCCCACCAAGGATTAGTCCTATCCTTTGAGGTGACCCCAGGCTTGGCTGAAAGAAATGTGGCAAATGATGCATGTAACAAAACTCCAATGAGATAAATTTATTAATTGATGTGGCATATATACATAGACAAACGATGTATAGACATATGTGAGCCTCTGTTAGCTATAGAGATCATTGGGGATTCAAAGGATTCTCTTAGATAAATACACATGCTACTGTATTTATACTAAACTTGAGAGGGTAATCCTTATTAATCGTGGATGGTATCAACAAGAGTAGGACTAATCTGCACACTTTCAACTGCACTTCGGTTCAGTGGCTCGTAACTGTGAAAGTGGAGACTTAGGAGGAAATAAATTAGCAAAAGACAGTCTCAACAAAGAGAAGGAAGGATGAAGTTCTGCTACAGACAAACCACTTGCCAAATAAATTGGGAATGTTGCTCCACATGGAGATCAAAGTAAAAACAATGGCTTTTCCATTTCTATACATCAGGGCTTTATCACTTTGGGTTTTGTGAATAAAAATTGGGCCAAACAAGATGGCACTCAACGACATGGCAAAGGTAGGGTATATGTGGTTTTAAATAAAAGAGCATGGAGACAACTTCGATGGTGTCAAATTAGTGGATGCAAACCACTTTAAATTTAGTGGATGCAGACCTTTTGCAACATTTGCTAACCAATATCAAGTCTCTACGACTCTTGAATCAAACACACACACACACACACACACACACACACACACACACACACACACACACACACACACACACATCCTTAGAGATCGAATCAGAGGATCATGTTTTAGATACTATAGTCATAACATTCATTTAGTACTACTTTCATTTTTTTTTTTTACACCTATTCTTTTGCTATTTGTTGCAAGAAATTTCGTGTTTACAATGACAAAATGGAATATGCCAAGTATTAAAAGAAGACAACATGTAAGCTGAAGTATGAATTTTATTAGCAGCAATATTCAATTTGAATTTTCCATCACTAACATATCCCTTTCCTACAAAAACCTCATTCTTAGTCAGAGTATATTCTCCAATGTTTGAGTAAATCTAGTGTTGTTGAAAGCCCGAGACTAGATTGTTCCATATTGCCGGAGTGTGCAACACATCCTTTAGTATCATGGTTTTTCCAAAGGTGAACTTCAACTTTACCTCTCCAGCAATAGTAACATCAATTGAGTGCGAATCAGTAAGCAGCATCTTCCTTCCTTCAACAACAGAATAGGTCTTGAAAGGGAAACGATCATAGCAAACACGCCTTCAAAAGTCGAGTGATCAAGCATTCTAGTGAGAACTCCTCCTCCAGTTCTTGTTCCCTCGCCCCTTCCTCAAAGTGAAGTCAAGTGATCAAGCTTTCTAGGGAGAACTCCTTTGTCTCTGGGGGAAAGAGTTTTTGAAATTTTCCAAGTTGGTGGTAGCTTTTCAATGATTATGACAACCTAAAATTGATCAGCTAAAACCATACCTTCAAAAGTAATTTCATGAGCAATTTTATAATTGATGAGATTGTGCTTCAACAGATTTATCATCAACCATCTGATATTTCAAATAACGACTAACAGTAAATTTCTTAGCCCCAGTTTGTTCAGTGTCATATTTTTTTTCTTCTGAATTGTATCCCGTAAATCTTTACAGTGCCATAATCAGAGTAGTGATAAAAAAGATCACTAGACAATCCATTTCGAATATTATTCTTAGAAAGAAAATCACCTTCATTCCAAGTTTGTGATGCTTTGGTTTGTGCAGTAGTAGTCTTTCAAGGCAAGTTAGTTTAGCAGTGGTGCAAAAGGAGGCCAATTATTTATTTATTTTTTTGTAGTGAGAAAAAATAGCATCTTCTGCTTGCAACGCTTGAAGTGGAAACCCTCACATTTGGAAGGCTTGTTAAGGTTAGAAGTGGTGTTGTTTTCAGAATCCATGGCAGATTCTTTAAGCATGATGTGTACTATAACCTTGATCAAATAATTCATGAGCCCTAATGGTGATCAAACATTAAGATTAACAAACAAATTATACTATAAAATTAGTGAATAAAACAAGAACACAAATTGGTAATTTGAATACTTTAACTTAATAACATAGAGTAGGCTTGTAAGGCTACATCGAACTCCCCAGCTATGAACTTAATTACACAACATGATTATAAAATATATAAATATCAAGAACAACATGAGTGAAATTAAAGTTCATAGAAGAAACACCCTTGAAGCAATTCTGATGTTAAACTTCTCCAAGAACAGCGCGGCTGCGTAGTTTCTTTGGTGGCTGCGGATGGTGAATGGAGAAAGGATTTTGTTTTTGGAAGAAAGGCCAAAGAAAGAGAAGAGAGAGCTCTCTGGGCGACCCCAAGGGGAAGCTTATGTAAAAGTGGCTGGAACTCTCAGTTTTATAAGGTTAAAGAGGCTGTTATAGATTGCCAATACATCCTAATAATTGGGCATTTAATTCCTACGCTTTTTTGCTGTTATTGGTCTTATAAAAAGCCATACTCATCACCATATTCACTTTCCACTTTTAATTCTTTGTCTACATCAACATCCTTATTCAATTTTCCACTTTTAGCAACATTTTGCCTTATTTGTCCTCAATTGAGCTCCAAAATACGATTAGCTGCACACTAACACAAAAGAGGGTAAAATGAAACTATTTTAACCCAAAAGTATCACAAAGGGACTAGGAAATGATGTTATAAATGTATGAAATATATGAGTTATCACACTTCCTCCTATAACTGTCCATGGATGAATGCATTTTTTTACATCCATTTGGGACAAAGACCAACCACAATTCACAGCCACGGAAAGAACCCTAACTATATTCATTTTGGCAACTGGAGCAAAGGTCTCTTTGTAGTCTACTCCAAATGTTCAAGTGAAACCAAGAGCCACAGTCTGGCCTTGTGGCATTGAATAGCTTTATTTCCTAGTGGAAGCTTCACAACACTCCATGTATGGTTGTCATCCAAGGCATGAAGTTAATCTTCCATTGCATTTCTCCACTTAGGAAGCAGTTGAGCTCCTTGAAAGGTTCTTGGTCAAGGTGTTGAGAGATTTCAGCAAGAAAGGCAACATGAGGAGAGACATGATGATAGTTCATGACTTCAATGATGGGGTGTTTGGAGGAAAATGTGACATAGTCTAGAAGCTCTGCTGGAGTTTGTCTTGCACGAATTGGATTGCGCCTTGTTGGAGGTAAAATAAGAGCCTTTTGAATCACATTTGGTGTAGACTCTTCATCACTCAATATGCTAGGTTGTGAAGAGTGATGAATTCACTACTACAAAATTATCTATAACTGGCGGTCCAAAAACTAACAAAAAACGTATATTACTGTCAGATTTTAAGCAAAATCAGACAGAAAATGGATGCAGTGGCGGATATAATAAGCGACAGAATTACCAGCGTCAGGAAATAAATTTTCCGACAGAAAATACTCTAAAACCGACAGAAATTGTGTCGGATATAACCGACAGAAATTATATTAATAATGAATAAAAAAAGAGAATTTATGTTGGCTAAAACAGACAGAAAATACTAAAACCTACAGAACTTCTGTCGGATATAACCGACAGAACATTTATTAAGGAGAATAAACAAAATCATTCTTGTCGGCTAGAACCAACAGAAAATATATTAATAATTAAAAAAAATATAAACAACAACTTTCTGCATTTTCCATATGAATGGAAGCTCCGACCTCGAATCTCGTCATCATCAACGTGGCCAAACGACAATAGGCCGAGTAGAAACCCTAAGAAGAAGAAGACCAAGCACCTGTAGAATCCTCTACGCCATTGCTGGCCTTTGCGATTAGGTCGATGAAAGAGAGCTCCAGCGACGAAGCTCCAGACGGAGACAGAGAAGGCAAGAATCGCCAACAAAAAAGGCGGCGAGTATCTGGAGTTGAAGAGAAGCTTTTACGACGGTGATGGCACTGAAAATGGAGAGCCGCCTCAGTTCACGTACGGCCGGTCTTGGAAGGCCGGTGATAGAGTTCTCCGAAATCCACAGAAAACGATTCACTATCCTTTAAAATCACTCAATCCTTCCCCCAAAATCCACAGAATACGATTCACTATCCATTAAAATCACTCAATCACATTCCATTAAAATCACTCAATCACAGCAAGCATTGCTCATTCAATTGAATCTCTCCCCGAAATCGAATGAAAATTGAAATACTTATAGTGTTGATGAGATCTATGATAATGGAGAGCTCCTGGTGCACCAGCTCCAAGTTCTCCACCATGCTCTGCCATTGCTGTGAAATCAAGTAATTAAACCCTAAAAAGCACCACTGCAAATAGCATAAGAAAATCAAAATTAACCCTACAGAAATTGGGAGAGAAGATATAAAAGGGAATACCTTTCGGCTTTCAGTGGAGTTTGCTCGTGTGTGGGGAGAAGAGAAGAGAAGGAAATGTGGAGAGGATAAAAGGAGGAAGGAGGGGTATTATGTTGGAAAATTGACATTACTATCGGTTAAAACCGACAAAAACATTTTTTTAAAATATAAATGGACAGAAAATTGTCATTCCTATCGGTTATAACTGACAAAAAAAAAAAATGGTGGCAAAATTCCCCCCAAAATTTCCACCCAAAATTTTAAATTCCCTCCCAAAATTTTAAATTCACCCCAAAATTTTGATACAATTTAAAAAAAATAAAATAATAAGTGTTTGGTTTCATAAGTAAATAAATAATATGTATTTAAATAGAATATATTTTTAAAAATTAAATAAATAAATTTTTTTTTTTGGTCAAAAATAAATAATTGTTTGGTTTAATAGATAATAACTCATGTAAAATATGCAATAGAGAAGCAAAAATATAATTGTACAATGAAAATGTCATCATACATAGTAAATATTGTCTAATCAACACTCGAAAAACATAAATAAAAATTTAGCACAAATTACTTTTAACACTTCAAAATTTAGGCAAATTTAACAGAGATATACATTCTACGAGACTAGTTTCAATGATCTAACCGTCAAACTTGTTTGTAGATACTACAATAATGCATACGTAAAAAATCGCAAAAAGAAAAACATTCAGAGATGAGGTAACGGAACAAAAAATTTCGATGATTATAAACGAAAAATCACAAGTTAATGGTTATTTTAGCTCTGGTTTTGATGATTTTTTTACAGCTACACTTCTCAACCCTATAAGAATGCAATGAACGAATTTGATCTTCAATTTAAAATATTTACACTAGTGGATACCACAAAATCTTATTTTATACTTAATGGAAGTATAGCATTAACTCTTAAGTGTTTATTTAATCTACCGTTTGGACGCAATATGCATTCTACGAAACTTTTTTCAACGATTCAACCGTCAAACTTATTTGTACACACTCCAAGATCACATACATAAAAAATCACTAAAAAACAAACGTTCAGAGATTAGGTAACAAAACAAAAGTTTTCGACGGTTATAAACGAAAAATCACAATTTAACGGTTATTTGAGCTCCGATTTTGATGATTTTTTACAACTACACTCCTCGACCCTATAAGAATGCAATGAAAAGTTTTGATCTTCAATTTAAAATATTTACACTAGTGGATACCACAAAATCTTATTTTATACTTAATGAAAGTATAACATTAACTCTTAAGTGTTTATTTGATCTACCGTTTTGACGCGATACACATTCTACGAAACTTTTTTTAATGATCTAACCATCAAACTTGTTTGTACACACTCCGAGATCACATACGTAAAAAATCACAAAAAACAAACGTTCAGAGATTAGGTAACAAAACAAAAGTTTTCAACGGTTATAAACGAAAAATCACAATTTAATGGTTATTTTAGCTCCGATTTTGATGATTTTTTACAGCTACACTCCTCGACCCTATAAGAATGCATTGAATGAATTTGATCTTCAATTTAAAATATTTACACTAGTGGATACAACAAAATCTTATTTTATACTTGATGGGGAAGTACAACATTAAGTCTAAGTGTTGGTTTAATCTACCGTTTTGATGTGATACGCATTCTATGAAATGTTTTTTAGCGATCGAACCGTCAAACTTGTTTGTACACACTCCAAGATCGCATACATAAAAAATCGTAAAAAACAAACATTCAGAGATTAGGTAACAAAACAAAAGTTTTTGATGGTTACAAACGAAAAATCACAATTTAATGGTTGTGTTAGCTCCGATTTTGATGATTTTTTGCAGCTACACTCGTTGATCCTATAAGAATGCAATGAATGAATTGAATCTTCAATTTAAAATATTTACACTAGTGGATAAATCATATTTTATACTAAATGGAAGTATAACATTAACTCTCAAGTGTTTGTTAAATCTATCAATTTGATAGGATATGCATTCTACGAAACTAGTTGTTCATGTGTGTTTATGTGCCAGACAATGTGCTTTGTGATGCATTGAAAAAAATTGCCAGACAATGTGCCAGACATGATAGAGTACACCAGATGTTCATGTGTGTTTATGTGCCAGACAATGTGCTTTGTGATGCATTGAAAAAAATTGTTTGAATTTCTTTGTATCTTGTTGCTTGCCTGTGAGGGAGCATAATCCTTATTACAAAAATGATAGAGCTTCAGATTGTAATTTGTCATTTTTATTCTCTCAGAAAATTTATGGCTCGTGGGGATTAGGTTTATCAGACTTTAGGGTCATGAGTGAGAAAAAAAAAATTAAAATATGTGTTTATTTATTTTTATCAATATAACATTTTAAAATAATAAAATTTTCATTTTTGTTTGTTATAACCGCCAGAATACTAAAATAATAACAGCCAGAAAGTAATATAATAAAACAATCAATTTATCCACCATTAACTTAAAAACCGCCAGAATCTATAAAAAAATATTTAAAAAAAAAGGATTCAAAAATGCTGTCGGTTATAACCGACAAAATTTTTTTAATATCCGCCAGGAATTTATGTCGGATATAACCGACATGATTTTTCTAATATCCGCCACTAATTAAATGATGTGTTGGATATGATTTATCCAACATAATTTTTGTAATATCCGCCACCATCATCCGCCATCTAAAGCTAATATTGTAGTAGTGATTATATCACCCAAATTGTCTTCTCCATGAGTGCTATTGACTTGATGATCATTAGTACTTGGTCGATGAATGCATGTTGTCAATGGAAATAAATTACACATCAACTCCTCCTCTCGTGAGCGAGCAACCTGCTTAGAAAAATATGAAACACTTTCCGTAAATCTAACATCCCTAGACACAACAATTTTATTAATGATAGGATTGATACATTTGTAACCTTTTTGTGTTGATGACTACCCCATGAAAACATATATACTTTACAGCTTTAGCATCTAATTTGTCACAATAGGATGCTTAATATGAACAAAACAAGTGCATCCAAATACCCTTAAGTGTGAAGGAGTTCTAGGTCTTCCTTTAAGAGTTTCATAAGGAGACTTATACCCTAAAACACGACTTGGTAGTCGATTGATCAAATAAGTTGCAGAGAACATGACTTATGTCCAAATTTTTTTGGAATATTCATGTGCAACATCAATGCCCCTATCTTTTCTAGTAAGTCCCTGTTCTTCCCTTCAACAATCCCATTTTATTGTGGGGTTCCCACACAACTCGTTTGATGAATTATACCATTTGAGCTTAGATATTGATTCATGTTGTTGGATAAGAACTAGTGCCATTATTTGATCTTAGGGTTTTAATTGCTAAATGAAATTTGGGTTATGGCAAGTTGATGAAAATCTTTAAACATAGCAGGGACCTCACTTTTGGATTTCAAGAGATATAGCCATGCAATTGTAGTAAAATCATCCACAAAGATAACAAAGTATTTATATCCATCAAAAGATTCAATAGTTGGACACCAAATATTGAACTGTAAAAGCTTAAAAGGTTTGCTAGCCATAGACATTGAGGAACCAAAAGGAAGTCTAGCAAACTTGGAAAAGTGAAATTATCACACATTATAGGTGATTGACACATTTTTGG
Source organism: Pyrus communis (assembly GCF_963583255.1). Classification (NCBI taxonomy): domain Eukaryota; kingdom Viridiplantae; phylum Streptophyta; class Magnoliopsida; order Rosales; family Rosaceae; genus Pyrus; species Pyrus communis. The sequence goes on along the minus strand of NC_084806.1, from coordinate 25,349,321 downwards.
AAAAAGTTTACACAAAACGGCCTCTGATGGATGGGTTAATCTTTTGGTGCCAAATTTGTTGGTCCTTGGGGAAAGTTGAATCAATTTGAAGGGCTTTGGCTATATGAGGTCACTTGCACAAATAGTAAAGACCATTCAAAAAGAACCCTTCACCAATCGTCTTCTTGGTTAGAGAATCCCGAAACACAACACTGCTTGGTGAAAAAATGACAAGGTAATTTAAGGTTCTAGTGATTTTCCCTATTGACAAATTAGAAAGGAAAGCTGGGTACAAACAATGCAATGGACTCAGTGTTATTTGAAAGCAAATTAATTTTTCCCACACCCAAAACCAATGCATTTTTACCATTAGCAACTGACTGATGAGAGGGTTTTGGCAAAGTTTGAAAATCATGCAAATTTGAGGCTTTGTTTGTCATATGGTCAGTGGCCCCTGAGTCAATAATCCAACAATTTATGTTCAATGCTAGTATGTAGAGTAATTGAGAATGCACTAAAAATACCTGGAGCTTTGTTTCATGGCATGTTTTCATTTTCAGCAAGCAATCCTGCAAACTGTCACAGTAGTGCAGTGTGATTCTCATTTCTAGCCTTCGAGTTCTCTGCAGCATCTTCATGTCCTTTGTTTTGTACATACACTGCAAATTCATTGATAAGCAACACATGATTTGTAGTGAAGTTTTGAATGGCATCAATGAATGGACTGGAAGCTGTAGCATGTTGAGGTTTGTATGAACCACGTGGCCAGTTTGTAGGAGCTTCAGATTTTTTTTTTTTTGGATTCTTCTCCAAATTCATCACCGTCTTCAAGCTTCTACATGTTGTATTATGGCACACACATATTTGAATGCTGGAAATTCCACACTCATCAGGATATGGCTTCTAAGGTCCTCATAATCGAATTTCAAACTAGCAAGCAACTGATAAATCTTGTTCTCTTTAGCTCTTTTCAGAAGGATGGCATTGTTGGTGGTATGAGGAAGATAAACATCTAACTTATTCCACATAGTCTTGAGGCGTCCTAAATGCTGAACAAAGGGTTTACCATCCTGTTGAAGACTGGCAATGTCTTTCTTCAGCTGAAAGACTCAAGCATAATTGTTTTGATTCCCATACATGTCCTTCACAAATTTCCATAAATCATGTGAGGACTCTGAATAACTGAAGATCTCAACAACATGTTTTTCCATCGAATTGAGGAGCAGTGACATGACTAGTTGATCCATGCATAACCAAGCTCAATATGTTGGAGATGAAGTGTTTGGTGCTTTGTTACTCCCGTTGATAAACCCTAGTTTCCCTTTACCTCCTAGAGCAAGAGAAACTACCCTAGACCGGGGAAGATAATTAAATTCGTTCAACACAATTGAGCAAAGATGCTGGTTGGTATTGACCTTGGCGTCTGAAAAGTTTGAAGGGAGAGCATGAGAGCTTTCACCAATAAGCCGAGCTTTCTTCAGCCATGATGAAAGGTTGAAACGAGCAGCTGCGAAAAAGAAATGGACAAAGACAGGTCAAGATGACACTGCTGTGATACAATGTGGAATTTTAAGTTTTGATTGAATATATTTCTCATGATTTGTATGAATGTACAAGGTAGTATATGAAGGGAAAGAAGGGAGTCGGTTACAAGCAACCTTCCCTTGCTCAAGCCCTAATACCCAGATAATAACCTAAAATTATCATACTTTCTTAAATTAAGGATTACATCAAAACACTAAACCACATATCAAGAAGTGATCTACTCCTTAATTTAAAGGACCTTGGTTAATGATGAAAGCTAGAAAGTGGCGTCATTGACTTTAGGAGGTGATAGCTTACATGGAAGACCATCAGTCACTCCATAGCCTCCCATATCTTCCAATAACAATTTATTGTTTTTCATAAATATCATGAATATTAGTAAGTGAATCACCCCACTGTATTGTTTGTAAAAAGAAATAGAAATGCATAAATTCGTGTAAAATTCCTTTCAAGAACCTCAACAGACAAATATTGTCCAAGTCACAAAGCCAAAATCGATTACTATCAGCCTTCTCTTGAGTTTTTCCCTACAAGTTTCAACACATAAACTTACACCAAATATTTTCTATCGGCTTTACATAAAGCTGTCGCCAGTTCTGCTACAGAGCAAAAAAAGAAGAATGAGTGGGTGATCAACGAGCAGGACAATCTGATACTACCCTCTGGTGTCATCTAGAGAGAATTTTCACAAAAAAGAACACGAAGAGGAACACGAAGAAGAGGAGTCTCGCTCAACAATTGGGAAAGGCGGATTATTTCCAAAATCCTATGGCAACAACATTCCCATCACAATTAGTCATCAAGGATTTGCAATAGATCAATCTTTTTGAAGCGGGCAGAACAATCGCCAAGGGAAATTTGAGGTTGGCAACCAAGAGGAGTCTGTTATGTTGTTTTGATCCTCATTCACCAACTGGAATTCCCAACAATCCGTTCATCAAATATCGGATTCAAAATTCCGAAGAAAAGTATGTGGAGGTGCACGTTATAAACCGGCTATTTGTATCTAAGATGGAGCAGGTAGAAGAAGAAGAGGACTTGGCATCGCGTTTTAATTTCTAAACCAAGAGGAGGTACCGTTTTTACTATTAATGATTTATATACAACCTTCAATGGTTTTTCTTTTCTCTAAAATTTTAATTTAATGACCACAGTGCACAAGAATTATTCCCCATTTGTGGGATTTTACAGAACTGCTTGAGTGTTAAATGCTATGAATTAGCTGCATTATTTTGTGTCCTCTTTTGTTATAAATTAATTTTTGAAAGTACGATACTTGATTGATAAAATAGTCGTATAAAAGGAGGCGTTCATAAGTGTGGCCTTGTTAAAACCTTACCAATTCTTAGAATAGTGCGGAACCACATATTGGATCATTCCAGTGAGGCACGAAGCCGCTGACACCGAGTCGGCTCTTATGCCACTAGCTATGCCCTGCTTGGTCCCCCGACACGGTTTCCGTAGTGTGTCATGAGCACCGAGCTAAGGGGCAGTTGAGCAACTCAAGCGAACAGCTCTACCTTACTACAACATAGGGACAGAAGGGAGAAGGTTGTGAAGGTGGCCTCATTATCTATACCTCTGGTCGGATGAATGGAGGACCGACCGACTTAGGTTTTCACGAGCGTTGGTGGGTCTGAGCCATCTTGTTAAGGAAGGGCGGCTAGGGTGGGAAATGTAAAAGAATGAAATTCTAAAGAAGGAGATAAGAGGGAAGGCTCTTTGTTGTTGAATGCGAGTCACTACATGGTGGAATTAAATAAGCTCCTTTAAGCCTAGCCAGCCCATATAGTCTTACGGGTTTTCTCACTTTCCCTGGGATTATAGTTACACCATTGTGTAATTCAGAAGTTTTATCTTTGAAAAGAAAGAATAGCTAATAACTTTTCAATTATTGTTTATTTTACTTTTCACAAGCATATGTATTTTACAAATTATCACAAACCCAACTCATTAATTTAGAGAAATTGAAATCCGTATTTCAATATAACGAATAACAAAATAATTAATGGTAAATATCTTAATGGTTGACAGATGATTCACTAAATATTTGAAGGTTTCTTATGGAAAATATCTTGAGAGCACTAAACTTGGGAATCATGAAAAAATCTCGGTGATAAAAACAAGATTTATTCAAACAGAAGCGGTAACAAGATTTATTCAAACTACTTTTAGGTAAATAAGTAAGCTTATTTTACAAGGAGTATACATCCTTGGGCACTACGTAAGTCAATATATTAATTTTTAAAGGACAAATATAACTAAACTTGAAACAGAAGCAAGGAAATGTGAATTTAAACTAATTTGATGAGATATTCAGTATATTCCAAACGAATTTAGCTTAAATTTCACTTGAATTTGAAGTCCCTCGTCTAAAGGCATTAGTAGTCGAGCATTTTATCAGAACCTTATATGCATTGAAGACATATTCAATTGAATATGCATGCCACACAATTTTGAAACACCTTATGTGCATTGAGTCAAGGTTAGATTATAAGAACATAAATAATATATACCATCTTTTTCACAACCATTTATAGTATTTCAGAATCATAGTAATTAAACATGTATTGCAAATTTGTAACAAGACTTGCAACATGAAACGATCAAATCAGCCAACGGGAACTCGTTGGCTGCCCGATTCCTTGGAATTTCCCCCTTTTGTAAAGATTTCGCACAAACTACATGGTGTGGGGTTTTAGATCCTCGGGAAATCCTTTTTTATTTTTTATTTTTTTTTTATTTTTAATAATCCGGTTAAATCGTATTATGTTTTTTGGAAGAGACAAAAAAGAAAACACCCTCATAAATTTTCGTATATAACAAGAGTAATGCTAGAGAAAACAAATCTTTTAAATCAAACATTGATTAACGTGTTCATTTTTTATTGATCACACATTATTTAATTTAAAAATTTAGTATCTTTAGCATTATCCTAATAATAATGTTTTCAAGAACAACCACCGACAAACACTGTGCGAGCCCCAAAGCTGTTAACAGTTACGAAATGGCCTTTCTGTTTAGTTATTTCCCTCCTAAATTTTAACAGCAAACTTTCAAACCAAGTAATTAGCAAACATTCCTAATTCTTATACCACAGAGCGAGAAGAAGAAAAGAGAAGATGAAAAGGGTAATGGAGAGTCGGACGACAATTTCTGCTCAAGTTTCAAACAAACCCATCAAGAAAATTTGTTGGAAAAAATTCGGGTCTAATTGTTATATTAAATCACATAGAAAATTATATATCAAAGTAATGCATACACATGATCAACCAATGTTAAATGAATATGATATAATGGATTAGAAAAATCTGAAAATATAGTCGAGGCAAGTGTTGGACACTTTGTCCTTAAGATAAGTTTACGCCACACTATGGTGCCCATGGTTGATCGACGCTTGTCTGCCAAGATACAATGACCACATCCTTGTAATAGTAGCACTCCAAATCACGAAACTCCATGAACCACAATTGTATTGAAAATTCTCTCATATAGACTCTATGAGACTCTCTAATATTTAATGCACTATATGTATGTATGATGAAAAGTTGTCTTTATGTTTATAGGGGCTTTCCTATTTATAGATTTTGAGATACCTCTCTAGAAAACATGTAATCATTCATGAAGAGTCAAAAGTTGCAATTCTTCATTAGGATAGACACATATTTCCACCAAAAGGCATCACTTCTAATTTCTATTCAATTATTTAATTTAATATAATAATAATATTATTAAATTTTCCAACAATCTCCACATGAATGGAAATTGACTCAACACTACGCAAATGACAATGCAGACACTAGAGAGAGAATTCAGTAGGAAAAGTATCGCATCAGGATAGGTGGCTTTTGGCTTTAAACCTTCCATGGTGAATTACTATCAGATTTACTTGGCTAATCAGTGAAGGCGATGTCTTGAACTGCTCAGCCTTTTGCGTAAACCAAGACAGTAGTGATCACACAATACCCTTCCAGACACCCCGTGGTTGCTCGGTTGTGTTCATTTTGGCCCTAAACAATTCTCGGTTTCTCATGAGTGCTTTTAGAGAATTAAGCCCTTCAGAAAATTCTCATAGGAACTGCCCCATTCCTTACTCAAGATAGGTGACTTTCCATTAAGAGTATTCTGCAATACCCCACTTGTTATTTCCAAGTATAGAAATTATTAAAAGCAAAGCTTATCTTAAACACTCTGCAGATAGCACTATTTCATCATAGGACATGGGTAGCAGATTATCTCCGCAGTGCTCCCATTGAATCATCCACAATTCGGTTGTCCCTTTGAACCTAGATATTGGGATCTCCAGTTAGCTACGTTGGGTTGTCATTATGGCGATTTTTAAGATGTAGGCTTGTAACCCATTCCCCTCGATGATACAACTTACTCTCTAGTCAAACCTTTAATTAATTGGATCCACTAGGTTGATGACTATCACTTATGGTGCGCACTTCCATTTATGAACTACTTAGCCTTTTGTGTAAACCAAGACAATAGTAATAACACAATACCTTTCTAGACACCCTGTGGTTGCTCGATTGTGTTCATTTTGACCTTGAACAATTCTCAGTTTCTCATGAGTGATTTTAGAGAATTAAGCCATTCAGAAAATTATCATAGGAATGGCCTTATCCCTCACTCAAGATAGGTGACTTTCCATTAAGAGTATCTTGCAATACCCCACTTGTTATTTCCAAGTATAGGAATTATTAAAAGCAAAGCTTATCCTAAACACTCTGCATATAGCATTATTTCATCATAGGACATGGGTAGGAGATTATCTCCCCAGTGCTGCCATTGAATCATCTACAATTCGGTTGTCCCTTTGAACCTAGATCTTAGGATCTCCAGTCAGCTACGTTGGGTTGCCATTATGGTGATTCTTAAGATCTAGGCTTGTAACCCATTTCCCATGATGATACAACTTACTCTCTAGTCAAACCTTTAATTAATTGGATCCACTAGGTTGATAACTATCACTTATGGTGCGCACTTCCATTTATGAAATTATGTTTCATTCAAGAGTAGCTGTTTTCCAACGTTAAGTCCTTTAAAACATATGTTAGGACTTACAAAGTAATTTGCTAATACTCGGGTACATTCCCCCACATTTAAGGTATTTGCTAGAAGATCTCCAATCTTTCAATACCCTAAAATTACCATTATAAGAGACGACATTTTAATTGTCTCATTCAATTAGCAAATTATATTTCCATCTTCTTAAGTAAATCTCATACCTCAAAAATATATAAGCTACCCTCACAATTCTTCGATAATTGTGGTTACTTTTAACGTTATCATCAAATCAATCACATTTCTACTTTAAGAAGTAAGGAGCAACTAAGGTAGACTTTATCTATCTTTTCTTTTAGGCTTTCAAGCCTAGAAGCACTTCTCTTTGCACTCCTTTTACTTTCACATTGTAGCATTTCACATTTTATTGGTTTCATTATTTATGCATATGTGTTCACTACATATGATGCCCTAGTTAGAAATCCACACAAACCGTATCTATTGTGTATACCTATACACATGATATCTCAAGCTTTCAGGCCTTCTTTATCTACTAACACATGTCGGCACATAGTTTTCTAAGTGAAAACAAACATCATTTCCTTTCCTGAAAAAGTATTTCCCCTTTTCTCATACTTCCTTATCATCCAAAAAAAATTGCCACAACCATAATGATTAAGAAACCATGATCCAGTATGTTGGGATGTTACTATAATTCCTCATCATCCAAATCAGTTGAAAGGTACAACATATATATTCAGTAAGCCTCAGTAGCAATTCAAAGTCATATATCTGTTGTCATGGCGGTTACAAAAATAGTTATGCCTTTCCAGCATATCACCCTTCCGCCAAGTAATCCATATGTAGAAATATATTTTCATATCATCTACAATCATGCCAATTCATATGGGCCTTGACACAAGGGTACCAGTTCAATGACTGATCGTCAGTATATATAAATATATACTTTTGCATGAATAGGTATAAGTCTCCAGACTTTGCATTTGTCCATGAATGTATATGGGAAAAAAGGCGCTCAGGCTATCGTCATTCTTAACTAATTGGTTAAAACAGAGACCAGGTAATATATTTCCAATTGAAAACTTATCATGATCTACACCCAAACCTTATGTTTCTTCAAATCGAGTTGTAACTTCAGATAACAGGATCTGAAAGGAAACCTATATCAAAATTGCCATACACCATACTTTTATTATAGTGGTGGAAGTCATGATTGTTAGGAGTAAAGAAAGCTCACAGTCTTATGAAGGGTGTGAAGCACCAGATTAGTACCTTAGTCTTAGTTAACTTTGGTATTTAAGTATAAATACTGATTGTACACATAATCTTAATGTAATGTAACTACAGTTTCACAATTCTCTCTTTCTCTACATTTTCCTCTCTTTCTCTCTCTCTCTCTCTCTCTCTCTCAAACTCTGATTTCTTACTCACTAAGATAGTATTTTCTAAATAGTATCATTGCTGGAGTCCACTGACGTTGATCTCCCACTTCCATGTTCTTGATTTTCTTGCATTTTCTCTCTTGCCAAACAAATTTTTTCCTCATTCTCCTTCAATTCGCTATGAGATTCCACTATGGTTGCAACGATGAATTCCTCAAATTCTTCTTCCTCTGCAAATTCTTCAGCTTCTGCTCCTCACCCTGAAGTCTATAATCCTCTCCTTGCTTTGATTGCCTCTGGCATCATTCAGAACATTGCCGGTCTGGTTTCGACTAAGTTGCACAGTCACAATTACATCACCTGGCACATTTTATTTCTTCTAGTTCTGAAGCAATTTAAGCTTTTAGGTCTTATCGATGGCACCGACGTATGTCCCTCTTAATTTGTTTGTGACTTTACTGGCCTTTGAGTTCTCAATTCTGCTCATGAAATTTGGCGTGAGAGAGATCAAATCTTGATGATTTGGATAAATTTGACTATCTTTGAAGATCTTGTTCCTTTGACTGTTGGAATGGATGATTCCATATCTCTGTGGCTTTCTCTGGAAAAACGTTTTGTTGGAACCTCTGGCACACACATTCATAGTCATCGTACTAAGATACAGACGATCCAAAAAGGTGATTCTTCGATGACTAATTACCTCAATTCAATTTAAGAAATCTTTAACAAATTGGTTGATGCGGGTGAACCAATTTCTGAGTCTGATTTGGTAGCCTATATTCTATCTAGTCTCCCTGATGATTATGAATTATTTGTTGATTCCATTGAAACCAAAAATGAATTTGTTACTTTTGATGAACTTCATGGTTTACTTTTGAGCAAGGAAATTTCCCTTCAAAAGCGTAAAACTCAATTGACTGCATCCAATGCATTTACTCCAAAAGGGTAAAACTCGATTGACTGCATCCAATGCATCTACTCCATTTCATGCTTAGGCTACTCAATCATCCAATAATTCTGGTCATAACTTTGGATTTCAAGGGAATTATCGAGGTCACAACCAGAATCGTTCCAGATTCAATCAAAATCTCAATTTCGTGGGAAATCACTCTACTAACCAAACTAGTGGAATTCTTGGTGCTAGTCCAGCTCGATCTGGTGGTTTTCAATTTGGTCAATCATCATTCTTCTCTGGAAAATCAATTTCGTGCCAGCTTTGTAATCAACATGGTCATCAAGCTCCTCATTGTGGTCGTCTCTCTCAATTTGCTTCTTCAATGACTTCTGGCATCAATCAGTTTTCTGGCAACCATCAGTTTTTAGGTTATTCACTTATGGCTATGTCTGCAACAACTCCTCCCACACCAAATTATTGGATAACAGACAGTGGTGCTTCCTATCATATTACTTCAGACCCTTCTTCTCTTGACTATGTTATTCCCTACATTGGTAGTGAGCAACTATTTGTGGGCGATGGTAAAGGTCTGTGTATAACTCATATTAGTCATGCCTTTATACGCATATCTAATGCAACTTTTAGACTTAAAGATGTCTTACTTGTACCTGTGGCTTCTCATAATCTGTTATATGTGTACAAATTTGTCCATGATAATTGGTGTTCTCTAACTTTTGAGCTTTTTGGATTCTATATCAAGGATCTAAGAACTGGGAAGATGCTTTTCCAGGGACCCAGTGAAGGTGGTCTTTATCCATTCTACTGGACAACTTCCAATGGATCTTCAGGAATAACAGTGCCTTTTCGTGCATTGATGGTTGCAAAGGTAGATATTCATATCTGGCGTAGAAGGTTTGGACACCCTTTTAGTGCAGTTTTACATAATCACCATTTACTTGTAATTGGTTCAGTAAATAAATTGCCAGTTTGTGTAGCTTGTCATATGGGCAAAGCCTCTAAGCTTCCATTCTATGTGTTGCCTTGTAACTCAGTCAAACCATTTCATTTGGTTCATGTCGATGTATGGGAACCTTCTCCTACCTCCTCTTGTACTGGTTACAAATACTACTTAATAATAGTGGATGATTTCACAAAATACAGTTGGTTATATCCTTTGTATCTTAAATCTGATGTTGCTTCAGTACTTTAAACTTTCATTCTGAAAGTTAAAACACTGTTTGCATCTAAAGTTCAATGTCTAAGATTAGATTCAGGGGTTGAGTTTTTAAGCAAAGCACTCCAGAGTTTCTTTAATGATCAAGGCATTACACATCAGTTGAGTTGTCCTCACACACATAAACAAAATGGGTGTGCTGAGAGGAAACATCGCCATATTGTTGAAACGGATAGAACCTTACTTTCTTAGAGTGGTTTACCTCCCAAATTTTGGGTTAAAGCTTTTCAAACAACCATTTATCTTATTAATATGATGCCTTCACAGACTTCATCCTTGAGTCTATGGGAAAAATTGTTTCAAGTTTCCCTAAAGTATCACACATTGAAGCCTTTTGGTTGTGCCTATTATCCATGGCTTAAGCCTTACTCCAATCACAAGTTAAAACCAAAGAGTAAGTTATGCATTTTTTTGGAATGTAGCTTAAATCATAGTGGTTATAGGTGTTATGATTGTATCACAGAGAAGCTTTATATCTCAAGGTATGTTGTGTTTAATGAGAGTGTCTTTCCTTATCTTCATCATAGTTTCTTAGTTTCTCAGTTTCTACACCTCCTGCAATGTCCAACTTCACTCTTGCAGCTTCTCCTATTTTAGTAACTATACATGTGCCATTTACTTCTCCACTTGTAGTCTCTCATGCTCATGAATCTGCTAGTGCTACTATCTCTTCTGACCCATCAATGTCTAACACTACATCTACTACTTCCCCATCTGCACCATCATTACATGTCATTGATTGAATTGTTGAGGCACCTCACAACACTCGTCCCATGATTACTAAAGCTAAATATGGTATTCACAAACCCAAAGTCTTCACAACCATGAAGCATTCTCTTCCTTCTTCAGTTAATCCCCTCACCAAGATACCATCAACACCAACTACTTACCTATACGCTTCTAAACATGCTCCTTTGATGATAGTAATGCAAGCTGAATTTTAGGCCCTTCAATCCACATGGACATGGGATTTGGTACCTCATCATCCATCTTATAATCTTGTAGGTTGTAAATGGGTCTTTAGAGTGAAACACAAGGCTAATGGGTCTATAGAAAGGTATAAAGCATGTCTAGTTACTAAAGGCTTCCATCAACAAGAAGGCTTGGATTTTTCAGAAACCTTTAGTCCTGTGGCTAAACCATCAACCATAAGAATTCTTCTCGCTATTGTAGTTCATTATAATTGGTTTGTACATCAACTAGATGTTAGTAATGCATTTCTTCATGGTCATTTAAAAATATGGTGCAGCCTCCTGGTTTTGTTGATGCTTGAAAGCCTACCCATGTTTGCAAGCTCAAGAAATCTCTCTATGGTCTTAAATAGGCTCTTAGAGCTTGTTATAAAGCCTTTTATAAAGCCATTCTTTCCTTGGGTTTCTTTCCATCTTCTTCAGATACTAGCCTATTCACCAAGAAAGACACAACTATCACCTTCCTCTTGGTTTATGTTGATGATATAATCATCACAGGCAGCTCATCTTTAGTATGCCATACCATTATTTCTCAACTACAAGCTATGTTTCTTGTTAAAGATCTTGGTGATAATTCATTATTTTTTGGGAATTGAAGTGCAAAGGTCCTCCAAAGGCTTATTTCTTCATCAATCTAAGTATGCTTTAGATTTGCTCAAGAAAACTGATATGTTAGGTGTTAAACCATGCAACATTCTAGTTAGCTCTTCTAAACTAGATCACTATGGTACCCTATTTCCAGATCCCACTTCTTACAGGTCCATTGTTTGTCCATTGCAGTACCTTAACTGGACTCAACCTGATCTAGCTTTTGCAGTGAATCAAGGCTGTCAACATATGCATGCTCCAAGAACAATACATTTGCAAGTTGTAAAGACTATCTTACGATATCTCAAAGGTACCATTGACTCAAGACTATGGTTTACAAAAGGTGCTCAACATCTCACAGCTTGGTCTAATGCTGATTGGGCTAGCTGCCCTGTTGACAAATGCTTTACAAGTGGATATTGTGTCTTTTTGGGATCAAATTTGGTGTCTTAGAGTGCTAAGAAACAAAATACAGTGTCTCGGTCATCCACCGAGGCAGAATACAGGTCTCTTACTAACACTGCTGTAGAAATTACTTGGATTTGCAAGATTCTTTCTGATATTTCATTTCCTCTTCTCATAAAACCTGTCATCTTCTGTGATAACAAGAGTGCTATAAAACTAGCTTTCAATCCAATTTTCCATGCTTAGACAAAGCAAGTTGAGATTGATTATCATTTCATCTGATAGAAAGTTCTTTTGCGATAGATTGGTGTTCAACATGTTGGCACAATGTCACAGATTGCTGGTATTTTCACCAAGTCTCTTCCTGTTGATTGTTTTGCTTCCTTGGCTGACAAGCTTTCAGATTACTCCTCTACCTTTAGCTTGAAGGGGTGTGTTAGGAGTAATGAAGGCTCACAGTCTTATCAAGGGTGTGAAGCACCAGATTAGTTCCTTAGTCTATATGTTAGTTAAGGGAGTGCTAAGTCAGCATAATTAGTTAACTTTGGTGTTTATGTATAAATACTGATTGTACATAGAATCTTAATGTAATGGAAATACAGTTTCCCAATTTTCTCTCTTTTTTTTTTTTTTTTTTTCTTTCTCTCTCTCTCTAGAACTCTGATTTCTTACTCACTAAGATACTATTTTCTACAATGATGCCCTTCAACGCTTAGCAAAAAGGGCAGCGCTTTCCCTTCATTCATTTGTTGGGTTTGATAAAAGGATGGCATTTCTAGAGATACGGCAGACGACAAAACACACCAAGCATTTAAAGACTCATGCATGTGTGTATGCAGTAAAGAGATTCTCTCATTCTCAGGTCTTAAGAAGTAGGTGCCAATGAAGGCATTTTTTGTTTATCTATCTTTTCTTCTCAAACTGAAAAACTCAATGCATGCATAACTAACCAATTATATAGCGTAATTATTCTTGCAATAAACAATGTTTCACAATTTCTTTGACTCATTTCAACAAGACTAATAAAAAGCAATACCAGTCTTCAAGCTTAAAAGTCTACTGATACATGAGAACAATATATATTAACTTACCCTATCACCCGATACAAAAAATAAATAGAAGATTTAAAGTACAAAAAACTACCTCAACTATTGGCTTCACGACACTTTCATACCTCATCTTTTAAAATTGACAATGTCATACCTCATCTTTAGAATTTGGTCCAATGTTATACCTCCGTTAGCTTGTCTGTGAATTGGTTTGTTAAATGCTGACATGGCATGATCCGGGGCCCAGTTCCTTGCCTAGATGGATTCCACGTGGCACCACACCCAATGTTTTCCCGCCAAATGTCATCCAGCTAGATTCCTAATACACGTGTCTTTCTCACAAGACGACACGTGGCTATTCTATTAAAATTTAAATTTAAATGAAAATGAAAATTTAAAAAATTTAAAAAAAGTAAGGGAACGTTGTAAAGTGTGCCTATTGAATTGGTTTCCCTCCCCCCGATACCCAAATCTTGTCGATCTAATTCCCCATTCCCATTTCCAGAATATCAAGAACCCTAACCCTAGTTCTTGCGGCTCCAAATCTCGATCAAAAATTCAACGAAAAACCCAAATCATCTTGTCAACTCGCTTCCCTGACTTCGTTGGTGTTGGAAGGGGCTTTCATCTGGGTTCCATTGGCTTCGAAGGAAAATCAAAGGATTCGCCATAGGGTGGTACGTGCGCGAAGATCCTGACGAAACGACTCCTACCTATTGCAAGTTTTTTGTGCTTTTGATGATTCCAAATGTATAGTGGACTTAATTTTTGTTTATTCTTGTTTGAAAATGTGGGTTCATGCTTTGTGAATTCGAAATGGTACCTAAGGTGTTGGAATGGGTTGAATGTGGGTTTTGTTTATTCTTATTCTTGTTTGAAAAGGTGGATTTATGCTTTGTTAATTCGAAATGGTTCCTACGGTGTGTTGGAATGGGTTGAATGTGGGTTTTGTTTATTCTTTTAGCATTGTTTATTCTTGTTTGAAAAGGTGGTTTATGCTTTCTTAATTCGAAATGGTTACTGAGTTGTTGGATAATGGGTTGGTTGCTTTGTTGCTTTGTTTATTGTTGTGAAGATAAGGTGGTTGGATAGTGGGTTTGTTGCTTTGTTTATTCTTGTGAAGATAAGGTGGTTTGTTGCTTGGTTTGTTGTTGTTCGGAAATGGTTAATGTGCATTGCCTGTTTACATATAGTTGTGGTTTGTTGCAATTGCATATAGTTGCATATAAAATGTTGTGCATTGATTTTTGTTGTTGGCTTTTAAAATGAAATTAGTTACATATAGAATGTTGTGCATTAGTTGCATATAAAATGATTTGTTAGGTTAAAATGCAATTGCTTATGTTTGTTGTTAGCTTTTAATTAGGGTTTGTTTTTGTGAATTTCAGTTTTTACAGAACTGTTCTCTATTGAATTGCATCATGGTGGGGAGATAAGTTATGACATGTACGTTGGGGGAAAAGTGACATATATAGATAACTGTGATAAAGACCTTATGTCACTGTCAGTTATAGATGATATGGTGGAGGTAGTTGGATACATTGAGCGGTTCATGAACTATTATTTCAAGATTCCCATTATGGACCTTTCCAATGGTTTGAAGCAGATTCAATGTGATTCCGATGTTCAGTCCATGTGCAATTTTGTTCCAAAAGATAACGTGATTGAGATGTACATCGAAGAATTGACGACAGAAGAAGCCATAACCCAAGAGCAACAGTTTTTGAAGTCCATAGAAGTGACAGGTCCAAGTAAAGTGGTTATTGAAGAGATAAGTAGTTCAAAAGAGGATGTTGGGCCAACAGCACTTAAACCAATAAGTTATAAGGGCTTGCTAGCTATTGAAGGGCCAGAAGTGGATGATTGTTGCACATCTCAAGTAGTGCAAACATGTGTGACTGAGGTAAGAGAGATAAATGCCGAAGAAAGGAATGGTCAGAAAGAGAAAAATTGTGAAGGGCCAGAGAAGAGTAAGGGGTTATTTATGGCTGAGGTAGGCGAGGGGGATGTAGGAGAGGGGGATATTGAAGTATTCTTTGATGTACCTATTAGTTTGGAGGGGAATGTTGAAGAAGAGAATGAAGAAGCTACTGAAGAAGATGATAGTGACTTTGAAGAGAGTGAATATGGGAGTAATGCTGATAACCCAGTATTTTCCAAGTTTGATGAAAGGGATTCTGAGCAAAGAAGTGCAAGGCAATTTGAGCAAAGCCGGGAAAGAGAAGAAGAGCAAATGGAAGAAGAAATTGATACTGCAAATGTGGAACAAAATGTGGTTGATGATCCAGACTATAACTCTGATGCTCTTGAGAGTGTACACTCTTCGGATGATGAAGGAGGCAAAAAACATAAGCGATTTCCAGAGTTCAATGAGAAAACTGATATGAAGGATCCCACTCTTACACTCGGGCTTGTTTTCAAGGCTCATGTCCAATTCAAGCGAGCTGTCATCATGTACTCCCTAGTGAATGGATATGTCGAAATCTATTTTCCTAGGAATGAGAAATTGAAAGTCGTAGCAAAGTATGCAAAAGGGTGCCCTTGGAAGTGTTGTGCTGGAAAAATGTATAGTTCGAACAGCATACAGATTAAGACCATACTTGATGAACATACATGTGGGAGAACTTGGGTAAACAAGAACATGAAGTCCCCTTTGCTAACTGATTTGTACATGGAGAGGATAAAACTGAATCCCACATGGCCTGTGGATTCCTTTTTGGCAATTGTCAAATCAGAATGGAATCATGGTTGTACAAAGAGGAAAGCTTACAGGGCTTTAGATAGGGCTTTAAAGATCATTGAGGGAAAACATGCAGAGCAGTACACAAAGTTGTGGGACTTTGCTAAGGAAGTGAAGAAGACTAACCCTGGGAGCACAGTGAAGGTGAAGTTGGATAGGGGGAGGTTCCAAAGGATATATGTGTGCTTGGGGGCTTGTAAAGAGGGATTTAAGTCAGGGTGTAGACCATTGATAGGATTAGATGGGTGTCGTTTAAAGAGTGTATATGGAGGTCAGCTACTTTGTGCTGTTGGCATTAACCCAAATGATGAAACATGGGTTATAGCGTATGCAGTTGTAGAAATGGAGAATAAGTCCAGTTGGATTTGGTTCTTAGAGTTATTAGTCGTTGATGTTGGGATTGTCAATCAAGGGGGATGGACATTTATCAGTGATCAGCAAAAGGGGTTAATTCCGGCCTTTAAAAAAGTCATCCCTAATTCCCACCACAGATTTTGTATGAGACATCTCTATACCAACTTTAGAAATTTGTTCAAAGGGAAAACATTGAAGGATGCTTCGTGGTCAGTAGCCAAAACAACAACAGTTCCCTACTTCAAAAAAGCAATGGAGGATCTGAAGAAGCTCGATGAAAAGGCCTACGATTGGTTGGTGAAGTTGCCTGCACATCATTGGAGCAAGTCCTATTTTGAAACACATCCCAAGTATGACATGTTGCTGAACAATCTCTGTGAAAGTTTCAATGCTGTCATACTTATACCGAGACAAAAACCTATTGTCGCCATGTTGCTCCTTATTCATACACTTTTGATGAAGAGAATTCAGATGAGAAGGGATATAATGGCGAACAAAGTTGGAGATCTCTGTCCTAAAATCAAGAAAAAGTTGGAGGAAGCCAAAATTCAGATTGGTAGGTGCATTGCACAATGGTCAGGGGACTCTAAATTTCAAGTTGATGCTGGAAGGGGGGAGCAATATGTGGTTGACATGGTTGAGAAGACATGCTCTTGCAGAAAGTATGCCTTGACAGGAATCCCATGCAACCATGCAATATCGGCCATAAATTTCAAGAGGGAAAAACCGGAGGACTATGTCGATGCTTATTATTCGAAGGCGCGGTACTTGGAGCTATATTCTCATTTAGTAATGCCGATGAATGAGATGTCTATGTGGGAAGAAATTGATAAACCACCGATATTGCCTCCTATATATACAAGGCAACCTGGAAGGCTGAGGAAGAAGAGAAACAAGGAAGCTGCTGAGAAGGACAATGAAGGTGAACAAACTCCCACAAACCTAACCAATAATCCTCAAGGTCCTCCTCAACCACTTAAGCTAGGAAGGAAAGGCCAAGGCACTTTGAAATGTAACATATGCAAAAAGGAAGGTCATAATGCAAGAACCAATCATAGACATCTTCCTCCAAGGGACAAACAGGTAACATTTTCTACTTTATATGGTTTTTTAAATCCCTTAACATCATATTACACTTTTAATCCTTTAACATCCTTTTCTACTTTGTAGGCATCCACATTTGCTCAAGGACAAACTGCACCTAAAAAGAGGACAAGGAAAACAAAGGTAAAAACTTAACCATTTCCTTAGTTGTAAAACATTTGGATTTAGTTAAAAAGCTTGCTTGGTCTCTAAATGAACTTTGGATTTAGGCATCACAATCAGTAGCTGAATCACCTAGAAGCACCAAGCAGAGAAAGACCAAGCAATCCACTAACTGAATCATCCAAAGGCACCAAGCACAGAAATACCAACCAACCTAGCCACAACCACGTTTTTTGCATAGATGGTTGTTTTTTGTAAAGGAATTGTAAAGTTTGAATAGGTTTTATGCATCCAATAGGTCTTTTGTGAATTGAATGGATGATGTAGCAGGTTTTATGAATTCAGTAGGTTTTGTAATGTTGGTTGGAGATGCTAGATGAATTCTGTTAGTTTTTTGAACAGGTTTAACAATTTATGGATAATTAAGCAGGTTTTATGCTTAATTTGGTCTATTTCATATTTTTCTTGCAAATGATGAGTAGTTTGTGCTTGAATACACTTGTTTTGTCGTTGTTGTGGTTATATCATTATTTTTGGGTGAGATTTTTCAAATTTGAGGTCAAGGATGATATAATATGTGCTTAAGGATGATAATAATCTGTGCTTAAAATGGTATATCATAGGTTTTGTTTTTTGCGGGAAAATTCAAAATTCAAATTACCAAAAAAAAAAACCAAATATATTTTCTGACGTGGATGTCATTTGGCGGGAAAATATTGGGTGTGGTGCCACGTGGAATCCATCTGGGCGAGGAACTGGGCCCCGAATTATGTCATGTCAGCATTTAATAGACCAATTCACGGACAAGCTAATGGAGATATAACATTGGACTAAATTCTAAAGATGAGGTATGACATTATCAATTTTAAAAGATGAGGTATGAAAGTGTCGTGACGCTAATAGTTGAGGTATTTTTTGTACTTTACCCAAGATTTAAGTTCGAATTGCCAACACAAAAATATATCAGTTTGATCTGAAGGGTTCTGGTTCATTGTACCTTAATTGTCGTTTCGTTTATGCTAAGAAGAACTTTAGCCCGGCATAAATTGGAAAGAACTTCAAGTACATTGCTAGAGCCATTTACTTCAGGCTTCAGAAGAATAACAGCTTCTTCTAAGAATTCTAATTTTTCCGATATTTTGGCTTTCCATCAAATTCCACTTCCAACTCAAATATTTAAGACAAGTTTACGTTCTCCTACTATGCCCATGGTTGATCGGTACTTGTCTCCCAAGATACAACGACCACGTCCTTATAATAGTAGCACTCCAAATCATAAGGCTCCATGAACCACGATTGTATTGAAAACTCTCATATGGACTGAGACTCTAATATTTAATGCACTATATGTATGTATGAAAAAAAGTTATCTTTATATTTATAGGGGGCTTTCCTATTTATAGAATTTGAGATACCTCTTTGAAAAACATGTGATCATTAATGAAGAGTCAAAGTTACAATTCTTTATTAGAAATGACAGATATTCCACCAAAAGGCATCACTTCTAATTTCTATTAAATTATTTAATTATTTAATTTAATATAATAATAATATTATTATTATTAAATTTTCCAACAAAATTTTCCCAGAAACAGAAGCAAACGAAGAGAATTCCGGGAAAATTTCAGGAAACCAGAGTAGCTAAAAGAATCATAGTCAAAACTTGGAATACATGCATGTGCAGCTGCATGTTATAAATCGACTTTTCTTGTCTCTGGCAGACGAGGTGGAAGAAGACAAAAGACTTGGCATCACCTTACAGCTTTAGAAGCAAAAGGAGGTACAACCTTCTCTGTTTCATTTCTCTGAAATTTTAGTTCCTAGACCGATACTGTGAATACCAAGGAGTAAATAGTTGTTATTTGCTCCCATGGTCATCGGTAAATTCATTTGGTTGTGCTTTGCTAGAATTTCATTGAATTTGAAGGTCAAATTGTTTAAAGGAAATTGCGTTACGTTCTTTATTTCTGTTGATATGGACTTTTGAATGCTCTGTATTTTCTTAGGTAAAGATAATCTTACCTCTCAATTCATAGTTGTGGCAAAAATTACATAATTGTAATACTTGAAGTTCCTCCTATAAAGTAACATTGGATTTAACTGCAGATATTCTTCAGTTGTAGCATGTAGATGTAGTCCAATACTTTGGGGATTCTTCGGTACAACCGGGGGTATGTCTCCCTATTAGTATCTCTCGCATCACATTCCATGGTGATTCTCTCCGACACTTGAGTTAAAAGGAACAATCCAACTTCTTATCTCTTACTCTATCAATTGTATCTCGTGTTCTCGTGTCACTAGTAATTAAACCTAAAATCATGGTGCAGAAAATAAATAAATAAAAATCAAGGATCTAATAATCATAAGTATTTCTCCAAATCAATATCTACTGGAACTTCGTATCCATAAACCATCGAATAATCATCCAACTCATCCGATGAAAACTTAGGAATCCAGCTCCTTGCAACTTCAGAGTGGTGGCCATTGGTCAGAAGCTCTAACACCTAAAAGCAAAGAGAAAATCAAATATATAAAGCAGTCTCAATTCGTGCATGGAGGAATGTATTGTATTCGGAATTTACCTCACTCATTGCGGGACGCCATACTGAGGATTGTCTCACACAATTGGAAGCTGTAAGCACTACTCTCTGCAGTTGTTCTGCATCATATTTTCCTTCCAGTTTTGGATCAGCTAGTTTGGCTATGTCCCCTGATTCCATAAGAGGCTTTGCCTGCGCATGATATATGTCAACCATTACGTTCCTAAAAAGCCGGAATGGTAAACGTGAAGAATTTTCAGTTTGTCTAATCCAATAAATTTACTGATATGTACGTGTCTTTGCACATGCGGTGTGCGTTTGCATGTTATATATATAGAAGTAACAAATTCTTACCCATACGAGAAGGTTTAGTTTTGATGAATCCACAGGCTTTCTTCCAGTTACAATTTCCATAAGAAGAACCCCAAATGCAAAAACATCAATTTTTTCATCGACAATTCCGTTCATGAAGTACTCTGGTGCTAAGTACCCAAATGTACCCTCAATTGGAAGCATAGCATGGTGAGTCCATTTGTTAGGAAGCCACTTTGCTAGTCCGAAATCTGTAATCTACAGAGAGGGAAATTCATATCTAAATTAAACAAATCAATGGCGACCAATTACGTTATACTGAAAAAGGATGTTTGCTTGTTCACCTTCGGCTCATAATCTGGTCCCAGAAGGACATTTGAGGCTTTTATGTCCCGATGGATTATTCGATGCTTGCAACATTTATGTAGATAGTGCAGACCTCTTGCAACTCCAATGGCAATCTTGTATCTAATAGGCCACGAAAGCGACTTGCAGGATTTACCTGAAAATTGTCTCAAGTAATAATTCAAGTTGTTCTAGCAGGCATAATTAATGTCCATAATTCAACAGGTCATGAATAACTCCTGAGGCAGTAAGTAAATCTTTGTTACCATGCAAAGCAGATGACAAATTTCCTTTTGGAGAGAAATCGAAAATCAGGTAGAGTCCGTTTTCAATGCAGCAACCAACTAAGTTAGCAGTATTAGGATGGCTGACATGTAAAATTACACCCAATTCCATGAGGAACTCTTTTTCCTTGTTAGCATCCTTGCTGTCCTTGGCCAACATCTTAACCGCAATGCGTCTTCCATCAGAAAGATCGCCCTTATATACTTCTGAATACCCACCTCGACCTACTATATTATCTGAAACGCAGAGGAAACAAATTGCATGAGAATTCCAAGTAAGCCGGAAACCACAGTGCTACAAGATAGGATGGCAAAACCCCACAGTTTTCAACATTTTCAAATAACTATTTTCAGTACTAATTGTACTGACACTTTTACCTGGTTGGAAGTTGTTTGTGGAATTCATGATCTCCTTGTAGCTGAAGCACTTCAATGAAGGTAGCTGCAGTTCGTTCTTGGATAACCTTCCATTTCGTTTTCTGAATGGTGAACCTAAAAATGAAGTGATGATTCTGCAAGGTGACAGTCGTTGTTTTCTTAGGTTGGCTTGGTTTTTGAAATTGGGAGGAGCAAGAGAGGGGGATGCTGTAATGGTCGAGTCTGCATAGCTACAGGTATCATCTTCTGTGCTCTGAGATTCAGCTTCAAATTCATGTAAAACAGTTCCTGGTGAAGGGTTTTTGTTCCCTGTTTCTTGGACAGTTTGCTTTTCAGAAAAGGATGTAGTTCTGCTACTGTGCATGATATCTTGCAACGACGTTCTTGAACTTGATTGAAGGATTTCTAATATTAATTAGAGACAGATTAGAATACAATCCAGAGGAGTTGCCACACCTCAAACATTTTGAAACTAGCTACCTTTAGAGTTTGCAGATTCTGAATCTGAATTTTGTTGAGGTTGCCTTAATTTCCCAAGTAAAACCAGTGTGCAATTAGCCGGGGCATGCTTGAAGCAATATTTTGTGATGGATGGAGTTCTAATTCAGTGAGGAAGATATGTCAATGATCATGTGATCAATATCAATTATACTATTGAAGAAAATTGGAAGAAAAAAAAAAAGAGTAGGAAAATTTTCACCTTTTGGATTGGTTTCTTGAGCCACCAAGAAGAAGATAGTCAGCTGAAAGTGATTTTGCTTCCTCAATGAGGCCTCTTCCAACACTTGAGCTAAAAACCACTCTTGCTTCTAAATTGACCTGAAAATTAATGTCATGCATATGAGCCTTATTATAACTTCAAAACAAGGTTACCGATACTGAGAACATTTTACAATTTCCAAAAGAAGACGACAATATTTCACATCCTTATGCTCAGGTCACCTGCTTGGATTGGCAACTCCTGGCAAATTCTCCAAGCACAGATATAACATTGGCTTTTGCTCGACGAAGCTGCGATTGATTTTTAGTTGCTAATTCGTGCTTTTTCCTCTCCTCGCCAACTGAAAAATAGATAACCATATGTAAGACCTACAAATACAGATAACTTGAGTAGTTGACCATGCTACTATTTTGTTAAAGTGATAAACAAAAATATTTGTAAATTGATACAAACCAACCGACCAAGAACATGGATGGCAACAATGTTGTCATTTGGAAGAGCAAGAACTCTGATGGGCCATGAGAGCAATTCCCGGCTGTCATTTGCATCGGAAGATATGCCTACGAGTATTTTAGACGGGGCTGAAGGCCGCATTCTGTTTGTCATGAATTAGGTAACTAAGAGGTTGTGGATGCGCACTACTTGATGGCTATAATGTGCAGGAGTACTTTCTTTTAGTTATTTGATCTTGTTGTTCTCGTTGAACGAATTAAGATTATATATACGAAGAGGACTAACATCATGATTAAGTCAGTTGGCGACGTGTGAGGACCCCTTATAGTTCTCATTCCATTAGTCTTGTTTAACAAGCATGAAAAACTCTTTTTAGAATGCCAATTTTAGGACAACTGTTCACTCTCTCACTCACTCTCTCTCTCTCTCTCTCTCTCTCTCTCTCTCTCTCTCTCTCTCTCTAGCTACAATTAAGTGTTATGGTTGGGTGCTTTGGGGTATAAGCAAAGTTGGTGGGCACGTATTTGATTTGTCTTATTTTGTAAGCCAACGGAAGAGACTCTTCTGAAGTCTGAAATGTGGTGAAAAGAAGGAAAAAGTGCTACTTTGTTGGATTTGGTAGGAGGGGGGCTGCAAAATATGTGCCACTTCAAAAAGAGCCCCTCACCTTATCATGATTCATGAATGAAACGTTGATAGGACACTACGGCTTCTTATTCATCGTCGGATGAGAGATCGAGAGCGAGAGGAAAACTATAAGCTACACAAGTTAATAAAAAAGAAGCCACTTAGTATTACGGTTGAGTAGTATTCCTTTTTACTTGTAAGTAAGAAGTCTTAAATTCGATTCTCGTTAAAGATGAATTTAAACGACATTATTACTAACGCTAAACCTACCCATGCCCTGTAGTATAAATAATATCATTTGTTTATAAAAATAAAAATAAAAAAGGATTATATAGTTATATCCCATATGTTTTTTTATTGGCATTGGGCATCCAAGGGCACATGTGAAGGTCAAACTTCAATTTAACATATATGAAGACAAAGTTTTCAAAATATGTGTTGCCATTCAGTCTAACAGATAAATAACGGCTCTAGTACCATATTAGCACATAAGATGTTTCATTTTAGTTCAATTAAAATTTATAATATTACGAATACATCAAGTATATTTGTCTTAATTATAAGAACTTGATGAAACTTTCCTAGTACACTTTTGCACTCAAACCCTAAAAGAATTACAATTTAAAGATTACATTGGCATCCCTTTTCTCAAACTTTTGATAATTTTAAATAGATCAACCCGAATTCACACAAATCATAGCAGTTTCCACAATTCAATTCTGCAGATTCGAACTCTGTATGGCAGTTTCTAATTTATTGGGTGGAGTACAAAACCCGAGAACTAAATCCTAAGCTCCACCACAATGCAATAAACATACGCTTTGTGACCAAAGACGTGACTTGAGCTTTTAGTCTTTCAGCTCTTTACGGGCACTAGTATAATTTGGTCAATTACAAAGACCTAAAAACCACGAGCTTGCCTTCCGATAATTAAATAGAACTCCTGCACTAATCCCAATACCAAAATTGACTCATAATATTCCTAATTACTAAAGATCGATTTTAGTAAATACACCCTGTAGACATCGAAATTTCAGTAAAACAAATGCTCACCAATGCATTAAAGTTTTGACGTGTCAAGGCATACATGGCATACGCCACGTGTTGTACAAATTGTACACATGGCGTGTGACTCAACAAAATAGGAAGAAATACCCTTGAAGGACTAAACAAGTTTTTCTTCTCATTTTGGGCAATGACAAGGCAAGTACATTTCAATCCATTGAGGATCAAAACAAGTTTTTCTTCTCATGTTGGGCAATGACAAGGCAAGCACACTTCAATCCATTACGGATCAAAGCAAGTTCTTCTCATTTTGGGCAATGACAAAGCATACACATTTCAAGTTTAAAATGGTGTTAAGTGGGAAATTAGGCCATAAGTTAGACCACTTCAAGTTTAAAATGGTATTAAGTGGGAAATTAGGCCATAAGTTACACCACTTCAATTTCAATATTGCATTAAGTGGGAAATTAGGCCATAAGTTACACCACTTCAATTTCAATATTGCATTAAGTGGGAAAATTAGGCAATGGTGCTTGGAAAGGAAAAAAATATTTTGTGGTGGTGATTCATTCTCAAAGCCTATAAATAGGCTTCTCCATCAAGGTATCAAGCATCAACCAATTCACAAATACATTTCTCTACTCCCAAATTGGAAGAGAATTCCCCAAATCCTTGAAGCCTTGAAACTCCAAAGCTTCCAACCATCCAAATTCCCAAGAAAAGCCAACACACACCAAAACCAATTCACAAATACATTTCTCTACACACCAAAACCTTGAAGCCTTAAAGTCCTAAAGCTCTCAAGAAAATCCCGAAGGATCAAGAAAGCACTCTTCGTTTCTTCGTCAAATCCTCCTTCAAGATCAAAGCCTATAAATAGGCTTCTCCATCAAGGTATCAAGCATCAAGGAATTCACAAATACATTTCTCTACTCCAAAATTAGAAGAGAATTCCCCAAATCCTTGAAGCTTTGAAACTCCAAAGCTTCCAACCATCCAAATTCCCAAGAATTCCGAAGGATCAAGAAAGCTCTCTTCGTTCTTCGTTAAACCATCTTTCAAGATCAAGCCCCGACGGCCCTTGAAGAAAGTGTTCATCGTTCATCCTAAGATCAAGCCCCAACGGCCCCTTGGATCAACAGCACAAACAAATCCACACATCCAATCGTTCTTCAAGACTAAGCCCAAAAGCCCTTGAAAATCTGCTCATCCATCAACCTTCAAGATCAAGCCCAACGCCCCTTGAAGATCCGTTCATCAACTGTTCATCCTTAGATCAAGCCCCGACGGCCCTTTGGATCAACAACTCATCCACAAACCTACACCCTACGAAGATAGAATCAGAGGACCAAATTTGAGAGAGATCGTAACCCCAAAATCATAAACACAAAAAATATTATTTTGTACACGTTATTCTGGTTTCTTGTTTCAAGGAATCTTTCGTGTTCACACACCCATAACAAACTATGAAAACCTTTCTTTCTCCCTCCCAAAACCAAGCCATAAGTATTCAGCAATCTCATCTGTCGCCCCTTTGCTCCAGTTTGGAGTCGGCGGCAGCTACTTCCCACCCTCCTTCTAGCTTTTCTCCCCCCCTCTTAATTACCCTCTGCCAACCCCTCCACACTTCATATTCCCTCGACTCCCTCCCCCTTCCCCACGCCGCCCCCTACTTTCTCTTAGCTTTCTACAACACCTCCTTCTGCTCCCCTAATATCTCCCACCATTTTGTGAGGAGCCTTGTCCATGTATTTGAGCATTTACCAAGATTCGAGCCATGCTTTTGCCAAGGTCTCTTCCTTGATTTAGGGCTAAATTTACTTGGTCATTGGAGTTATGTACTCAATTGGCACCCTCTGTATGCGTTTGCAAAGTTTAAGGAAATAACATTATCGTTTTTTTTTTTTTTTTTTTTTTTTTTTTTCAAAGTAAAGAGGATCAGTTTTAGTAATGTTAACCTAAATTCTATTTAGAATATTAGCATACAACTCAAATCATTTGACAATAGAACAATTTTTAGGAGGCAAAATTTTGCCCTATCTAAGAACATATGAGAATATTTGAGTGTACAAGCATACATATAACGCTTTAAGGTATGCTCTCAAAACAATTCAATAAACCCATGACTTTCAAAGCCTAGTGAATGATGAACAACAGGACTCTTTAACAAATTAAAGAGGAGAGAGTTTGAGTTTCATTATCTCATCCTTGTTTACACAAGGGATCACCCAAGTGGAGGGCCTTCAAGTCACTTCCTTACTCTTTGGATTGTTCCTTATGTTTTGTGTTCATCTCTCCTTCGATGGTTGCTTCTTTACTTCTCCTTTGCTCCTTGAGGATATGAGGACAGGATCTCCAAAAGTTTGCAAGATTGCAAACCTCTAAGTCTCCACACCAAGGATGATGGTGTGAAGATGAAATGAATTACTAGGGAGAAGAAAGATTGCTAGCTATTTCTCCCTAGAGTGGCCAACCTCTTTGGAAGACAAAGAGAGAAAATGTTTGCTCTTTTGCCTCAAAGAAAACCCTAGAGAGGGAATGGCTATAAAGATACTTTTATACCACCTTACAAAAACTTGCAATTAAGCCAATTTCACCCTCTCTCTAGCATGGCTGGTTTTGGCTTTGTATGGGCTAATTTCTCATTTAGTTTTAGTTGTCATACAACTTAAATTCAATAGGCCTTGTGGACTAAAAAGCCCTTTTGGGCGCGTAACCTGAAACTAACTTAAAAAGTCAATACAAACCTTTCGTATGATTAATTAACTAATTAATTAATTCTTGACTATGCCCAATTAGACCATTTAATTGTTTATCCATCTCGTTTATATTTCTTCACGTTCATCCTTACTCGGTTTATGTATGATCCATTAGGTTCCAATTAGTGAAGCAATGGGCGATTGTTACTTTTACTGGTCGATTGTGAATTGAAACCACATTTCAATTCTTTGTTTGATGAAGATTAGTGTTTGCTAATCTTTAGGGCTTGCACAACCCATGAGTGGCACCTAGCAATATGTCATGGCTACCCAAGCTAAGTAAAAGTGGTTGGAGAACCTATCCAATTACAACTACAATGCAATACGGTCATTCTCTGATACAATACTCTTAATCACATTGTTTAACTGATAGTTTGTTTCATGTTTGCAATCCAGTGTGATACTTCTCTATATGATTCAATTGAATATGATTTGGAACATTCTTCCTAAGTCATATCCATTTGCTTTGGCCAAAGACTCTCGAATCATATCTCAAAGTATTCTCCTTCCACCATGGAAGGTTAGAGATCCCTTGTTGTGCATTTGCATACCTACATGACTAGATAACTTGACCCCAAGAATGCCGTGAACATTCTCAATGGAATTCCTTTGACTTTGACATAGTCAAAGATCAAGGACCTAACTATTAGACAACTATGATGCCTCAGGTCAAAGGACTTCGTTGTATATTGTAACTTATGAGGTCTTTACATGACATGCATTTTAGAACTCTCTTTTGATTGTTGTTTAGTGTATTCGATTACCCTTTCGTGCAACTATGTGTTTGTCTTAGTGTCCAACACTAAATGACTTGAGACTAGTCATACTCACACTTGAGTCAACATAACACATGTTAATCTAAGCGGATTGTCAATGCTCAATTGACAATCCTATGGCTAGGAACGTTTTAGGAATGAGCATAAGAGAAATGTCTTGTTAATCTAAACTGCTTAGATCATTATCTCTTACATCGAATACATCACTTGGATTCCCCTATTGCTTAAACACATGATACAATAAATAGCAATTAACAATAAGCTTTACTCTTCCATTAAACAAATAAGAGTTTAACATAATGAGTATTCCAAAAGCTATTACATCAATGAGGGCTTTATGGGCATACTTCCAACATTTTCCTCCTTAACAAGAGTTAAAAATAAAAGAGATTTTAGGAGTAGATTTTAAAATTAACTGAAGAAGTGGCAAATTGAGATTAGCCACACAATAGGCCATACATAACAATTTGGTTACGAACTAGGTTTAGATTGGAGTTGAACTTAAGATCCCACACTTATTTGTTCTTCCCAATATATAATATTGTGAGGTCATCATACAACACTAAGTTTAGTGTGTATTTCTCACCACTTATAAGTGTGATGTTAACGTAGCAGAATGTATGATGAAAAGACTTAACAAACGTTTATATCCAATAACACAAATTGAAATGCATCAATAATCCATAATCCACAAACAAAAATTAAGAAAGCTCTAAAGATTTGTTGATAACATAAAGAAACTCATAAATTCAATTACATAAGTTGCTTAAATAGAAAAAACTAAAAACCCTACCTTGTAGGACACCATTGACATCGAGTGTGAAGGAGCATGAGATTAAGCACAAACCAACATGAAAGCTTAATCATGGGGAGATTAAAGAAGAAACATTGGAAGAACATCTGAGGTTGAACTTTTGTGGGGAAATTGAACAAATAGAAGATGGCGTGGAGACGAGATTCCTTGAGTTGAAGAACTTTTCTAAGAGTTACTTACCCTCCTTGTGATCATTAGTTCCATAACAAGCCATTTTTCATAATTGTATAGATGCATCACTAGCCAAACGGTTTTAAGAAGAACCCTAAGGCAAGGTCTCCCAAGTTCAATTTCTTTTTTAAGGTTTATGACTTAAGGATTAATGTCATGAAAGTTGTGGTAGTTGGTCGAGAAGGTACTCAATGGAGGACCAGCCGAAGAGCCACCCTTGAGTCTCAATTACGAATCTTGGGTGAACAAAAAACTTGATAGTTCCAGGAGCAAGAAGAGTAAAATACCAATCAACTTCCAAGATTATTGTACTTAATAGTTCTGTCTAGAAATTGGCTCTTCCTTTAATTGTTATTTAGTATTTCAAGTTTAAATAAGGTGTACTTGATATGTTGAGTAACCAAGTTTGAATAGAATTTTATCTCCATTGAGTTAGCTTCATGCAACTGCTCTTTTCTTAGCTTGCATATTGTTATTTCCCTTCCTATTCTTTTCAACTTTTACGTCTTCAGGAATGTACTTGAAGATGCACATTTTTTGCTAAGGAAGCTTGTCAGTAGATGAGAATACTAAGATTTAGTGTGGATTAATTTGCACAAAGAGAGGTTTCCAAGAGGTAAATTTGGTAAACTTCAAGATAGAGATGACGGTCCATTTCGCATTCTAAAACGATTTGGTGAGTACTTATCAAGTGAGTTGTCAAGAAAAACAGAGGCCTCTACAACTTTCAATACGGCTGATCTATAACCATATTATTAAGATGATCAACTACAAAACTTTGACTCAATGACAAGTCAATTTCAACCCAGAGGGACTAATGGAGGACCAGCCAAAGAGCCCCTTGAGTCTCAATTATAAGTCATCAGTAAATGATGAAAATCCTGCTAATTCTGAGGAGCGGCCAAAGTGGAAGAGTAAAATACATCAAGTTCCAAGATTATTGTACTTAATAGTTGTGTGTAGAATGTTGGCTCTTCCTTTAATTAATTTTATTTACTATTTTAACTGTCATTTTCAAGTTTAAATACGGTGTACTTGAGATGTTGAGTAACCGAGTTTGAATAGAATTATATCTCCATTGAGTTAGCTTCCTAGAACTTTCTTTTTCTTTGCATGCGTATTGTTATTTCCCTTCCTATTCTCTACAGCTTCTTCAACAGGAACTTCATGAGTACTCTACATCACCAAGGCTTGTTTTTATTTGACATATTCTTTCCCAGGGATTATATATCCCACTCTGCCTCCCCAACTCTTTTACCATTTTTATGGCCTTGATTTCAACCCTAGCTTGCCTGAAAGCGACAATGTTTTGCTAGACGGAATTATTTTGAAAATAGTCTAATATGTTGGAGATGTTTGTTTCGATTCAACAACTGGTTCTTCTGACTGGTAAACCCTACATCAATAGTGAACATCTGCGACTCGATGAAGAGAAATCTAACTCAAAGTTGAACAAAAGGGTTTTTGTGCAAACTTGTGAAGCCATGCATCATATGTTGAAATGCTTGCCTATGGGTTTTGAAGATTTTCTTTTAGGGTATTTCCGTAAGAGCTCATATTTTGCTTAACTACAAAGCTTGTGTGGATTTTAAGGATTAGTCGATGAAGACGTCATTCTTCAAGCTTGTGAAGGCATTTGAAACTAATGGAACTTATTATCGACATCATTATAATCAGAGGGAGTAGGATTTGACATTCAAAAAGAAGAGCTCTTTCAGAGGAAGGAGAGAACTATGGCTAGTTTTTGGTTCCCTTCACTAAAGATGTAGAATAAGTAGAGAAATTATTAGATGGTACAGTATCACCACGTGGCATTGACAACTGGTAGTACCCACCAATAAATAAATGACACGTGGCATAATAATTATTAAATGAAGAACAATACCTGGATTTTCATCTTCCCTAACGCCGTTAGAGTTCTCTGCCAAAACCAATACTGCTACCCCTCGTATTCCACCTCCTTTTTCCTCTACCTTTTTTGCTTGAATCAAATCCACAAACTACAATTTTTCTTTTCCACCAAAACATAAAATTCCCTCCGCCTCCCTTTTTGCTTGAATTTTGCTTGAAATCAAATCCACAAACTGCAAAAATCAGAAATGTCATGCTATAGTACTGTAACTTTTTGCTTGAATTTTGTTTTATCCTTTTTGGATTCCGGCTTGCATGAATTTTGGGGTCTGATTTAAGCAAGCTTGAATCTGACTGCAATTTCTTGCTTGAATTTTGTTTTACCCTTATGGATTCCAACTTGGGTAAATTCTGGAGTTCTAGGTCATCTTAGATTATTTTATTTTATTTTTTATTTATTTTTATTTATTTTTAATTTTTTTTATTTACAATTGTTACATGTCGAGTGATTGCTTTATTTATTCAATTAATTGGGGCCCCAACTCTGTCTCTGTTCTTGTTTTCTTCTTAAACATGAAATTTGTGTATTATAAATGTTAGGGCAATGCCAATTTTCTATTTAACAAAGAGAGCTAGAGAGAAAGTAAAAGCTAGAGGTACTTGAAAGAATTACAAACATGATACGAAAGACTTGAATGCTTTGCTTTATGGTTTGTGTCCTTTCTATTTTTTATTGATTCGTAAGACTTTGGCAATTTATGAGTTTAGTTAAACAAATTGGATCTTAAAGTGTCTTTGTTTTTACTAATTCATTGTAATTGATTAAGTGGGATTTTGGTATGTACCAGGAACTAAAAGAATGTCTATCAAGGTTTGATGAAACTCCAGGAAATGCCCTATGTCCTTTGGGTATAATGTCCATGGATGGAGATTGCAAGATTGAAAGAGAACTTCTATGGGATTTTTTTCATTTGATTAAGCTTTTCTCTCTAATGTTTTTAGGGGGTGTCAGATTGCAAGAATGAAAGACAACTTGAATTGGATTTTGGGTTGCTTCAGATTACTACTTTCAGTTATAGCTACCGTTCATTTTAGGTTGATGTATGGAATTGGATTTGTTGTATCAAATGCTACAATTTTGTAGTGACATACAATGTTTTAATAGCCTTTTGCTGTTGTAAGTACAAGTGAGCTTGTGGCTGTAAATTTAATGAGACAAAATGGTATCTTATATAACTCATCGTATGGCTGACATGATTTATTATGCCTTGGCACTTTGCTCCTTATATGCTTTATTCACTATGATATCTAGCATGATAGTACATTACTCAACTGACAGGCGCACTTAATCTTAAAACAAGAAAGATATAGAAAAATAATTAAGAGCAAAGTTATTATTGTCACCCATAAACATATGGATGTGAATCCTGCATTACATATAGCTTCACATTAACTAAATGCTAAAAAAAACAAATATGATGAATT
Source organism: Pyrus communis (assembly GCF_963583255.1). Classification (NCBI taxonomy): domain Eukaryota; kingdom Viridiplantae; phylum Streptophyta; class Magnoliopsida; order Rosales; family Rosaceae; genus Pyrus; species Pyrus communis. Next base: position 25,317,421 of record NC_084806.1, on the reverse strand, counting down.
CTGCCACATGTATTCATAAATTCTTCCTTCACAAAGTAAATCTATCAATACCTGACTCGCCATAAATTGACTATCTTGTAGCATACTTGTAAATGAAAAACTAAGCTGGATTACTTGGTTATATGGAGGCAATGCATGATTGTTTGTTGTTAACAAGCTCACAGCTAGGAAGACCTGCATAACAATTATAAGATGATACGCAATTAGTCGAATTTAGAGAAGATAAGAGCATTCAAGGTCTTAAAACATACATGATTGTAAACTAACAAATTAGATTACTTGGTTTGATGGTGGCAATGCATGACTATTTGTTGTTAACAAGCTCATAGCTGGATAAACCTGTCTAACATTTGTACAAGTGGGTGCACTGAGTTGTTGAAGAAAATTTGAATCATATGGTGCTGAACCATGTGAAGGGCCTATATTGCTTGGCTTCTTGGGTTTTCCTACAAATCAAATTTCAATTTTTAAGTAATAAAGAATATTGGAATTACATCTAATAGTCAATAAAAATATAAAATTTCACTTACGAGATGAGACAATATCTTTTGATGCTTTCTTTTATGGTTTCTCCATACCGTTTTTTAATTTGGCATTGCTTACTCCTTTCGGCCTTACCACCGGAGGAATCAATATTTATGGCTCATCAACTAAGCAACCATTTGTGTTACAATCATCATCATTATTATCATTCAAAAATATGTCATTGCTCTCTTTACGAATCTTGGCCAAAATCAAAGTCAGTGACGGCTGCAGGTTATTGAGGATGGCAGAGCATGGCTGTTGGCCATGCGTGGGAAGCCGTGAGGCATCGGAGTTTGGCAGGTAGATGATGTCAAAACAATGTCGTGCATATGGGTTCCAAAGGCGTAGAGCTTCTGGCTCTGGTGTAGGCTCAGGTCATGGGTTCGAAGAACCGTAAAAAAAAAATCCATTTTTTTTCAATTAATTTAATGCATATTTAATTAAATAATTTAATGAATGAACATATATAGGATGCAATTCATGGCAATATCAAATTCACACAATTTAATAATTATGGATATAATACATACACAATTTATGTAGAATCTAAAATTCGAAAAACGTAAAGTTGGGTCATGCATTATGATGTGCCACGAGCATAAACGATGACATACCCCAGAAAAAACTTTTCAAAGCCATTTGCCATAGCTTGACACTGATTAATAAAAATTGTCTTTCGCTTTTGACCTCTCTCATTGATTCTAAAAAAGTATAAAATAACCAAGTAAATATTTATGTTTTCTCATCCAGTAAAAATGCATAACCGAACAATATGTTTTTCCAATGGTGATAACGCCAACAAAAGGACCACAAATCATGTTATACCTATTGGTACTATATGTAGTATCAAATGCTGCAACATCCCCAAAGCACTCATAGTCAAGTCGTGACCTTCCATCTCTCCAAAAAGGTTTGTCATTTGATTTTCTAGATCCACTTGCACAGTGTAAAAGATCATAGGATCTTCTGCTTGCTTGTGCTTCAAAAGGTTGATCAAATTTTGAGCATCCCCTGCTTCAAACATGACAGTTTTTCCTTATTCACAATATTGTAGCAATCTCTTTATGTAAAACCTACAATCTGGGAACGCCAACTTCTTCTGCTAAATAAGAATATGTATTTGTAGTCCTTATTCCTGCAGCTACCATGGTTTTAATCATACCCAAATGAGTTTTAGAAACTTTTCTATTTTTTCTCAAAAACTACCTCTCTTCTGGTTTAGCAAGCTCGTGATTGTTTTGAGAAAAAAAATTGAGCAAGTTTCAACGTACCATCCATTTGTACTACAAATTCAATTCTAGCTTTGCAACCTCTTCTTGTCTCTAGTTTATAAGAATTGCTTGCTTCTGACAGGTCACCTTCTACCTTAAAACCTTCTTTTGAACAAAGATAACAAACTTGTCTTAGTTGACTGTAAACACAAAAAATTCCTGAAACAAGAACACGTGTACAAAATATATTTTGTATTAATTAAGGATTTTGGGGTTACAATCTCTTTGTAATTTGATCCTTTGATTTGATCTCTGTAAGGTGTTGATTTGTGGATGTGCGATTGATCCAAGGGCTGTCGAGGCTTGATCTTGGATGAACGGTTTGAAGTTTCTTCAAGGGCCATTGGGGCTTGATCTTGAAGGTTGAGGGAAGTTTCTTCAAGGGGCCTTCAGGGCTTGATCTTTGAAGGTTGATGAACGAGTCTTCAATGGGGCTTTTAGGCTTGATCTTGAATAATGGTTGTGCAGATTTCTTCAAAGGGCTTTTGGGCTTGATCTTGAAGGTTGATGGATAAGCGGATCTTTAAGGGCTTTTGGGCTTAATCTTGAAGAACGATTGGATGTGTGGATTTGTTGAGGTTGTTGATCCAAAGGGCCGTTAGGGCTTGATCTTAGGATGAACGGATGACGAACGATGAACACTTCCTTCAAGGGCCGTCGGGGTTTGATCTTGAGTTGGTGGAAGTTCTTCAAGGGGGCCTTCAGGGCTTGATCATTGAAGGTTGATGAACGGGTCTTCAAGGGGGCTTTTGGGCTTGATCTTGAAGGTTGATGGATGAGCGGATCTTCAAGGGCTTAATCTTGAAGAACGATTGGATGTGTGGATTTGTTGAGGTTGTTGATCCAAAGGGCCGTTGGGGCTTGATCTTAGGATGAACGGATGATGAACGATGAACACTTTCTTCAAGGGCCGTCGGGGCTTGATCTTGAGTTGGTGGAAGTTCTTCAAGGGCCGTTGGGGCTTGATCTTGAAGGAGGATTTGACGAAGAACGAAGAGTGCTTTCTTGATCCTTCGGTATTTGCTTGAGAGCTTTAGAGATTCAAGGCTTCAAGGCTTCAAGGTTTTGGTGTGATGTAAATTCCCTTCCTTTTTCTCTTGATGGAGAAGCCTATTTATAGGCTTTGAGAGTGAATCATCACCATCCTTTTTTTTTGGTGAAGTGAGTGGATGTTGTAGGTGAAATAAATGGGGTTGGTAGGTGAAGTAAGTGTGTGATGTAGGTGAAATAAGTGTGTGAGGTTGGTGAAGTAAGTGGAAGTTGTAGGTGAAATGAGTGTGTGATGTAGGTGAAATGAATAAAGGTTGTAATTTTAATACATTGGTCAACATTTATTTCATAGAAATTTCAATGCCTATAAATGCCCCCACTTCAAGGCGAGTCGTATACATGTGCTTGTCACGTGTAGAAGATGTGTTTTGAAGTCCCTTAATGTAGATGTCGATCTAAGGGCCGTCGATGCTTGATCTTGAATTGGGCTGGAAATTTCTTCAAGGGCTATCGGGGCTTGATCTTGAATTCGACTGGAAGATTTTCTGGTTTCCTCCGATCGTTGATTTTCCACCGGCTTAATCTTGAACTGGGCTGGAGGGTTTTTTGGCTTCCTCCAGAGGTCTGAACTTACTCCTTTTATATGGAGTTGAATTTGATTCAAGGGTGGTGAACACTTGATTTTGAATCAGACTTGTGATTTCTTCAAGGGCCATCGATGCTTGATCTTGAATGAAAATAGGACCACGAGCGGTTTTAGGATTCAGACACATGGCAGGCAAGCACGAGGTAGAGGTGATGGCATGTTTCTTTGTTCAATCTTTCCAATTCATATTGAAGAAGGTTAGGGGATGAATCAGCACGTGCAGTTGTTACGTTTGCTGACGATCCACAAGATTGATGTTTCATTGTCACTCGTCTTATCTGTTCTCCAGACAGATGTGGTATCTTCCCTGGAAGTGTAGCAACCGTTGAAGACAACTACTCGAGAGCAACGCTAGGTAAGAAATCAGGGAATAGGTTCCAGGCGAGATCGGAAGGCTGATTCCGAGTGCTGGCTGATTGCTCTCTTTCTCCTTGCCCTGCAGGTAAAAACAAGGACAAAGGAAAGGACATGGAGAAAGCATGATATGAAATACTCTTGCTTTCGTAGAAGTACTGGCGATTTAATGGCGTTGCGTGGCGAGGCTTTGCTCTTTGGCGACGATGCCAGCAGAAGGTTGTTGAGGCTTCTCGAGCTCTTTGATTAGAACGACGATGTCGAGCTTGGATTTGACTTAAACTCCTCTATTTGGATTATGCGGTTCTGCAGGGGAGGGCGTCGTGTTACGGTGATTTGTTCCAGCTCCTTGTACTGTATTCTTCTCTGCTTGTTTTTTTTTTTGCATAGCCGAGGTGGTGCGCAACCCTTTGCCTTTAAATGGTCTTTCAGAGCATCACTTCTTAGCGATTCATCCATGCTTGGTAGCTTCAGTGTAAAGAGCCAACATCATGTCACCTGTCCTAAAGTATTCGCTGAGGGAATTCGAGACTCACCAACAGTTGAAGACGAGCACTCGAGAGCAACGCTAGGTAAGCAACCAGGCAAGGGTTCTGGGCAATCAGTTCCAGATCGGAAGTTTGATTTCGGGTTCCGACTGATTGCTTTCTTTCTCCTTGTCTTGTAGGCAAGAGCAAGGGCAAAGGAAAAGACAGGGAAAAAGCATGATATGAGATACCTTTGCTTTCGCTCCTGATGATATGAGATACTTTTGCTGTCGAAGAAGTAGCGGATGCATTAGCACATATATTTGTTACGCTTATCTCCACATGCTTCGATCTACCGTTTCCTCCTGCCTCATCTGTTCTCTAGGCATCTGGTATCTTCTTTGGGGGTACATCAACATTTGAAGATGAGTACTTGAGAGCAGTGATGGGTAAGCAATCAGGGAAGGGGTTCTAGGTAATCGGTTCCAGACGGGAAGCTTGATTCCAAGTGTCGACTAATTGCTCTCTTTCTCTTTGTCTTGCAGGGAAGAACAGGAACAAAAGAAAGGACATGGAAAAGGCATGCTTTGAGATACTCTTGCTTTCGACCCTGATGATATGAGATACGTTTACTTTTGAAGACGTGGTTGAAGAGGTGTTTTCAGGGAAGAAGAAAACTAAGTATATTGAGAGGTTTGGTTGCAGCTGCATTCTTGGCAGGGAAGAAGAGTCAGGCGTTTTGGATGTATGCCTTGCCATGAATGTTGACATATATAGGCATTTTAATAGCAGGTAGTGGTGCGGGTGCGACTTTGCCACCCACGCTTGTCGGCAAAAGTGTGGTAGTTGGAATAGTGAACTCCACGTGTTTTCAACTTTGTCAGAGATCTTCGACAAAGTTGCACGCGTTATCTGAAAAGCTAAGATTGCGTCTGAAAAGTGTTGACTAACTTTACATAGGAAAACTCGGCTTTTAAAATTCGAAGAGTGGTGTCTCTTCGATTTTTTTTTTTTTTTTTTTTGAATTGGTAGCTGTGTTACCTCTCCTTTTATAGAGGTATCGATCACATCCAACATGCACACTTTAAAGATTGCCCGTTCGTGAAAATCGTCTTCGGTGTATTTTTTTTTTTTTTTTTTGAGATCTTACTCCATCCAACCCTTTTCTTTTAACATCTTTGAAAATGGCTAACCCATCTAACATTTGCTTAGATTTGAGTCTCAGCAGTGATACAAGTGCGCTGCGTCAGGGTAATATATGGTGCCCATCTTTCTTATCTTCTAATGGGCCTCTTACAGGTGAAGACTCCATGATGAGAAATGCAACAATGGCTACGGTAGTAGCTAAGAACCTCCTCACTCCTAGAGATAATAGGCTGTTTTCAAGACGGTCCGATGAGTTGGCCATTCAAGAGTCCCTAGCTCTCAGTGTTCAGTGTGTGGGCTCTGTGTCCAACATGGGCCAACGCCTACTTGCTCGAACCCATCAAGTTGAATCATTGACGATCGAGGTGGAAAATCTTAGACAAGAGATCAGACAGCTTAAGCACGAGAATAGAGATTTGCACATGCTTGCAAATAATTATTTGACGAGCATAAAGAGGAAGCTTGATCAGCTGCAAGAATTTGAAGGTCGGATTCAAAGTGACCATCAGAGGTTTGTGGCTTTCTTTCAGAGACACCGTTTTCCTTCGTCATCTAGCGTTCAACCAAGTATTGAGGCTTCGAATAATCTATCTTCAATGCCACCCGTTCCTGGGGTTTCGCCAAGTAGTGGGGCTTCATGTAAGCAACCTTTGTGAAGGCTCCTTCTCTTTTTCTTTTTTTTTTCTTTCTTTCTTTCTTCTTTTTTTTTTTTTTTTTTGTACGCATTTGTAATTTCTCAGAGATATCAATAGACATGCTTTATTTCATTCAGCGTATTGTGTTAAGTACAAACAAAACATATTAAGATGTGTTACTTCCTTCCTTTTTTTTTTTTTTTTTTTTTTTTTTAAATGATACTTTTGCAAGGTGGTGCCGTGCACCATCCTTCCCCTATTTTCTTCTTTTCCATAATTATGTTGCCACCATCTCTTTTCCTTTTTCTTCTTGTCTTGCTAACAGTAGCTTGCACCTTTGTGTGCATGTACATTGTTCTGATGACGAGTATGGTAGATTGGCACTGCTGGGTTCTTTGCTACATCGCATGCGGGCCTTTTTTTTTTTTAATTTTTATTTGCACAGTCATCTTATTACATTCTTCATTGCATGCGGATTGCTGTTTGCATAGTCACCACACCATTATTTGCACAATCGTTGCACTTCATTTACTTCTCTGGGTTCCTCAATGGGATTCCTCGCCTACATCCTTTTCTGCATGCGGACTCGTACAGTCACTGCATCATTACCTGCGCAGTCGCCGTACTTCATCTCCTTCTTTGGGTTCCTATACACATATATATATATATATATATATATATATATATATATATATATGGGATCGCACCATCACTGCGCAACCATTGCACAGCCAGCAGCTGCAATATTTGCTATCTTGTGGTGGAGGAAGGAAACAAGGCATCACTTGAATCAGGCAACCTTTTATTGAAGCCAAAGCAACCCAGCAGCAGGTGTCTTTTTAATTTTATTTTCTCGAAGAAGTTGAGTCCAGATGTTAAAGCTCACTAGCTTGCAGCAATAAACTTGTCACTAACCTAAGTCCGGTCTTCTTAGTAAGTTGCTTTGGGAGATTATCAAGCCACAGAGACTTCTTTAGCTTCCGTCCAGGTGCATCTAGATACATTGATACAAGAGCAAGAACAGCTGGGCATCGAAGCATCACGACTTGAAAATGTTCTCGGGGAGTAGGGAGCTACACTTTCTTAATGCCAAGAGGAGATTTCACTCCTAGAACAAGGGAAAGGCATGGCTATGGAATTGCCCATCTTGTCTCCCACCGAGGTAGAGACTTTGAAGACTTTGGAAGGCTTGCTTGAAGATTGTCTTCGTAGTTTTAGGCACATAGTTTTCAAGTAATGTCTTCTGCTTTTTTTTTTGTAATTAGGTTCTGGGGCCAACTTTTTTCCTTTAAAGAAATGAAGTGTTTGCATTCTTGAATTTGCTCTTTATTCTTCAAAATGTTTGTGTTTTTGTTGATGATGTGACTGTACTTAAAGTTTTGAAGTTTCAAGTTGCCTACGTACCCTTGGTTAAGGAAAGATCAAGTCATGACATAGTTCAAATGAGTGATGGTTTTTTTTATTTTTTTATTTTTTTTATTTTTTTTTATTTAAATCATTTTAATGGTGATTTTGATGATTATTTTGCCATACACAGTTTATGCTCTTGTGGGCAAGGAGCTTTTGGTGCCGTTTGTAGTTTCAGCTCATGCAGGCAATGAGCGTTTGGTTGTCACCTTTTAGGCTTGTGCGAACGAGGAGCTTTTTGAATTTGTCAAACGATCTTAGAGAGGCATTCCTTGCAATCTTCATAGCAAGGAGTCTTGACCGAGTGATTGAAGAAGTCTTTGGGGAAGAAATCGCGCATGGTGATGGCAACGGACGATCTTCGTGTCATAATTTCGTCATCCTCAACACTTTCATGTAGCTTTGAAGACCCGTTCATGTAGCTTTGAGAGTGAATCACCACCATCCAATTTGAGGGAAGTTTCTTCAAGGGGCCTTGCCTTCAGGGCTTGATCTTTGAGGGAAGTTTCTTCAAGGGGCCTTCAGGGCTTGATCTTTGAAGGTAGATGAACGAGTCTTCATGGGGGCTTTTGGGCTTGATCTTGAATAATGATTGTGCGGATTTCTTCAAAGGGCTTTTGGGCTTGATCTTGAAGGTTGATTGATATGAGCATATTTAGGCGACTTACTTAGCTTGTTTTCGTGCATCTATGTTGTTAATTCATAGTTGTTTTAGTAGTTTAAGCCATTTTCGTGTGTTTTTAGGTTCATATGGCTAAGGAAGCAAAAAGATGCATTTTGGAGCATTTTGGAGCAAAATTGGGCTTGGAATGGATAGCATATGCTTGGAGCCAAAGTGTTGGACGAATTTGAAAGCCTTGTATGCACTTTGGACATAAAACAAAGGGCCTAGCCCAATCAAACAATCCTTTGAGCCATGCAAAACCTCTAGCCCAATCAACAACCCTTAGCCACATGCATTCACATGCATCACAACCCCAAAACCATCAAGAAACACCCATTGCCGTGCCTTGCACTCCCCCTTGCATTTTCAGCCATTCCACTTCATCATTACACCACCTTCTCCATTTTTATTCCACATGCATTCATCATAATTCACCCTAACTACCACCATTCACACACACATGCACTTACTCTTTCATCATTGCACCACCAATTCAACACATGCATTCACACACCAACAACAACTCCATGCCGTGCATTCCCAATCCTTTTCCAGCATTTCACATGCATTTCCACCTTCCTACTTCATCATTTCAGCCACATATTCACCCACATGCACTTTAATCATTCAACACATGCATTCACACACCAACAATAACTCAATGCCGTGCACTCCCATTGCCTTTCCAACTCCCTTTTGCATTTCCAGCACCAAAACATGCACTCACATGCATTTTCAGCACCAAAACAGCATTCACATGCAATTCCACACACAATGCCGTGCATTCCCTTGCCTTTCCACCAACAACCTAGCTGTTTTTCCATCATTATTTCATCCACATTCACTCTTAAACAATCATCCACATATTCTCCCATTCCCCCTATAAAAACCTATGCATTCATACACAAAAACACATCTCATTTTCATACACAAGATACCACAAACACATCCAATCTTCCCCTTTGCCGCAAATCCCCTTCCATTTCTACACAATCTCTTCTCGGTTTCATTCCATTCCATACACTCTCCCATTCGCAGAAACCATTCAACCTTAGCCGCTCCACCTTCATTTACAACACACTTGGAGCACCAACACCGAAGGCAACTCTTAAGGGATTTCGACATCAGTTTTGCTTCAAGGGTTCTTTCTTCTTAATCCTATGTTCACTCATGTTATATATTTTTATGTCAAACCTTTTGTAAACATGAAGTGTAACTAATCTCTCTCTAGGGATTCGATGTAGCCTTGCAAGATTGCCATGTAGTTAATTCAGAATTCTCATTTAATCTATCTATTTCTTGTTTCATTCTCCGATTTAATTGTGACTTAGTGTGTTGATTTTAATGCTTGATCATCATTTGAATTAACCACAGGTTGTTTAGCCAAGATTAAAGCACACATCATGCATAATCTTGGTGGATATGTGAATGAATGAAGGGAATGTTTTGCAAACATCCTGCCGAGTGTTCCCTTTGGTTTTGTGAAAGTTTCTTGTGCACTACATATTCTTGATTAGGAACCAAAGTTGCACATCACAATTAGGCTCATGATTAGAGACATTTGATCAAATCCACACATCATATGGTTGATCATATCTAAGTGAAACAAACTCAAGAAATAGGTAGATGGATGAGTATAATCTGATTCAACAAGCATGGCCTTGGGTTAGCAATGGTAAAATCGAATCCTTAGCTTCATCTCCATTGGTACTATCTAATTTTATTAGCTGTTGATTCATTCATTTTGTGTTTACTTCATTTCCTTATGCTTTCAAGTTACAACAACAAATCTGCCTACATTGATTAGTTTTATTTCTCTAGTAAAGAGTTCTTGCAAAAAAAGTGAGTATATAGGTCCAATTAGTCCCTGTGGATTCGACACCCTTACTTGTGCCATTATACTAAACCTATTTTAGCACTAGGAAGGAAAACCCTCAACATTGATCGATGAGCGGATCTTCAAGGGCTTTTGGGCTTAATCTTGAAGAATGATTGGATGTGTGGATTTGTTAAGGTTGTTGATCCAAAGGGCCGTTGAGGCTTGATCTTAGGATGAACGGATGATGAACGATGAACACTTTCTTCAAGGGTCGTCGGGGCTTGATCTTGAGTTGGTGGAAGTTCTTCAAGGGGGCCTTCAGGGCTTAATCTTTGAAGGTTGATGAACGGGTCTTCAAGGGGGCTTTTGGGCTTGATCTTGAATAATGGTTGTGTGGATTTCTTCAAGGGCTTTTGGGCTTGATCTTGAAGGTTGATGGATAAGCGGATCTTCAAGGGCTTAATCTTGAAGAACGATTGGATGTGTGGATTTGTTGAGGTTGTTGACCCAAAGGGCCGTCGGGGCTTGATCTTAGGATGAACGGATGATGAACGATGAACTCTTTCTTCAAGGGTCGTCGGGGCTTGATCTTGAGTTGGTGGAAGTTCTTCAAGGGGGCCTTCAGGGCTTAATCTTTGAAGGTTGATGAACGGGTCTTCAAGGGGGCTTTTGGACTTGATCTTGAATAATGGTTGTGTGGATTTCTTCAAGGGCTTTTGGGCTTGATCTTGAAGGTTGATGGATGAGCGGATCTTCAAGGGCTTTTGGGCTTAATCTTGAAGAACGATTGGATGTGTGGATTTGTTGAGGTTGTTGATCCAAAGGGCCGTTGGGGCTTGATCTTAGGATGAACGGATGACGAACGATGAACACTTCCTTCAAGGGTCGTCGGGGCTTGATCTTGATTGGTGGAAGTTCTTTAAGGGGGCCTTCAGGGCTTGATCATTGAAGGTTGATGAACGGATCCTCAACACTTTCATGTAGCTTTGAGAGTGAATCACCACCATCCAATTTTTTTGTAGAAGTGAGTGGATGTTGTAGGTGAAGTGAGTGTGTGAGGTTGGTGAAGTAAGTGGAAGTTGTAGGTGAAATGAGTGTGTGATGTAGGTGAAATAAGTGTGTGAGGTTGGTGAAGTAAATGGAAGTTGTAGGTGAAATGAGTGTGTGATGTAGGTGAAATGAATAAAGGTTGTAGTTTGAATACATTGATCAACATTTATTTCACTGAAATTTCAATGTCTATATTGATTCTTTCTATTATATCTCTTTTGTCCCTAACGAACACTAAATCCAATTGCCGTAACATAGTTGTTGTAGAGATCAGAAACTTCCTTTTCATTAAGTACAACGTTTCCCAAGAAAACGTCATCAGAATTCTCCGTTCGATTCACAATGACTGGGTCATCTTCTCTATTATTTTCTTCATCACTTTTTATATAAATGATTAAATCTTCTTTCTGATTATTTTCTTCATCACTATCGGTATCAATCAATACTGTACAAGAAAAATTTGTACGTAAATGAAAAATCTTTATGTAATTGAACGGTTGAATAATAGATGCAAAATAGCAGACATATGACAGCAGCCAAATAACAAGTTAAAAATGAAAAGAGAAAATGAAAAAAAAGACAAACCAAATAGGTTGATAGGTTAAATATTTTACCAGTATCCATATTCTTCCACTTGGTGAAGCTTTGCTTTTTGAGAATGGTGCAGAGCCTACTTTTAAGGTTTCAACTAAAGAAGAATATGAGTTAGTTCATGAAAACTAAATCTCAGGAACTTACGCAAGCTGGTAATCAAAAGATAAAACGAAACTCAAGATAAAAAATTGGAGTCAAATTCAAACAAAAAATTCCAGTACCAGTAGCCTGAGATTCTAGGTTTTGCAGTTTGTGGATTTTAATTGTAGGGAATGCGATTCAAGAGAAAAGGAAGCGGCAATTTTTTTTGCTTTTGGGAGAAAAAAAGAGAGTGGAATACGAGGGGCAGCAGTTATTGGTTTTGGCAGAGGACTCTAACGGCATTGGGGAAGATGAAAATCTAGCTATTGTTTTTTATTTAATAATTATTATGCCACGTGTCATGTATTTATTGGTGGGTACTACCAACTGTTAATGTCACATGGTGGTATTGTACCATCTAATAATTTCTCGAAGTAGTGATGGTTTTATTATCAAAGCCAGCTAGGCATGCATGGTTTGTCTTTATTTTTTTATCTTTTTTTATTAGAATAAAAAATATTCCCCTGTTGTAGCCTATTTTATCTTACTAAGGGGAAGAGGTTGATGGTAAGGAGAGAGAGAGGAGAGCTGTGTTTGTAGAATCGTAGGGAAATGTGTGTGTTTTTTCCTCCTATGTGGTGCCTTTATTTATAGTAATAAGAGGAAGAAGAAATCCTTCATCCCTAAGGAATCCAAGTCCATATAGGAAAGAATGAAAAGAATCAAATTTGATCTAGGATTTATACAATCACACTTAAACTAGGAAAGTTTATAACACTCCCCCTTGAGTGTGTAAATACTCAAGGTAGATTGGCATCACGTAGAAGTTGAGGAAGTCGACTCGTCGACACTGATTATGGGAACAATGCTATTCTCAATAAGGTAGGAACTTACATAAAGAAGTAAGTCTCACCAAAAAAAAACCCTAAGGCTATAGCAAAAACCCAAATAGGGACAAAATCCATAGTCTAAAGAAAAATGTGTGAGTAATGCAAAGTCAAATGAAACGTCTATAGGACGTCATCAACGATATGATCAACCCAAGGTGGGTGCTTTGTTAAAACCTAGTTAGGTAGTAAAAGCCCAGTGGGAAAAATGCTCCTAATAATAGAGAAAAAGAGTACATTAAGATCAACCAAGTATACTTTAGGATACTCCCCCTGAGTTTGACACAATTCCAAAGAGAACTAGCAATGTTACAACTAAGAAAGTTTACGCATACCAATTCCTTGAACAAGTTTATGAATTTCATCTTCGGTAGTGGTTTGGTGAAGAGGTCTGTCATGCCCCGATCCCGATATACGTCCAGGATTGACACGTGACGTCACCAAATACCCGTATCTCTATCTTATACCGCCTCCAGGATATGGGCAAAGCACAACTCGAGATCCAACTGCGTATACTTTATGGCTATATCTAACCTCCTCGTTAGACTTCCTACGTACCCTAAACAATGATCAAGCCATTCGTAGTTCGTCAATCACTACACTCAAACGTTCATCAAATAAATGACTATGTCCAAACATAATACCATGATTCAGGCATGCAACATCTCAAGGAATATTCGACGAAGCACAATAATATTATCTAGTCATCTTGCCATGCACACACACATATGTTTTCCAACACCATTCAATATTCACAGCAATCAATAACACATATAATACATCGAAATGCAAGGCTAGAGTAACACAATTCAGCCAAAGCCTATATCTCTGAGCTGAAATCGAATCTAAGTAACCAAAAAGTCAAATGATGTGATTTTGGACCACTCGACGGAATCCAAACAGGATACGAATCCGAACCATTCAACGGAATTGTGGAGTATAAGGGATTCTGGACTTCTCAACGGAATCCGACTGGATGTGTTTCCGAACCATCACTCAATGTAATCACGGAGTAGAAGGGATTCCAGACCTTTCAATGAAATCCGAGTGGATGCAATTTCGGACCATCACTTAACAGAATCGTAGAGCACGAGGGATCCCGGACCTCTCAATGAAATCTAGACGGAGCAGGGAATTGGACCACTCAATGGAACCCCAGCAGAACCCAGTTCTGAACCACTCAATGAAACCAAGCGGAAGTCTAAGAAGCATAACAACGGCTCGAAAAAATAAGGCATGAATCAAGTTACTCAATTCATGAAGGCTCAATGAAATGAAAAAAACACAAGTACTAAATTGAGAACAGGTCACAAAACGAGAAATGAAACAATATTGAAGCATCAAATCCCCATCACAATGGGTTAATGGTCCACTACTAGCCCTCACATTTCATAAGAAATTCAATATGCATTTCAAATCATATGTCACAAATATTTCCAATAAACAAGTCGAATCACATTTTCAATAGAAAACACATTTATAGAACCAAGTCATATCCAAAAAGGATACTAAATATGGAATAGGGTAATAACTATACCACATGTATTAAAGTCACTCACATTTCACCACATCATACCAATCCCTATGAATTACAACGTAGGCACCGATACTATCCACTTCTCATGGCCACTAACTAACATATCATGCAAGCATATATATTCTATAGAATACTTCTAATAGGATTCTAGGATCACATGGTCATAACTTTATCATTCATATTATCAAGAAAATAACTAAACACATATATATCACCATATGACGTCCCATACACGTAAACCTAGGTATATATAATTTGGGATAACTCACTAACCAATATAGGCCCACTAAACCTTACATAATCTCTAGTAATACTAATTTTAATATTTAAGATCAATTTGTAGCATATTGACCAAAAGTCAAGCCTCTAACAAAGGTGGGGTCCATGACCTTATACAAGTCAATCTGGAACATCCACCCATGGATTTCTGATCCGTAACTTTCCAAGGTTCTCATTATCTTCTAGAACAATATTCTAAAATTTTGGAACGATCCAACGATCGAATCTTCGCCAATCGCTAAGATTAAGTGGCAGTCAATGTTTGAGTTTACAGACTTAGAAATCCAATTTGGGCAGATCCATACATCGGATATCCGATCCATAATAAAGTTTGGTGACGATCCAACGGTCAGATCGTCGATTCATATAATGACGAAGTGGTGGTCTCTATCAAAACTATAGTCATATGACGAGATTTCATCAATTGAACGTCACATATGGAATCAGGGTATCCAAATTATTCCAGGAAGGGCAGGTGGGGTCTTAGCCCACACACTGCCTCGACATGCCAGAAAATTCAACTATTTCCAAAAGTTACCAAAATTTACAAATTTGTAGATTTTAATGAGGGGAGCAATTTTCATACTTATGGCCAAATCCAATTTGCCCGGGAAAGGTCCCAAATTGGCTTGCACCCATCAGAAACCCTAGAATAGGTGAGCTTGGATTCTCCTTCCTTGGTGTTTTGATTCCCCTACCACTGGTTGGGTCTTGTTCCTGGGTCTAAGGGGAGTTGATTAAGGGTGGTGGTGGGTGGTGTAACTCACCAGAACGACGGGATCGCCGTCGAGTACCTCCGGTGCTCTGGTGAAGTTCCTTGCGATTTTGTACCTAAAACCCTTCGATCTTGGGTGTGATTGATAGAGGGGAGGTTGTGGAAGAGGTTGCAAGTGGTGGATGGGGTGAGTTTGGCATGAAAAAATGGCATAAGTGGCCGGAAACCACTCCGGGTTGAACGGGTTGGGTACGTGTGGATGGATCGATAGGACATAGAGGTCATTTCTCTCACTTTTTGATTAGTCCCCCTCCCTCTCACTAATTTATGATTGGTCCTTAAATAATAGTCTGATTGGGCCTCTTTCCCACAAGGTGGGAGTTTAATTAATTTATAATCTAAATTTAATTATAAAAAATAAAAACATGAATTCGAACGCCCGTAACATTTCCGTTATAATCTCGATTCGTAAACGGCTTTCACCTATGCACGCATGGTTTTGAAATCTATTCAAAAACATTAATTGTGACCTTGAAAGTTCAATGAATTTTAATGATTAATTTCCAAACTTCAAACTTCGTAACCAGTTTAATTAAAATCTAAATTCAAATAAATTAATATAATTCCTGAAAAATAATATAAATCTCAATAATACAAATACATAAATTATAACAGTGAAATCCAGGAACGAGATTTCACAAGGTCGGCCAGATTGTCTTGTGAACGGATTTGCATGACTTCAATCTTCTGATGCTCTTGTTGTTGATGTGAGAAGAAGAACTTCGGCACAATGTGCTTGGTGTTGTCTCCTTTAATGGAACCCTTCTTGAGCTGTTTGATGCATGCTATGCTGTCTTTATAGATCATCATCAAGATGTCAATGATGGGGTAAAGATCACAGGAGCGTCGAATATGACTACAACTGCTCTCAA
The DNA here is from genome assembly GCF_963583255.1 of Pyrus communis. NCBI lineage: Eukaryota > Viridiplantae > Streptophyta > Magnoliopsida > Rosales > Rosaceae > Pyrus > Pyrus communis. The sequence continues at coordinate 25,301,422 of NC_084806.1, read as the reverse complement.
CCGAAAGCATTCCCGAGTTGCTTCATGTAAGGCGATAATTTCAGCATGGTTAGAAAAAGTGGCAACTAAGGTTTGTTTAGTTGACCTCCAAGATATTGTCAAGCCTCAAACGGTAAAGACATAACCCGTTTAAGAATGCGCCTTGTGCGGATCAGATAAGTATCATGCATCGGCATAACCAACAAAGCGAGAATCGACTTGAGAAGCAGGAAGTACGACATCACTCGAGGATCCATAGGGATAGAACAAGCCTAAATCCGTAATACCCTTAAGGTAACTGAAGATGTCTTTAACACTAGTCCAGTGTCTGCGTGTTGGTGCATTACTGTATCTTGCTAAAAGATTAATAGTGAAGGAAATGTCGGGTTTAGTTCATTGAGCTAAGTACACTAAAGCGCCTATCGCACTTAGATAAGGAACTTCAGGCCCCAAAATCTCTTTGTCATCCTCCTTCATACAGAAGGGATCTTATTTTGCATTTAGCGATCGAACGACCATAGGAGTACTCGAAGGCTTCGCTTTATCTTAGTTAAATCGGCGCAACACCTTCTAGTTAGTTTGATTGATGTACTAAAATTCCATCCGAACAATGCTTTATCTCGAGACCAAGATAATATCGAGTATTTCCTAGATCTTTCATCTCAAATTCCGACTTCAAATGCGCGGCAGGCCATTCTTGGTGTGAACATGGGGTAATGGATGTTTAACTTCAATCTCAACTGACTTGCAATAGTCATCAAAAGTGTTAGATGTGAATTTTCTAGCATTACCCAATCGAATATATTTGATTGGATAATCAGGGTGGTGAGCCCTAAGCTTAATAACATGAGCCAACCGTTTGGAGAATGCAATGTTCCTTGTGGACAACAAGCACACATGTGACCAACGTGTGGAAGCGCCAACCAAAACCATAAAATATCTAAATGGTCCACAAAAAGGGTGAATCAGTCCACAAATGTCCCCCTGAATCCTTTGTAGAAAAATGGGAGGATTCGAATGAGTCTTGTCATAAGAAGGCTAAGTAATACGATTTCCCATAGAACATGTTCGACATACGATTCCTTGGAGCAAACCTAAGGTTTGGGTTAATGGATGCCCGTGTGATGATTTGAGGATACAGCGTATCGCTATTTGTCCAGGATGTCCTAAACGATCATGCCAAAGTGTAATTTTGTATGCGGTCCCAAAGGTAAGGCCTGCCACATGGTGGCTCTCTATGGAGCGTATGGTCGTAGTATATAGACCACTCGGGATATGTTTCATCTTCTCTAGAATATGCTTCTAGCCATATTCGTAGAAAGTTATGCACATAAATTAAACTTCGTTTTCTACGTGGGTTTCAGCGTGGTAATTGTTATCTCTAATGTCCTTAAAAATCAACAATGTTCTTCCGGAACGTAGAGAATAAAGTGCCTCATCAATGGTCAAGATTGTACCATTGAACAACATTATATGTGCCTCACCAACAAATAATCCAAACATAAAGGAAAATTGTTCAAAATTAACCAAAAAACAAAAGGGGGGTTCAGCCACTTGCATAAAGTTTGATTCAAATTTCTTATGACGAGAATAATATTCAGTTACAACCTTCTGGGGTGCTCGACAAACATGGGACCAATGGTCTTTTGAACCATAGTGATAACACATATCTGCATCATGGTTTCAAATGCTTTGCCCTTATTCTTGAAGTTTGGGGCCTTGGGAGCGAGGTTAGGGCATTTCTAGGCTTTGTTTCCTTTCTTAGATGGGCCTTGGCTCTATTGAATTTGACGGGGTGGCTTCTGGTTGCCCCTACCACACCTCTATTGGCATTTTGGGTGTTGGTGCTATAGTGTGCTTTAGACACAACAGTCGCCTTAATAAGTCGAGCTTGATGATTTTTCATCAACAACTGATTCTGCTTTTCAGTGAAAATTAAAATAGAGATCAAATTTGAGAAGTCAGTGAACTTATGAACTCTAGATTGTTGTTGCAGGACAATATTAGTTGCTGAGAAGGTCGAATGGTTCTTCTCTAGGAAATTTTCTTCGGTCAAAGTTTTTTTACAAAGCTTGAGAAGTGATCAGATTCTATGAACTTCAGAATTATATTTATTCATAGACTCAAAGTCTTGGAAGCGCAAATACTGCCAGTCATGTCTTGCTTCAGGCAAGAAGATGTCCTTTTGGTGATCAAAACAATCAGCTAAAGCGACCCATAGTGCTCGTGGATCATTCTCAGCAAGATACTCAATTTGCAATGCGTCATGGATATGTCTTCGGATGAAGATCATAGCAATGGCTTTCTTAGCTTCACCAATAGGGTTGTCCGCCTTATCTTCAAAGGCGGGATGCAAATTCTTTGCAGTGAGGTGGAGCTTCACATCTTGGACCTACTTGAGGTAGTTCTTTCTAGAGACCTCCAAAGCAGTGAAGTCGAGTGTGTTCAAATTCGTCATGTTCCTATCACAAAATAGATGGACAAGATGTGGTTAGTGCGATGGAGAAAAATATTAATCCATTCACACAAGAGTAAAACATTTAGGTTCTAATAGACATGTATTGGTTAAAATTTGCATGAGAAACTTCAAGTTTTCATGGGTGATGTTTTTAAGGAAAACTTAAGGTTTTCAAACAAGGCATGATTTTAGAAACTTCAGGTTTCAAAATAATTATGAACTTGAGGTTCATATGTTCTTGCAGACAAAAGCAAATATATATATATATAGAAATATGCAACAAGAAAATATGCAAATAGAGTTTCAGGTCTATAATTGTAATTGAAATAATTATTTGGACTTCAGGCCAAATTAAAAGTGTGGGTGAAAAAATATAAAACCCAAATTGTCTAAAAATAGTAAACAATTGAAGCTCCGGGCCCAAAAACATAGGCCAAAGCCCACAGGTGGGTCAAGCAAATTGGATCCATGTGGCCCAAGCCCAAGAATGGGCTAGGATAAGCTTGGGGGGATCAGGCCCAAATAATATAGTGGGCTGCAAAAGGAGTCGAGCCCAAAACAGAGGCCCAAACTGGGGGCCAATTGTGTGTGACGCGACACGAGGGAACACAGATACTCCAACGGAGCTGGGATTCGGTGTGACATACAGACGCAAGGACACTATAGCCCTATGGGCTGGCATTGGGCCGGGCCTAGGAATTGGGCCGCATCATGCGAGCCCGTTTAAGAAAAAAATAACTTTTTCTTTGCAGGCCGAGAAGGCCAGCCCTGATTTGGGCTTTGGGTTTAAGCGAAAAACACCCCAGCCAGAGCTGGGTGCAATTACCGTTGATTAAGGCCGGTGCCGCCACTATAGGTGGTCGTGTTTTAGAAGATGGTTCTTGGTGCAGGGCCATGAGCAAATTCCTTGGGATGAAGGGAGTACCTCGACATTGAGGGGAAAGAAAGGGAAACCCATGAAATTCAAACTGCAATTTAACCCAAATTTGGTGGAATTCTTCTGGAATTCAATGATATTGGTTCAAAAATCACGACACCATGTTGGATTTTCCCAAAAAATTGCACAACAAGGCCGTGGTCTTACTTCGGGCGAGTTGGGTTTTCTAGGTTGGACGCCATAAGCGTCGGGTTTCAAGGAGCTTGTTGCTCTGTGTTTGCTCGAGGTCACGGGTTCGAAGAACCCAGATGGCATTTTCAATTTTTCTCTTTTTTTTTTTTTTTTTTTTTTCAAATTATAAAATTCAATTATATGCATATACAATTTAATAATTTAATGCATGTACATATATTTGATGCAATTCATGGCAAATATCAAATTCACATAATTTAACAATTATGAATATAATGCTTACACAATTTATGTAGAATCTGAAATTCGAAAAACATAAAGTTGGGTCATGCATTATGGTGAATGTTCATGTTATCAGTGCTGCAAAAATATCGAGATAAAAACCGTTGTTTTGGAAGAACCTGATTGCGTGATGATATGGATGAAATAGTTTGATGCAAAAAAAACTCCTCGTCAGATTCCTAAGCGTAACTAAGGGGAAGGGGCTGGCATCAAGGAGAGATGTGTTTGTAGAATCGTAGGGGAATGTGTGTGTTATTCCCTCCTATGTAGTGCCTTTATTTATAGTACTAACAGGGAGAAGAAATCCTTCATCCCCTAGGAATACATGTCCATTTAGGAAAGAATAACTAGAACCAAATCTAATCTAGGATTTACACAATCACACTTAAACTAGAAAAGTTTATAACATCCTCATTTTTTTAGATGAATTCAATGTCAATTTATTATGATTGATTCATTATGTGGCTTACCTCAAATCAATAGGACACAAAATCAAATAATTTGGTCAAAAGATAATGGCAATCGCATATTATAACATCTTTAAATTTGCGTAAGGACCAAGGGAATAAAAAGTCTGTCAAGCCCCTCTCACAAATCAATTTCTCTTGTATGGAAAACAATTGCTTGTTGTTCATATTGACAAATCAAGAGCTATATATAGATGAGCAAAATCAAATTAATACTCTCTCACACATATTTCGCCGTTCTCTTTCCTTGTAAGGATCCTGCATTTTCTGCACCTCTATAGCACTGAAAACTCCATACCCGTTAGTACTTTCGTCCGTCCCTCCATCTTCATCATCATCGGTAGCTTGGTCGAGGGCCAGAAGCTCCTCCTTGTATCTCACACTTTCAATTCTCAATGGTTTCATCTTGATTTGAGCCTCATACCCTTTTAAAAGATCTACCACTTCCTTAATCTTGAGCCTTTTCTCAGGGTCACTTTTCACACAAAGTGCAGCAACATTGATAGCTTGCTTCAGTTGGCCTTCATCAAAGTTTCCTCTGAGTCTTGGGTCTGCAAGTTCCTTAAGTCTGCCTTTGGTTATAAGTGGCTCTGCCCACTCAGTGATCGTCCTCTTAACTCCGCCAGGGAGTTTTTCTATGGGCTTTCTTCCAGTTACGAGCTCTAAAAGAAGAATCCCAAAACTATAAACATCACAGCTCTCTGAGACTTTTCCCCACATGGCATATTCAGGTGCTAGGTAACCCAAAGTTCCCTTGACTCGAGTAGTCATGTGGCTCACACCTTCGGGGATTAGCTTGGCAAACCCAAAGTCTGCAACTAGTGGTTCGAAATCTGAATCCAACAGCACATTGCTAGCCTTTATATCTCTATGAATGATGTGGGGTGTCACCTCATGGTGTAAGTACCTACAAACCACAAATAGGATGGGAATGCACAGGTTAAACAATTGTCAAATCATTTTTATAGGCAAAATTAGTGTAGCATTTGGGAAATTTGGTTTTTGCTTGAAAAATTGTGAAAAATGATGAAATTATTATCTGCCTCACATTTACTTATTTCTTTAGACAAACCATCTATATAATAAGTATTCTCTAGATTGTGATTATAGACCATACGTTTGGGCGAAAATCAACACAATCAATTGTGTTCATATTTCCAGTCTAGTAAGGTAATAATCCTATTTAACCAAACAGTATGTCAAGAGAACATTTCTCCTCAACATGTGATCTAAAGACATAAGCATCTAAATGCTAGAAAAATATTGAGGGTTACTGTTGGTTACTTTTCTATTGTGCATGCTGATCCAATTATAAGAGAAAATTGACCTTCAAATTTCATGTGCAAGAGATGTCAATAATATTCCAAATGGTTCTTAACTGCGTAATTATTATTGTATTTGTCAATTTCTTAGTGAGTTGGAGGGCACAAGTTGGTGGACTCGATCAACCAACACTTCCATATATGATTTTGATCAATCGTAGCTTCAAACTAAACCATGCATGTGTATATAAATAATTAAATGTATAACTTATGTTATACTGCTGCTTACAGGAGGCCTTCTGCTGAGCCAATAGCAACTTTCATTCTCCTTTTCCAATCCAGCCGAACTTCACTTGCAAATTGGCCATGCAAGTGAGAAAGTAAACTAAGATTTGGCATGTAATCATAGACAATAAGGCGTTGATCTGCCCCAGCATAATAGCCCCTAAGTCCCAACAAATTCTTGTGCCTAACCCTTCCAAGAACTTCTACCTCAACTGCAAATTCCATTTCAGCTTTTGAATTCATTGCTTTCAACTTCTTCACAGCAATCTGAATATAAATTATTTACTCAAAAATTATATATAAAAAAAAAAGGGTAAGTAGCGTATTAGGATACTAATTAATTAGTTTTCTTTTTCATTACCTGTAGACCATCACTGGTCTTTCCCCAATAAACACTTCCAAACCCTCCCTCTCCAAGCAAATTGTCATCACTAAACCCATTCGTAGCTGTATGCAACTCCTTGTACGAAAATATTCTCCATGATGTGTGACCTGCTCCACCAACTTCCCGAGTAGCCCTAAAAATACCAAAGCAAAACTTAATTTCTGGATTTTTTTTTCCTTTTTTCTTGCAGAAAACTTAAGTTCTCATAACAAAATGTCAATCTCAGCTAAACTAGGCCACCTAGATTTATCGCATAAAAAAAAAAAAAAAAAAAATTAGCCTGTTTAATTTTGAATTGGGATTTAGGCAAAAAAGAGGAAAAAGGTCGAAATTTTTAACATACCTTTCTTCGTCTACCTTCTCTGAACTACAGCAAGCACTCACGGATGATCCCATAGTATGGACTTGGGATGGGTACTTTAAAATTTGAGTTGATCTAATTATATAGTAAGCTTGCTTAAGAAATTATTCAGTGTTAACCTCTTAAATTAACCATATTAGTTGTGTTCTGGCTTATATATAATATCATAGATGCGACGTAAGAGCCGACCTGGGCCGGCATGTGTTGAATATCAAGTTGCTTGAACGGTTGTAACTAAACTTGATAATAAAATGAAACAAAAATTTACCATCCAGATATTAATTAATATAATAAACCATCCTGCAATATGATGTACTAAATTACCATGTGACCTTCAGGACATAATATCTCTCATACCAATTTGTTAATTAATTGAGTATTTGTGGGATGGTCCGTCAATAATATGTTAATTACTTCAGGACAATAATATGTTGGAGACTAGCTTTGAAATTTTCTCTTACCATTTTGTACGAGAATTGAATTTAATCGGCTTGAAGATATATGGGAGATATGGGCTAAGTGAGTCATAATAATGAGCTATGGAACTCATCATTCATATGAGTCGAATATGAGATATCTCACTTATAGATGAAATAATACTTCTAAACCGTAGTGATAGTGGCTATAGAAGACATTATTAGTTTGACATCTTTATTTAAAGGAGAGAGAAGCAAATTTAGGATCTCGACTAATAAAACGAGGAATTTAGCAAATTTGGTTAACCAATGTGCTCTAATCTCTGCACCCAAATTCGAACGTTCTTTTTCACAATTTGGTCTTACCTGTTCGTGCTAAACCAATTCGTTGAAGAAAGCTTCACTAATGCCAAGCCGGGCGCCATAGACTTTGATAACATGTCCCAATCCCTAATTCAGGATAACTATTCTATTCTTCGTAAACAAAAAGTTAAATTAAATAAAGCAAGGATTTACTTGACAGCATGAGATATACACACATATATATGTATGAACTCTCTTGACTTTCATTCTGAAGTGTCAAAATAAAGTTTTAAAAAGGATCACATCACCTTCACAATCCTAGCATCAGTAAATATCATTCTCCAAGTCCTATACATATATCTAATCATAAAATTGCCAATTGGTGCGCATTGATCTGTTACTTTTGTTGATATTCACATTCATTTTTCTAGTTCAGAAGATTTAATTTAAACATATTGCATTTGATTTTGAGTTTATTGCCTAATTAAAATATATACACCCACAAGATTAATAATCTAATTATCTAAGGGCGGACCTAGGAATTTGCAAAGGGGTGGACAAATTTATTTTTGTTGTAGTATGGAGTGAAATTTAGGTGTTGGGGTACGCTAACTTTCTCTCTGTTGTGCAATATTAGACTTAGTTTTTCATAACATGCTTCTTTTTAAAAAAAATTCATATTTTAAAACTTGAGGTGGCCTAGAGCCTTGGGCAACCACTAGCTGGCTCCACCCTTGTAATTATCTGATACACGAAATCTTCAAGGTTTATTTGTTTGATTTTAACATTTTGTACTAAGTAGATCGTTTGTTAAGTTTGAGAGACATTTTGTCAATCATTTTTTAGTAGTTGTCACCCAAAGGTATATAAAACGAACTTGTCTCAGATTGTATTTGAAATTTAAATTCAAATCAAGTTTTAAATAAATAAACGACATTCCAAGTGAGAGATCCGAAAATTTCTTCGGTCCTTTACATGTGGCCTCTGCATTTTTTTAATCATTGATCAAAGATTTTTGGAGTTTCCTCTATCTCATTTCGTTTTCATTGAGTTTTCATATTAGAAGTATTCTTTTGTACATGGACTCTCCTAATTCAAGCACAGTGATGCTGCCACCATTTTCCCTTTGGATGATACCAGCATTCACTTACGCAAAATAATTAATTCTTTGATAATGCGACACAAAGCTTCGAGATTTAGATTTAAATGATGTGTCATTAATAAGAAATAAACACGTTAATCAAAATTTAAGTAATATTCAATCATCGACTTTCATAACATTATGTTTACAAAATTTAATTTACAAATTTGGGGCTTGTTTGGAAGTGTTTTTTTATAATGATTGAAAACACTATTGGTGAAAGGTTTTTTGGGTTCCAAAGCACTTGAAGTGCATTTTGGAAGAAGCACCAGTTATGTACTTCTTCTAGGAAGGATTTTCAAGTGTTTTTTTAGGATTTACTTACATTATTAATTACTAAAGATTAGTTTCAAAAGAATTTTCATCAAAAACGCTTTCAATCATTGTAAAAGCACACTTCCTAACTTACTCTTAATCTCCCTAGCATTACCCTATATTTTATAATCGAATGACCATTTCAGACCGGGTTGGACCCCTAATTTTCTTCTAGCAGCTCTACTTCGACTGATGTTCTTCTCTGCCCTTCCATTTGTGCGTTTGATGGTTTACCGAGACCGATTCCTTAATTGTTAGAACGAAGCCTCTGGTTCTTGGCACCAAGTCTAATTCTTGGGAGTTTCTTCTGGGCGTCAAGTTTTGATCAACCCCTTTCGGTTTTCACATTACTTAATAAAATTAAGAAAAGACAAACACGACTTGATGATTTCCAACACAGTACGGTATGTACAGTACAATCTTGTGTATTCCTTACTAATATTTTAATGGTTCTTAACATAAGGTTTTTATAACAAATGATTCCTGAAATTAACCCACCTCATCAAGATGGTTCTTACAATTGAAAATCAATTAATGTAGTCCATGAAAATTGGTGTTGCAAATCAATATGGTCCTTCTGTCAAAAATTCTGTTATGTGCTGATGTGACACATAACTGGGTCTCACCAATATAATTAAATATTGCTATGTGGATTTAAAATATTTAAATAAAAAAATATTTATATAATTAAAAACTTAAAAAAAAAAAAGAAGAAAAAAAAGAAGATGACTATTCATCATCTTCTTCCTCTCCCATCCGAGTAATCACAGGAGCAAATCCGTCGTTTGCGCCCTGCTAGTACGGCCTTCGAGGTCAACCAATCTTTAACTTCCGCCACTCCGTCCAATCTTTTGCCTTTTCGGGTCGGGCACGGGTTCGACTGGCACAAGCTGGAGCCCAAGTACCCTCTAATCATCGACGCATCGACATACTCACGACAAAGGTTTGCAATGCGAATTCCGATGGTAATTCCTCCATTAATCTGCTTTTCTTCCCATAATTTCACATTTTCTAATTTACTTTAATTACATTTTGTTATGTTCTGTGATTGCCTTGATCACAAGTAACAAGATTTTGGGTAGAATTGTAATGTTTGAGGGTCAAAATGTAATGTTTTGGGGTCATTATGTAATTTGCCTTTCTTTTATGCAGTTTGTTAAGGAGTCGAGGTTGTTTGCCATGTGGCAGTATCACATTGGAGGGGTTTGTTAGTGCTATAATACTCTCTCTCTCTCTCTCTCTCTCTCTCTCTCTCTCTCTCTTGTTGCAACGGTTAGAAATGAAATCACAATGAAAAAATAATTTTACAAAATATATTTCCATCTTCGTCCTCTCGCCATTCTCTGCTACTCTTGTTGAAAGTTAAGGTTGAACTAGTGACCGAAATTGGTATCTAACATTGGTATTAGCCTCCGATCTTGGTTGCCCTTCTGTGCATGCCGCCACACTACCACAACCTGCTTCATTGCTATGGATGCTCAAGCAGCTGAGTTGGAAGCCTTCATGGCTGCCATTCCTTCTTTGATCGAAGAATTGGTTGCTAACATCTTGGATACCAAACTCTAGATGTACTTTGAGCAATTCTGACGTGAACTCCATTATCGTGGTCCTAGAGAAGGTCCATCCCACATTGTGGTGCCTAAAAAACTAGATCCTTCTGCTTTTGGCCAACTTAAACGACTGCGAAGCCCGATCCATGACGACGATGATCCCTTACCATGTCCTCAGTGGTTTCATAAGCTTGATTTTCCTAGATTCACTAAGGGAGATGATCATCTCGCTTGGATTTTTAAAGATAAACAATATTTTTCCTTCTATAACATTCCTACTGTTCATCGTGTTCTCACTGCTTCTTTTCATTTGGATGGGGAGATTTTATAGTGGATTCGTTGGCTTGACTGTGTTTGTACTACTCCGAGTTGGGAGGAATTCACTTGTGCTTTTTGCCGTGAGTTTGGCTTTTCCGAATTTGAAGACAGTGTCGAGGCCTTGTTCAAGCTTCGCTAAACATGTACCAGTCGCGAATACCTTACCGAGTTTTGTCGTTTGGCTACTCGAATAGCTGACCTTGGTCCAATTCTGCTTAAGAGTTGCTTCTAAGAAGGACTTAAACGTGAACTGAAATTTGATGTTAAATTGTTGAAACCCGCAAATGTTTATGAAGCAATTGCTCTTGCTGTCTAATTGGATACCAAGCATTCTAAGTTAAAAAATTTTCCTCCTAAACCAACTCCACCAATTAAATCCTTATACGTAGTCCATACTCCTACTACATATCCGGTGCCTCGAGTGGGAAACTTGGCCATTAAGAAACTCACTCTGGAAGAGATTCAAAGGAAGAGGGAAAAGGGTGAGTGCTGGTTTTGCACTGATAAATGGACCAGGGGACATAAATGTGGAGTAAAACAATTGTTGATGCTTGATGTGGTTAATGATGAATCTGTTATGATACAACAGGAGCTTCTTCATATGGAGCTCAGTGAATGTGCATTTTATGGTACCAAGGCTAGGCAGGCTATTCAAAACATGAAGGTGGATGATGTTGTTAATGGTCAGGCTGTGAAAATCCTCTTGGATTCTGGCACTACACATAATTTCATTGATTCCAAATTGCTTAAGCAATGAGGGCAACAAGTTCATCCCACCAAAGCATTTGAGGTGATGATAGCGGATGAAGGGAAGGTCAAAAGTTTAGGGTGTTGTAAATCAACTTCACTCACTACAGAAAGGTATAAATGTGCAGTAGGTCATTGCACTTTGCTTTTAAAGGGCTATGGCACTGTGCTTGGGGTCCAATGGCTCTCCTCAATTAGTCTTGTCCTTTGGGATTTCCAGTTGCTGACTATGGAGTTTGTAAAAGATAATCAGCAATATAGTTGCATCATAGCCTTACTACAATGCCACTCATTCAAGAAATTTCTCTGCAGCACCTTGATAAGGAAATTTACATTTCCAATTAGGGTTGTCCTTATATTCGATGGAAGGGGAAAAACTTGAAGCTAGTGATCTCACTCAGTCTTAACTATAGGAATTACAATGTTTATTGGGGCAGTTTGAGGAAATCTTTGTTTTACCCTCTAAACCACCACCCTCCAGAGTTCATGATCATCACATACCATTGGTACCAGGAGCAAAACCACCAAATATCAAACCCTATCATTGTGGTCCCTTACAGAAAATAGAAATTGAGAAAGTAGTTTAAGAGCTATTGGAAGCTAGGTTTATAAGACCTAGTCATAGTCCCTTTTCATTCCCAGTGCTGCTAGTGAAAAGGAGGGTACATGGAGGATGTGTGGTGATTATAAGGAGCTTAATGCTCTTACCATCAAGGATACATATCCCATCCTTTAATTGATGATTTGCTTGATGCGCTGCATAGAGCTATATATTTCTTAAAGCTTGACCTAAGATTAGGTTGTCACCAGATATTGCTGAACAAAGAGATATTGCTGAACAAAGTTGTAGAGGCCTCTGTAAGTAACTCCACTTGATAAGCACTGACCAAATTGTTTTAGAATACGAAGTGGACCGCCATCTTTATCTTGAAGTTTACCGAATTTACCTCTTGGAAACCTCTCTTTGTGCAAATTAATCCACACTAAATCTCAGTATTCTCATCTACTGACAAGCTTCCTTGGCAAAAAATGTACACCTTCAAGTACATTCTTGAAGACGTTGCCAAGACTGCATTTAGTACTCATGAAGGACATTATGAGTTCTTAGTCATGTCTTTTGGTCTTATTAATGCACCTGCCAATCTTCAAAATTCGATGAATGATCTCTTCAAACCATTTCTCAGGAAATTTATGTTGGTATTTTTTGATGACATCTTAATAGGCAACAAGTCTTGGGAAGACCACTTGGTTCATTTACAACAAGTTTTTTAGATATTGCAATGCAATCAGTTGTCTTTGAAAAAATCGAAATGCTCATTTGGTCAAAGTAAAGTGGAATACTTAGGCCATGTTGTGTTTAAAGATAGTGTGGTTGCAGATCCTAGCAAACTACAAGCAATTACTGATTCGCCTGTGCTAAGGAATGTCAAGGAATTAAGAGGGTTTCTGGGATTCATTGGTTACTACAAGAAGTTTGTTCCTGGTTATAGAAAAATATGTCAGCCCTTGTACAATCTTACCAAAAAAGATAGATTCTGTTAGGGAGTGGATCCTTAGAAGCCTTTGAAAAATTCAAGAAGATTATGTCTTCACCTCAGGTATTGGCACTACCTAATTTCAATCAACCATTTGAATTGGAGTGTGATGCTTCAGATAATGGAATTAGGGCAGTACTACAATAAAATAACAGACCAATTACCTTCACTAGCCAGGCATGAGGACCTAAGAACCAAGCTCTTTCCACCTATGAAAGAGAATTGATTACAATAGTTCATGCTGTGAAAAAAATGATAAAACTATTTGCAAGGGAAACATTTCATAATCAAGACTAATCACAACAGTCTCAAGTATTTCCTAAGTCAAAAAGCTAATACTCTTTTTTAGCAGAAATAGGTTTCAAAACTCCTGGGATTCGACTATGAGATTCAGAATATGAGTGGAATAAAAAACACAGTGGTTGATGCACTCTTTAGAATACCAGGTATCAACTCTAATCCTGTGCAAAATCTTATTAACTTTGACATGGAACTCACTACAATATCTTACCCTTATTTTGGTTGGATGGATGACATAAGGAGGAGTTCTGAAAATGATAAGTGGATTATAGAAAGAGTTAAACCTGTGCTTGACAGTTCTAAAAAAAAGCTAGTGATAATGTTGCAGTCTCTAAATACACATTGGATAGTGGATTCTTGTGCTATAAGAAGAGGATAATGTTGAGCCCTACATCACCTTGGAGACACAAAATTATTGCAGAATATCACTCTACTCTTGGAGCAGGTCACTAGGGGGTGGTACAAACCTATCACATGATTAGAAAGGGGTTCTATTGGTAGTGGATGAATAAAGACATTAGAAACTTTGTATTTGAATATGGTATGGTCAACAAAACAAAGTGAAAACCATAGCACCTCATGGCCTATTACAACCATTATCCATCCCACAAAAGAATTGGTCTGACATTAGCATGGATTTCATAGTTCGTTTCCCAAAGTGTAGAGGGAAAGTTGTGATAATGGTTGTGGTGGATAAACTTTCTAAATATGCACACTTCATTGCTTTTTCTCATCCATATACTGCAGGGACTGTGGCTCAAGCTTTCATTGAGCTTGTGTTCAAATTGCATGGAATGCCAAACTCCATTGTAAGTGATAAAGATCATGTGTTCATCAGTGCTTTTTGGAAAGAGTTTTTCAAGCTACAAGGTTCAAAACTGTGCATGAGTTATGGTTATCACCCTCATAGTGATGGGCAAACTGAGGTTATGAATAAGTGTTTGGAGACCTATTTAAGGTGTTTCATTGGGGTGCAGCCTAAGAAATAGGTGAATTGGTTGCCTTGGGCTAAGTGGTGTTTCAATGCATCACATGACACATCAGCAGGTTTTACACCTTTTGAATTGGTCTATGGTCGTTCCCCACCTCATATAGCTCCATATGAAGTAGGAGTTGCAAAGACGGATTCTATGGAACAAAGTCTGGTACAAAGGGATAACATACTAGCTATTCTCAAGCATAACTTGGAACTTGCACAAAAAAAAATGAAAATTCAGGCTGATATAAGAAGAACTGAGAGACATTTCAATGTGGGGGATTGGGTTTACCTGAAGCTAGTTCCTTTTCAGTTGCAAACACTTGCTACACACAGTAATCACAAACTGCAACCTAGGTTATATGGCCCTTATGAAGTTTTGGAAAAAATTGGTGTGGTAGCCTATAAGTTGAAGTTACCTGAAGGAACAAAAATACATCATGTATTCCTTGTAAGTAGCTGCAAGAAGCAAATGGGGGAAGAAGTGGTTCCAAGTGTGAACTTACCTATTATAGCAGGTGATGGATTGGTGCAGAACCTACCTCAAGCCATCTTGGCTAGAAGGATGTATAAGAAAGGAAATGCAGCTAGTGTGCAATTACTGGTGCAATAGTATAGACAAGAAGCAACAGAGGCTTTATGGGAGGACTTTGATGCTTTCAAGACAAGATACCCTGACTTTTTAGTTTGAACCTTGTGGACAAGATTATTTTTCAAGGGGGAAGCATTGTTATGTTTGGTGATTACCTTGATCACAAGTAACAGGATTTTGGGTAGAATTGTAATGCTTGAGGGTCAAAATGTAATGTTTTGGGGTCATTATGTAATTTTCCTTTCTTTTATGCAATTTGTTAAGGAGTCTAGGTTGTGTGCCATGTGGCAGTTTCACATTGGAGGGGTTTGTTAGTGCTATAAAACTTTCTCTCTCTGTTGTTGCAACGGTTAGAAATGAAATCAAAACTAAAAAATAATTTTACAAAAAAATATTTCCATCTTTTTCTCGCCATTCTCTGCTACTCTTGCTACAAGTTAAGGTTAAACTAGTGGCCGGAATTGGTATCTAACACATTTTCGATTTAATTTTTTAATTTTGTATTTGAATTGTGGGGATGTGTTGCTTCATTGTGTGGTGGATGTGATATTAGTGGCTTTAGGCTTCTGGGTATCAAACATATAATTCTTGATTCGGAGCCGAAGTGGACGGGTGTAGCTGACACACCCCAACCCAGAATGTCCACTACGGTTTCGAATCAAGCTGTGTTGGCTGACACCTTCCAGGTGACGAAGCCATAAAGTGTAGTGATGTGGAAAGTGTGAATAAATTTAAACCTAAGAGTGCCTAAATACCAGAGTGCGTTGGTGAGCGGGAATGAACCCATTCACACGTGACGCCAGAGCATAAGTAAAGTATAGTAAAGTAGGTAAGGACTATACCCTCAGACGTAGCCACTTATACCAAGACTCGCCAAGAATCCTCGTCGATACGAACTTTCAGCAGCTAAAATCTGGAGGGGCGAAAAACAGAAAACGTGAGTGGGCAAAACAGCCAAAGCCTTTTAAAACCATTTCTCTTTCCAAAAAAAATAATAACCCCTCACTGTAAAACCCGTATAATTTCCCAGAAAATAGTAATACATACCTATGTAGAAATCATGCTCGAGATTAATGAAAACCAAGTATATGCCATGTCAAGTATCTCAGCAATAAAATAAGTAAGCCAGGTTAAATAAATCAATGTAACTGATATGTTAGCTGGAGTCACCTAACTTGACCTGTACGGCTGAGCCTATAGCTCATCTACTAATTCATGCACACAAGTCGGAACCACTTAATGTGATCTGTACGACAGGCTGGGTGTAAATAAGTATGCTCAAGTGCTACGATCACGTGAAGGCTGTGAGACGAATCGTAGGTCACCAACGAGTCGGAACCACCTAATGTGGTTTGTACGACAGGCTAGCACTTGATTTGGATCCAAGTTGAGCGTGCGGTGCGGGAGGTGAACGATCACGTGAAGGCTAGGCCCTGGCCACAGACGGAGGACTAACACCGGAGTGCAAGATAATGAGCACTAAATGCATCTAAACATAACCATACTCACCATAGTCACTATCATTGTGATATACTCACCTGAAACTTACTTGCGCCTCCGCAACATCAACAAATATTATGCATATGTATACTAATGCATATACCAACATATAATGTAATTGACATGGCATTTAAAAACGTAAATCCATTTAACACAGTTCTGGGAAAATGTAAAGCATATATGTGTGTGTGTGTGTGTGTGTGTGTGTATAGAAAACCAAAAGCCCACTCACTGAGATCCGCGCTACACTCCCTAGCACGAATATCGAAATGTCTCGAATGATCGTCACCTAGAACAATTATCAAGCCAAATCTCAGAATCCTTATCAATAGAACATGTAACTTACATAAAACAAATCCCCAAGGATGTTCTAGAATGATTTAAGACCCATTGACCAAAAGTCAGCCGTCGATCAAAGATCGATGGTAGGGTCCACAACCATACGTAACTCGATCTGAAAGATCCGCATCTCAAATTTCCAATCCGTAACTTCCAAAGATACACATTATGCTTCTAGAACAACATACTAAATTTTCATTATGATCTAACTGCTGGATCTCTGCCAATTGCAAATTCAAGTGGCGGTTAACGTTTTATTTTATAAACTTACAATTCCAATTCGGGAAGATCCGTATGTCGGATTCTCGATCTGTAAGTTTCTATGGTCCTCAAAATTTTAATTACTATAACATATCAAAGTTTAGTGACGATCCAACGATCGGATCGTCAATTACTATAATGTTCAAGTGGCGGACCTTAACGAAATTTTGCCGAATTCTGCAGATTTTGCAGATTTTATGGGCAATATTTGGAACTCTATATCTCACTTGTTTCTCAACAAAAATCGACCCATAATATACTAAAACAAAGCTAGAGAAGTTTAGAACAAGGTTATATCTGCTTGGAGTCCAAATGGTCGCCGACGGTGGCCAGAAAATTGCCTGAAAGACGGCTGTCTGAGGGAAAACAAGGAAACTCTCCAGAATTTCTGGGTAACCCTTCAACGTCCATAACTTTGTCAATACTCAACGAAATCAAGTAATTCAAGAACAGAAATCATAGTTATCGACGAGACGAAGAGATTGATACCTACATGATGGCTATCTTGCCGTGATTTAGCCGTAAAACGCCTCGAAAGTGGCGAAGGTTGCCGAAAATTGGACAAACTTTAAATCGTTATAACTTTCTCATTTCTCCACCAAATCGCATGATCCAAACATGAAAATTCATCTACAAAATGAGGAATCGATTTGTACCTGTTTTGAGTTCAAAAAATGGCTAGGAATTGTCTGAATCAAGCCTAGAAATCTCGGCCCAAAACCTTGTTCTTCGAACTCGAGGTTAGGATTCGTTTTCAATGAAACAAAACTCAAAACTGGGTTTATGGTGGTGAAGACATGCAGATAATGGTGGTTTTGACGTTTAACAAGACGAAATTTTTGGTGATGATGGTGGTTTGTTTCACGGGAAAAAGGGAGAGCCAAGAGAGAATTACTGAGGAGCTACGGAAGAAGAAGAAAAAGAAAAAGAAAGAGAGTTCCAGAAAAGTGGGGGTGGCTTCACGCGGCACTCATCCAATGGTCAGACAAAATACCACCTGTGTTTCAAATGAAAAATTACCAAAGTGCCCTCCACTTTTAAAGGTTCGTAGAATCTTCGTTATAACTCCAAATTACATTTTGCTTGAGCCAATGCGTCCGAAGCGACGAGTACTACGAGGATACGCCAAGAAAACGAGTTTTACGTGACACGACACAGTAGTCAGCAAAAGTCAACGCATTTGCCTCGAAGGGTATTTTTGTAAATTCACTTATTAAAATTATAAAAAAACCGTAAAATTGGAAATGGGTCATTACAGTAGCTTCCTCGGATGAGAGAAGAAGATGACGGTTTTTTTTTTTTGAATTATTAATTATCCAAAAATAGAAATTGTTTTTTTATTATTTTAAAGTATTTCTAATCCGCATGGCAATATTAATTAGTCTTGTGGAACCCATTTATGTGCCACATCAGCACATAACACAGTTTTTGACGGAATTGTGATGGAAGGGCCACATTGATTTCAGACACCTATTTTCAAGGACTACATTGATTGATTTTCAATTTCAGGGACCATCTTGATGAGTTGAGTAAATTTTAGGGACCGCTTGTGATAAAAACCCTTTAACATATATTTATTTATTTATTTATTTATTTTTATATTTAAAATGGTCCTTAAGAGCAAACTCATCACCTTGGTCTCTGAGATTTAAAATCGATAGAAGTGGCCATTGAGATTGTCCGATATCCATTGTGAAGAGCATCGATTTCTTGTGAGGAGGACAGGCAGCAAGTTCAATGATGTCATTCTAAAGAGGTTGTTCATTAGCGAGTTGAACATGGCCCCTCTGTGCCTTTCTCAAATGATTAAGTAAATGACCGAAAATGAGGGTAAGATTGCTTGTGGTGGTCGGGACTTTGATCGACGACATTTGGGTTTATAAGGTTCCATGTCTGATAGTGACCGCCCTCAAGTTCACCTTGTTAGAGCTAAGGTTGAGAAAGCAGGTGGCGAGTGCTTGACTTTTGACGAACTGGCTCTCAGAGCTCCTCTTAGCTAGAACATGATTCCTCTTAGAGGACCTAAGAATGCTCGTGAAGCTGTGAAGCATTTTGGACCTGCTTCTGGTGTTCTACACAGCCACACCAAAGCCTATATCTTACCTTCATCTATTTTTCTTATTCCCTATGACTTTCTTACCTTCAAGAGGAAGATATTTAGAAGTTTGAAGAATTCAGAAAATATCCAAAAAAAAAAGAAAAAAATGGTTGCAGCTTATTTTCATCCATTTGTGCAGTGACATCCATTTGTTTTCTTCTTTTCTCAGTCAGTTGACAAGGAAAAATTGATGACAAAGATGAGGATTGAGTTCTAAAAGATGAGAGAAATGAGAGTAAAGGGTGAAAAAGCAAGTGGAGAATTTGATTTGGCAAAAATATCTTCAATCTAACGAAGCTTTTTAATTGAATGACTAAAATGATAGATGGTGGAAAATCTCAAGGACCACTTCTATTGATTTAAATCTCAGGGACCAAAATAATGAGTTATGCCAATCTCAGTGACCATTTAGACAAAAAAGGCTATTTATTTTTCGTAATTTTTTGGTAAAGTCTTTCAAATACACCATTGAGTTTACACATGTGTTTGGGACTAAAATGTAGGATTTGGGCCGAGGAAAGATAGGTAGAGTGGGAAGGTTGTGACTCTCGGCCCAATGATAATTCTTCAGGCTAGTTGGTTCTCAGCCCATAGAAGCATGATTCGACCAAGTCCTAGTGGAGGTAGGATTATTAAAAGATTAGACTTAGCTGTGGCTTGTGTGAGTCCTAGTTGAAATAAGATTTCTAAGGATCAGGCAGGGTTTTGATAAGGCTCAAATTATGCTAGGAATAAAAACCTATGGCTGATTAGATAAAGAATAAATTAAGTGCATAAAGGAACTATATATAGAATCCTAGTTCAAGTCGTAGAAACCGAAACTAGATAAAGGTTGATTTCTGTTAAAAAAAGGGATTTAAGAGATAATTTCTAAAGGTATCCCAAGTGTGTGTTGAAAAGACATATTCCTATCAAGACTCTACCTCGGCAAGCTTAGTTATCACGAAATCCATCCCTATAAATAGAAGTGGTTCTGCAACATAAAAGGCATTTCAACTCAACAAACAATTCAAGTGCTCTATGTGTAAAACCTCGAAACTTCTCACAACCTTGAGAAAAATACTAATTATCATAACCCCTCCACCAACACATATTTAGTTCGTTGGAGTATCATTGGGTTGGCAACCGGCAATATATTCAATTTGCTGGAACATCACTAGAGTTGTAGAACTAATCGTCTAGGAGTACATTCAGTTTGGTGGAATAACAGTACCTTTAGTTAAGTTGATTATCCATCCAAGTCTTAGCTAGCGAAGAGACTTTGATTCTTTTGCCGAAAAAGGTCACTTCATTAGCGAAGTGAGGTGTTCTATGATCGGTTACTCACAAGTCCATTTAAGAGTTTGGCATTCAGACGGTCGAACAACATTCACGATAAAGACACTCATTTATTTTGGGTATCTTTGCCATTACAATCTGATACTGATACTGTGCACTTATTTTAGGTATCTTTCTTGATCATATTCGCATAGAGAAATAAGTAGCACATTTGGCACCA
The DNA here is from genome assembly GCF_963583255.1 of Pyrus communis. Taxonomy (NCBI): domain Eukaryota; kingdom Viridiplantae; phylum Streptophyta; class Magnoliopsida; order Rosales; family Rosaceae; genus Pyrus; species Pyrus communis. The sequence continues at coordinate 25,280,985 of NC_084806.1, read as the reverse complement.
CCACCACCACATCTAATATACTCACACGACCGAACTCGATTGAGAGTTAGGCCACATGCATTCACATGAAGGAAGTAGTTAGTGCAATATGTACGTAGCCTTTGAAATTTTTAGGGTCATTTAGGCATGTCAAGTGTGATCAAATGCAAAAAAAGAAAAAAAGAAAAAAGAAAAAAACCTATGAAGTTCATGACCACTGAAATCACTCAGTTTAGAAGAAAACAACAATGGAAAAAACATCTACAAATCCGGAAATTATGCTTTCGGGCTTTGAATTGGTACATGATTCTCATGTTTCCGTCATGCTAGACCATATGGCATCTCGGGAGGTGGAAATAAATCTCCGCTGACAGAAATTAACAATTGCGGCTATTATATGGCCACCAAACCAGCTGACTTTAGACTTCCAGAAGAGATGGTCAAGGAAGACGATGACGATGGTGATAAGGCCTCAGATGTTCTTCCTAAAACCTATATTCGATGCAAGCTTGCTAAACACACTAGACATCTTGAGCTTATCCTAGAGTGTGAGCTCGGCCGACTTATCCTCAAACAAGATACATCGAACCACTACTGTTGGAACCAAATTCGTGCACATCCGTGGACGAAGGAGAAATCCAGTCGGTCTTACCCTAATCTCTAATGAGAGGAAAATAAGGTTGATTGGGGGGGTGTAGTTGAATCTGGGAAGGAGAATCAAACCAAAAGTGTAGTTTTGAGGAAACATGGTGTGAACTATCCTTGATGAATAGCCTATGGCAGGGTGTTGACATATGAGATCTCCATGGATATGGATGCACGTATGTGGTGACGTGAGGGTCTTTGCTAGGCATAGAGAGAATATGTGTGTTGTAGAGAATATCAGACTTAGAGAAAAGTAAATGTGATGTCCCCTTGATAAATACACATGCTAGTGTATTTATAGGGATCTTGAGAGTTCTTGTAGGGAAAGTAATCTTCATCAAATCGGGAGATAATCTTGGAGGAAATCTAGGATAAGTTACATAATCCTCCTAGAATCATGATTGTATTACCTAACCCCCAAGATACCCTAATTTGACCTTAATGAGGTTTTCTTACTTAGGAGACAAGAAATATCTTTAATAGGCTAAGTTTATTCTACCGGACTACAGTCCATGGGCTTCGGGCATTCCGATCATTCTTTCGACATATCATGGTCCCACATGCCCCTAACTATGCTTCTGAGAATGTGCTCCGCTTCAAAGATGGATAATTATCAATGGACCCTGAGTGATTCATTGTATAGTAACTTCTCCGGAATGTGCGTCAGAATGACTTTCAAACTTCTTGTTGATCCAGAGCTAGCTAAGTCGGACTAGTCCTACTCGCTTATTATTCAAAGGTTTGATCTTTCAGAGTTTTGAATTATACTATAAACCCCTGGTTGAAGTTCCAGATGCATAGCTAAAATGCTAGATGCAAGGTGGATTGCACCTATATATTCTTGGAATGACTTAGATGCCTTAGGAATATATTGCTAAGTTTATTTTACTCAAGCCATTAAGTATGTTTTAGGAATATATTGCTAAGTTTATTTTACTCAAGCCATTAAGTATGTTAGAGAAAACACTTGGAAGTTTCATCCTTTGCTCCATAATCGCAGAATATAGTTTAATTTGTCAATCTTTCCGAAGTAAGCTAAATTTGAAGTAAGGAATACTGAGGCAAAACAAGAGTAAGCTTGTAGACCCGGGACAGAGTTTATCAAAACCCCCCTCAATGACATTGATTCGACTAATCAACATCACCTCCCAAACTAAGTGTTTATAAAATTTCCCATCACGATATTCAAAGTACTGATAGGTGCATTATTTATCATATTTTCATGTTAATTATCCCTAAGTTTTGTTAAAGAATTGTTTATAAAAGAGCCTTATTACTTTCCTTTCCTTAATTTCAGCCAATCTGCAAACTCAGGACCTTTTTGGTGATAATTTGACTTTCCGGAGGACTTTTGATGCAAAGCCAATTGGAGAAGGAAGCTATAGGCTAAAGAATGTTGTGTTCGAATTTCATAATTTCCCTTGAAGCCTTTCATTCCAGTGTTACAAATCAATCCTGTAGAAGTTATTTTCTCGTATAAATTGTGCCGCTGTGGGAGAATGAAGATTTGAAGGCTTTCTTGATTTTTCCTAGGACGTGCGATATATGCTTGGAAAGATAAGAGATAAAGATACGTTTCCCATATTTTTACATAATTTTTCAGAAAATAAATTGACCCCAATTTTGGGGTGAAAGACAAATGACGTGTTTCCCAAGCCAAGAAGGATTCTTTCCTAGTTTTGTGTCATTAATTGTTTAGGAGATGTCCTAAGCTCTCTCTAGAGATCCCGACATCATCCCACATCCATGTTACATTAAGCTTTTTGTCTCAAACTAAGATTACGATATACAAACAAATGTTAGTTCAAAGTGATTGAATCAAAATATATATATATATATATATATGCGCATTTACATACCTAAAGAAGCCATAAATAATAATATGAATGCACTGAAGAGAATACATAGAAGGCCTTCTACTCACATAGCTCTTATGTCTAATACTAGTGATAGTCTAGTGATCGAGTGAACGTAGTTCTGGTGAGCAGGGACGTTCATATTTATAAAGTATATTCATAACGTGATCCTAGCTATCATGGGATCAGTTAATATCCATTAACTTGAACGTTTAAATGAGGTTATGTATAATGTTCCTATAATCCCTTAATTCTAGGAGATTAGTTGTTGACATGGCCATGACTCCTAATTGGTTTAAACCCATGTTTAGGTATCCTTATTATGATACATGTAAGTTCAAAACCTAATATTCTCCCACTTTTGAACTTCCACTTATCATGTTCCTTGTCCAATACATTAAACAAATCCCTTAAGTGATCACTTGAGTCATGTCAACCATACAACAACTCATATCTGCCATGAATAGCTTCAAAGAGTTGAACCCCAGAAAACTCATACTTCATAATTTGTACTAACACTCTGAGATCACATCCCCCAAAACTACTCATGCATGATATTAACACAGCAAGCAAACATATTCAACATGTCTACTATTTACACTCTTACTGATCAAACCAAACATTATTGTCAAGCCTTTATTTGGCTCCAATGATAACCCTTTTACAATAACCAACTCATTAAACCTCGGTTTGATTAGTACTTCATCATTTCAAACGTAGCATATATATTTGTACATACACACAATAACTAAAACAATCGTCTTGAATTCATTGTTTAAAAACCAACATATTAATGCAATAATCCATGCTTATTCAATTTTTCATGAAAAATAGAAAAATGATGAAAGAAAATAACCTTCATGCATGCAGCACAAAAGCATCAAAATACTTGACAACACCCATTCATGTTACATGGTCTTTAAACACTCCAACTCCAAGTGGTTTTATGAGAGGATCTACTAGCATTTCTGAGGTATTAACGTGCTCAACGGAAACTATCCTAGCCTTCACCTTTTCCTTCACTAACTGATACTTTACATCCATCACCCTCGCTACACAGGACTTCTTATTGTTTTTAGAGAAGAACACTGATGCCTTATTGTCACAGAAAATGACAATTGGCCTTGTTATGCTTTGAACAATCTTCATTCCAGTGATGAGATTCCTCTAGAAGCCAGCTTGTTTTGTGGCCTTAAAACATGAAATATACTCTGCTTGCATTGTTGAACTAGCCAAGGTCTTTTTGTTTTGCACTTCTCCAAGATATTGCATTGCCATCCAAAAGAAAAATAAACCCACTCGTAGACCTCTTGTCATCCTCATAACCTACAAAATCAGAATCACAGTAGCTAACCAATTCTAATTTCTTTGTTTTCCCATACACCAAAATGTAATCTTTTGTTCTTTATAGGTACCTCATAACCTTTTTGGCTGTTGTCCAATGCTTTCCTCCTAGATTTGGTTGAAATCTCCCAAGCATACTTATAATAAAAGCCAAATCCGGTCTAGTGCACACTTGAGCATATATTAGACTGCCAACAATGGACACGTATGGCCTATTTGCCATCCCTTGTATTTCAATTTCATTACTAGGGCACTGAGACTTGTTCAACTTATCTCCTTTGCTCATTGGTGCTTCACCCTTTGAACAATCTTGCATGTTATCATTGCTTGCTAATAAAATGTCATCAACATATACGTTTAGAAAGATGAACCTCGAGCCACATACCTTGAGATGCAAGCAATCGTCAACTTTGTTTTCAACAAATCCAAAACTGGTTACTTTTTCATCAAACTTTAAGAACCACTGCTTGGAAGCCCGTTTCAACCTATAAATCAACTTCCTCAGTTTACAAACCATTTGTTCTTGCCCCATTTCAACAAATCCAGGTGGCTAAACCATGTAAATCTCTTCATCTAGGACTCCATTAAGAAACATAGTTTTCACTTCGGTGGAGTTCTAGTTTGTAGTAAGCAACTATAGCAAGGATGATTCTGAGAGAATCCTTCGAAGAAACTGGCGAGAATGTATCGGAGTAATCCAATCCTTCCCTCTGAGTATACCACTTGGCAACTAGTCTTGCTTTATGCCTATCAACCTTTCCTTTTGAACCTTTCTTCGTTTTCTATACCCATTTGCACCCAATGGGTTTTATGGACTCATGTGCTTTTGTCAAGACCAAACCCATACTTCATTCTAATACACAAAGTCCATTTCCCAGAGTCCATTTCCTCTTGCATAGCTATTTTCCATTGTTTAGCATTTCACTTGCCATTGCTTGCTTAAAGGTGACCAGATCAATCTCTATGCCTTCCTCATGTTCAGTTTTATCTCTATTAGCTTGCTGAAACTTAAGTAAGTCATCATCAACCTTGGCTAGTTTTTCAGCTTCTCCCACATAAACAAGAAAATCTCCAAAAATTGGTGACTTGTACGTGGAGGTTGCCTCCTTATCATGGGAACAACCATTGATTGCATGGCAATTGTACCATGATTTTCATCTCCATTATGCTGCATGTTGGAGATTTGTGTATTGCTACTGCTTGATGCATGCTGGATGTCAGTAGCCCTACCAAAATCACCTTGACAAAAATCTTCATGCACTTGGTTTTGCGTGTCAATAGTCCCAATATCAATTTTGGTTGATAATGATGGTGAAGTTGTTGTCATAGCCTTTTCTTCTTCGAAAAAAAAAAACAAAATCACGAGCCTCTTTTCCATTTGATTCTTCCACTTCAATAAACCTTGCATTATTTGTTTCAAATATTCTCGTATGTAAGGTTGGAGTGTAAAACTTGTACCCGTTTGATCTCTCTGGAAAAGTAATAAAACTCCAACTTATAGTCTTAGGGTCAAGTTTATTTGCCTCTGGATTGTACATTTTTGCTTCTGCCTTGCAGCCCCATATGTGAAGATGATTCAAACTAGGCTTTCTTGAAGTCCAAAGTTCAAATGGAGTCCTGTGCACTAACTTACTTGGGACTCTGTTGGAGATATAATTTGCCATTTTTAGCGCCTCATCCCATAGAAACATAGGAAGATTAGTCCTACTCATCATGCATCTCACCATCTCAATCAAAGTCCTATTTTTTCTCTTGGTAACACCATTTTGCTATGGTGTTCCGGGAGTGGTGTACTGAGCTCGAATCCCATTTTCTTCCAAGAACATAGCCATTGGACCCTTTTGCTGTGGTGTTCCGGGAGTGGTATACTGAGCTCGAATATAAGATATATATATATATATATATATATGCATACCGAGAAAAATCATCAATGAAAGACACAAGGTAGGCATTTTTGCTAATTGTTTGTGTGGGGAAAGATCCACAAACATCTGAGTGGACGACTTCTAAGAGGTTTAGACTTCTTGTTTAACCAGTCTTCTTTGTGTTTGTTAATTCCCCTTTCCAACAGTCTATACAATTTTGCATATCATTAAAATCCAATGTTGGGAGCATTTGTTCTTCAACTAGAAATTCTAATCTTTTCTTGTTAATATGTCCAAGTCTCCTATGCCAAAGCATAGAAAACCCTTCATCATTCAGAGACCTTTACAAAGACAAATTTGATTCCACTGCCAAAAATTTTGTATTTAGCATTACTTGACAATTCAACCTCCAAAGATCATTGTTTAAAAAACAAATACCAAGAAAAAGATTCATATTATTTTTCTTGTAAATCCGTACACTTTCATCATCCCCCACAAAAGCATAACTGTCTTTTACAAGTTTCATGCAGAAATTAAACTTCTAGTTAACCTAGGAACATAAAGAACATCTAGAAACTCCAAAATGAAACCACATGACAACTTGAGCTTTAGGGTGCCTACTGCCTCCACAGCTACTTTATTCCCATCCCCAACGTGGACATCGTAGACCTCATTTCTTGAAATTTCCCTTCTTGTGAATCCCTGCAAGGAATTGGTAATATGCACCGAATAACCAGTGTCAAACCACCAAGAATCTGGAGGGACTTCAATAAGATTAACATTAACACAGACAAAAACATTTTCAATTTTATTACCTTTTCTTAGGTGCCCATTTCTTTCGTTTATCCTAATCTCTCTTCAAGTGGCTATATTCTTTGGAGAAGTAGCATTTAAAACTTTCAATGTTGCCTTTAAAACCGTGAGATCCCTTGGAAAATGAGGGAGTATCATTTCCAATAGCATGAAAATAGGAGAAGGGTTTATATGGCTTACCAGATGTCGAGATAGTCTGCCTCGCAGTTTCAGCCCTTATGAAATTCACTGCTTCATTTGACACATTTTTATCCTGCTTTCCTGTTGGACACATATGGAAATGAGATCGTTCAGGCTCCACTTCTCCTTTTGTGTGTTGTATGATGTCTTCAATTGTTATGAACAGCAAAAGCATTATCAATGAGAACCTCCAGGTCCATGAACTTTGGTGCAGCCTCTACTAGCTTCAGGATGTGTTATCTGACATTGCCTTTCCCATCATATTTCAAAGTTGTCAAGGTAGTCATGAGATTCCCCATTTCTCCCTTCTCTAAAACCTTGAATTTGGCCTCAATTGCTTCTAGAAAATCCTTTGCTTTGTCAATTGCAGGAATATCTCCTTTAACAGCTTCACCAATGGATCGTTTGATCACCAACAGTGCCATGCGATTCGCTTTCTCCCATTTTTCAAAATTTAGCCTTTGTTCAACGGTGCTATTGTCATCTAGTGCTTATGGCTCATATTCCCTCAATACAAGATCGTAGTCCATTAATCCCAAGATGATCTCTATGTCCTCTCTCCATTGTTTGTAATTTCCCCCACTTAGAGGCTTGATAGAGGAAAAATTCATTGAAGTGGGATTCACTGAAGAAACCATGAGGACAGATGTTAGAAAAACAATGAGGTAAGGAAAAACATAGTAAGATACAACACCTTTGGGTGAGGAACGTTTGTTGCAAAAACTTAATCCATGCATAGCCATTTAGTTATTTGTTAAAAATATTTCAAAACTCAGGTCTTTAGACAAGAACCAAAACTATAATTAACCAACCACCAAAAACTATGCCCTAATCCATTAATCGAACCATTCATACATTGTCTTCTTTAGAAGTTCTTATATGCATGTTATGATTAAATGAACTACAAAATTCCCATGCTTCTGATTTCTCAATTTAACATTTCAATATGAACCCATTTTGATGTGGTTCATACGATCAATTATGCTAAGAAAACAAATCCATACACGATCCTCATTTATTCTGCAATCACTGAAGAACACTGTGAAGTATAAACATTTATATTTAGTCTCAAACTAAGACTACGATATACAAATAAAATATTAGTTCAAAGTGATTGAATCAGTATATATATGCATATACATACTTGAAGAAGCCATGAAGAATAGTATGAATGCACTGAAGAGAATACTAACAAAAGATCTTCTACTCACACAACCCTTATGTCTAATACTAGTGATAGTCTAGTGATTGGTGAGCAGGGATGTTTGTATTTATAGAGTATATTCCTAACGTGATCCCAGCTATCATGTGATCAGTTAATACCCATTATCTTGCACGTTCGAATGAGGTTATGTATAACGTTCTTATAATCCCTTAATTCTAGGAGATCGGTTGTTGACATGGCCATGACTCCTAATTGGTTTAAACCCACATTTAGGTATCCTTATCATGATACGTGTAAGTTCAAAACCTAACAATCCATCTCTGCAATTTGTGAAGAAGAGCTTAGGGATGTGCTTTGTTATGAACTCTGGGTTCTATATTTCTTTTATTTTTTCTATGTGTAACTAAGTTATTTTCTAAGGTTTATGATGAAGCTATGACATGAATATTTGTGAAGTACTTTTTTAATTGTTATCCAATTATATGCCATGTTATATTCTTAATCTTTCTGGGTATTTTATTCTAGCTTTGGATTTCTAATGATTGATCACCTTTACGAATTTTGCGTCTAGATAGTTAGATGAATCTATGAGGATGACCAATCAGTTAGGTTTATTGGAATTAAGATTAAGAAGAGTAGATAAACTAGCGAGGATGGCCAATATCAAGCTAGTCCTACTTGGTTGACATGATTCTTCTACGATTAATGGGTTTTTATGTGTTTAATTGTATTCCTAACCAATAGAATATAATTATCGTATAGAGATACAAGAGTTGATGTCTGACCACGGATTAATTCATACCTTAGAAATAACAACCTTTAACATTGACATGGTAATTGGATAGTAGTTGGCTCTAGGAAAAGTAAATAGGATTGTTATTGGTGAATTCATAACCTTAGGTTTTCTTGTGTCGCGTGTTTATTTTAATTAATTGTCTTCTCCTTTTCTTGTTAATTTTAGTCTTGATCAATTACTCAATTATTCAATTCAATTTATCCTTTGTTTGTTTAATAAAGTCTAGCGTGATTAATCGATTAAATTGGTGTTAAGGCAATCCTTGTGGGATCAGCCTTGTATTTGCATATATTATTACAATTGATTAGTGCGCGTGCCAGTTTAATTTGGTTTAAATTAGTCTATTACTTAAGTTAGTTTAAATATACATCAAGTAGCACCTTACTCGATAGTAGGTTTTAAATTTTTAAGCCATGGAAAACCTTTTGCCCCAGACTTGTCATAATGCATTGAACGGATCAAGGATGAGAAGTGTCAAATTATACTTGGAACGGCCTCTTGATTTTAATGTCAGTCTGACATGTTTAGGTTGTCTTGTTTGTTGATTCCCTTTGTTCTTTCACCTTGCCCCCTTTCTAGGTCAGAGGTTTTTAATAGTGCAACATGTAACCAGGAAGGGGTTTCCTTCTTAGTCCGAATTGTTGATTCATCCCTAGTGGATCTTAAACGAAAGTTTGTTAGGGACATGCTCTACATATGGGTCAGAAACATTTTTTGAATCCTTTTGGCAGACCCTATGCGTCGGGCTTGAGTGTTTCTGGTCGGACTATACTTACCTGGCTTGGCTAAGACACTTCTGCATATTGGAGACCAGTTGGAAAAAAATTCATCTTGAGGATTTCCTAGTTTGGATGCCTTATTTGGACCTGCTTAACACATGGTGTTGCAAAATGTACTTGGCTTAGTATGTTGGTCCAGGAGAGAATAAGTCATATTTAGGGTTGGAGTTCATAGCCACCATCGGATGATTTCCAGATCGCCCATTCGACTATTCCCTCGAATGGTGTAAAACCCAGGTTTGAATGTTATAACCCACATCGTTTTTGGTTGTATAATCCTTCCGGAGGCCGGGTGGTGCATTGAACTTCCAGGTCAGGGTGCAATGTGCTGTGCCCATGCTCGTAGCCTGCCAATCGTAACTGTGCTTATGATGGCTCATGCCTCTCAAGCTGTTAACCGTATAACATGGGATGAGCTTAACAGAGACTCCTCTAACTAATTTGAAGTTTTGAACTTTGCGATCCCGCAAAGTTTCAAAGCTTTTCATAATTATGGAATTTAGAATATTCCATGTACCACAAAGAATGGTGTAAGAATAACGAACGATGGCGTGCCAGGATACGAAAAGATCATTTCCTGCTTTGGGTCTTTTGTCATGGACATGCATTTAGTCATTTATATAATTAAATACATAGACGTACTTATCTCTTAGAGCGATACCATGGTTTTCAACCAAGGTTGTTCACCCGTCAAATGGGCCTTCAAGTTGGTTTCCTCATTCAGATTCATGAAAATTTTCATCTAACTATATATGCTATGCCCCCTATCCTTTTCCATTACGAGCTAGTAGTGGAGGAGGATAAGTGTGGAGTTGTCATGCAATACTTTGTAGATGACCTTCATTTTTAGCTTATTGAAGCGGACTTGAATTGGTTAGAACCCTTAGGTTAACTTATAACTTGATCATGACTTTGTGCATCTTGAACTAACTACTAACTTGATCATGATTTGTGCATCTTGAGCTCATATGTCATTTGATATGAGTTCGGAGGATGAACATAAAGAATCCCACAGAAAATTCCAGCCTGCTCTACGAATGGTAAATGGTAACAATGTCTTCCATGTAACTCGGAGTTGAGTTCTGCAAAATTCTAAAGAAAGCTAACTTCCTTATATTTACGATGATGTATGTCAAGAAACCCAGTTTGCTTCGAGCAGATACAATTTAATCTGGGAAGTTGGAGGTTTTACCGCGATGCACTACTTTTGCTGACTTGCTGTTCAGCTGCCTTGCATGCCAGATTTGATACCGTTCTATCTTCTCAAAAATTATGGAAAAATACTAACAATTTATTTCCACTTCTTATCTTTTCGTGCATATATGGCATGTCACTGGGAAAAAAAATCGACAAGGCCTTGAAATCTTCGTTTCCTCACAGCAGTGTAGTTCTAGCAGGAATGCAGCTTTAACTGTCTTCATATGTAAAACTAGAAAGATTTTCTTAGTAGAAAACTTTAAGATTTTTACACAGTGATCTTGGGTGTCTTAGCTTTTGTCTTTAAATGACCTTGTGTCAAAATTCATTTGGAAGCTAGTTTGTCATCGAAAAATCGTTCAAGTGCGTATAATGGATTTTTGGCATGATTACATTGCCTCTAGACCTTTGCGCGAGCACTTGCCCTCGGTTAGAGTTTTGATGGACTCGAACTAAGCTAGACAAGAGATATATGAGTCAAACTTATGATGAGGTGTTTGTCACCATGAAACTAAACCTGCCTTTGCTTCCTATCTTAAATGTGCTTCTCCCTAATTCCTTGGGTTACCATCATTTGGAATCACGAATTGCGTTGTGAACAAAAATATGCTAATAATTAAATTAATAATAGCTCAAACCAAAAACCCTAAGCGGTGGTGGTTAAATAATAATAGCGGTAAAGAAACAAGACTCTTCATTTTTTGTAGTTCTTTGTGCTATAGCATGATCACTATGATGTGTTGTAGAACCATTATATTTCATTTTGGGTTTCGAACTCTGATGGAACTTGACACTAGTTTTGGAATTGAACTTTTACGCCTTTTCTGGGGGTGACTTACCTCCCATTGTACATCTTCTCGTGTTGAGATCATGCCATATTCGTCAAAAAGGTTGTGTCGTTGTCGGAATTACTGGCCCCACCAAAATAGTGTTGGACTAAGTTAGTACAATGTCACAGGATCTGAAAGGATGAAAAGATGTTCAATTAGCATATATCCTCTTTGCAAAATAATAACGAATAGTCAGGTCAGGCTCTTTGTTTCATGATAAAGCAATTTAAATTTTTTGAAGTAATAAGATATTAGAAACCCTCCTTGTTTTTGTTGTCGCTCTTGGATAAATATTTTTTTTTTCATCAAATCAACTCCAATTTGGTCCCAAAAGGTTTATTTTTAAATCTTATGACGTTCTCAACATATCCTCAGAAGGAACCTTCCTCGAAATAGGCCATTTTGACCTTCAAAATACCCAAAACATCCATAAATGTCAATTTTGGAAAGTTGCGCTAGGCCTTCTTTTCTTTGCCATGGTGAAACCACTTGGAATTAAATTCTTGAATTTGGACACAATTATCTTGAAAGACTCGCAAATGCACTCAATTGAAATTACTCCAAAATTCCTTTGTTTGATCACTTTTTACCCAAAATAGATTCACATGTCAGTAAAATGATTTGGATGGGGGAATATGAATTAACTCTCAATGAAATCACCAATTGTTAGAACCGAATTCGTGCAAATCCGCAAACGGAGGCGAAATCTAGTCGGACTTGCCCATGATCTCCAATGAGGAGAAAATAGGGTTGATTAGGTGGTGTGGTTGAATTCGGCAATGACTGCTTACATATCCCTGGGAAGGAAAATCAAACTATGTGTGTAGTTTAAAGGAAGAATGGTGTGAACTATCATTGTCGAATAGCCTATGGCAGGGCGTTGAGAGATGAGTTCTCCATGGACATGTCTACACATAGACGGTGGCGTGATGGTCTTTGCCAGGCACAGAGAGAATATGTATGTTGTAGAGAATATCAGACTTAGAGAGAAGTAGACGTGATGTCCTGATGATTTCAATTTAATCTTAGTTATAACATATTGGTTATTTTGTGTGAATTTTGATACTTTTCTTTATAATTTCAATATAGGATATTCAAATTCCTCCAGAGCAAAAACTGATCAAATGGATGAAATTTCTATGAGTCCTTTAGCTTGATCATGTCGTAGTTTCAAATTTTTCTACCAAGTGGTTATTTTTTGGTGATTAAATAAAGGACTAGCGCACGGTGCTGGAAAAGTAACGTTTTTGGGCTTAATTGTGATTTTTGGAGTTCAAGATGGCCTCTTTTGGGTTTGGGCCCTTATGGAGAAGTGTTTAGAATATTTCAAGCTTTAAATGCAGCAATCTTGGGCCGGCTTTGGAAGATATTTGGGTCCAAAAAGTGGATGATCAAATTATGGGCGGATTTCCTTATCACTTTACGATTACGTTTCCTAGTTTATTTAAATTTACTTCATTTTCTTAGTTTTATTCTAAGACCTTTTGTAGGAAAGATTTATAATTGAGTAGCATAAAAAAGCCATAGTGGCCAACCCTATTCTTTTTATGTATGCAATTTTGGAGAGAAGAGTTCGGGTTTCTTGGAACTTTTCAGACTTTTACATTCAAGGTGTTTTCATTCTTTTTTCCATTCAATAAAAATCCTTTTTACTTTTATTATGAGTATGTGTAACTAATTTCCTTTTACTAGGGCGAGCCACAAGCCTTAGCATGAATATGTAGTCTTTATTTAATTGCTTATGATATTATACATACATACCTTGAATTATTAATCGTTGTGCTTAAACCGTCAATTGGCTTAATGCTTAGCTACCAATATTTAAATAAGTAATTAGATGCAGTTTCTGTTGGAATGTCAACTTGAAATTGAGGAATGCATCGCGTGGTTAATAATTGTAATTTCACCTAGGGCGAATGCCACGTCTTAGGGGTTGCATGGTTTTTCAAAGGGTTTTTAGAAAGCATAATGAGTCATGCATGTTTATAATTGATATGAATGCGACAGACGGATTGCATATTTGATATATGTTCTAACTTGACTGCCAGAAGTAGAATATGCACTAGGAAAACTTAACCTTTCAAGATGGATGTGTAATTTATAAGTAATTAGTAAAATTACATAGGATTGTTAAGATGACGGCGGAAGCCTAGTGCTTTCATAACTTGTTTTTAACCATTTTGGCGCAAGTGATAAAAATCCTATCATGTCCCCCTAATAAATACCTAGGCTAGTGTAGAGGGATCTTGAGAGTTCTTGTAGGGAAAGAAATCTTCATCAAATTGGGAGACTATCTAGGAGGAAATCTAGGATAAGATACCCAATCTTCCTAAAATCATGATTGTATCACCTAATCCCCAAGATATTCTAATTTGACCTTAATTAGGTTTTCTTACTTGGTAGACAAGTAATATCTTTAATGAAGATAACGCAACATGTATCAAACAATTTAAGAAGGGCTACATCAAAGGAGACAACACCAAGCACATTAACAACAAGAGTATCAGAAGATTGAAGTCAAGCAAATCCGTTCACAGGACAACCTGGTGGACCTCTTCTCCAAATCACTGCCGAGGATGATGTTTCAGAAGCTTGTTGACGAATAGGTATGTGTAAACTTTCTGAGTTGTAACATTGTTAGTTCTCTTTGGAATTATGCCAAACTCAGCGGGAGTATCCCAAAGTATAATCTCTTGATCTTAATGTACTCTTTTTTCTACGATTAGAAGCATTTTTCCCTTTGGGTGTTTGCTACCTGATGAGGTTTTGACGAGGCACCCATCCTGGGTTGGTCACAACCTTGATATATGTCACATAGACGTTCCATTTGATTTTGCACTTTCTTACGCACTTTTCCTTAGATTATGGGTTTTTGTCCCTCCTCGGGTTTTTCCATAGCCATTGGGTTTTTGTGAGAATTAGTTCCATATGCAAGTTCCTTTGTCTGAGACTAGGTGTTCCCAGAATCAATTCCGATGAGTCGACTTCCTCAACTCTACCTGATGACGAATCTATTTAAGTATTTACACACTTAAAGGGGAATGTCATAGATATTATAGTAAAGGGATTTCCTAAATGCTAAATAGATTTGATTACTAGTTCTTCTTTCCTTACTAGGATTGTATTTCCTTGAATGACAAGGATTCTTCTCCTCCTTATTACTATAAATAAAAGTACTGTGTAAGGACATAACACACCTCAGAATATCACATATTTCTCCACTCTCTCTCCCTTACCCCTCCAACTTTTGTTAGATAAATTGGCCACAACAACATTTCACTCAGGTGACTTGAAAGCATAGCCTAAAAAGTTGGGGAGAAGAAGGTGGACAACTTTCACTCACAACAACTTCCTTTTTGTGGGTCATTTTGAAAGTTGAGTTTTGCTTTACAGTCTTTATTTCAAGAAAAGTTTAGCGGACTACTATTTGACGCGTAAATGCATATATGATCAGTATTTCCAATCATGGTTGATTGCCAATATCATTTTCGATATTCATATAAACAATATCCACTACACAACTTCGGTGTCACCACCCAAATGTTGCATATTTGCCAAATACTAAAATGTGCAACTATATAATTGTACACTTATAACTTTGAAGGATTAATGGCATTTAATTTCACCATTACTTTTATTCTCTAAATAATAGCGATTGGACGTGCCGCTCCATATTTTGGTCACATTGAAAAGCAAAACTTGTTCCACCTCTGATTTTCCGTCCCTACTATTCAATATTTTGGTAGTGGTACCTTCAAACACAAACACAAAGAAGCTGAACTAATGCGCATTGCACTGAATTCCACTCACCAACACTGTAATGTGTATATATTAATAATACTTAAAGAGAATAAATTATCCTAAATCCTAAAACTATTCGCACATGTAGAGCGACACATGAAAAGAAAAACTTTCTCCGCTTATATAATAATGTATAGCTTACTACTCTGTGTTTCCAAGACATCAAAATCTCTCCTTAAAGAGACCTACCTACACGTGCCCTTCTCCACCGTTTCAGCCCACCACGTAGCCCTTGATTCACCTTCTTCTCTGCACCCAATACAAAGTTCCAGACGCATCCATCTCCATCTTCTTCTTTTCCTCATATATAAATGGTTTCTGGGTTTGTCAAAATCACCCTCAAAATGTATGTACAACTAATATATAATTAACCAACACCGAAACCTTATAATAACAATTTTAAACAAAAAAATACAATGAAAAAGTAATGTCATTCCCACTCTTTAATTTGTGGTGTTGCATTAGTTTTATGTGTGAGTTATTTAATTAAGAAATAAAATATTAAATTTGGAGTGGAGGCTAACAAATTAAGGGCATAAATAGCAGAAGGCAAAACTGTAAGGAGAATAGGGAATTCTTCCATTTTCATCTCAATTTAATTTACATCTCCCGTGAAAAAGGAAAGACAAAAAAAAAAACCCACACCTTCAGTCTCAACCAAATCAACCCCATCCAGAAATTTAATTAATTACAAAAGTCACAAGTAATTAAGTTAATTACTTAATTACTTACTCTCTGATCCGAGTAATCTGAGGCCTCCTGGGCACTCTCCCTGTTTTCATCAGTAACTTGTACCTGATGCGGATCACTTCCATCACTATTTCCTTGCTTGTTGTCAGCAGTCGTCTTACTCACGTCCACCCACGTTTCAGTCTTTTGGCTACAGCTACAAGTGTTGTTAGTATTGTCGCCAAAAGATGAAGACCTACTCGACATGGGTGTGGCCAAGAAAGTTGGCTTAGCGTCTCCGGCCATGATCACCAAGATTTTCTCTTCGAATACCGGCGGTACTTTCTGGGCGGACTCGTCGCCTTCTCCGGCTTCCAGGTCCCGCTCTGATCCGTTTTCGTGGTTTTCGAGGTAGCCGGAGAGCCTCCAGTAGGAGCATGCTAAGATCAGAAGCGCAAACGCAATTAAACCCAACATGGCTGCCAGCCCACCGAACAAGTAGGGCACCGGGGAATGCCACGGCGACCTCTGTGCCGTCGTCATCTCCGGTGCTCTGGCTGTCACGTTAAAAGGCTCTCTCCCTGCCATTTTAATTGAATCAAATGTGCGTGTTTTGAACTTTTGATGACGTTATTTTTTCAGCTAACAAAATGTTTGCAAGAGAAGCAAATCAAGCAAAAGATAGAACCGATAAGAGATATTTGAGGGTGTTGTGGGTTGAGAAGTAGAGATGGGGGTGGGTGTTATATATAGACAGAGCTAGGGTGGTCTAATCTGTGGGAGTTAAGCATTTTTATTTTGTTTTTGTTTCGAGATTAATGTCGTCATTTTGCATGAGGAAAGGGTGGGGCAAAACTGGGTCCCTCTTTGTTCCTTGTTGGAATACTTCACCCATCCATGAGCACACTAAAAACGCACTCAGGGTTAGATTTGGTATTTAGATAAGTTTTCAGTAGAGAATGTAATCATGGAACGTTTGGCAACAAAGAAAACGAAAATAAAACAAATGAAAAGTTATCTATTTTGATATCTGTGCGCTGTGTGTTAACGGATATGGAACAAATTAACATACATGTTATCCTACCGTACAATTATGGTACGTCACGCTGATTAATCATAACCAATACACTTTATGTATAGAGTAGTTTTGCCGATCACAATCGTGGTGTGAGCCTGGATGACTATCAATTATTAATACAAATGAACAGTGTTGAGAATTCACATATACGATTGACATTAGTCTTTTTTGGTATTAGTCCTTGTATCTTTCGCCTGAGAAATGGACAAAAGGATCAGGAGTTACATTTGTACAGTAAAGTTTGCAGGCGTTTTGTAACTTGGTTGATGGGAAGGGAGGGTGTATATTGTTGTGAGTGTGTAACGCATTGAAGAATACAGTAGATGGAACATTATATTGGTATAGAATAGCTAGGATAATATCATATAAGAAAACGCTTTCATTCCATCATTGGCTTTGTCATAACTGATCATTCAACTTTGTTGACAAGATGATGCATGCGATCATATGTTTTAGGAATGTTTTTTTCAGTTGTAATGAGCTGGGAATAAGGAGGACCCTACAGATTAAGTACAACAACATATAATTCATCCAATATCTAACTTCCTCAACTTGTCTTCATACATACATACATACGTACATATATATATATATATATGTACATATATATATATATATATATATATATATCCTCTATTAGTTTGTTAATTTTATAGTTAAACTAAGCCATATAAAGAAATCCTTAACAGGATAGTTAAACGAAAAATATATTTGCATACTAAGCAAGCGGCAGATTTTGTTGGTAATAAGTATTCCTTTTTAACTTATTGCGTCATGAGTTCAAAGTATCTTCGTAATTTTCTTAAAATATTGTTCAAAATTCTTTCAAAATATGTCCTCCATTCTAAATATCCAACCCATAACTCCAAACATCACTATAATTCTTTTGGATACAAACACAATCTCGATACTCCAAACAATACATAATCACACAATTGGGACATAAATTGCACTAAATAAAATCATTTCGATGTACAGCCTAACCAACCAATATTTTTCTAGAATTGAATTCTTCAGAAATCATGGAAGTTGATATTTTAATAAGTGCATGGTAGGACCACAGCAAGACATCATAGACCGTCGATAAATACATAGAGGGTTGGAGTATTAGTAGCAAGAAAAGGAAGAGCTTTAGCAATGGGGGCATGCACAAAAGCAGTAGTTCTGAAAAAGAACTGCTTTTCTAATGGCTAATAATTGTGATAAACAGGGAAACGGTTTTTGGCCGATGCATGTAGTGTTACTGCTTTAAGTTGATTCCAGTGTTTGCTCACACGCAATTGGCACTTGCCCCACTTCTTTTTTCTGTCTTATTTTTTTTTATTTTTTTTCTGGCTTTGTTCAGTTTTCCGCAGCCCCTATACTTTTAAGTTAAAGATTTAGAAAATGACAATTCTTTTTCTTATTTCCGTGTCATTTGTATATTCTTTTGGGTTCACTTCAATAATGTTTATATATAAAAAGATGCATATATAAAAAGATGACACAAGTATGTAATTTAGCATTTTTTTTAATGAAATGGAGAAAGATTCAGTGAGATTAGCTGTTTAGTAATGGTCGCGTGCAAGACACATACTCTCCTCTAAAAGATACAAGTGAAGGATGAAGTCAAAACCTGCAAAAAAGATAAAAATCAACGGCAACGATAATATGGGAAAAATGAAATATCACGAGCATGGGCAGAGCCTACAAATGCCGGAACTATAGACCACCATTTATAAGCATAGTTTTATGCCGCAAATGAAGGTAAAGTATATGCAACCTGGTCATTTCCTTCTCGATAAATATGTGTGCAAATAAATCATATATGACGAAGTCGCCATAAATAATTCTTCCATTATATCATAAGAAACCAAGATACCATAAAAAACTTGATTTCCTTCTCGATAAATATGTAGTATATATATGTAAGATGTTTGCTGAGTTTTTTTTATCCAAACTTTGAGTTGCATGCCTTTTGAGTTATATCCTACTTAATTGCTCATGCACATAATATACATATACATATATGGTGAATATCATCAGTGTGACTCAACTGGTTTGGTGGACAAGTATAAACAACTAAATTAATTAATAGACAAAGGAGAGGGTGGAGTCTGGGACCCAACAAGAAAATGATCAGTAGTACTACATTATTTTCCCACTATATTATGTTTTCCCTGCTAGTGGCAAGTCTTTTTGTTTGCAACTAGGCATTGGATTAGTGCTAGAAGAAGCCAATGGCGTGCAACAGCAACCTATATACACCAGCACATAAACACTACCTTTATCCTTTGTCGAATCTAAGAAATTTTAGCATACAACAGTGGATGAATACTCGTAATTGGGGACATTCTTAATGGGGTCTCACTTAACAAGAAATTGTTTTGTAGAACTATCGTATGGTTTTATTAGTTGACGTGTTATAATATGAGCAGACAATATTATTTGACATATCTAACTCATAGATTAATGAAAACAAATTCTTACGCACCATTCATTATGAATGGAGAACAAAATTGATATGTTACAAACATAAATCATATTAATTAATAAATAAAAAAAATACATCCATGTATTTACAACATTTCAATAAAAATAATAACAACATCTGACAGTATGGAATAGAAAATTACTCCCAATCGGCAATGTTTGGAGGGGTCGCACCTCTTGCCCTTCCTTCGTCACCCTCCACCACCCAACGTACACGTCAAGGACAATTGGATATCCCTCCCAAAGCGATACATCCCACTTTATTCAGTCTTTCGATATTATTATTGCATTTCTTAGTCTCTTCTCTTCCATTAGGATTAAATCTTATCTTATTGCTTGTTTATGTTAATAAAGGGGCCAGGGTTAATATAAAATAATTGGGACGAACAAATCCGAACCAAATCCCACTCCGGAAGAATTGATGATATCATTAGTATATATGTTGGGGTTGGACCATACCAACTTTTATTTAATGATGTTATAACATTAGAGTATACTAAACCTACGTATCTCTCTCTATCTTTCTTGTAATATATAGGTTAAACTGATGTTCCTTTATCTCATTAGTTCTTATGTTGTCTGTTAATAGCATGCTTCCCCCCTTGAGTTGGAACGTAGGTTTGCTGCCCGCTTTTTAAAGTTCAAACCCTATCGCATTCGAAAATTTGGTCAATAAAAATCTTGTCAGAAGCTGTTTCTCTATTCACTTAATCAGATTTAAACCCCCAAAATTTAAAGTTTTTTATATCAAACATATAGGTGTTTAGGCACATTAGGCCACATTATTGTAATTTCAAAATTAAAATTTTATATATTACTTTCAAAGTGTTTTAGTTGACCGTTTTTTAGGAGATAATCTTGGTTTTTCATTCAAAATATTTGTCCATTATCTCGTTTATATATTTTTTTCGCACAAAATATTATTTACTCGTAGAACTAAAATATAGTTTTTGTTGTAGGCTTATTTGATTGAACTGTATTTAGGACAGAGAGGGAGGGAGGCCGGCGGCAACAGAGAGAGAAAAGAGAGATGTAATTCTGAGATATGTGTTGAATCACCCCATTGTGCCTTTATTTATAGTAGCAGGGAAGGTTAAATCCTTACCCTAATAGGATTACAACTCTAATAGGAATCTAACTACTAAAGAGAATATACAAAGATACTCCAAGATACACTAGGATTTACACAATCACATTCCTAATCCAATAGAATTGCAACACTCCCCCTTGAGTTTGTGAATACTCAAACAAAACATTGCATCAGATCTTCAGCAAATAAGGTAGAACAGTGATGAAGTGGTCGGCACAACGGGTGAATATAAGTCTCAAATTTAAAAGAAAGTATGCACTGGTAGTAAAACTCACAAAACTTCGCTGTGTACAACTTAAGGTGGGAGAAAACCCATAAACTAAGGAGAAAAGTGAGAAGTGTGCATAATGTTTAAAAACAAATGTCAAACAAGATGAAAGTAGTGAACTCAATGGAGTATGATCATCCCAGGATGAGTGCCTCGTTAAAACCTTGTTTGGTAGCAAAAAACCTAGTGGGAAAAATGCTCCTAATCGTAGGTTAAAGAGTACATTAAGATCAAGTGAGTATGCTTCTAGATACTCCCACTAAGTTAGACATAACTTCTAAATAAGAGAACTACAAGCAATTCAACTCCTATAATTTACGCATATCGATTCCTTGGATGAGCTTCTGAAAGGTAGACTTGGCCAATGACTAGGTGAAGAGATCGGCCAAGTTGTCTGGGGAACGGATTTGTTTGATTTCAATGTTCTAATGATGTTGTTGCTGGTGAGAATGAAAGAACTTCAGTGCTATGAGCTGGTGTTGTCTCCCTTTATGTATCCATTCTTTAATTGCTCGATACATGCTGCATTGTCTTCAAAGATCGTTGTAGGAAGGTCAACGACATAAGTAAGACCACTAATGCTTCAAATATGTTCTATGACTGCACTCAACCAAAAGCACTCATGCGATGCTTCATGCAGGGCAAGAATCTCAGCATGGTTTGAAAAAGTCGCAACTAGCGTTTGCTTAGTAGACTTCCAAGATGTAACGGTGTCTCCAATGGTAAAGACATAGCTCGTTTGAGAACATACCTTATATGGAGCAAACAGATAACTAACATCTGCGTAACCAACAAGGCGAGAATCAACTCGAGGACCGAGGGGGGAGGAGGCTCCTCTTGAGGATTCGTGGGTGTAGAACAAGCCCAAATCTAAGGTAGCGAAAGATATCTTTAACACCATTCTAGTGTTTGCATGTAGACGCATTGTTGTGTCTAGCCAAAAGATTAACAGCGAAGGAGATGTCGGGTCTAATGCATTGAGCCTAGTACAATAAAGCACCAATTGCACTTAGGTATGGAACTTTAGGCTCCAAAATCTCTTCCTCATCCTCCTTTGGATGGAAGGGATCTCGTTTAGCATCTAGAGTCTGAGCGACCACAGGAGTACTCGAAGGCTTTGCTTTATCCTTATTAAAATGTCGTAACACCTTTTGGGTGTAGTTCGATCGATGTACTATGATTCCATCTGAACAATCTGAATAATGCTCGATCTCCAGGCCGAGACAATATCAAGTTTTCCCAAAATCTTTCATCTCAAATTCCGATTTCAAGTGAGCGGCAATTTCCTCAAGCTTTGCAGGAGTTCCGATGAGGTTCATGTCGTCGACAAAAACTACGAAGATTGCAAATCCTGAATGTGACTTCTTTACGAACACACATGGACATTGTTCATTGTTGACATAACCTTGACTTGTCAAATATTCACTCAAACGATTATACCACATCCACCCAGATTGTTTCAATCTGTAGAGTGACCTCCTCAATCTAATTGAGAAAGTGTTCCATGGTCTAGAACAATTTGAACCAATTAATGGAAGTCCTTCTGGAACTTTCATGTACATTTATGTATCTAGATCCATATAGAGATATGCAGTTACCACGTCCATAAGCTGCATATTCAGTTTTTCAGAAACTACTAAACTGATAAGGTAGCAAAACGTTATGACGTCCATTACAGGGGAATACGTCCCCTCATAATCCATCCCAAGGCGTTGAGAGAAGCCTTGCGTTACAAGACGTGCATTGTATCTCACTATTTCATTATTCTAGTTACGCTTCTTCATGAAAACCCACTTATAGCCCATAGGCTTCACATGTGGTGGAGTATGAGCTACAAGCCCAAACACCTTCGAGTTTGACTTGGATTGCTTGTTTCCAGTTTGACCAATCAGTTCTACATCGACTTCATCAACGAAGCATGGTTCAATGTCATCGCTAAGCGTGATGTCGGAAACAATGGTATATGCGAATGCATCATCGACAATCATCTTATTATGATTCCAAACCTCATCCAATACTGCGTAAAGGACCGAAATTTCATGTTTCTCAAGAGGCCAGTATGTCTCATCTAAGACATCACCATAATCTAGAATAACCTCATGCGTTGGAACACATGAGTAAGCAATGGTTGGATTCAGACTAGGGTCATTAGTTTGTGTTGTTTTCTTCTTCTGGGGTTGTGAATCCTTTGAACCAAGGGGTCTACCATGCTTTAGGGTGAAAGCAGGTGATTGGCTAGCCACCAATGTACCAAGCAGCGTGGGAGGCGTGGCCGCCCCGCTTTTGGGGATGGTCTGGCCTTCCAAGGCAGTCTTACAGTGTACGTTAAATACGTCCATCCTTACAGGTGCATTTACAGCAGGTATATGTGATCTTGTCACCTTTGCTAGGTCAATAAAAACATCTGGCATGCTTTGAGTGATGCTCTGAAAATTTAGAATACATCGCACTTTAGTTTCAAACTAAGGGGTGCAGAGATCTAAATGAGACACAGTGGGAGTAATCCACGACAATTCGCAGCATTCTACAGGAACGTTAGTGATTTTATCTCCTCCCAACGATGGGAAGACTCTCTCATCAAAGTGACAATCTGCAAAACATGCGGTAAAGAGATCTCCTATCAAGGGCTATAAGTAGCGAATAATTGATGGCATAACTGAAATAGATTCCCATTTTTCTTTGAGGACCCATTTTGGTATTATTGGTAGATAATTGTGCACCTAACCAAACGTAAATGCGAGATGTCAAGCTCGTATCTAGTAACAAACTATAACTGTGAATGAGGTTGGGTAGCAGTGGGCCTCAAGCAGACCAACATAGCTGTGTGCAATATTACATAGCCCCAGGTAGATACTGACAAATTGGTTCGCATAACCAAAGTCTGAGCTATCGTTTGAAGGCGATCTATGAAAGCTTCTGCTAGACCATTTTGGATATGAACATGGGGTACAAGATGTTCAAATTCAATCCCAACAGACATGCAATAATCGTCAAAGGTCCGTGACATAAACTTTCCAGCATTATCCAGTCGAATTGACTTAATCGGATAATCAGGGTGGTAAGCCCTAAGCTTAATAATTTTGAGCTAGGAGTTTCACAAATGCAACATTGCGTGTGGACAATAAGCAGACATGTGACCATCGCGTCAATCCATTAAGCAACACCATGAAATATCTAAATGGTCCGCATGTTAGTCAAATAGATCCACAAATATCCCCTTGAATCCTCTGAAGAAACTTAGAGGGGTTGTGAATAATCTTTGTAAGTGAGGGTTGAATGTTCAACTTCCCCAAGGAGCATGCTTTGCAAAGTGGATGGCCGAGATAAGATTTCAAGTAATGCCCATGTGATGCTTTGAAGATACGGTGCATTATATCTCGTCCGGGGTGTCCCATTCGATCATGCCAAAGTAGGAGAGTGCTCTGGAACTCAGCCATAGGGCCGGCCACATGATAAGTTTCTACGAATCGAATAGTTGTTGTATACAACCCACTCGGGAGACGTTCCAGCTTCTCGTGAATACTTTTCTGGTCATATTCGTAAAAAGTGATACAAAGAAATTCAGAACCATTCTCTTCAGTTGTTTCAACATGATATTGATTATCTCGAATATCTCTAAAGCTCAGCAATGTTCTTCCGAAATGTGGAGAATAGAATGCCTCTTTAATGATTAATTTAGTACCATTGGACAACATAATGCAAACATTTCTGTATCCTTCTATTAGGTTGGATGGGCCTGAGAGGATTGTTAGAGGTGCATTTTTAGGTATGAAGTTAGTAAAATAGTGTTTCTCATGCAATATGGTGTGTGTGGTGGCATTATCAGCCAGATAACTAATTTATCCACTAGTCATACCTAGAAATAAATTAATTGAATCGGTCACATGCATAAATATAATTCCATTTATTCAATTAATCAATTTGAGAAATAATATCCAAAAAATAATTATCCATATTTCAAAACAAACCAAAACCAAATAAATAATTCCAAAGACTTAGAAAAATTGTTCAAAAATTAAACCATAGTCCTACAATTTAGGGGGTTGGGTTTCGATTGGAAACATAAAATTTTATTCTTCCATGGGAGCTAATCCCACCTGAAAATTTGAAACCTCTAGAGTTGTAGTAGTATATTCGGGAAGTTCTACAAGCACAAAGTTAGTCTCATGACAGGAATAATACTTGGCAATAGCCTCAGGGCTAGCTTGGCAATCACATGACCAATGATCCTTTGATCCACAAAGATAGCACACGTCCAATTCAGCAGAAGCTGAATGAATGGTAGCTTTTCCCTTGTTCTTAAAGTTTGTGGCCTTATGGGCAAGGGGTTGGCACTTCTGGGTCAAATTTCTTCCCTTGGGTAGGCCTCTGTTTTATTAACCTTGGGCCCATGGTGGGGCTTGCAGCCCATTTCCATAGCCATGACGGGATTTCCGTCGGTTGTGGCTACTAGAATTGGTCACATGCACTTTAGGTGAAGTGTTCGAGCCATTGGATCGAGCTTGATGATTTTTCATCAAAAGCTGGTTCTGTTTTTCAGCGAGAAGTAAAATATATATGAAATCAAAAAATTTGGTGAACTTTCGTGCCCTATATTGTTGCTGCGGGACAATATTGGTGGCACTGAAGGTCAAATAGGTATTCTCTAGGAGATCATGTTCAGTTAAGTCCTCGTTACAGAACTTAAGCAGTGATCGGATTCTACAAACTTCAAAGTGGTATTCATTCACAGATATAAAGTCTTTGAAACATAAATGATGCCAGTTGTGTCTTGCTTCAAGCAAGTAAATGTCTTTCTGGGGATCGAAGCAATTGGCCAGAGCGAACCAGAGGGTACGTGGATCCTCCTTTATGAGGTACTCGATTTGCAATGCATTATGGATATGCCTGCAGATGAAGAGCATAGCAGTAGCTTTCTGAGCTTTGTCGACGAGTTTATCATTGGTAGGTTCCTCGATAGTAGCTTTAAGACACTTTGCAATAAGATGAAGCTTCACGTCTTGAACCCACTTCAGGTAGTTTCTTCCAGAGACTTTTAGAGCTGTGAAATCGAGCTTGTTCAAGTACGACATGTCCCTAAAACGGAGGGTACAACAAAACGTGGCTAGTCGTATGGAAAACCATATATATATATATATATATATATATATATATATATCGTAGAACATTCGGGTTCTATAGACATGTATTGGTTTAATTTAAGCATGAAAGCTACGGGTTTCAAGGGCACTAAATTCAAAACTACAGGTTTGATTTAGCTATGAACATTTAGTTTATATATAGGGGTACCTGTAAGAACACATAACACAATATATAGTAAAATGTAGTGGATTTGTGGCTTGCATCAGGAACCTAAGTGTGAGTGCTTCTGGACTACAAACGATAGTCAACGGTTCAATGAAACGAAATAATTTATTGAATCATTAATTGCCAAAAGTGAGCTTCAAGCTAATAATTTTGGATTAATCGTCAGATTAATAGACTGCTGGTCACTTTAATTAATTCAATAGATTGGACCATATAGGATCGATTGTAGAAGCAATAATTATTATAACATTTAAGTTAAAATTATAGAGAAAGCCAAAAATAGCATTGGGTTTGAAAAACCAAAGCCTAATATCGGTGGGCTTGGGTGCCATGAGTAGGGCAAGGCCTTAAAAGGGCTTAGTGGGCCACAGGTTGCTGTGGGCCAGCGCAAATCATGGTTGTAGGCCATGTGCTGGGATTTGGGATAAGCCCTGTAGTGCAGGGGAACACGGGCCCAGCTCGGAAGCTAACCATAGGTGCGCGCAAACCCAATTGCGAGCTGGCTTCGAGTTTGGGCTTGGGTGCGAGAAGCCTAGTCAAGAGACTGGCTTTGGTTTTGGGCCAGTGCGCGAAGCCTACTAGGCTTGTTGTGTTAGAAACTACAAATTGAATAGTGTTGAAGTGTGACCAATGAAGAATTGTGTTTTGAAATACCCTATTAAAGTTCCAACAGAAAACAAACACTATGTAACATCAATACTGACAGTTGCACTATCTACACCATAGGGATAGACGCTCAATAAAGTTATTGATATAAATTAATAATGCACGCCCAATCAACAAGTGACTTGTTCTTACCCATATGAACCTACTTCATGGGATCTCCATTCACATAGGTTGGGTTACCATCACTCTTGATCCATGTTAAAGGCATACGTCTCATCCCCCTCGAATAATCATCATTAATATTTAGCTTAGTGGATTTGTCAGAGGATATACAAGATCCAATTTTGACCTCAAAATAATTATATCAAATACATTGCATAAGCCATTCCGCTTAAACTTTCATAGCTATGATATCACACACAATGAACCGACTAGTCTCTTCCGCAAATAGTGAGATATCTCAAACCAAACAAAATGGCCTCTTCAACAAAGGGATATCACAATAATAAACTCAAACAAAATTGGTCTCTTCCATATAAAATGGGATATAACAAAAAGGTTGTTAAGCCTCAAATAAATATATTTTCCAACGAGTGTCAACTCATGTTCCAACCCAAAGTGAACTTGCATATCCATTTAAGATATCTCTCCCAAACATGACATCTCAACATAATATGGCATTTGCACGTATAACATTACCATAAACTGTTTAATAAAAATTACCACTCATTTCTAATTAATATAAACAATACCTCAAAATATTTGACATTCAGTATATGCCTCTGCAATGGTCGATGGAACTTTTTGGTACACTTGCCCAAATCCTTTACATTTCACCAGCTGAGTGTTAGTATCATAGTGGCCACACTTAATTTTCATACCAAAATTGATGAGGACAAAACTATTTCCAAACGCATTCAAGATAAATCTAATGCCATGCATATGAACAAAATTTCAAGGCAGACATGTTTGCCAGGGTCACTATCAAATCTAAATCATATGTTTTATAGAAACTTATAGATAATTAGCATACACCCACATTTTCAAGTATGTCAAAATTTATCCAGTATACCGGGTTCTCCTCCAACCCCAACAATTTTGAATGATGTCCTGAAATTTACTCGAACAAACTCATTAGTGATTACATCTAAAAGATGTATAGCTCATTTATAATACTCATAATCACACGGTACAAAGCTTCAACTTAATTCCTCCAAGAAAAATTGAGATGGAGAGACCCCACAATTTTAAAGTTGCAAATTTAAATGTCAATGTTGTTTCTTAATTAAATTGTATTGACATTGTGGAAAACAATATATAGCTATAAAGACCAATGAGGAAATGCAAATTAATCAATTGAAAATGTAACTTGTATTATTCTCTTAACCCCATTACTAGAAAATAAGAAAGAGAAGATACAAATTAATTATATCAAGTGCTTATACATATGGTAAATAAAAAAAATTTATATTCATATATAGCTAGGCTATCAATACATATAGACTTAGATAAACTTGACCTCTTCTGTAAAGGGAGATACACAATGGTATTTTCCATGAATAATAGAAAATTTCAAACATGTTTAGGCGACTTAATTAGCCTCAACTCTTCAACTTGCATGTCACACATAAGTTATTAATCAAGACTACCTCTTATGTGTTTTGTACCCAGAATATAACTTTTCTAATGCCTTATGCTGAGATGTACCCCCACATTTTTCTAGTATGTCACCATTTAAAAAAGACTTTTCAGTGACTGTCCACCCCCACAGGTTATAAAATAATAATTTGCAAGTATTCAACATATATCTCATAGATATTACATCACGTTAGTAAATGTCAAACCACGAGTAAATATTATAAGTAAGCAGTAATAGCCAATTAGTAATGGCAAGTTATCATAACTCGTATGTAATAATTAAGATAGCCTTTTTGATGATTGTTGTATACTGAATACAAAACGAGACTAAATGGTGATGGAGACTACACCACTTGCTAGGACTAAAGCCTGACATAAATTCATAAATCTGCAACAAAATTCTTCAAGGCATGTATCAAAATAATACCAAACTCCAAAGTGATTAAAGTATCTACAACGTTTGTATTTTTTATTTTTTTTTTGTCAAAAAGTAGACTTTATTAGATGCGAATAGAAATGTTTACATCTTCTACTAAAATATTAAATAAAAACTCTGGACCCAAGACATCCCACCGGAAAGCACCTCCA
Source organism: Pyrus communis (assembly GCF_963583255.1). Classification (NCBI taxonomy): domain Eukaryota; kingdom Viridiplantae; phylum Streptophyta; class Magnoliopsida; order Rosales; family Rosaceae; genus Pyrus; species Pyrus communis. The sequence continues at coordinate 25,252,019 of NC_084806.1, read as the reverse complement.
TGTGAGGCAACATATGAGGCAAAAGTATGAGCAGCGGCATTTCCATTCCGCTTCACAAACATAAACCTCACACTTCTTAGCTGAGTTACCAGCAATCCAATATCATAAATAAAACGTTCCAAAGTAGCATCAATTGCATATTCCTTATTGATCATTCGAATGAGCATCAGGGAGTCGGATTCAACCCCCACATTTTGACAACCCATCTCAATACATATTTGAACTGCAGCACGTATGGCAGCAGCTTCTGCCATTGCTGCCGAGCTAAACAGCAACCCACCCACCCCTCCCGCTGCAATCAACATCCCTGCAAAATCGCGCAAAACCCAACCATAGCCTCCTTTACCAGTCTTACCACACCAAGCCCGATCAAAATTAATTTTAAGGACACCAAATATTGGCCTTCTCCACCTGATCGGCTGACTCGTAAAGTTCTCTGCCAGATCCAACTCCCTCACGTCAGCTTCGTTCCCCCTCAACACCTTGAGCAACTCGAAACTCCAATATTTGTTTCCTGCAAAGATCCTCTTGTCTATCATTGTCACGAAAACGTATGCAAAGACCCCTCCAATATTTCCTGAAGTCTCGTCCAACAAAAGCCCTCATATCCAGCTGCAAAGAACAGCAGTACCAAAGCACCCTACTAAAAGCACACTCAAAGAACAAATGGTGTTCCGTCTCTTCCGCCTCCCCACACATCAAACAGCCACTATCCACATGCATCTGCCGATGAATCAAATTCACCCTCACCGCTAAAGAATTATTGCAACAGCGCCACACACAAAGAATTTAAGCTTATTTGGTACAGGTAATCTCCAAATATCCTTCCAACAATCATCACTATCATCCATTTGACCACACCCCCCCCCCCCCCCCCCCAGGGTCCCCATCCTCCCAAGCTCCCCATTAGCCTGCATTTCCATAGCCACTCCGTACCCCGTTCGAACAGTGTAAACACCATTTGACGAGTAGTGCCAAATCAACCTATCGCTACACCCTGCAAGACTAATAGGCAATCCCAAGATAATCGTACTTTCCTCCTCATCAAAATATGTCCGCACCAAAGTAGTCTTCCAAGTCCCCCTCACCGGTTCAATCAAATCCGCCACCCTCACCGTGATCTAAAGGTATGAGGTCTTGGAAGCCAACGTTCATGTCTAGTTCGAATACGCAGACCATCCCCCACCCTCCATCGTAATCCTCTTTCCAAAAGATCTCCTCCCAACCGTTGCCTCCAAAAATGGTCGATCCGGAAAATATTTAGCCTTTAACGTGTGTCCCAATGAAGTGTCGGGATTAACTAAAAGATGCCACCCAATCTTTGCTAAGTAAGCTAGGTTAAAAGCCACTAAATCCCTAAACCCGAGCCCACTTGTCTTCTTACTTCGCTTCATTTTCTGCCATGAAACCCAATGCATACCACCTTTGTCCTTATTTCCCCTCCACCAAAATTTACCAATAGCAGATTCCAGTTCCCTTGAATATTAGTACATATGGCAAGTTTCCTTTGTTGTTGCCGCAAACACTTTTCCCCAAAATAAATGGAAATTTTCTCTCTGTTAATAACCTATCCAGATGCCTCTGCATAACACTGTAACACCTCCATCACCTCATGAACCTCGGCCTCCTAGGCCCTACAAAAAATAACCGCATCATCTACAAAGAGTAAATGAGATAAAGGCATCGCACCTGGTGCCACTCGGACCCCATGTAAAGATCCCCGCTCCTCCCTCCTCCGTAATAATGCCAAAAATCCCTCAGCACAAATTAAGAACAAGAATGGAGACATAGGGTCCCCTTGCCTTAACCCTCTCTGAGGTTGAATAAATCCAGTGGATGCTCCATTAATTGATAGGAGCATATTTATGCGACTTTGTTATCTTATTTTGTTAATTTCCATTTATTTTGGTAATTTGTGTTATTTTCGTATTATTGTAGGGCCAATTGGTAAAGATGACAATAAATGGCAAAATGGAGTAATTTGGAGCAGTTTTGGACTTGGATTGGATAGCATGCGTGGAGAGCATATGGGCTGGACGTTTTTGGTGTTTAAATGGTGCTAGACATGTGCTAAAATCTAGAGAAATTAAAGTTGAGGCTTGGTAGACAAGGAATTACACAAGAAAGAGGAATCCTAGTTGGAGAGGAACATTATCTTATCCAACCTTATCCAAACTTTTTTAAGTTTCAATGTTTATTTTAGATTGTTTTTCAGTTATGATGAACATGTGTAACTAAATTTTTTTTTAGCTAGAGGTGAATTTGAAGCCATGATCATATATTTTATATAAATTGAGTACATCCAGTCATTGTTTCATAAAACATGAATGCGATTTACTTATCTGTTTTATAGAAAACTTATTCTTGTATGTTTATTAAGGATGCATACTTAGTTTGCATGCAGGGATTTGATGCTAGAATAAAAGGGAATTTCACCTAATCACTATGAACTTATATTTGCAAGTAGTAAAAGTACCTAGTCATGATTGAGTTAAGTAAATTCTTGGCAAGAGTATCATGCTTTTCATAGTTATGAATGCTTTGTCAATACTTATGATTTTTACAGAACTTAATGATCTTTGAGATGTATCTTTATCATGATTTTTATAGTTAGGGAACTTGAAAGAATAATTTGGTTGCGTCGCTAAGTCCAATTCAATGAACTTAGGAAAATATGAGAATTAATTAGTGCAATTCACAGTTAATTTGGGGCATTGTCATTCATGGTTTATAGAAATAATAATTGGAAATCGATTTGTATGCATATGTTTCATGTGTGAAGAAGAATCCTCTAGCTAGCTTTTCACCCATATTCCCTTTACAACTCAATTTAATTGCTGCTATTTACTTTTGCTTCTTAAAATTCGTCAAAAATCCCCCTCAATTCTTATTTTGTGTTAGTCTAGTTTAGTTTTTAGTTTTTAAGTTTAACTTGTGTTGATTAGCATCCCTCCTAATCCCCAGCCTAGAACGATCCCTACTTGCTCATACTACAATTGTCTAAATTATAGGGTTTAATTTGTCTGCTAGTTTATACCACATCAAATTTTGGCGCAGTTGCTGGGGATTAGTAAAATTGCTAATCGCTCTGTTTTTTTATTTTACTTTTGATATTTGATTTAGTTTCATTTCTTTGATTTCAGGTACTAGAGAAGCAAGACATGGCAATTGCTAATCTTCAAGCACAAATGGCGAATCTTACATCTCTTATGTCACAGTATATCAAAAGGTCCCGACTGCAAAGAGTTGGTACATTTGGTGTGGCCTATAGGCAAGGATATCAAACTAATCAACATCCTCAATTAATTGAGAATGGAGGTTGGGATAATGTCAATGCTTGGGGTTATCTTGGCCATAATCAATCAAGGAACAACTTGTTTTCCAACACTTACAATCCAGGTGGGAGTGATCATTCAAATTTTATGTGGAGGGAACCTCAACAAGTTCAACAAGAAGGATTATGATAAAATTCTTCAAACACTAACTTCTTTGACTCAGCTTTTGCTCAAGCACTTCAACTACCAGATCACCCAAGTCCCTCGAGCGGCAAATAGTCATGCAAACGCTTTGGCTCGCCTCGCCTAAGCAGTGGAAGACAAGATTGGGAGAAAAATTCATGTCGAATTGTTGGCAGCACCAAGCACCGTGGTCGCAGAAGTGTGCAACTTGCAACAAGGGGATAGTTGGATCACCCCGATTTATAAATTCCTTGCTTATGGCACCCTCTTAAATGATAAAGTCCAAGCTAAGCAGATTCAATACAACTCTACCCGCTACCTGATCATTAATGACCAACTTTACGAGCGAGGTTTTAACCTACCATACTTATAGTGCCTCACACTTGCAGAAGCGGAAATTGTCCTTCGAGAAATACATGAAGGTGTTTGCAGAGATCATGCTGGATCTTGATCCCTAGCACACAAGGCTTTTCGCCAAGGATATTACTGGACAACACTCCACCAAGGTGCCATCAGAATATCCCGCTCATGTGATAAGTGTCAACGCTATGCAACTATTCCTCACTCTCCTCCTGAGCCCCTCACTCCTATGATCAGCCCTTGGCCTTCATCCATGGGGACTTGATTTGATCAGCCCAATGCCTGCAGGGAAGGGCAAGGTCCGCTATGCAACCGTTGCAGTTGACTACTTCACAAAGTGGGCCGAAGTAGAACACTTGGCAACCATTACCGAGGCCAAAATAGAAGATTTCGCATGGAATAACATCCTTTGCAGATTTGGCATTCCCAATGCGCTTGTCACAGACAATGGGCGACAGTTCAACAACAAGAAGTTCAGGATGTTTTGTTCTAAGTTCAACATCAACTTATGTTTTGCCTCCCCAGCTTATCCCCAGTCTAACGGACGGATTGAGGCCATCAACAAAATAATCAAGTGCACTCTGAAAACCAACTTGGACAAGGCTAAAGGTTGTTGGCCAGAATTCGTACCCCAAGTTCTATGGTCATATCGCACTTCATATAGGACTTCAACAAGAGAAACTCTATTCTCACTTACCTTTGGTACAAAGCAGTTGTCCCAGTTGAGCTTAAGTAAGCAACATTTCGAGTCCAAAACTACATGCAAAGTGAAAATGACAAACAACTCACCCTCAACTTGGATCTAGTCAAGGAACACAGAAACCAAGCTCACTTGAGGAATCTCACTTACAAGCAGCGCATCTCCAACTACTATGACTCAAGAGTCAAACTTCGTCTTTCAAAGTGGGGGACTGGGTATTGAAGAAAATATTACTCTGCGACAAAGTCCCGAGCGAAGACACGCTTAGCCCAAATTGGGATGGACCATTTGAAGTTATTGGCATCAGTTGCCCTGGCTCTTACATGCTCAGGAGCTCCGATGGCAAGACCTTTGGCCATCCATGGAACCCTGATCACTTGAAGTACTATTGCAAGTAGACTCACACTATACAAGTGTTGAACTACGGCCATTCAGCATCTTATGTAATGAAGGCCATTTAGCATCAATTCAATAAAGAGGTGATTTAGACAACTTGGTCCTAACTCTCTTACATCCCTATCACTGAAACGCTCAGGTTTGAAGCTTCAACACGAATGCTTACAACATGACTTATATCCAAACAAGGGATCTATTCAAACATAGCCAAACATTTATCAATGATAGTACAAATACTTGGCAATTAACATCAAAGCGCACAATACAAGGTCATAAACATACATAAACAAAAAACCCTCAGGCTTACAACATGGCACATGCCACACAAACAATAAACTAGTACATTCAGAATACATGCAGAAAAAGAGGGCACTATGAGTCATCCTTATATGATGCCGAACCCTTGACAATATCACTCTGTGTTTCAACCCCATCGCCATCACCACCATCCTCGGCATCTCCAGAACCATCCTCACTCTCCCGAAACTGTTCACCGACACTAGCCTCATTATCAGAGTCATCCTCACTACTAGGATCAATTGCGAGGACGAAGGCTTCACCTCTTTATCGGCATTCATCCATCTCATCATGGTACTTTCTTATAATGCTTCCATTATCATAATGCTCAAGGACGACCATCCATTTCTTTTCTCAAAATTAGTTGCCCGGATGCAGTGAGGTATAAAGGCATTGTGAAAGGCCTGGGAACCTAAGTACTCTTGAAAGGTAGCGTCCCTCTTAGTTAGGATACTCCTCTTTAGATCAGAAACTTCAACCAAGGCACTATCCAACTCCCCTTTAACCTTGGAAACTTCGAGGATAGTTGTCTCCCACTATTTCCCAGTCCCCTCCAGTTGTTTCTTGAGCTTCACGTTTTCACCATTTCGCCTCTTCGAACTCTCAAATTGTTGATCTTTGAGGCGGATGGCCTCAGCCAAAGCTTTGCTCGTTTTTCTGGCATCATTCACAAGCTGGTTATTCTCTTTAAACTTTGCCTTGTACCGCTCGACCTCTCGTAATCTATCGTCGTACTCAATCATGACCTACATAACAAGATGATCGTCACTATCAAGAAAAAGAGGGAAGAAAATAAAGAAATGATAGAATAACACTTACATAAGAAGATAGCCTCATCATCCGGTCACGATCTAATTCGTTCTCATCTAGCGGCTCGCCAAGCTCATCAATAGTGGATCGACGTCTTACCAGGCAATTATTGACATACCTAAAACTACTTGGTTGCATGACAACCTTCAAATCCTTCCAATGGATGATGCCAACCTCTTCCTTATACTTCCTTTTACGGCCAGAGCTAGGGTCAACTTCTTGGTCAGTGGACTCCATGGTTGAAGGAAAGATGTGATCAATGGTAAAAAGAGGAGGCAACAATCGTCTCTCCTCCCCTGCAACTATGGCAGTAGCACACCCGATAGCCTCAGCTTCAGCTTTCTTTGAGGTAGTAATCTTGAGGACCTTCTCTTGTGACTTAGGTCTAGGGGCTGGCCTCACCCGGTGTTTACGAGCTCCCTTGTGAAACAAAATGTCGTCTACGAGAACTAACATGGGTGATTTCCCTTTCTTGGTGCTAATCCCCCTTTTCTTGCTCACTTTCTCCACAAAACAAGAAAAATCAAAGTAAAGAATGCAACTTTGTAAAAGAAAGAGGGGGCGAAATGAAGGTTACAACTTACTTTCTCGTCTCTGGCACTCCGACACTTGGGGCTGGTTTCGAAACAAAGGTCTTAGCTTGCCCAAATTTCTATCCTCATTAGGCACCCTTAACACCTTCTCTACATCAGTCAACTCCAATCTGGACAATGTCTCGCGTTACAGCATGAAGGAAAATGTTAGACACAAGAAGAAATCACAACAAATAGCAAACAATGCGAACAATGGATACATTACAACTTACAATCTGGAAGTGAGTAAGAACACGTCGCTCATGCGTGACACCCCTAACATGCTTCCAATTATTATAAAGAAAGCACCAACGATTTTGCAAATGCAGTATGCCTTTTTCTTACCAAAGACAATACGCTTTCTCTCACTCCAACATGCACACTCGGAATACCCAGGGCACGCTTTCACCAGGCGCATCTTATAGCAGTAGTGCCACTGATGGAAGGAAGGCTCACCTAACCCATATTCCATCTAAATTATATAAAACCCAATCAAGGTATCCCAAAAATCAGGATTAAGCTGCCCAGGCGCATATCCAATAAAAGATAGCACCTGTTGCAACCACGAGTGCAAAGGCAGCTTCACCCCTAAGGTCAATAATATTTGGTTACAAAACATAACATAACCCGTGGGGGGCTCAGAGGGCAATTCTTCATGATGTACTAAACGCATTCCTACACTGCGGGGGATACTACATGACTGCCTTAGGGCCTCAAGCTGCTTTTCGCTATCTAACAAGTTTTTCTCTAAATGGTCCACTGTGAACTCAAAGCGAAATATGGGTATGGCGTAAAAAACAACCCCCTCACCCACTGACATAAAGGAGGAAGAACCAATATTGGCTAAGGTTTGACAATTACGAAGATCATCCAACGTTTCTTTTGTACAAGACCCCAACAAAGGCCCTAAAGACTCCAACATTGCAAGCTCAAACCTAGAGCTAGAGCTAGGGGAGCCCTCATCACTAGGACTTCCAGACTCTGACATCTACAACAAACAGAAACAAACTCTATCACTACATGAAAGATCGCAACATAAGGAAGTTCCTAGGGCATGAAGAAAAGCTCAACCAGTTCATCATGTTCTCAACCAAATACATGAACATTTAAACAATTCAACAGGAATGAAAGCATGCGATTTAGTGGAGAAGACTACTGACCTGAAGATGGTGCAAAGCAATGCCAGAATCTCTCTCAACTAGAGAACACTGTGTCTTCCAAAATTACTACAAAATAAGCAAATGAAGGCAAGGTAAAGAGTGGAAACTTATCCTTCTTATATAAGTTCAACAGGACCAAAGAAATTCAAAATTCAAATTCAAACCATGAGAAAGCCCCACATGGAAAGTCCTCAAACTTCCACACAAGCTAGGGAGTTTCAAACTTAAAATTTTCAGTTCCCCCACTTCGACAAAAAAAAAAAAAAATCCAAAAAAGAAAAAAAAAATCCAAAAAAAAAAAAAAAAATTGTGTGAACATTGCAAGTTCACCAATGGAAGACAACTACAAATCTCAAAAGCTTCACACACTCTTGATCAAGATAGTGTGAAGCAAAACCAATTTATGGTGCCAACAAAAGCTTCAACAAATGAAGGGCAACAACAAATGCAAAAGCCTCACACACTCTTGATCAAGATAGTGTGAAGCAAAATCAATTTATGATGACCAACACAAAGCTTCAACACAAAAGCTTTACCTACAAAGCTTCAACATCAAACAAAGCTTCATCAATGGAGAGCAACTACAATTCTCAAAAGCTTCACACACTCTTGATCAAGATAGTGTGAAGCAAAATCAATTTATGGTGCCCAACAAAAGCTTCACCTACAAAGCTTCAACATCAAACAAAGCTTCATCAATGGAGAGCAACAACAATTCTCAAAAACTTTACACACTCTTGATCAAGATAGTGTGAAGCAAAATCAATTTATGGTGCCTAACAAAAGCTTCACCTACGAAGCTTCAACACAAAAGCTTCAACACCAAAGCTTCACCTACAAAGCTTCAACACAAAAGCTTCAACACCAAAGCTTCACCTACAAAGTTTCAATACAAAAGCTTCAACACAAAAGCTTCACCTACAAAGCTGCTTCAACACAAAAGCTTCAACACAAAAGTTTCACCTACAAAGCTTCAATACAAAAGCTTCACTTACAAAGCTTGAACATCAAAGCTTCACCTATTTAATAAAATAAAAAAATTTCAAAAATTCAAAAATTCGAAAAAAAAAATTTCGAAAATTTGAAAGTTCAAAAAAAATAAAAAAAAAATAAAAAAAAATAAAAAAAAGAAAGAAAGAAAGAAAGAAAGGGGCCTATGCCTCCCCTTCTTTGGGCCTAACAACTTTCATACCAAATATATATGAAGGAGGAGTTTTGGGCAACCACTTAGAAAGGAAACTGGCGAAGTCTTGTTTGGAAAATTGGCTACTAGCAAGACACCTCATTCGTCAACTCCCTTAACCGGAGACTTGGGGGACTCCTACCATATGCTACTGCACCATGGTACTCAGAAGGATCACGACTACTCAGTGACTTAGATCTTTCAAGACCCAAACCGAGAAGCTTTCCTCACTCGGGAAATTAGGGGAACACTGTTTTAACCTATAGGATCCATCCACGAAGCTTCATCAAGCAAACTTTAACAAAAGAAAAAATTCAAAGAACTTAGTGAAGGATGCCTTAGTGTATTTAACGCAACACGTTGAATGAAGTAAAGTTTATTTATTGATATCCTCGATAAATTACAAATGCGTGCATACACATGAATCAAAACAAACAAACAGGAGGGGGCCTTCACAAAGGTTGCTCAAGAAAAGTCTCAGTACTCGGCAAAGCCTCAGAAATAGAAGGCACCGGAAAGTGGTCATTCGGAGCCTCAGTACTGGGCAGAACCTAAGAAAGAGAAGGCACCGAAGGTTGAACATTTGGAGCTTCAGTACGTGGTATAGCCCCAGAGGACGAAGGCAATAAATGCCTTTCGAACAAACTCACAAACCTCTGATGATCATTTAAAATCTGACCCTCGGATTCCTGTAACTGGTCAAGCTGTCTCTTCATGGTTGTAGCATAGTTATGTGCAAGCATGTGCAACTGTTTATTCTCATGCTTAAGCCCTATGATCTCCTATTTGAGACTTATCACTTTAGCTGCCAACGATTCAACTTGGCGGGTTCGAGCAAATAGGCGTTGGGCCATATTAGACACAGAACCCGCACACTGAACACTGAAAGCCAGAGAATCCTTAACAGCCAACTCATTGGACCGTTTGGAAAGGAGTCTGTTGTCTTTGGGAGTGAGAAATTCTTGGCTACCACCGCAGCGGTCATATCATTTTTCATCGTAGAGTCCCCAATAATAAGGGGACCAGTAGGAGATAAGAAGGATGGGCGCCATATGTTATCCTGAGGAGACATGGCTACCTCTTCCACAGCATTCAAGTCCAAACGACGGTCAGACGGGCTAGACATTCTTAGAAAAGATGAAGAAAAAAAAAGGTACAGTAAGTCTCAGAAGTACGAAAATAAAGGAAGAATTCCTACAAGCAGTAACTTTCTGAACTTACTTCTTGAACACAATTGGTGCCCCTATAAAAGAAAGGGCAATAGAGCTGTTTGTTCAAAAATCAAAGAGGCACCACTCTTCGAATTTCAAGAAGCAGATTTCCCCGAGTAAGATTTATTAGTAATCTTCACACGCGACATCAGTTCCTCGGAAACCAAGAATAACTTTGCCAAAGAACTCTGACAAAGTTAAGACGCGTAAATTTTGAAAGTCCAGCTACCCTATTATTACCCACAAGGGTAAAGGAACAACACCATTGCTTGATAATTGGAAAATCCTTATGTGTGTCAACCTCCGTGCACCGTGGCAAAGCAGACTTGCAAAAATGCCCAACCTTTCTTCACATCTAAGAAAGCACTCCCAACAAGATTGCTTGCTCAGAAATCGAAGAGGCACCGCTCTCCTAATCTCGAGAACTAGATCCCTAACAAGATTGCCTGTTCAGAAATCAAAGAGGTTCCCCGAACTTCGAGAGCCAAATTTCCTTAGATAAAATTTGTCCACAATCCTCACACGCAACATCAGCTTTCTGGATACCACAGACCACTTTTTCAAAGTGCTTTGATAAAGTTAAAACACGTGAATCTTGTAGCGGCCACTACGTTGCTTCGACCAAGAAGGGTAAAGGAACAACATTACTACTCGCTGTTGGGACAATTCCTATATATGTCGACCTCTATCCTCCACAGCCTGGCAGACCTGCCAAAAAATGCTCAGCCCTTCCTCACATCCGAAAGGGTACTCCCAATCTAGCCTCTCGAAATACTCCGTTTTCTTCTCCCTTGATAATACCTCTACTGACCAGCCACATCAAAGCAAGAATATCTCATATCATCAGGGTTGAAAGCAAGAGTACTCAATATCATGCTTTTTCCCTCTCTTTTCCCTTGCCCTTCCTTTTACCTGCATGATAAGGAGAAAGAATGCAATCAGTCGGAACCTAAAATCAAACTTCCGATCTGGGATTGATTGCTTGGAACCTTTGCCTGGTTGCTTGCCTAGCATTGCTCTCGAGTACTCATCCTCAACTGCTGTCAAGGTCATGAACTCATTCGGCACATACCTTAGAACAGTTGGTACGATATTGGCTTTTTACACTGAAGCTGCCTGATAGGAGCATATTCATGCGACTTAAATGGCTTGTTCTCGTGCATTTACGTTATGTTTCTTTAGTTATTTTAGTACTTTAAGCTATTTTCGTGTGTTTGTAGGTCCAAAGGGCTAAAGGAGCAAAAAGATGCATTTTGGAGACTTTTGGAGCACTTTTGGGCTAAGGATGGATAGCTTATGCTTGGAGCCAAAATGTTGGACGAAATTGAAGACCTAATTGAAGACCAAAGTGTTGGAACCTTGTTCCCTTTAGTTTTAGGACATTTAAACCTTTCCTATATCCTTAGTCGTGCATAACATTCCAACATTCCACTCCTTCATTTCAGCCACACTCCCACATATCATTACTTATCATTCACCACTTATCATTCACCACTTATCATATCATACACTTATCATTCATTTATCATATCATTCACTTATCATATCATACACTTAATTAATTAACCCACATTTACATCTTAAACATTCAAATTCCCATTCACACATCAAAATCTGCCAATGTCGTGAGTTCCCATTGCATTTCCAGCTTTGCACATGCATTCACTCACCACAAACAAGTCACATGCATTCATCAACATATCTAGCTGTCATTCACATGCATTTCATTCATCATTTCCACCCCCACATGTCCCTTTAATCATTCAAACATACACTCCCATTAATTAAACCATTCAGCCACATTTTCACCAACAACAAGCCCATGCCGTGAGTTCCCTATATTTCCAGCATATTCACATGCATTCCATCCTTTAAAACAACCCACATGCACTTTAATCATTCAATCACACATCACCCATTCCCCTTTGCCGTGCAAAACATGCACATTCATTCACCTTTCTCCCAAAACCGTGCATATCATTCCCCTCACTCTTTGTTTATTTCAGCCACATATCCAACTCACATGCAATCTCTTTAATTAATTCAACCTAGCTTTAATTCACATGCACATCCAACACACCATTCACCCTAGTTCTAATCAGCCAACCCGTGCATTACTCATTCAATCAAGCACTCCACATGCACAAACCTCTCATTGCCGTGGCTACCCATCCCAATTCCAGCTTTCACATGCTTTCACATGCATTTTCAGATTGTTCCCTTGCACATGCAGCCACATATTCATTGCACATGCATTTCCAACCCACATGCATCCTTTAATCATTCAAACATGCAGCCACATTCCCTCCTAGCTGTCATGTTCCCCTCATTTCACCTATAAATAAGCATCCATTGCATTCATTTTAACACACTTCTTCCATTTCAGAATGTAGACATCAAACTCCTTTGTGCCATGCCATCCCTTACAATCCAAACACCATCCTTCCATTTTCACCACTACCCAAACCATTCACACCATCAAACTATCCTTAGACCTTGTGCTACAACGAAGAGGAAGAGAAGAGTGCCTAAACGTTCATACAATTCAAGTTTGAGTTGTTGGAATGTTTAGGTGTTTCTTTGATTTCAATGTTTAATTTCAATACTCTTTGTTTTGTACGAATGAGGAATGGAAGAGAAGAGGGCCTAAACGTTCATACAATTCAAGTTTGAGTTGTTGGAATGTTTAGGTGTTTCTTTGATTCTCTTTGTTTTGTACCATGAGGTACTAAACCCCCCTTGGCTAGGGGGGATTTGAAATAAATGTTTATGCTTGCATTTTGATTTGATTACTTCTAATTGCGTTTCATAAGTTGTGGATTCAATTTGTTTAACCGTTTGATTGATAACTTATTTATGTATGTTTATTGAGAGTGCACGCTTAATTTTCATGCATGAATATGACGCTAGAATATAAGTGAGTTTCACCTAATCGTTATGAACTTATATTCACAAGTAGTGGAGGTTGCTTATAAACAATCGCGTTAAATGAATTCTTGGCACGAGTTTCATGCTCATCATAGTAACGAATGCCTCGTCAACACTTATAGTTTTCATAATGCTTAATGATCTTTGATTGTATCTTTATTGTGCTGTTCACGTAAAGGACTTTTGGAGAATGTAGTGAATTGCGTTGCGCTAACCCATCCAATTCATTAACTTAAGGAAAACTTGACGGTTAATTTAAGCGGACCTAATTGACCCGGGGTGATGAGTTTCATAATTTATTGAAATGCAATTGGAAATCTTTTTATTATGCAAGTATAACATGTATGGAGATGAACCCTCTAGCTAGCTTCAATCCATTCAATATCATCACATTCATCTTTACATTCTGTTTTGTTTCCAAGTTTCTGTTTTAGTTTTAAATTCGTCAAAACCAATCCCCCATTTATTTTAAAGTGTTAGATTAGTTAGAATTACATTTAGTTTGAGTTTTTAAGAGTCTTGAGTCAAGTTACAACTTAATTTCGTCCAAATTTGTGTTTATACTCAAAACTGCCCAGAAAGTGGTTTTTAGGCAGATTTGAGTGAGTTTGTGCTGTTTTGAGTCTTTTAGTTTGCTTGAGTGTTTTAAAGTTTAGTTTTGCATTCTTTGAGTCTAGTATAGTGTTTTATATTGTGTTTTTACGTTTTTGAGTCAAATCCAAGTGATTAACAATCCCTCCTAATCCCCGGTCCAGAACGATCCCTACTTATACATATACTACAATTGACAAAAAGAGGGTTTAATTTGTGTGCGTATAATTCTCGCATCACTGCCAAGCATGGATGAGTCGCTGGGAAGTAGTGCTTTGAAGGACCATTTAAATAAAAAGGTTGCGCACCATTTCTACTATAGAAGAGATTGAAGCAGAAGGTTCAACGACGAGCTAGAACATATCACCACAGCATAATGCCCTTCCTGTAGAACCTCACAATCCAGACGGAGAAGTCTAAGTCAAATCCAAACTCAGTATCGTTGCTCTAATTAAAGAGATCGAGAAGCCTCAACAGCCTTTTGCTAGCACCATCATCAAAGAACAAAGCCTCGTGAGACCACATCCACTACTTTGTCAAAAAGCAGAAGTATCCCATATCATCAAGATCGAACATACTCTAGATTTGACGGACTTGTTTTGACCCTCAAATTCTGGAGTTGACTCGCTCCTTTGGAGGAAACTAGGAAACCCTCCAGCCCAGTTCAAGAATACACCTGTGGAAAGTCAACAAGTACAACAAAGCACGTGCCGATTCATCCATTACTTCTCAAAAAATAAGAGTATCTCATATCATCTCTTCTCCCTATCCTTTTCTTTGTCCTTAGTGTTGAATGAGAGACAAGAAGAAGGAGAACAATCAACCAGAACTCGAGATCAAGCTTCCGATCTAAGGCTGATTGCTTAGAACTCTGATTGCTTACCTTGTCTGTCACCTCTTTCGGCAGATCTCCTCGCTTAGAGACTTGGGGGACTCCTACTATAGGGTTTGTATTGCACTTGACGAAGCCCAAAACTACAAGTAAGCTTCAAATGAAAATGATACATTACCTTGCGCATCAACATCAGCTAAAGATACCATTCCTGGATCGAGGAAAAGTATTTCCAGAGAAGAGGCCACATCTACCTATGGGGCAGAGGTAAGTGAAAATGGTGTCATGCTTCAGTACTTAGAAGTTTTGCGATTACTCAATGGCTTGGATCTTGCAAGTCCCCAACCGAAGAGCTTCCCTCAGTCGGCAACTTAGGGGAGCACTGTTTGTACCATACTTGACCAATCTCGAAACTACTGAGCACCGATCAATAGTATACCATCAAGGATCCACAAGAGTTTCCCTTCAACCAGGAGGCTAATCACAACATGACAAGTGTCAATATCAAAGACCAATTTCAGCGCAACACGTGTCGATATCAGAGGCCAATCACATCACGACACGTGTTAATGTCAGAACAAAGCTAGAAACTCTCTTCTATAAAAGAGGATCATTCTCCCACAATAATCCCTAATGTCATTTGTACTAAACTATTCACTAGAACTCACTAAAGGAGATCTTGAACCTATGTATTTGTGTAAACCCTTCACAACTAATGAGAACTCCTCTACTCCATGGACGTAGCCAATCTAGGTGAACCACGTACATCTTGTGCTGTTTGCTTCCCTGTCTCTATCCATTTACATACTTTTCCACACTAGTGACCAGAGTAATCTAGCGAAGTTCACAAACTTGACACTTTCTGTTGTACCAAAGTCCTCGCCGATTTTGTGCATCAACACACTTTCTCGTTACGACTCCGATTCGAGTCTAACTCACGTCAACGTACTCGTGATTTCAATCACAATTTAATTACGATAATGAGGAAGATAATTTAAAACTGCATATGTACATCCACGTCACTAAGCCATTGAGGGCATAATCATCACGTTACATACTCGAGGAGAAAATTATAATGAAAATTGGAATGGGTAGTCACATACAAAATACCAAATGTTCAAGGATATGTAAAATGAAGGGAGTTGCGTTTCAAGATTGAGCAACCTTGCACTTTTTTTTACCATAAAACCCTTCAATTTTGATCAATCACCAAGGGAGATGGTATTGGAATTTTGGCTTGATATATTGTCTTCAAAAGTTATAATGACGATGTTTTCATTAGGTTTTAATGTGTTTTATAATTTTTTAATTTCACTCTTTGTCGATAGTAAACTATAAAAATAAACAAATAAGTATAACTTAAATTTTTTTTAATTTATATAGAATAATAATACATTAATACATATTTAATATGTAAGATCCCACATCGCTCGGGGCAGGGGAGGTGACGTGCCTTATATGTATACGCCCACCTCCCTATAGTAAGACACGTTTTGGGTGGTAGCCAGGAACAAAACCATGAGGGCGTGGCCCAAAGCAGACAATATCTTACTATACAGACTGGGATGTGACAATTTGGTATCAAAGCCACTCCTCAGCCGGAATTGTGCTGACGAGGGCGTCGGGCCCCTATGGGGGGTGGATTGTAAGATCCCACATCGCCTAGGGGAGAGGGTGATGTGCCTTATATGTACATGCCCAACTCCCTATAGTAAGACACATTTTGGGTGGAAGCCCAAGAACAAAATCATGAAGTCGTGGCCCAAAGCGGACAATATCTTACTATGCTCGGACAATATCTTACTATGCTGACTGGGATGTGACATAATATACAATAAATATATATACACACATATGTATTTTATAGTAAGTTTTTTTAGTATAAAAAATTAAAATCAAAATAACTTTTTTCTTAATGTGTCTAAATGGGTTACCTACGTGTCACCTTCGAGTAAACCTGTTGAGGACCCATTAATAAAGGGTTCTTATCGTGTGAACCGTTAATGTCCCGATTAGTTATCGTGTTGAACCGAAACCCGTTATTTTCGTGTCGTTTACGTATCGTGTTAACGGGTCGTGTAAGAAATTGCCAAGTCTAATTTCCACCACCATGATTTATTTTTGTTTAATCTTTTCTTTTGCCCTTGGAAATTATTTGTAAAGATGGGTTACTTTTCTACTTGGCTGCTCTCATTTATCAATTACAGCTTTAATTATTCGTTTTGTTTTCAACACTGTAGACTAATTGAAAAGGATGTAGCGCAGTTTGGTAGCGCATTTGTTTTGGGTACAAAATGTCACAGGTTCAAATCCTATCATCCTTACCTATTACCTATCTTTTGAGCATTAATGAGAAATCAATTGAGATCAATTAATAAAATTGGACATATAAAATTAAATAACTATTTAATTTAATTTTTTTATAGTGTATATATATCACTGCTACAAAAGGACCTTATTGTGTCGGTGGTTGGTGTCGGTTTTATACAACATAGTGGCAGATAAGACATTTTTGGACACCCACTTAACATTGTGTCAGAATTACTGTCAGTTATAACCAACATAAATTGTCTATGTCGCTTATAACCGACATAAACTATTAATGTCACTTATAACCAACATAAATTTTAATATTTTTTAATTAGTGGTGTCGCATAAATTAAAAACTGTGTCGCTTGTAACCGACATAAAGTTAGTATCGGTTAAAAGAAGACTGGTGTCGCTTCCACCCCACACTAATGATTTTTTTTAATATTTTGAAAGCCGGTGTCGGTTGTAGCCAACATAGATTTTAATTTTTTAAAATATTTTGAAACATAACGTCGGTTTTAGATGATAGATTGGTGGGGTTTATATACCTTCCCCGTGTTTTCTTCTTCCTCTCTTGCATCTTTCTTATTTGTTCTTCCAATTTATAAACCCTCCCTCGTGTTTTCTTCTTCCTCTCTCACATCTTTCTTAATTGTTCTTCCAACTTCATTAATTCGTTCTTCTCCACAGTAAGTTTTTCTTGCTTCTAGTATTTTTATTTTCTCCTCTTATTTTTAATTTTTATTTACAATTTAATTTTGTAGGGATTTTAATTAAGCTAGTTGAGTACATAAAGAATTGATCAACGACGGAATTCTTCCATAATTCAGGTTTCTATCACTAAATTCCTTAATTTTTAAATTGTATAATACACAAGTTTATTTATTTAAAATTTTTAGTTTAAGTATTTAGATAAATTTCTACTATTTATGTTAAATTAATAAATATTTAGCCAAATTAATTAATTTTGTCACTTGAATTGTCATGAGAAAATGAAAATGAATATATTTATAAGCATTTATGTTAAATTAACAATATAAAATATAACATAAACTGATAATATTTAGTAATATATGAATATATTATGTTAAATTAATTTTTTGCACTCTAATTGTTATGAGGATATTCAAAACTTGAATTTAACAAACAATCAAGACTTGATGAGCAGAATTTTGATAACTTTTTGTTGTTATTTTAATTTGTTTCTATTACAATAGGTGTTGGAAATTAAAAGATTGCAATCGTGATAGAGTTTGAGGGTTGAAAGATAGAAATTGAAAATTCTAATAGTTTTGCCTACATGGTAGGGATTGAAAGATTGTCGGGATCTTAGTGTCAACGTAATATTTTACCCTCGTAAAGTGGTAAAACATGGACAAGAGTTGGTTGACGATACCCGAAATTTGGAAGCTTATACAGCTAGAATTAATATATTTTTGGATCAAGCGGTTGCATATGGTGTTGGCCCCAATAAGTTTAGATGTCCTTGAAAAAGATGTTGTAATCAATATACTTTTGTTATGAACACTATTGTTGAACATCTTATATTGTATGATATGGATAAAGATTATAAAAACGCTTAGTGGTGACATCATGGTGAGCCCAACATTGGAGAGCAAAATGTGGCAATTGGAGAAGAAGAAACATGAGATGAGGTGACTAGTATGCATGATTTTCTTAATGATATATTTGTCCAACCATTAACAGAAGAAGGTGTTGGTCCGTTTACTGAACCCCCTATTGGGGAAGGGCGTCCAAAAGAGGTGGAGACTTTTTTTAGGTTGCTTAAAGAGGCAAATCAATATTTGTGGGCAGGTTGTAAGGAGTTTAAGAAATTGGAAGCAGTTGTAAAACTATATCAGATCAAGTGTTGAGCGGGAATGCCAGCAGGATCTTCACCACTTTACTCGAGTTAATTAAAAGAATGTTGCTTGAAGGGGATTGTTTGCCTAAATCCTGTTATAAAGAAAAAAAACTTATAAATGACTTGGGCATGATGTATGTGAAGATTGATGCATGTCCCAATGATTGCATGATCTATTAGAAAGACACTTCAAAGTTAACCGTGTGCTCAGTTTATGGTAAATCAAGGTATAAAATAACCAACACAGAGGATAGCTCAAGGAAAAAAATCGTAGCTAAGGTTATGTGGTATTTTCCTTTAAAAGCACAATTGCAGCAATTTTTTATGTCAAAGCATATGGCTGAACATATGAGGTGGCACACAACTAAATTTCCTAAGGATGAGTTTATGAGGCATGATTTATGTTCTCTAGCATGGAAGCATTCAGATGATTTATATCCAGAGTTTGCGTCAGATATTCAAAACGTTCGATTAGGGTTGGGCAGTGATGGATTTAATCCTTTTGGGAAAATGAGGCATGACCATAGCACATGGCTCGTGGTGCTTTCTATTTACAATTTGTCGCCCTAGATGTGTATGAAGCAATTGAATTTGTTGTTGTCTCTGTTAATACCAGGATTGCGCAGTCCTAGTAAAGAGATTGATGTGTATATGCGCCCATTGATTGACTAGTTGAATGAGTTATGGGAGGTGGGCATTCCCACTTATGATGCATATACCAACCAAAATTTTATGATGAAGGATGTCGTCTTATGTACCATAAGTGATTTTTCGGGTTATGGAATGTTGTTAGGATGGAGTACACATAGCTTTAAAGCATGTTCCCATTGCATGCATGATACATAATCAATTTACTTGCCGGCAAGTCGTAAGATTTGTTATTTGGGGTATCGATGCTTTCTTGCAAATAATGTGACAACCTGTCCCGAATTATAATATATTTTGTCCTCGATAGCGTGGAAATGACTTTTATGCCCTAGAACGTTGAGTGTGTTGTGTGAATAAGCTTAGGGTTTGGGACCAATTCTTTTCCTTCCTAAATAGCTGGACCCAATTAGAAATTAAGATTTTTGTTTTATTTTGTTTGGTTGGCCAAACCTAGACCACACACACACACCCGTTGACCTCTCTTTCTCTCTCTCCCTTTCGGATTTTCTTCCATTTTCCATAAAACCCGTACGGTCATTCTCTCAAACCACTTCATCACTCATAGATCGAGGTTGTGGATCTTATCTTTGTGCTCATTTCAAGCTCAGGAGTCGAACTATAGCTTTGGTTAGACACGAGGACTTCGAAATCTTGAGAACCAGGGAGTTCCAACAAGGTGCACTGTTACTCCATCGTGATCGCAGATGTTTCATTGAGTTTTAGGGTCCAAGGGAGTCTTAATACTTCTTCACGAAGCTTATAGAAGAATTTTTGAAGGTTTTGGACATCAAGAAACTCGAGTTCGTCAAGTTGCAGGGGTGGTTAGACTATCGAGATTTTTCTGACCAAATTCTGTTGGTTTTAGGACCTAAAAGTGGTAAGGATGTGTTCCTTTCGTTCTCACGTGCCGACCAAGGCACGGCCACATGTAGGCACGTGCCTGGCACATTGGACATAATCCCTAAAGATGTTAGGGAATATTCTGTTAAATAATGGAATATACCGTTAAATATACCTGACGCCGTTAGCATATTCTGTCAACTTTGACATAATATTCTCCTCCTTCTTCCTTGGTTCTCTAGAGTCCGACGCCGACCACTTCTGCTATCGCTGGATTTTGTGAAAATTTCAAACCTTAATATCTCATCCATTTCTCAACCAAAATTCATGAAATTTGTGCCAAAATGAACCTTACGCGTGGGAACTTAGAAAATTATTCCAAAAATATGGGAATGTTCGTGGGGTTAAGTAGGCCACAATGGTATATTCAAATACCTCAATTGAGCAACGTTTGAGTAGTTATTATCTAATTTTGGTTATGTGCTTAAAATAATGTTAAAATAGTTGTTTGTATATAGGTGAGACTTTTCCAGAGGACGAGCGCAGTCAAGCGAGACTCGGGGACTACGACCCCTTCCACATATCAGTGAGTGGGCTTTTGGTTTATAGATTATGGATGTGAGTTGCATGATTATGCTGAGATGTATCTATAGCTCATAACCTGCACCCCAGTGTTAGTGCTCTCGCTCGTGGTTAGGGCACAGTCCTTCACGTGATATTCACCTCCCGCACCATACGCTCACCTTGGATCCAAGTTAGGTGCACAATCCTGTCATACGGACCACTATAGGTGGTTCTGACTCGTATGTGACTCGCGATCATTCGCACAGTCTTCACGTGATCGTAGCACTTGACTGTATTTATTTACACCCAGTCCTGTCGTACAGACCACTTTAGGTGGTTTCGACTTATGCGCAGACCACCTATGGTATTGTCTAATTAGTACTTGTCCTGCTGGATAACACTTAGGCCACCTATGCTCTGATTACGGTGTATCACACTTAAATATCGGGATTGCACTTTTATTTGCTTAGTGTAAATTAGTTAGCTAGTTATTCATATTTCTTTATATCATTATCATTTCTGCATTGTGCACATGGCTACGTCACCCTCACGTGACGGCCAACACAACTTGATTTTGGTTGGAGTGTGTCAGTTTGGTATTAGAGCCTAGGTTTGGTAGTCCTGCATATCTTGTGAATATTCTAATTATTTTGGTATCTTCTGTCAGAATTATGCCGCCTCGTAGAGAGCCACGTTCCTCTGCTGAGTCTAGTTTCCCTAATATTGCTCAGTTAGGGGAAGCTATAGCCAATGCTATTCAGTCTTTGCTTCGCCCTCCCCAGATGACTCTTCTAGAGACTATGTATAATTTGAAATTGGATAAGTTTATGGGATGGGTAATGAAGGACATAAGGGAGCTGAGCAGTGGCTTAATCATTTTGAGAAGACTTTCCGTTTGATGCAGAGACAGGGAAATCTCCTTAAAGATAAGTGGGTTGAGACGACTACCTAGATTTTAGGTCAGGAGCTTGCATTTTGGTGGAGACAGGAGTCTTATTAGTTATCACCAGAGGAAGTTGCTGATTGGGAAGTTTTTAAACAGTTATTTCAGAAGAGATTCATTCCTTCATAGCATATAGTTCGCAAGAAGCAAGAATTTACACACCTGAAGCATGGAATGATGATAGCTAATGAGTACTACAAGAGGTTTACTAATTTGTCTCGTTATCACCCGGAAATTGCTGCTAATCCGGTTGAGATACTCCGTCGTTTTACGTTGGGTACTCGAAAGAAGTGGCGTTCTATAGTGACCACAACTCTGCGTGCTAGTTACCAGGAGTTTTATCAGATTTTGCTTCGAATTAAAGATTCAGAGAACATGCCCAGTGATAGCAAAGAGGAAGAAGAAAAAGATAGTGGCCAGAATAAAAATGATAAAGATAAGGGTCAATCGTCTTAGGGACCTCGTAAGACTCAAAGCTTTAAGAGAAGTGGTGCTAGTTCCAGTTTTTCTAGCGGGGGTTTGAGTTCCAATGGGCAGAGAAGAGGTGGTAGATTTTCTGGAGGTCCTCGTTTTCTGAGATAGAAGGATTCTGGTAGCACAGGTGCTACCTTATACCGCAGATGTAATAATAGACATTTGGGGGAGTGTTAGCGAGGTAGCAGTGGATGCTATACTTGTGGTCAAATGGGGTATAGGGTTATTCATTGTCCACAGAACCAGCAGAAACCCCAGCTGCCTTTCTCACCACCACCAGTTCCGATCCAGCAGGTTCCAGGATCTAGTAGTTATGCCCAGATTGATCGTGGGGACGCTTATTATTATCAGGATGATGTAGCTCCTTATTCTGCAGGGCAGTATCAATATCCGCATGATCCATATTATCAAAGTGGTTACCCTCAGTAGCCTGGAGGTTATACGTCGTATCCTCCCTATTTAGCTGATGGGCCTCAATGGTATCTTGGAGGACAGTCCCAGCACGTAGAGGTTGCTTCTAGTAGTGTAAGACCATCAAGGCAACTTAGTCAACCAGGCCAGGGGCGTAATGTGCAGGGATGTGGTAATCAGGCTAGCAGAGGTTGAGGAGGACGATAGCAGGCACAGGGACGTATTCACCACATTACACTGCAGGATGCTCAGAATAATCCTCATTTGATCATGGGTACGTTTAATATTCTTGGTCATTTTGCTAGAGTATTAATTGATTGTGGTGCTACACATTCTATTATTTCTCATACGTTTGCTCAGACGACACAACCTCATCCTACACCTCTTGGGTATGATTTAAAGTTTGTAATGCCTAGAGGGGAGAGATGTTATATTAGTTGTGTATATCCAAGATGTCCCGTGTTAGTAAAGGATGTTGTTATGCCAGCTGACCTCATCCCGTAAGATATTGTTGATTTTGATATTATTTTGGGCACATATTGGTTACATTACAATCGTGCCAATATACATTGTTATGGGAAGACAGTTACGTTTCATCGTCCTAGGTTACCTGAGGTTACATTTATGGGTGATCGTAGTGGGGTGAGGCAGGGTGTTATTTCTGCCATAAGGGCTAAAAGATTGTTAAAGAAAGGTTGTCAGGGATATTTGGCTCATGTGGTGTTGAATGATAATACTCCTAGTAGTGTGGAGGATGTGCGAGTAGTTAGGCATTTTCCTGACATATTCCCTGATGATTTACCTGGACTATCGCCATACCGAGATGTGGAGTTCACCATTGATTTACTTCCAGGTATAGACCCTATATCTTTAACTCCTTATCGAATGACTCCTACTGAATTGAGAGAATTGAAAATTCAGTTGCAGGAATTAGTTGATAAGGGTTTTATTCAGCCTAGTATGTCACCCTGAGGAGCTCCAGTTTTATTTGTGCGAAAGAAAGATGGGACTTTGAGGTTATGTATTGATTATCGTCAGTTGAATCGGGTAACAATTAAAAACCGTTATCCGTTGTAGCGTATAGATGATTTATTTGATCAGCTTCGGGGCGCCTGTGTATTTTCTAAGATTGATTTGAGGTTTGGTTACTATCAATTGAAGATTAAAAGTGAGGATGTTCCTAAAACTGCTTTTAGGACTCGATATGGTCATTATGAGTTTCTTGTGATGCGATTTGGGTTAACTAATGCACCTGCAGCTTTTATGGATTTGATGAATTGAGTATTCCAGCCATATTTAGACAGGTTTATCATTGTCTTTATTGATGATATTCTGGTGTACTCAAAGTCTAAAGCAGAGAATGTTCGACATCTTACTTTGGTGTTGAAGAAATTGAGGGAACATCAATTGTATGCTAAGTTTAGCAAATGCCAATTTTGGTTAAATTAAGTGGCATTTTTGGGACATGTTATATCCACCCAAGGTATTCAGGTAGACCCTCAAAAGGTAGCAGCTGTTGAAAATTAGGAGCAGCCACGAACCGTCACGAAGGTATGGAGTTTCCTTGGTCTAGCAGGTTATTATCGACAGTTTGTTAAAGATTTTTCAGTTATTGCATTACCACTAACGAGGTTGACAAGCCAAGATGTTAGATTTGAGTGGGACGATAATTGTCAGCAGAGTTTCCAGCAGTTGAAGTATTGTCTCACTCATGCACCTGTTTTGACGCTCCAAGATAATAGTGGTAATTTTGAGATCTATAGTGATGCTTCCTTGAATGGTCTAGGTTGTGTTTTAATGTAGCATGGTAGGGTGATTGCTTATGCTTCGCGACAGTTGAAGCCTCATGAGATGAATTATCCTACTCATGATCTTGAATTAGTAGCCATTATCTTTGCCTTGAAGATTTAGAGACATTATCTTTATGGTGAAAAATGTAAGATTTTTACGGATCATAAAATTCTTCAGTATCTTTTCACTCGGAGGGATCTTAATCATTGACAATAAAGATGGATTGAATTGCTCAATGATTATGATTGCACGATTGAGTATCACCCGGGTTGTGCAAATGTGGTGGCAGACGCACTTAGTAGGAAGTCTCAAGGCCAAATTAATGCTTTATACGCTTGTCGTATCCCTCTTCTTGCAGATTTGAGATCCATTAGAGTGAAGTTAGAAGTGGAAGATCGAGATGAAGCTTTGCTTGCTAGTTTCCAAGTCAGACCAATTTTAATTGATCGTGTGCTCGAGGCTCAGATGAATGATGAAGAAACCCAGAAGTTAATTCAAGCTTTATCACAGGGGAAAAAGAAAGATCTTAGAGTTCGGGAGTCTGATGGTATGCTTATGCAAGAGAGACGAATGTACGCGCCAAATAATGCTGAATTAAAGAAAGAAATTCTTGATGAAGCGCATATATCGGCATATGCAATGCATCCTTGGGGTACTAAAATGTATCATACCATTCGACCATTTTATTACTGGTCTAGCATGAAAAGAGAAATTGCTGAATATATGAGTAGGTGTGTGATGCGAGTTTTATACGCGCACAAATTAAACCCTCTTTTTGTCAAATTGTAGTATAGGTGCAAGTAGGGATCGTTCTGGACCGGGGATTAGGAGGGATTGTTAATCTCTTGGAAACTGACTTAAAAACGTAAAAACAATATAAAACACTAAACTAGACTCAAAGAATTCAAAAATACTTTAAAACATAAACTAAACAGATTCTAACAAGTTCAAAAGACTCAAAACTCTTAAAAACACAAACTAAATTGATTTCTAACTAATTTGACATTAAAGTAAAGGGGGATTTAGGTTTTGACAAAATTAAACTAAATGAACAAATTGCAATTAAAACAGAATGTAAATATAAATAAGAATAAAATATGGATGATGGAATAGCCAAGGGGTTCTTCTCCACACATGTTACACTTGCATACAAGATTGATTCTCAGTTGGTCTTTCGATAAATTATGAAACTCAACGCCCCGGGTTAATTAGGTCCGCTTAAATTAACCGTCAAGTTTTCCTTAAGTTAATGAATTGGATGGGTTAGCGCAACGCAATTCACCACATTCTCCAAAAGTCCTTTACGTGAAAAGCACAATAAAGATACAATCAAAGATCATTAAGCATTATGAAAACTATAAGTGTTGACGAGGCATTCGTTACTATGATGAGCATGAAACTCGTGCCAAGAATTCATTTAACGCGATTGTTTATAAGCAACCTCCACTACTTGTGAATATAAGTTCATAACGATTAGGTGAAATTCACTTATATTCTAGTGTCATATTCATGCATGAAAATTAAGCGTGCATTCTTAATAAACATTCATAAATAAGTTATCAATCAAACGGTTAAACAAATTGAATCCACAACTTATGAAATTCCAACGAAAGTTAATCAATTCATATTGCAAATATAAACATAGTTTCGAATCACCCCCTAGCTAAAGGGGGTTTAGTTCCTCATAACTTTGAAATCAAAGAAACACCTAAACATTCCAACAACTCAAACTTGAATTGTATGAACGTTTAGGCACTCTTCTCTTCCATTCCTCATACGTACAAAACAAAGAGAATTAAATTTAAACTTTGAAATCAAAGAAACACCTAAACATTCCAACAACTCACACTTGAATTGTATGAACGTTTAGGCCCTCTTATCTTCCTCGTTGTTGTAGCACAAGGTCTAAGGTGAGGTTTGGGGGATTATGGAAATGGATGAGGAGTGGTGGAAATGGAAAGATGGTTTGGATGGGAAGCTCACGGCTAGGGAAGGGAGAATGTGTTTGTAATGTGTTGTGTATGAAATGAGATGTCCATGAATGAATGAATGCAAGGGTATTTATAGGAGTAGTGGAGGGAACATATGACTATGTCATTTGTAGGTGAAGTAGGTGGATGTTGTAGGTGAAGTAGGTGGATGTTGTAGGTGAAGTGGATGTTGTAGGTGAAGTAGGTGGATGTTGTAGGTGAAGTGGGTGGATGTTGTAGGTGAAGTAGGTGGATGTTGTAGGTGAAGTAGGTGGATGTTGTAGGTGATAAGTGATAAGTGATATGATATGTGGTTATGATATGATAAGTGGTTAAGTGGTGATGATAAGTGATAAGTGATTAAGTGATATGATATGTGGTGATGATAAGTGATAAGTGCATGTGGGTTAACTAATGAAGGAAATGCATGTGCAATGACAATGTGTTAGAATGGATGTGTGTTATGCATGGCATGATTGGGATTAGGAAAGGTTTAAATGTCCTAAAACTAAAGAGAACAAGGTTCCAACACTTTGGCTCCAATTAGGTCTT
Source organism: Pyrus communis (assembly GCF_963583255.1). NCBI lineage: Eukaryota > Viridiplantae > Streptophyta > Magnoliopsida > Rosales > Rosaceae > Pyrus > Pyrus communis. The sequence goes on along the minus strand of NC_084806.1, from coordinate 25,225,154 downwards.
CAATTTCGTCCAACACTTTGGCTTCAAGCATAAGCTATCCGTCCTTAGCCCAAAAGTGCTCCAAAAGTCTCCAAAATGCATCTTTTTGCTCCTTTAGCCCTTTGGACCTACAAACACATGAAAATAGCTTAAAGTACTAAAATAACTAAAGAAACATAACGTAAATGTACGAGAACAAGCCATTTAAGTCGCATAAATATGCTCCTATCAGTGTGCCATTTGTTAATAAGTCAAAGCTGAAAGGAAAAAGCCATTTGGATTGATGCAGCCACTTCCCATACCACAGTGGAAATGGGAAGATATCACCATGGATTTCGTGTATAAACTTCCTCGTACACGAAATGGTTACGATGGTATTTGGGTGATAGTGGATCGGCTTACTAAATCAGCGCACTTTATTCCAGTAAGGGAGAAATATTCCTTAAGTAGATTAGTTGAGTTATTCATATCGAAGATTGTTAAATACCATGGGGTTCCAGTTAGTATCATTTCGGATAGGGATCCGAGGTTCACTTCTAAGTTATGGGTGGCATTTCAGCAGGCTCTTGGTTCGAAGTTACTCTGTAGTACAACATATCATGCTCATACAGACAGGCAATATGAAAGAACTATTCAGACGTTGGAGGATATGTTAAGATCTTCTGTATTACAGTTTGGCGACGCCTGGCATCAACGGTTAGATTTGATGGAATTTGCCTACAATAACAGCTACCATTAGAGCATTGGTATGTCACATTTTGAGGCACTTTATGGTAAGTCTTGACGTACGCCATTGTGTTGGTCGAAGGTTGGTGAAAGAATATTGGTGGGTCCTGAGATTGTAGATGAGACTACTCAGAATATTCAGGTAATTAAGTCTAACTTGAAAGCGGCCCAAGATCGACGAAAGAGTCTAGCAGACAAGCATGCCACTGACCGGGTGTATAAAGTTGGTGTTTGGGTATTTTTAAAGTTATCACCGTGGAAGGGTGTAGTATGGTTCGGGAAAAAGGGTAAGCTAACTCCTAGGTACATCGGACCGTATTAAATCATCGAGTGAGTCGGTAAAGTTACTTATAGACTTGGGTTGCCTCCAAAGTTATCTAAAGTGCACGATGTTTTTCATGTTTCCATGCTTCGTCATTATGTCTCATATCCATCACATGTGATACCTTCTCAACCATTGGAAATTCATCCAGATTTGACTTATGATGAGGAGCCGATGACAATTTTGGATTGGAAAGACAAGGTTTTGAGGAATAAGACAGTGCACTTAGTGAAAGTTTTGTGGAGAAATCACTTGGTGGAGGAAGCTACCTGGGAGACGGAGGATCATGTAAGGGATTTGTATCCATGCTTGTTTTATGATTATTAGTGTATTGTTATATTACAGTACGACATTTCGGGGACAAAATTTTCTTAAGAGGGGTAGGTTGTGACAACCCGTCTTGAATTATAATATATTTTGTCCTCGATAGCATGGAAATGACTTTTATGCCCTTGAACATTGAGTGTGTTGTGTGAATGAGCTTAGGGTTTGGAACCAATTCTTTTCCTTCCTAAATAGTTGGACCTAATTAGAACTTAAGATTTTTGTTTTATTTTGTTTGGTTGGCTAACCCCTAGACCACACACACACCCGTTGACTTCTCTCTCTCTTCCTTTCTGATTTTTTTTAGTTCATCGAGTTGCAGTGGTGGTTGGACTATCGAGATTTTTCTGGCCAAATTTTGTAGGTTTTAGGACCTAAAAGTGGTAAGGATGTGTTCCTTTCGTCCTAAGCTTCATTTTGGTACAAATTTCATGAATTTTGATTGAGAAATGGATGAGATATTAAGGTTTGAAATATTCCCAGAATCCAACTATAGCAGCGGTGGCCGGCGTCGGACTTTGGCGAACCAAGGAAGAAGGAAGAGAATATTCTGTGAAAGTTGATAAAATATGCTAACGACATCAAGTATATTTAATGGTATATTTCATTATTTAACGTAATATTCCCTAATGCCATTAGGGATTCCGTCCAGTGTGCTAGGCACGTGCTTGCGTGTGGCCGCGCGTGTAGTCGTGCCTTGGCTAGCGCGTGAGGGCTAGTGGGAACTTAGAAAATTATTCTAAAAATGAAGGGATGTTCGTGGGGTTATGTAGGCCACGATGGTATATTCAAATACCCCAATTGAGCAATGTATGAGAAGTTATTATCTAATTTTGCTTATTTGCTTAAAATAGTGTTAAAATAGTTGTTTCGCATATAGGTGAGACTTTTCCAGAGGACGAGCACAGTCAAGCGAGATTCGAGGGCTATGACCCTTCCACATATTAGTGAGCAGGTTTTTGGTTTTCTATATATATATATATATGCTTGGTATTTTCCCAGAAAACGTGTTTATATGGACTTGTGTTTTAAAATGCCATGCCAAATGTTTTATATTTAGAATATGCATTTGCACATATTTATGTTTGACACTGAGAACGCTCAGGTAAGTTCCAGGTGAGTTTATAAATTATGGATGTGAGTTGCATGATTATGCTGAGATGTATCTATAGCTCATAACCTGCACCCCGGTGTTAGTGTTCCCGCCTGTGGTCAGGGCACAATCCTTCACGTAATGTTCACCTCTCGCACCAGACGCTCACCTTGGATCCAAGTTAGGTGCATAGTCCTGTAGTACAGACCACTATAGGTGGTTCTGACTGGTAGGTGACCCGTGATCATTCACACAATCTGCACGTGATCGTAGCACTTGAGCATATTTATTTACACCCAATCCTGTCATACAGATCACTTTAGGTGGTTCCGACTCGTGTGCAGGCATACTTGTTGAGCTATTGGTTGAGTCGTACAGGTCACATTGGTGACTCCGGCTGGATGGATGCTGGATGAATGAGCTATAGACTTAGCCATACAGGTCATGTTAAGTGACTCTAGCTGATATATCATTTGCATTGACTTATATGACCTGGCTTACATATTTTATGCTGAGATATTTGACATGGCATATATATGAATTTTGCTATTCTGAGCATGGTTGTGATATAGATATGTATTCTAATCTCTAGGAAATTATACAGGTTTTACTGCGAGGGGTTACTACCTTTAATAATTGAAATAATTTTGAAAAGCTTTTTTTTTGCCCACTCACACGTTCTGTTCTGTGCCCCTCCAGGTTTTAGGTAAGAGTGCTTGTTGGTGACTTACGAGGAATTGATGGTGGTTCTGACAAATTATCACTAATGTAGGACCACCTCTGGCATTATATAATTAGTACTTGTCTTGCTGGACTGCACTTAGGCTACCTATACTCTGATTATGGTGTATCACACTTAAATATCGGGATTGTACTTTTATTTGCTTAGTGTAAATTAGTTAGCTTGTTTCTTAGTTATTCACATTTCTTTATATCATTATCATTTCCGCACTGCGCACATGACTACGTCACCCTCACGTGACAGCCAGCACGCTTTGATTTTGGTCAGGGTGTGTCAAATGATCATAGATTTCGAAGGCAAGCCATAACTTTTGATGGCCGACGAGAGCATCGTAATGCACCAAGGCAGTTGACTAGTTGACAATGTCTTAAAGAACTTTCCACATTGAGATTTACTTTTGGAAAACCAAACAAAGATACTTCAGTTGGGCAACGCAGAAGAAGAACTTCGAGCAATAGAAGTAGTGACAGTCAGTGGAATAAGAAATCTATTTTTTATGAACTACCTTATTGAAGGCATATGTTGATTAGACATAATCTTGATGCTATGCATATCGAGAAGAATATATGTGACAATGTGGTGGGAACATTGCTAGATATAGAAAAGTCTAAATATGGATTAGAAGCACGTGCAGATCTTAAAGTCTTGAACATAAGACATAGTCAACACCCACATAGAGAAGGAAATAGAACATTTCAACCTCTAGCATTGTTCATGTTGAAAAGAGAAGAAAAACTTGCTTTTTGCAAAGTGTTATCCACTATTTAGGTCCCCGATGGATATTCATCAAATTTGTCACGATGAGTGCACGTGAATGAACGAAAAATACATGGGTTGAAAAGTCACGATTGCCATGTTTTAATGCAGCTGTTACTCCCGCTTGCAATATGTCCGATTTTGCCTAAAGCTATTACAATGGTATTATTAGAGTTGAGTGCAAATTTTAGACAGTTGTATAGTATGGAGTCTGAGGAAGGATTCAAGGAATTGAATTCAAGAATTGCCTTGACATTATGTCAACTTGAACAAATATTCCCTCCTATGTTTTTTGATATAATGGTGCACCTCCTAATTCACTTGGCAGATGAAGCAGCTCTTGCAGGATCTGTTCAATATAGATGGATGTATCCAATTGAATGGTAATTAACAAATTTTTATAAATTTTTTACCATTGTAGTCATAACTTTAATTAATAGTTATAATAATTTGTGTTTCGTTTTATAATTGTAGGTATTTGCAAATATTGAAGCGCTATGTTCATAATAAGGGTCGTCCTGAAGGTTCTATTGCTCAAGCATATTTGGTGGATGAGTGTTTGTCTTTCTGTTCCATGTATCTTAGAGATGTTGAGTCTCGTTGCACCCTTAGAGGCCGAAATGAAGATGGTATTGGATGTGGAATATCCAGTGGGTTATCAATTTTTGACTCCAAAGGATGTTATATGGGTTCAGGAGAAAATGTGGAGCTCAATCTAAATGTTCTTGATCAATGCCATAGAAACATTGTAAATAATTGTGATGAAGTTAACCCATTTAGAAGGTAAGAACATTTAATCATACGTCTTCATTTTTTATTGGTTTTCTTAACTTTAAAAAATTAATTATCTAAATTTGGACATAATTGCCTAGGCAACATGAGGAATTCTTGAAAACTAAATATCGTCAAGAAAGGTCAACTATGCAACAAATCAAGGAGCTAAGCAAGAAGGAATTTCTAGAATGGTTCAAGCAACATGTGAGTTGATATAACAATCACATTATTTATTTTTTTTTTTTACATGCAGCAGCCACCATATCAAATGCCAATATATTGACCCGAGATGCTTTGTCCTGATGGATTTTCCTCGGATGTTCCAATTGGAGGGTTTTCTGGAATGCTCGCGGGTGCTGCATTTGATCTGGACTTGATGAAGGCTTCCGGATCACAAGGATGATTTGAAGAAGGATCTAGGGCACATTCTTGCTCTAGTTCTATTGAGTAGTTTATTTGGTTCACTTTCTTATCAGATATGTATGACACTTTGGCCAGCATTTGTAGTTTCTATCTCATTTTGGGTATGTTATATTTGTAATGTTGGATTTAGTGTTTGTTATGGCAGATATAAAATGTTTGTTATGGTGGATAATTGTTAGTGTTCGCTACTATTGTTATTGTTAATAGCTTTTATTAATGTTTGTTTTGGCCTACATATGAAATATTGTGGGTATTATTTTTATATAAATTTGTTTTTAATTATTATTAATTAAAAACCGAGTCAGTTTTTGTTTTATTATTAATGTATTTGGTGTCACTTATAGGTGACATAATATTTATTATTTTATTTAACGAGATGTTTGGTAATGTCGGTTAGTACCGACAATAGTTTGGATATTTTATTTGTTTATTGTTACCTGATGTCGGTTAAGACCAACAGTAGGTTGGATATTTTATTTATTTAATTGTTACTTGATGTCGGTTAGGACCGCCATCACGTCAGGAATTAATGTCGCTTTTAACCGACGTAAGGTTCAATGTCATTTTTAACCGACGCTATTGTTCTTTTTTATTTTATATTGCTTTGCTTCTTCGTGGTGGATTAAAGGGATTAACCAACATCAAAACCTTTTCGTGAAGCTAGCAGTGGTGTCAGTTCTCTTATCGGACATTGCATGATTTGATGTCAAATGTTTGGCAAAAATCCGATAGAAATTATGATTTCTTGTCGGGTTTTACACCACCAGTGATAGCCTCTTTTATGGTAGTGTATGCAAGATAAATTGGGGTTACAAAATTCTCACTCTTAGAATAAAATTAGTAATTCTTTAATAATAAAATGAGAGCATAGGAACATAATCACAGTATTACAGTTTCAGAATCAAAATTTTTAAAGATATAGTTAATTTTTTTTAACAAAAAGATATAGTTAATTAAGTACTTGCTTTTGATTAAGCCTCTTAAATTTTAATCAAAGGCTAGCCATGTAGTAGTAATCTATTTAATCAAAGGATACACATAAAGTAAAAATTGAGTGGGAAAAATGCCGGAATCTGTAGTCACAATATATATAACTGGTCGGCTCCTCTCCCACAATACCCCCCTAGCTAACCCGGCCCCGATTAGGTGCTTGATCAAAGATCAACTGAAGTGTAGAAGAAAAATGATGCTAAAATACTTTAAATCTTAGTATACCTATTCGCCCTAGCTAGCCACTACCAAACTTACTCATGTACAATGATCAATCATGCCCCCTTCTTGTTTGTTTTTTTTTATACGTTTTAGTTTTTTTATTCTCTAAAGCTCGTCATATAGCAAAAAGTTAAAATATGCAACTTTATAATTAGATTCATAATTTAAGTAGGATTAAATGGCACATACGATGTGATAGCCCGTTCCGGATTATTTGTACCGTAGGTGTGAAATGACGTTTTTGCCCTTGGTGGGTATTTGTTATTTTGGGTGATTGTTGTGTTGTTTGGCTGGTTGCATTTGGACCACACACTCACCCTCATCCTCTCCTTCCCCCGTGCACCTTCTCTGTTTCGAACCTCTCTCTCTCTCTCTCTCTCTCTCTCTCTCTCTCTCTCTCTCTCTCTCTCTTCTTCTTCTTCTTCTTCCTTCGTACGAACAAGACCCAAAACCCTTGAAAAAGTTGCAAATCGAGGTGGAAAATTATACCTTTGTGTTCGTGAGGACCATACGAGCTCAACCATACCAATTTCAGGTAAGGAATCTTTCGATTTCACGTCGAACCAGGAGTCTCCATTTTGGTCACCGTTCATGCACACATGAAATGTTGTTTTTCAGGGAATTTGAAGTTTATAGGAAGTTTAGTGAGGTCCTTAGGAAGCTCAGGGTGGTTCGTTGGAAGGATTTGGACGTCACGATCGTGAGTTGCAAGTTTGGCCGATTTTCCTCGAATTTCTCCGGCGAGATCCTGTGATCTTTGAGGTTTCAAACAGGTATAACGTTGTTCTACTCATCCCCAGCTTTCCATTGGTGCAAATTTCATAGAATTTCTCCGACGACCAGCGATTCGCCGGAGAAGAAGACGGAATATTCCGTTAGTTTGGATGGAATATTCTGACGTCGTCAGTTAGTTTGAACAGAATCTGTTAAGGTTTAACGGAATATTCCTTACGACGTTAACTGACGCCGTCAGCGTGCCTAGCACGTAGCGGCGAGTGGGAGGCGCGTAAGGCCGTGCCCTCGTTGGCGCGTGGAGCTTTGAAAATATGGGGATGTTCGTGAGGTTAAGTAGATCATGTTGGTATATCCAAACACCCCATTTGAGAATTGTATGAGAAGTTATTACCTAGTTTTGGTTGTGTGCTTTACATTGACGTTTTTATAGTTGTTTCGCATATAGGTGAGACCTATCCTGAGGATAAGCGCAGTCACTCGAGACAAGGGGGTTATGACCCTTCCACATATCAGTGAGTGGACTTTTGGCTTTCTGTATATGCCTATATACTTGTGGTTTTTCCCAAAAAATGAAATGGAGTGTTTATATGTTTTAAAATGCCATGCTTAGTGTGTGCCTATTTATTTATGCATGAGTAGTTGCATATATGTATGTTTGGTGCTGCGGACGCACAGGTAAGTGCCAGCTAGGTTATAGTTTATGGTTGTGACGTAGTAGTTATGTGATATGCATAGAGAACTCATAATATGCACCCCCGGTGTTAGTGCTCCCGCCCAGAGTAAGGCACAGTTCTTCACGTGATATTCACCTCCCGCACCACACGCTCATCTTGGATCCAAGTTAGGTGCACAGTCCTGTCGTACAGACCATTATAGGTGGTTCCGACTCGTAGGTGACCCGCGATTATTCGCCCAGTCTTTACGTGATCGTAGCACTTGAGTGTATTTATTTACACCCAGTCCTGTCATACAGACCACTTTAGGTGGTTCCGACTCGTGTGCAGGTATAGTTATTGAGTTGGGGATTAGAGCTTTAGATTCAGCCGTACAGGTCACGTTAGGTGACTCTGGCTGACATGTTACTTGCATTGATTGACATTACCTGGGTTACTTACATTTTATTTGGAGGCATTTGACATGGCATATTTCTTAATATGTTTTCGATATATGTGTATATTTTATTTTCTGGGAAACTATACAGGTTTTACGGCGAAGGGTTAGAACTTTTGTTAATGAAATGATTTTGATAAACTTTGTTTTTGCCCACTCATACTTTCTGTTTTGCGCCTCTCCAGGTTCTAGTTTTGTTTGCTCTTTTGGTGGCTTACAAGGAATCCACGGCATATCTGACAGATTATCACCAGTGTAGGACCACCTCTGGGTGTGTTTAGTTAGTGTTTGTTCCTCTGGACTGCAATAGGCTTTCTATGCACTGAATATTGTTTTTCACACTTACACTTGCACTTGTACGTTAACTACATTGTTTAGTAGTTTGGTTTTTCTTTATTCGTACTTTTATTATTATTATATTTTGCTTCTGCACTGTGCACATGGCTACGTCACCCTCACGTGATGGCCAGCAGGCCTTGATTTCGGTCAGGGTGTGTCAGTTTGGTATCAGAGCATAGGTTTGGCAGTCCTACATATTTTGTGAGTGTTCTAATTGTTTTGGTGTCTTCTGTCAGAACTATGCCGCCTTGTAGGGAACCACGTCGCTCTACTGAGCCTAGTTTGCCTGATGTAGCTCAATTGGGGGAAGCTATTGCTATCGCTGTTCAGTCGGCGTTCTGCCCTTCCCAAAGGATTCCTCTGGAGACCATGTATAATTTGAAGCTGGATAAGTTTGAGGTCCACGAGGGTTTTAAAGGAGCTGAGCGGTGGCTAGACCATATTGAAAAGACATTTCGAGTGTTGCATAATCAGGGGAATCTTCCTATTGAAAAGTGGGTAGAGATGACTTTATGGTTCTTGGGTAGGGAATTGTCGTCCTGGTGGGAACACGAGGTCCGTCGTTTGACCCAATAAGAAAAGGCTGACTGGGAAGTGTTTAAGCATTTGTTTCGGAAAAGGTTTGTGCCTCCTGAGTACATTGATCGTAAGAAGCAAGAATTTATCGAGTTGAGGCAAGGGATATTGACGGCGAATGAGTATTATTAGAGGTTCACTGATTTATCTGGTTATTATCCAGAGGTTGCTGACAAAAACAAAGCTTTTATCTGTAGGCATTCGACATGGCATATGTTTTCGATATATGTGTATATTCTATTTTCTGGGAAACTATACAGGTTTTACGGCGAGGGGTTAGAACTTTTGTTAATGAAATGATTTTGAAAAGCTTTGTTTTTGCCCACTCACACTTTCTGTTTTGCGCCTCTCCAGGTTCTAGTTTGGTTTGCTCTTTTGGTGGCTTACAAGGAATCCACGGCATATCTGACAGATTATCACTAGTGTAGGACCACCTCTGGATGTGTTTAGTTAGTGTTTGTTCCTCTGGACTGCAATAGGCTTTATGTGCTCTGAATATTGTTTTTCACACTTACACTTGCACTTGTACGTTAACTACATTGTTTAGTAGTTTGGTTTTTATTTATTCGTACTTTTATTATTATATTTTTCTTCCACACTGTAGACATGGCTACGTCATCCTCACATGACGACCAGCATGCCTTGATTTCGGTCGGGGTGTGTCATATGACATTGCATATCTTGGAGCTTAGTTTCAATATCACTAGAAAAGAAAGTATTTTCACACACTATTTGTAGCTTCTCACGCTCCTTTTTATGTCTAACAATTGAATTGAATCATCAAATGGAATCAATAGTCAGGATTGAACAAAGGGGGAGCTTAGTTTCAATATCACTAGAAAAGAAAGTATTTTCACACACTATTTGTAGCTTCTCACGCTCCTTTTTATGTCTAACAATTGAATTGAATCAACAAATGGAATCAATAGTCAGGATTGAACAAAGGGGTATAAAAGACTAAAAAAGGTGTGTGTTGATCATTTTCCATCAGGAAATCTTACCCAGCTTAAAATGCAAAGTACATTGAAAGGAATTAATGCATAATGTGCAAAAGAATGCGAATATATGTGAAAACGTTTTTAGTACACACACACACACACACACACACACATATATATATGGGACATTTTGGATGCAGTCTCTAACTACCAATGTTCTTTGACTGAAATCTTTGTGGTTTGTTGTTTCTGATCAAAGTCCCTGACATTAATATAATAATGTATTTCTATGTAGGCTATTATATTTTTAACTTACAAATGAAATTTGTAGTTATTTATATTATTGAGATTTAAAATAAAACCCCATAATTTATGGGATTAAAAATATTAAAGATAAATTATATTGTCCAATATATTGTGTGTGTATTTATACACATGCGTACGGTTATAAAAAATTAACCAAAAAATTATTGTTCCAAAACATGGGTACATTTTTCAAAATATATATATATATATATATATTAGGCTTAATAACATTGTTATATTTCTTCTATTAAACTTGACATAGATACATTCTCAAATCAATGAAATAAAATGTACCCATATAAGTTTAAATATGGATTAGAGAAAAGATTGAATGAATTTTATATAAAAAAATGGGTACATTTTATATTAAAAAAGGGTACATTTGTCATATGATAAATTGGTATATTAAAAAAATGGGTACATAACAATTCTTTTATAAAAATTTAATGGGTACAAACTTATTCTAATTTTATTTTTTATATTTTAGAAATGTTTGAATTGAAAATTAATTAGGAGTTTAATAAGGGTATGAGTATTAAAATTTTAAATCAATTACTAATTTTTATTATAAAAATTATGTAACTTACATCTAATTCATTAATATATTAATGATAGGAACTTTGATTAAAATCTAAAAACTAATAAGGTCTTAATCAATAAATATTAGAAACTGCAGATCGGATACTAATTTTACTAGCCTTTCTGCACAGCGCATGCGAAAGACATTTTTTTTAATCACAGCACGCTACGCACTACTTACATATTTTAGATGTATTTATATGTGAGGATTGGTTCAATGTATAGAAACATAAAATAAAGGCGATTATCATCTCTAATAATATAGTCAGAAATTTAAAGTATTTTGTCTAGAATATATATAAAAAAGGGTAATAAATAACAAAGAAGATCCTTATAATTTAGTTGCAACTAAAAGCTAAATAAAAAGTATAAAAACAATCCAAGAACTTCAATTAACCTTGATATACTTGACAGCAAAACATATCATGAACTCATATCGTTCCGTCCTATTAAAAATTTAATATTTTGGTTAAAATCAAATATTAGCATTATTTGTGATTGAATTGCATTAAAAGTTAAAAAAAAAAATGAATTGAACATTAAAAGAAAGAATGTAATCTTTGTACACAACATTTCTTGGGAAGACTCCTTCGCGACAGTGTAATTCTCCTTTCTTGACCAAGACTTTTGTTGTAGACGCTGAAACTCCTCTTGATAAAGCCACGTACAATTGTCCATGACTGAATACATGATCTAGTAGATAAATACCTACATTTGGTATTGTTTGCCCTTGTGATTTATTTATAGTTAATGCAAAACTCAATTTCACTAGAAACTGTTTTCTCATCATTTCAAATGGGAGTCTTGCGCTTTCTATGGTCTTTAAATCAGAACTGGACTTGGGGATTTTTCGTGGCTCTATAGATGTCCAATCTCTTTTAACACACAATCTCACCCATTGCGTAAGATAGTCACGATTCACAAATTAACGATAGAGCAAAACCCAAAAATGACCCCTAGTTTTTTAAATTGGGAAGTTGGGTACTTGGAGAATATGGCATTGAAGCCGACAATTTCAGTCAGTAATAGCTTAATCGAAGCAATATCCAGATGAATAACAAATGGGTAACTGAGATAGAGTGAGAGGAAGATTGGAGCTTACATGAAAGTTGCGGGTATGGTTGGATCTGAGTGAGACTGCAGAAATGGTGAGGATCAAAATCGAAAATCAAAATGTGGGTTGCGTTGAATTCGATTATTGCTGAAATGGGAAAACTATGGGTGAAGAAATTGCAATGGGAGAATCGGATTCTTCGTCTGAGATTTGAATTGCTTTGGAAAGTGAATGTTTAAAAGAAGTGAAAGGGATTTGACAAATTGAGTGTTTGGGGGACTATCCGTGGATCAAATACGAATCCGCAGCGTTCGAGATCCGAAGATGTGTTGGATTGGCGAAAGGGGTAACCACCAACCATCTCAAGCCGATTACGACGGTTTCTTTTCCTTCCATTACGGGTGTTCTTTTTACAAGATAGTGGGAAGAAAACTGCTTCTACTATTTTGTTAATTTAATTTTTTTATGACAAAATTATCCTTATTATTTTGTTTCTATTATTTTCAGCTAGTTGTAGATTTTTTGGTTTGAGGGGCTTTATAGTCTTTTTATTTTTTGATGAAATCTTGAGACACCAAACACTCCTTTTGGCTTTCTAATATTAAAGAATAAAGATATATGCATGCATGAAATATGTCGTACACTTAAACTAGGCACAATTCGCGAATGTGAGGGACTGAGAAGGCACATAAGTTATTATATGTTCCTCATACATCTATGACAATTCATCATGTAGGCTATGTACGTACTCAATAATATAAGACACTATAGGAAGCTAAAGCAAAGACGTATGAGCATGATTACATATATATATATATATATATATATACACACACACATATATATGTATATGTATATATATGTATGTATGTATTCCCATATGGCCAAAAAAGAAGATAAGAGAGCCACTTATAACCCTAAAGGGACTCCAAAAAGATGACAAAGAGGCAAAAGAACACAATAATTGTAAGACGCATTAGATATTTTTAAAGTGGTAACAAGTTGTTTATTAATTAACTAATTTACAATTCCAAGTGGAGCAGGTGTTATTACAATTACTTCAATTTTAAATAGCCTCGTCATGACGAAAATGAAAGCATGTACTGTTCAGCGACTTTTCAACAAGAAGATAATAGTTGGCAATCTTCATGAACATTTGACGACAGCAGTTTTAAAAGATATTATTAATTTTTAAGACGCTCTCTAACTAATCAAATATGATTAAATGAGTGTTAATTTCGACCTATGCAGACATCTATTAGTGACTGTCACCGGTGTGATAATTAGACCAAAAACAAATTAGAGTTTAAAATTTGATTAGTAGTACTATATATATGGTACCTTGCATGAACTGAGAGCTAATTGCATGAATCATGCTGCGGCGAAAAGCAACGGACGCTCTATGAAAGGAATTAAATGATGACATCACTTAACAAAATCTGGTTTATCAAGTAAACTTGATTTTGCTTACACAAGATCTGTTGAGAGTACAAATTCCATATTGAGAAAAAAAGGACATTGCATCTGCTTATAAGTAATTGGACTAATTCCTATATTGCAAGTTAGTTTTTTTTATAGAACCTCAACTTTGTTCATAGTATCAAAGCATGTTATCTCACCTGTGAAGCCTAACAGCCATCACGTTCTCCATATCACCTGATGTGTTGTTTACGTGTTAGGCTTGAAACTTCGTCATACATGAGGGGGTATGTTGAGGGTATGAATCCCACATTGGGAAAAGAAGAGACCTTGCATGTGGTTCTACTCCCTACATAGTCTATTGGAACCTCAACTTTCTTTAAGATTTGACTATTTGAGTACTTTTACACTTTTGACACCTTCATTACAATGCCATATAAAATTAGAACATATAGAAGCAACAATTATTTTGATTTGTGAGCAACGAATGTGTAACACTGTTGATTCAAAGCATTTTCCTTACACTCAAAATTCTATATTTGAAGGCTTATTATATTAACACCTCACAAATTGTTGAATAAACCCCACATTTGCTTTTTCACCTAAAAATTATCTTAATACACCTTACATACTTCCCCATAATACCCCCCACACCTTATATTTTCTTCATACACCCCACATTTCTCAAATCAAATAACACTCATTTTTAATTTTCAGGGATTGAATCTAAAAATTTGGACGTTTAGTTTGCCGAATGATTTTAAATCATTTGAACGTTTAATTTGCTGAATGTTTTCAAAATGAATGATTCGAAAAATATTTAGATTAGAGAAAAAAAAAGATAAGAGTTTTATAGGACTGGTGCAATGGTAATGTTCTAGATGGTTTGTCTAGAAAGAAATACCAAGATGTTTAAGCATAAATTTGGAGACTGAATTAAAAAATAAAAGATAAGTATTAGGAATTGTTTTGGGTCTCAGTTTCCAACGACTTAAAGAATGCCCTTTCTTGTTGAATGTGAACATTTTCTTCAATTTCTCTTGGCTACAGGGTTACGTGTCTTTTAACTGCATTTCGCATTCTTTGACACTGTCTAACATTCAATTGAAATAGATTCCTATAGTTGCTACCCTTTTTCTCAAAGGTGGCCACAGAAAATGTTACCTTTCTTACTCGCTAAACTTTTCTCTTTGGGATGACAAGGCAGGTTTCCCAGACATATACTGTCATTCATATATTGAAGAACTAGGTCTCCATCTTTCTAGTACAAATAACATAAAAGAACCAACAAATTTGATGGGGATTGGCACCAAATGATTCCATTAGACTTTCAAAATTACCTTCTCTCAATACATGTGGAAGGTACATCAATTTCGTGTTCCATTTGTCAAAAATAATTTTCTCAATCAACATGTCTATAGTTTCATTGGTTAGGGTTTTGCTCAACAATTGAGGGTGGAAGAGGTTTTGATAGTTGAAGAAGAGAAGTAATACGCTTAAAGTGATTTGGGGTGTATTTAGAAATGTTTTATTTTTTTTTTAACCTAATAAGGTCAAAATTGACATTGCACAATGGGGTAAATAAGTTATTTAATATTAAATTTTAATGTGGAGTGCATTATGTGGATGCAAATTTCCACCTTCTCCTTCTTGGACAAAATTGCACCCACAAAACAAATCACACCTTTGATCAATGCCAAAAAGCCTCACGCGTCCATGATGAATTGGGCTTTGGCCGAAGAACCTGTGATGCTAAAGTTAGAATTTTGAGGGAAGAGTGTTTGGAGAATTTTGTAGAGTTTTGCAAGAGTCTTGGAAGTAGTTTTTTGAGAGAATGGAGAGCTATTTAAAGGGATATGGCCAACCCTATTAGGAGAATAGGGACCGGCCATTTGTGGTATGTTTTTGGTGTAATTTATAGTTAATTAGTCATTAATAGATTAATTAGGTAATAAATCCATTAATTGACTAATTAACATAATTTAAAAGAAATGTTTTAGGGTTTATGGAATAATTACCTTGTGGAAAATATAGGATGAGGGTGGATGAAATAGTTTTGAATTTTTTGCCTATTTTGGGCACTTTTGACTTGGTTGAGGGATGATTACCCGCTGCTTGCGTGTAGGAATCCAGGTATGCCTCAAGGGTATTTTTGTCCTTTTCTATCCAAAAATCCACTTGTCGCCTTCTGATTATTTTTGGCTCCACAAATACCCCCACACCTGTTGGGATGCTCGTAGAAAAAGGCAACAGGTGTAGAGATTTTCTTGCTTTAGGAAACTTTGGACTGTTTCCTATTTTGATGTAGATTCCCTCTTTAATAGGAAATTAGATCCTTCTAGGAAAGGGAAATAAATTTTCTCTCAAAGCCTATTTAAGTCCACTTAAGTGGGTTATTAAATCAACTTTGAAGAGCGATTTATTCTAACCTACAAGAGAGAGAGTTTAGAGGATATTTGTTCCCCCTACTCTAGCAATCTTCTACTTCTTGCCCCTGCAAAGGACCGTCTTTCGTTGCTTTTTTTGTTTTCTCCATGTCGTACTGATGTAAGAAAGATTTCATTTTTCTTGTCTTCTTCGTGGATAGTGTTGTCGTGGGGCAGCCGTCAGGGTGGTGCAACACGTCAGCTGGCAGGGGCCAGGAATCAGCTTGGCATAGGCCAAGAAGGTGGTTTGGCAGGGGCCATTGCTTGTGCTGCTCGGCTTGATTGAAGCCAAGGATTGGCTCAGCATGGGCCGAGGAAGTGGCATGGCATGGGCAATAGTTTGGGCTGCCACGTCTGGGCTGCTTGCCAAAAATGAGGAAACTGCTTGAGTTTGATTTCTCAGCTACCGTAGATGGAACAATCAAGGATAGAGCTGCCAAGATCGGAGTTGCTAAAGATGAAGTGTCGGATGAGCGAACTGTTAAGTGTAAAAGTGGCTGCTGCCCCTTAACCATTTGTTGCCTACTTGATCTTCAAGCATTCGATCTTTTGAGCTATGTGGCCTTCTCGAACTGGAGAGCTTACCCAGATGGGTGTCAGGGATTTAGTTTACCCTTTCGCACTGGAGAGCAATTAGTTTACCCTCTCGTACTAGAAAGCAATTAGTTTATCCTCTCGCACTGGAGAGCATACCCATATAGGTGTCGGGGAATTGGTTTACCCTCTAGCACTGGAGAGCAATTAGTTTTTCCTCTTGCACTAGAGAGCAATTAGTTTATCATCTCACACTGGAGAGCAAACCCATATAGGTGTTGGGGAATTGGTTTACCCTTTTGCACTGGAAAGCATAGAAATCATTGTCGTAAGTATAGCTAAGGAAAGCTGGATTGCTGGGACAACTGAAATAATCCTTAGCCTGCCCTCGGTTTTTGGTAGTTGGGCTAGTGTGTCCTTCTAGTACTCGTCTGCCCCCCCCCCCCCCCCCCCGCGTGCCATTAGGCTGAGTTGCTACATTTGTCGGAACAGAAGTAGTCTTTATATCCAGCAATCTATATAGGGTAATCCCATCTGCTCAATCTTGTCATTGAAAGATTACTAGCTTATGTTGGTTATGTTTCATCGGAGTGCCTTATCAATAGCTTCGTTGCGCGGGAAATTACGCAATCGCTCGGTCATGAACCTTTTTACTTCTTCCTCAATTTTCCTTTGTTAGGGGTGGCAGAGCTCTCGCCTGCCTCAGGTCGTGACCTGCTGGTCTAGGCTGCTCTTCCATGTATTCAGCTCGTCTATGCCATGGCTGTGGTGGCTGTAGTTGTTCCGAGCAGGCGAGCGGGTAACTCGCAGGCTACTAGTTAAACTTGAGCTGGATTGAGTGACTATTTCTTTCTGTCCACTGTGCTGCCTACTCCAATGTGAGGTGGAAGATGCTCCTTGCAGGCCTTGCTGCGAATGAACACTTCGCCTGGAAGGTTGCTCATGTTGGTTATCGGAGCGTTGCCCCAACTGTGAATGTATGTTTATTTGTGGGCCTAACTGAGAGTGCACGCTCCTCCACGGGCTAAGACAGAAATACACGCTATCTCAGAGGTCCAGTCGGGAGTGTACTCCGTTAGAATGCTCGGTTCATGATTGGTTAAGTGGCTGCTTGCTGGGACATTGGTGGAGAGGTTTGTCTGCCCTTGTCCTTCTACGGGACACCTCATCGGGGCATATTGAATCTCGATGCCTTGCAAGAGTTGATTCACCAAGGTTGTCTGTTGTGCAAAGGCACTCGCCAACTCTATGACTTGTCAAGACAAGTGTTGTTCGCCATTTGGATTGGAAGAGCTTGGAAAGAATATGCCTCCTTGAGTAGTAAAAGTGTGGTAAGCTCCGAGCATGAGATTTGAATTGGGAAATGTCAAATCTGCGGAGAAACGTGGTGAAAATGCCCCCGGTTCGATGGTTGGTCCGGATGGTTGAGATAGTCTTGGGCCGATTTAGACTACTTGGAATGTCGTGGGAACAGGCTGGGCCACAGAAGCAAGTTGGGCCATGAGAGTGAGCTGCGTGGCGAAAACAAGCTGGGCCACGAGAGTGGGCTACTCGGCGGGAGCAGGTTAGGCCACGGAAGCAGGCTGGACCATGATAGTAAGCTAGGTCGCTGGAGCAGGCTGGGGCACAAGAGTGAGCTGCTCAGCAGGAGCAGGCTAAGCCACGGGAGTGGACTGCTCGTCGTATGATGCATGCGGGTGCGAGGCTTGGGCTCGCATTGGGCATGGAGTGACATGGCTTGGGCGGTGGCCTTAATGCATTGAGCTGCCTTGGATGGCATGGCTCAAGCCATGGTGGTGACACTATGGACCTTGCCGCAGGTTGCTATCGTGGTAGCCACCACGATGGTTCCCGTGGTGGAAACTCGTGGTGGTAATGCCGCTCCACCTATTGTCACATTTAACCTTGTGGATCGCCGTGGTCCCATCTCTTGAGTGTTGAAATTTTCATTTGTTAAATTTTCTAAATTTCTAACCATTGTACTTCTCCTTTACTTTTTATCAAAGAATTTTCGCAAATAAAAAATTCTAATAATAAGAACGTACGAGAAATCTAAAAATGGACAAAAAAATAGAAAACCTTGGATGAAAGAGTCTTCTACGAGTGTGGGACTCAACTCTCAATGAAAGCACCAATTTGTGGATGCAAATTTCCGCCTTCTCCTTCTTGGACAAAATTGCACCTACAAAACAAATCACATCTTTGGTCAAGGCCAAAAGCCTCACGTGTTTGGAGAATTTTGTAGAGTTTTGCAAGAGACTTGGAAGTAGTTTTTTGAGAGAATGGAGACCTATTTATAGGGATATGGCCGGCCCTATTAGGAGAATAGGGACCGGCCATTTGTGGTATTTTTTGTGTGTAATTTGTAGTTAATTAGCCATTAATAGATTAATTAGGTAATAAATCCATTAATTGACTAATTAACATAATTTAAAAGAAATGTTTTGGGGTTTATGAAATAATTACCTTGTGGTGAATATAGGATAAGGGTGGATGAAATAGTTTTGAATTTGTTACCTATTTTGGGTACTTTTGACTTGGTTGAGGGATGATTGCCCGCTACTCACACGTAGGAATCCCGGTATGACTCAAGGGTATTTTTGTCTTTTTCTATCCAAAAATCCATGTGTCGCCTTGTGATTGTTTTTTGCTCCACACATTCAATATTTTGTGGAATGCTAATATAAAAAGCCTATTTGAATCCACCATTCCCTAATATCATGCAATATTACTTTCAAAGCATAAAAGAAATAGGGCATATGCTATATATATAACGCACAAATATAAAGGGGGATGGAACCGTGGCAAGACTTTTTTTTTACACATTGTTTATACACATTTTTGTGGAGTCCACTTCTTAATGTATTTTAACAATCTGAACCGTCTTATCTTTTACACATTCTCTCAAAGATCATGTCTATCAAAAATCATCCAAATCCGAAATCATATGATTGTTGGATTAAAGGGTTTCGTAGTAGAACCATATTCGTCAATTTTCTTTCATTACAAATAAATGTCTTAACAGTTTTAGATTGTCTAATTTTTTGCAATGATGATTTATAAACGATGTTCTAAAAGATAGACGGTTCGGATTATTGAAATTCATTATAGAGTGGGTCCCATAAAAATGTGTGTCAAAAGTTGTGTAAAAAAAATGGTGTCACAGCCGTCCATATATATTTTTGTAAGACCCACTCTGTAATGTAGTTCGACAATCCAACTGTCTATGTAAAGTTGTGTAAAAAAAATGGTGTCACAGCCGTCCATATATATTTTTGTAAGACCCACTCTGTAATGTAGTTCGACAATCCAACTGTCTATGTCTTATGTCTTACCTCAAATATCATATCTATTAAAAATCATTCAAATCCGAAATCATATGACCATTGAATTAAATTTAGTATTTCTTTGTAGAACTGTATTTGTCCAATTTTTTCAATAGAAAAATAAATGTCGTAAATGTTTTAGATTTGTCTAATTTTCTTACAATGATGATTTAAGAATGATGTACTAAAATATAAACGGTTTGAATGGTTGAAATAAAGTTACGAAATGAACCTTACAAAATGAATCTCAATAAAAATAAATAAATAACTTATATACTAACGACATGACGGACCCAAAAAGGGAGGAAGGAGAGGCGAAATAGTGGTGTAATTCAATGCCTCTCTCTCTCTCTCTCGTTGTCTCTGGTTTTTGGATAGGGTGGATCTCTTCAATACCTACATCAATGCACCAAACAAAACTTTGGTAATTTTATTTATTTTTTATTTATTCTATTAATTTTAATTTTAATTTTCCTCCAAATTTTATGTTTTTTTCAATCTTATTTTTATTTTTAATATTAGTTAAAATCCACATAAGTATCCAAATTATTTAATGAATAAATAGGAACCCTTGGATGTTATAAAATCTAAAGGCTACAAAGAAATGTGTGTGTATATATATATATATATATATATATATATATATATATATATATATATATATTGGTGATTTGATAGTCAGAAATATAGACTTCAATGATTGAGGGGTACCCAAAGAGCCAAATTAAGAAGTGACATTTAATGAAAAACTCCCGGTATTATTTACTTTAAAGAAAGACCACATTTTTACACTAAAAGGTCAATCATAGTACTATTTATTTTACTCTTTATTTTGTCATTATCGTTAAAACTCAAAGTTTTCAAATCCTTTTTATTAGTTTTCCTAATTAAGAAAGGGATTAACAGGCAAGTGAAGGAACAGAGGTTTGAAAGCAACGTCCATGATTCCTCAATATAAAGGTACGTAGTGATCGATGAAATTATAAGAAAGATACATAAGGTGTTTGGATCGATCGGGCCTGCTTTAGTGAACCTGGCTGCAACTGCAAGTATATATTATATCTGACACCAGCTCATCTTGGTCGAGTAAAGGTTATGATGTGGTCCAAATTGATTTCCATATGCTTTTTAACCCTCCAAAAAAGATTAAAAGCAACAAAAGTTGAGGTATTTTCGCTCAATCTACACAAAAACCCAAACAAGGCACACAGATTAACAGTATAAAGGCTCCAACTACCACTAAGGTACCACTAAGGAAATAATATCGTTGCCGAAACATATATTTCTATAGATGTATATTGCTCAATGAAAACAATTACATTTCCATCAAGCCAACTTTAATTTCAAATTTTACATTTACCCAACTAACTTAATTCACGTACATAACAAGTTTTCTTTATTTTGTGGTTCAAAGTTAAACGATCCAATATAAATCTAAATAAGAAAATAATAAGAGCCGAATTCTCACCGTTGTATCTATTTACAAGCCTTACAAACTTCTTAAGTTTGTGTGCGTGCTCGCAAAGTTGATTTTGGTGTATCAATATATATCCATATATCCAATTAGTGGAGTGATTTGGAGATCGATATTCAACGCTGCAATCAGGAGAAGCATTTACTGAAAATCAGCTAAAGGGCCCTACTTATGCATGATAATGGTGGCCTCCCACTCTTTTTATAATTTCGTCCAAGAATAATTTGGAGCATATGGATATATTACGTCGACATAATGCCATGTCAACATCGATTTGAAATAATGTTCTTAGTTCACATGACAACATATAGCCCAATCCCATCTACTCATTCGGCTCCTGTAATTGTATACTTACTTGAAAATGGAGGTCCAATAATGTCAACTTCTTTCCTCAACAAGTCTTAATTATCAAATTTCATACTCCTATTGGCAAGTTATATAAACACTAATCATGATCCAAGATAGAATGTGTCAAACGATGTATTGTTTTATTAAACTAATTAGTAGCTATGCTTTGTGATTTGGTTTGTGGGAAAACCGAAAGGAGGTGCTTATTCTTTTAATAAATTTAATTTACAAATTGTAGTAACATTATTTACGCTAGCAATTCCTCCATGAGTCATAAGGTAGACTAGCAAGGTACAAGTAGTAGGAGAGCACTTTACCCATCTTGCTTCCTAGACGATAAGAAAGCATCAAAACCCTGAAAAGTGTTTGAGGTGGCAAAGTACAAGTAGTAGGAAAGCACTATGGTAAAATCTTGCTGTCTAGGAGTCTCTAAGATCCTGGTGTCTCATCTTGCTTTCTTTTTGGATAACATGGGAAATCCTCGGAGGCCATCCTTTATTGAGCATACGTACAGTTAACTAAATGAACGAAGCAGAAAATGATATCTTGCAAAGGAAGATTTGACAGAGAAAGTGAAGAATGAAAGAGCTTTCAAATTTTCTACAAGTGAATACAGTGACTGACGCAAATGTTATATATAGCTTACAGAGCTTTCGTGGTCACTAAGCAAATTAACAAGCTAACTGACTCTTACAACAAACTAGCCACTGTTACAACAGACTTCTAACAAACTTAGGTGCGCTCGCAGTCAACTATAGCCAACATCCCCCTTGTTGGAACTGGTGTTTATGTGGGGACTCTAAGTCCCACATCTTCCAAACCTTTGGTGAACTTCACCTTTATAAGTGAGTGAACTCATTTATAGTTTGAAATGAATTGGACCAAAGCCATGGATCTTGGGCCTTAGACGTGGAGGGTTTGGGTGATACTTATTGTTTCGATTTTACTACTAAGAATGATCAGTTCAAGATAGTAAATTCACTACTTCAGCAGGTAAAACCGATAAGTACTCACTAGAGAAGGTTCAAGTCCAAAAGACACCTATCCCGATGCATATCATATCTAAGTTCTCTGGAAAGACATTACTAATTTAGCAAGTATCTTATTTTCAATTCAAATTTGGGGTATTGCTAGAGTTTGAATAGAAAATGTGGGGTATTGTTGGAACTTGTGTTTATGTTGGACTCTACTTGTAGTTTGAAATGAATTGGGCCAAAGCCATGGACCTTGGGCCTTAGACTTGGAGGGTTTGGGTGTATATATTAAATGTCAAAGATGGGCCTTGGGCCTGGGGCTCTTGGGCTCGGATGGACAAAAAACACAAGTTACGTTTTTTATTTTTTGGATTCAGTTTTTTCCGAAAGGATAAAACTGATTGAACAGTTACCTTTGGTTTTAAAAATTGATTGAACAGTTACATTCGGTTTTAAAAACTGATAAGCATGAACGGTTATATTCGTTCAAGTTATGCAATTATATATATGGCAATAAAATATGAAACTCAATCATCAATTTCATTTTCCTTTCTCCATATTTCACAGAGAAACGCCCAATCAATTCGCCAAGAATCCAAATTCGTGTGCAAGAACTTGGATTAGATAGTTGTATCCTGCAAGATAGACGTCCATTTGAACTACTGCACTGGTGTATGGGCGTATTTCTGTCTTAGGAGATTGCTACTGCAAGCCTCTATCTTCCTAACCAAGTCAGTGTTTTGTGGTTTATTAATTCAGTTTTATTAATTGTTTACATTGTGAAATATATATTGTATCCTTGTGAAATTTCTATTCGAAATAAACTGTGCAATTGTTGTATATTGTATACTTGACATTTGATTGGTTCTAACAATCTAAGACATAAAATATGGATCAATCAAATGTTGATGTCGTCAACCAACACGTTGAGAAACCTGAGAAGTTCATGGGAGTTGATTTCAAACGTTGGCAACATAAGATGTTGTTTTACTTAACAACTCTGAACTTGAGTCATGTGATTACTTCTGAGGCCCCCAAAGCACCAGAAAAGGGAGATATTCCTGCCGAAATTCTGCAAGCTATAGAAGCCTGGACTCACAGTGAATTTCTATGCAAGAACTACTTTCTGAATGCTTTAGATGACTCTCTGTATGATGTTTATTCATCATATAAGACAGCGAAAGAACTGTGGGAGTCTCTGGATAAGAAGTACAAGTCTGAAGTGGCAAGTTCCAAGAAGTTTGTAATTGGAAAATTTCTGAATTACAAGATGAGTGACACCAAGTATGTTGTCAAGCAAGTTGAAGAACTCCAAGTGAATGTTCATGAGAAAACCTTGGTCTGAAAGAAGGTTTTGTGGTTGGCTCTATCATGGAGAAACTGCCTTCAAATTAGAAGGACTTTAAGATTTGTCTGAAGCATCTAACTGAAGACATGAACATGGATCAGTTGATTCTCAAACTGCATGTGGAGGAGGATCATCGCAAAAATGAGAAGTATGATGTCTCATCGTTGGAGGCAAAAGCCAATGTTGTGGAAGGAGGTGACTCACACAAGGCAAGGCACCATCAGAAAAACAAAGGCAAGGATGCTGCAACGAAAGCAATGACTGTTGTGAAAGGGAAAACCTTCAAGAAAATCAAAGGAGGTTGCTGGGTTTGTGGAAAGACAGGTCATAGGGCAAAGGACTGCCGCCACAAGAATAATCAGAATTCTAGAAGTTCCAATCAAGCAAATGTTGCAGAAGACACGTTTGTTGTTGTTATCTCTGAAGTCAATTTATTGACTAATTCAAATGACTGGTTTGTTGATACAGGAGCAATAAGGCATGTGTGTGCTGATCGAAATTTATTTGTTACTTACCAATCTGTTGATGGTGGAGAAAATCTGTACATGGGAAATGCAACTGCGTCTGCCGTTGCAGGGAAGGGAAAAGTAACGCTCAAACTCACTTCCGGAAAAAAGCTTTCACTCAACAATGTTCTGCATGTTCCTGATATTCGCAAGAACCTGATTTCTGGATTGCTTCTGAGTAACAAAGGTTTCAAAATTGTGTTTGAATTTGACAAGTTTGTAATCACCAAAGGTGGGGTGTATGTGGGAAATGGCTACCTGGCTGAGGGGCTCTTCAAACTGAATGTACTTTTTGCTAATGCTATTAATAATAATAACAAGCCTAGTGCTTCTTCTGCTTACTTGATTGAGTCCTCTACATTATGGCATGCAAGATTAGGTCATGTTAATTTTCGTTCTCTTCAAAGAATGGTTAACTTAGGCCTATTGCCCAAAGGTTCCATGAACAGAGTATCTAAATGTGAGATATGCACAGAATCTAAATATGCAAGACACTCATATAAATCAGTGGAAAAATCCAACGAAATACTTGGTTTAATCAATAGTGATCTTTGTGATTTCAAATCCACACCAACTCGTGGAGGAAATAACTATTATATCTCTTTCATTGATGATTGCAGCAAGTATTGTTATGTCTATTTGATTCATAGTAAAGATGAAGCTTTAAACATGTTTAAGACTTTTAAAGCCGAAGTCGAAAATCAACTAGACAAAAGAATAAAAGTTTTAAGATTGGATAGAGGTGGTGAATACGAATCTAATGACTTTGCAGAATTTTGTTCGACACATGGAATAATACATCAAACAACAGCACCATATACTCCTTAACAAAATGGAGTGGCTGAACGGAAAAATCGTACATTGAAGGATATGATTAATTCCATGTTGAACAGTTCTGGTGCACCACATAATTTATGGGGTGAGGCACTCCTTGCTGCAAACACGATTTTGAACCGAATTCCACATAAGAAGACTAATCGATCTCCTTATGAAATCTAGAAAGGTATATTTTAAATGTCAAAGATGGGCCTTGGGCCTGGGGCTCTTGGGCTCGGATGGACGAAAAACACAAATTTCATTTTTTATTTTTTGGATTCAGTTTTTTCCGAAAGGATAAAACTGATTGAACAGTTACGTTCGGTTTTAAAAATTGTTTGAACAGTTACGTTCGGTTTTAAAAACTGATAAGCATGAACGGTTATATTTGTTCAAGTTATGCCATTATATATATGGTAATAAAATCAAAAACTCAATCATCAATTTCATTTTCCTTTCTCCATATTTCACAGAGAAACGCCCAATCAATTCGTCAAGAATCCAAGTTCGTGTGCAAGAACTTGGATTAGATAGTTGTATCCTACAAGATAGATGTCCATTTGAACTACTACACTGGTGTAGGGGCGTATTTCTGTCTTAGGGGATTGCTACTGCAAGCCTCCATCTTCCTAACCAAGTCAGTGTTTTGTGGTTTATTAATTTAGTTTTATTAATTGTTTACATTGTGAGATATATATATATATATATATATATATATATATATATATATATATATTGTATCCTTGTGAAATTTCTATTCGAAATAAACTGTGCAATTGTTGTATATTATATACTTCACATTTGATTGGTTCTAACACCCCTCAATCTCAATTGGGATTTTCAAGCTTGTGATTGTAACAATGTCTTATATATACGAGACTATAAAGGCCCCTTGTTAGCACATTTGTTGTTTGACCATCAGTGGGAATATAAAGCACTTCCAAATCACCTTGTTAAACCCTTTCTCTCACAAAACAGTAATCTGTGCGACTATGCTTAGGTGTTTGATTCTAGAGTGAAATGCTGAATTTTCAGTCAATGCTATAGCAAACATGTTATCACAATGAATTATGAAAGGATTAGGGACAACAATAACCAAATGTTTCAAAATACACTTAATCCAAGCAATACCGACAGGAGTACGAGTTAGGGCCTTCTATTCGGCTTTAGTAGAACTTTTGAAAACATAATTTTGTTTCTTAGACTGCCATGAGATTGGATTACTGCTTAGAAATACTTTTTAACCTCTTTTTGATCTTCTTTTTGGTGTTAAGGTCTGCAACCCAATCTAAGTCTGAAAATGCAGTGAGATTTGCCTATTTGTGCAGAATATACAATACGACATATTGTTCATTGAAGATATCTAAGTATTCTTTTGATAGTTCCAAAATGAACTTCTGTTGTGTGGTCGTGAAGTGACATACTGAATTTACTGCAAAAGCAATATATGGCCTAGTAAAGATCAAATATTGCAGTGAACCAACTATGCTTCTATATAAACTTGGGTCTGAAAGTAGTGTTCCTTCTGACATCATCAACTTATTATGAGGTTCACAAGGAGTAGAAGCATGTTTACATGAATCCATACCTGTCTTGTGAATCAAATCTTTGACATACTTTGATTGATTCACAAAAATATCACCATTTGATCTATATGTAATTTGTAGACCAAAAAAATTGGTGAGCTTACCCATATCTTTTATGTCAAAGATATCAGATAATTCTTGAATCACATTTGCACTTTCTTAGGATTTGAGCCAGTAAGAATTATGTCATCCACCTAGAGTAAGAGGATGAGTATATCTTCTCTATCACTTTTCATAAACAAACTAGTATTTAAAGTTGAAGCATAAAAATTCACAGCTGATAAGTAATTTTTGTAAATTTTTAACTCCATGCTCTTGGTGCATGTTTCAGACCATACAAGAACTTAATTAACTTGCATACACGTGTAGGATGAGTAGCATCGTCAAATCATTATGGCTACTTCATATACACTTCTTCTTGCAGATCACAATGGAAAAATGCACTTTTAATGTCCAATTGTTTGAGCTTCCAATGATTTATAGCATCTAATACTATTCTAACTGTTGTATGTGTAACAACATGACTGAATGTATGTGAATAATCAATTCCACGCTCCTTAGGAAATCCTTGAGCCACAAGTCTAGCTTTATCTCTTGGAACATTGCATCTGGGTTTTTCTTTACTTTGTAGACCCATTTTCTTCCAACAATTGATCTATCACTTGGAGGAGGAACTCAAATCCAAGTTCCTTGAGCCCTAAGAGAATCATATTCCACTTGCATAGCTACCTGCCAATGTGGCATAGTGGCAGCTTTTCTAAAGGAAGATGGTTATGCAGAATCAGTCATTTCATAAATAAAGGAATAGCCACAAATAAATGGCTCATTTTCAGTTAATTGAAGTGTTTTTAATTCAGAAAAAGTAGCTAGTAAGGTTGTGTAATTCTTCTTCTCAAGAGCTCCACTTTTCAATCTTGTCATGATAGAATAAACTGGTACCGAATTTACAACAAACTGAATAGAATCAGATGTAAAATCAGATTGTGATGAGAGAGGAGAAAGTACTTCAAGTTGTGAATCATTGTGCACATGCAACATTGATGATGTACTAGAAATGGAAGTAGAGTGATGATGTTGAGACTACTTCATATATCTGCAATTGAGTCAGTAACAAACCATACGTAAGTTTATGCATTAATCTATCCTGATCATCAATATATTCACAATACATATGCTTATGAAAATATTTAGAATACTGATGTTCATGATGCGTATATACTAAGAATATTGGTATTGAACATTCATGGAATATAGAGTTTAGAGATGGTTTGAGTTACTTTAAAAAAGAACCGACTTGGCTTAATTTTAATTCTAATCATAAGAACTTAGAGTAAAAGAGAAAATATATGGTCGATATTTTCTTCATTATCCAAAAGAATTAGAATAAGTGAAGGCAAAGTGAGCAAGAACAAGCTAGAAATTCTTGAATTCCATTTGTAGAGTGGAAAGGGAAGGAGGAGGAGGGTGGTAGGGGAGGAAGAGATAGATTTAGATGCGATATATATTTATGTGGAGGATGAGTCAGAAATCATCAACCCTAGTGAATGAAGAAGACAAATGGTGCACCAAGGCTCACGAGCCCCACAATCAATCACTTTTTTTTTTTTTTTTTTTTTTTTTTTAAAGTACATCGATATTTTTATAGTAAGGGAATGGAAAGTTCTGCAAAGTCACACAATGAGCATTCTAATTTGTTAACGAATTCTCCATTCACGAGATTCGAATCTAAGACCTCTCACTTCTAAATATTACTATCAGACCGTAGTGCTGAATGATTATAATCAGTCACTTTTATACCACAACCTGGCCCGATCCCAACAGAGCTATATCCTAATCTTATTTTGCTATAGGTTACCCCCGCCCCCCTTCCCAGGTGCCCTAGCTTAGGAAAGGTTCTTATATGGGGTATGTGGATTAGAGGTGATGGGCCTTACCATCAGAGGGTGGGGTATAGTAATTTTTTTGTGTCTACGCCGTAAGAAGAAGGGGACTAGGATTCTCTACTCTCTTATTTTCTTCCTTTTCGCTTTTTTCCTCTCATAGTTTTCTTTTTGTCATTCTTTGTCTATAAAAAAACTCAATACAAGATGTCTTGTAACTATTTAAATAGGAGGAGAGGAAAAATGAGAGAGATTAAAAAACCAGAGAATCCTCCTCTGAAAACAGGTGGTCCGGTTTCCTTACCCTAAAATTTCTCTCTAGCTAGAAGATAACTGTCCTTTTGTTTTGCATTGCTTTGCTTTTGTTTGGTTGATGAGAAAATTGGGTGAAATTGCATGGATTTGAGCCAGTAATTTAAGTTGGCAAGATTTCTACAAAATGACATTAAATTAAATTGTGGGAAAATTCCTTACGGAAGCTTTTAGCTATAGCCATCAACGTCCACCATATATATTACTCACCAGTTGAGTACCAATCTTTGTTAAAGCCAAAAGACTTAGTACCTTATTTCAAATTTCCCGTGGTCATTGCTTTTTCTTTCAACCCAACCAACTTGTTCCAAGAAATTTCAAGTGCATTGGCTTCAGTTTGTGTTTGACTTTGAAACAAGATGTTTCATTTTTCTTAATGTCTAAACGATAACTAACTCAACAAATCATTTTTTAACTCAAAAAATAGGGTGGTGACTAGTGAGCATCACCATCACTTGAACGTGGTAAGCAAAAATGTTCTCATTACTAGAGAGAGAGAGAGAGCTCGATATCAAGTTTAAAGTTTTTAAACTCGCCCAAGCTCAGCTCCTATGCGAACCCTAGCTTGAGTGCGAAAGAATAATGTTACACTTATCATCTATTTGTACCATCACCCTAATAGAGTTAGGGCCTACCAACGCATGCGGATCCAATCTCTATTAGAGAGATGGTACAACTAAATGGTAAAAATAACATTTTTTTAGTGTGAAAACAAAAGTTAACCTAATAATTTGCGAAAACAAATGTTTTTCTGAAACTTCACTTGAAAAGATAGAACTCCTCAACTAGGCCTGGCAATTTCATATAGGATCCGTTAACACAACACATAAACGACATGAAAATAACGGGTTTTGGGTCAACACGATAACAAATTGGGTCATTATCGGATCATATGATAAGAACTCGTTAATAATGGGTCCTTAACAAGTTTACACAAAGGTGACACCCGGGTAACCTATTTCGACACGTTAAGAAAAAAGTTATTTTGATGATTCTAATTTTTTAAACCATTAAAAAAACTTACTATAAAATACAATAGCCATAGTGTGTATGTATATTGTGACAACCCGTTCCAAATTTTACATTTTTATTTTATTTTAAAAACGTGAATTTACGAAATTGCCCTAGAGGTAAGGACTTTGACTTCCGTTGACCATCGACTTGAGAGATGTGGGACTTATTCTTTAAGCATACCCTCGTAGTACTCTTTGGTACGAACGTATAGGCGAAAGCCGTTTGCGAGTCCGGATT
The DNA here is from genome assembly GCF_963583255.1 of Pyrus communis. Lineage (NCBI taxonomy): Eukaryota > Viridiplantae > Streptophyta > Magnoliopsida > Rosales > Rosaceae > Pyrus > Pyrus communis. The sequence continues at coordinate 25,194,966 of NC_084806.1, read as the reverse complement.
ATAACGGTATAGTTACGGACGTTCGAAATTGGTTATTCAAGGTTTAGTGTTTATTTAAATTAAATCCCCACTTTGTGGGGGAAGCCCAAAATCAGAAATGGAGAAAAAAAAACAGAGGTGGTTTCCTTCCACCCGCACCCACCGCGGGTACATCTTCCAAGGCCGATTCCGGCCAACTCCGGTGGAGTTTTTGGATGCCACCACCACCATCTTGAAGCTCTCATTCCCCTCTACAAAATCCACCCAACAACCACCTTGATTAACCATGGTATGGGGCGGTTTGAGGCCACGAAAGTTGACGAAAATCAATGGTGCTTCGGCCACCCTTTTCGATTTTCCGGCAAATCCGCAAAGCAATGGCCGATGCCACCACTTGGGCTTTGTAACCCATCATCCCAGGACAAAAACCCAACCAACTTTGACCCCGTTGGACCACCATAGACGACGAATCGACGTCGGGAAGTTTTAGGCACCCGCCGGCTTTGTGGGAAAAATTGACCATCTTCCGTCCACTTTTGGACTTCGTGGCAGGTATGAAAGTTGCTCTACTCACTGAGATATTCATTTCTGTGAAGTTTGAGAATTTTTGGAAATAGTTGGATTTTCCGGCGAGTCGGGGCGGCCAACCGCCACCCGCGGCGGCGCGTGCGGCGGCGCGTGGCCAGTGGGCCGCCAATGCTATTTTTAGGCTATGTCAAATGTCTTGAATTCATTTTTGTCATTTGAATGACGTAGGTTGATAGTTGGAACCTAAATTCGTTACGATACGTTACTTGATAAAAATGTGAATCGATGATCCGACCGTTGGATCGTCACCAAAATTGGATACATTATAATACGTAATATTTAAAGATCATAGGAATTTATGGATTGGGAATCCGACTTACGGATCTTCCTGAATTGGATTTGTAAGTTAGTAAAATAAATGTTCACGGCCACTTGTTTTGGGCAATTGGCGGAGATCTGACCGTTGGATCGTAATGAAATTTTAATATGTTATTCTAGAAACATATTGTGGATCGTTGGGAGTTGCGGATTGGAAATCTGATATGCGGATCTTCCGGGTCAAGTTATACAGGGTTGTAAACCCTACCGTCGATCTTTGATCGACGGTTGACTTGTGGTCAATGGGTCTCAAACTATTTTAGAATGTCGTTGAGGTTGTGTTTTATGTGAATTACGTATTCTTCGGATAAGAGTTCTGAGATGTGATTTGATAATTGGTCACAAGGACCAATCATTCAGGACGCCACGATGTGTGCGCTAAAGAATCATAGCGTGGACTTCGGGTGAGTGGATCTTTTCCTTTTTATCGTACATATTGTTGAGAGTTCTATCGACACTTTTAAATTGATTAGGCATATTACTTTCATATATAATTATTGTGAATGCTTGAAGTACTATATGAACTACGAATGGCTTGATCCCTGTTTAGGGTACGTAGGCAGTCTAACGAGACGTTAGATGCAGCCATAAAATATTTGAGACAAAAGCCTTATTTGGGAAATTGAGTAATGCAAAGGAAATTGGTAAAGGCAAGTTTTAGTTTTGTGAATTAGTTAGTTAATTAGTGTTAATTGGGTTCTTATGGATAATTATCCTTGAAAATAAGTAGTTTGGGTGTAGGGCGTTATTGATTGTACACTTCTCACTGTATTGTGTATAATTGAAAATGCTACGACATGGTTGAGTATTAGATTGCATCATGGTATATCCATATGTATATTACTTGCATATAATTATTGGGAATGCTTTAAAGTGCAAAGGTGGACGCAGGACACCCAGGTAAGCTCCAGGTGAGTACATGTTGATGTTAGTGATGGTAGTGAGTACGATTGTGTTGAGATATAGTATAGCTCATAAACCTGCACCCCGGTGTTAGTGCTCCCGCCCGTGGCCAGGGCACAGTCCTTCACGCGATGTTCACCTCCCGCACCTTACGCTCACCTTGGATTCAAGGTAGGTGCACAGTCCTGTCGTACAGACCACTTTAGGTGGTTCCGACTCGTAGGTGACCCGCGATTATTCGCCCAGTCTTCATGTGATCGTAGCACTTATTTACACCCAGTCCTGTCGTACATACCACTTTAGGTGGTTCCGACTCGTGTGCAGGTATACTTATTGAGCTATTGGCTAGCCAGGATTGATGAGATATGGATAAGTCATACAGGTCACCATAGGCGACTCCGACTTATATGCTAACCATGATTGATGAGATATGGATAAGTCGTACAGGTCACCATAGGTGACTCCGACTTATATGCTAGCCATGATTGATGAGATATGGATAAGTCGTACAGGTCACCATAGGTGACTCCGACTTATATGCTAGCCATGATTGATGAGATATGGATAAGTCGTACAGGTCACCATAGGTGACTCCGACTTATATGCTAGCCAGGATTGATGAGATATGGATAAGTTGTACATGTCATTTTAGATGACTCTGACTGATATATCACTTTGTATTGATTTAGTTCATTTGGCCTACTGATTAATGTATGGTGGAGTTGATGGCAAACCGTGGTTTTGGTCATTTCTGAGTATGGTTTGGATATATGTATATACGTTGTACTGTCTTATGGAAAACGATACGGGTTTTACATTTAGAGGCATTACTTTTAGAGAGGTAATAACTTTGGGAAGCTTGGTTTTATTGCTTACTCACACCTTCTGTTTGGTGCCCTCCAGGTTTTAGTTGCTGAGTTTGTATCGACAAGAATCTGTGGCGAATCTTAGTATTGATGGATATTTCTGAGGGTATGATTCTTACCCGCACTACTGTACCTTACCTATGCTCTGACATCGCGTGTGAAATGGGTTCGCTCCCACTCGCAGCGCACTCTGGTACTTAGACACTTTTAGATTCAAATTTATTCACTTTTTATACACTATCACATTTTATGGCTTCGTCACCTTCCAGGTGTCGGCCAACACATCTCGATTCAGGGTCCAAGTGGACTTTCTGGGTCGGGGTGTGTCATATATATTGTATATTAAAATTAAATATGTATTTTTGTATTATTATTCTATATAATTTTAAATTTAATTTTTATTTTATTTATTTATTTTGGGTTTTTTAACTTTAATCCTTCAAGAGCATTGAAATTTAAAATAAACCTGGTATTATATTACATATTGATTATAATCCCTTGATGTGTCCTTAATTCAAAATAATTAATTTACATTTTATTAAATGTCTCCCATTAAATATTTAAATTTATTAATATACAAATTTTAATTTATTTTTTTACCCAAAAAGAGTTTATTAAATTATTAATTTTATTTAACATTCTTCAAACTTGAAAGACTCAATTAATGTACATAAATGTTAGTACCGAAATGACACACCCCAACCGAAATCAAGGCGTGCTGGTCGTCACGTGAGGGTGACGTAGCCATGTGCATAGTGTGAAAATGATAATGATATAAAGAAATGTGAATAACTAAGGACCAAGGTAGCTAATTTACACTAAGAAAATATAAGTGCAAATCCCGATATTTAAGTGTGATACACCATAATCAGAGCGTAGTTATCCTATGTGACATCCCACATCGTCCAGGGGAGTGATCCTTAAATGTATATTCTCATCCCTACCTAGCACGAGGCCTTTTGGGAGCTCATTGGCTTCAGGTTCCATGGGAACTCTGAAGTTAAGCGAGTAGCACGCGAAAGCATTCCCAGGATGGGTGACCCATCGGGAAGTTCTCTTGTGAGTTCCCAGAAACAAAACCGTGAAGGCGTGGTCGGGGCCCAAAGCGGACAATATCGTGCTACGGTGGTGGAGCGGGCCCGGAAAGTGGTCTCGCCCGGGTCGGGATTTGACATCCTAAGTGCAGTCCAATAGGACAAGTACTAATTATACAATACCAAAGGTGGTCCTACATTAGTGATAATCTGTCAGAACCGCCGTCAATTCCTCGTAAGTCACCAACAAGCACTCCTACCTAAAACCTGGAGGGGCGCAAAACAGAAAGTGTGAGTGGGCAAAAACAAAACATTTCAAAACCATTTCAATTATCAAAGGTAGTAACCCCTCACCGTAAAACCTGTATAATTTCCCAGAAATTTGAATACATATCTATATCACAACCATGCTCAGAATAGCAAAATCCACATATATGCCATGTCAAATATCTCATCATAAAAATATGCAAGCCAGGTGATATAAATCAATGCAAATGATGTGTCAGCCGGAGTCACTTAATGTGACCTGTACGGCTGAATCTATAGCTCATTCATCTAGCCGGAGTCACCTAATATGACATGTACGGCTTAACTAATACCTTAACAAGTATGCTTGCAAACGAGTCAGAACCACCTAAAGTGGTCTGTACGACAATACTAGGTGTAAACAAATATGCTCAAGTGCTACGATCACATGAAGACTGTGTGAATGATCATGAGTCACCTACGAGTCGGAACCACCTATAGTGGTATGTACGACAAGACTGTGCACCTAACTTCGATCCAAGGTGAGCGTATGGTGTGGGAGGTGAACATCACGTGAAGGACTGTGCCCTGACCACGGGCGGGAGCACTAACACCGGGGTGGAGGTTATGAGTTATAGATACATCTCAGCATAATCATGCAACTCACATCCACAATCTATAAACTCACCTGAAACTTACCTGAGCATCCGCAGCGTCAAACATAAATATGTGCAACTACTAAATGCATATTCTAAATTTAAAACATTTGGCATGGCATTTTAAAACACAAGTCCATTTAAACACATTTTCTAGGAAAAATACCAAGCATATATATACAAAAAACCAAAACCCCACTCATTGATATGTGGAAGGGTCGTAGCCCCCGAGTCTTGCTTGACTGCGCTCGTCCTCTAGAAAAGTCTCACCTATACGCGAAATAACTATTTAAACATTACTTTTAAGCACATATACAAAACTAGTTAATAAGTTCTCATATATTGCTCAATTTAGGTATTTGAATATACCATCGTGGCCTACACAACCCCACGAACAACCCCATATTTTTAGAAAAAAATTTCGATGTCCCATGCGGCCTCACATGCCAGCCAAGGCACTTGCCTGGCACGTTGGACGAAAACCCTAACGGCGTTAAGGAATATTTCGTTAAATAACAACATATTCCGTCTAAAAACTAATGGTGTTACCTTATGCCATTAGCATATTCTGTCAAAGTTGATGGAATATTCTCCTTCGTCTCCAATGGTTCACTAAATTCCGGTGCCGATGACCTCTGCGACTGCCGGTTTCACTTTTATGCCCTAAAACTCACGGAATCTCACCGGAAAAATCTTGATAATTCGGCCACCTCTGCGACTCACCAAAATTGAGCTTCCCGACTTCCGAAACCTTTAAAATTCCTCCCTGAGCTTCAAGAAGCAGTCCTAAGGCTCACTAGAACCTTAAAATTCAATGAAACCTTCGCGATCACGACAGAGTCACTGTGCACCACATCGGGCCTTACTAGTTCCCGAGCTTTCGAAGTCTTCACGTCCAACCAAAGGTATAAATGAGTTCCTAGTCTCGAAAAGAACACAAATATCACCTTCACAGCCTCGATCTGTGCATGAAATGGTTGGTTCACCAGTTGACCGTACAATTGTACGGAAAATGAAGAAAAGCGGAGAGGGAGGGGAGAGAGAGTCAACGGGAATGGTGTGTGTGTGTGTTCTAGATAGATCACCAACCAAAACAAAAGAAAAATAAAACCTAAGTTCTAATTGGTTCCAAAAACTAAGGAAAACATGAATTGGACCACAACCAAAATGCATGTCACACAACACCATCTAATGTCCAAGGGTAAATTAGAAATTTCCATGTTCTCGAGGATAAAATAATATACACATTCGGGACGAGCTGTCACAAAAATGCGTGTACCGAAATATATTATATTGAACTAATGTATTTAAATGTTAGTACCAAAATCTATGTACCAAAATATATGCACCAAAATGTATTATACTAAATTAAAGTACCTAAATGTGTGTACCGAAATGTTAGTACCAAAATGTATTATATTGAATTAATGTAGCTAAATGTTTGTATCGAAATGTGTGTACCGAAATATGTGTACCTAAATCTATGCACCGTAATGTTTTATAATGAATTTAATGTACCTAAATAAAGAAGACAAAGTACATCGAAATATATTGTATAACAAAAATTAGTTTATCTAAATGTTTACAACAAAATATATTACGATAAATCAAATGAAAATGAAAATTATAATAAATTAATATTAATACATTAAAAATTAGGAAGAAAAAAGAGAAATAATTAAACAAATCAAAATATAATTAATAAATGAGATTATTAATGTATCAAGGGACTAAAATTAGATTTTGATCTTACTCATGGTTTTAATCTAAAAGTCATCTTTGCCAAGGATTAAAATGAATTTTTCTATATTTATTTTTATAGTATACTATAGTATAGGCAAAGAGTGAGATTAAATAAATTATAAAATACCTTAAAAATAAAAGTATCAAGTAATTTAAAAATACCAAACACATTAAGAAAACTATAATAATTAATTCACAAGTGCGAAAAATGTGAAAAAATATACAAAGGCTCGTGATTGCATCCTCTACACTTTGAGTATGGGTACATTAGTGTTTGAATTTTTAAAACCATACAAACCCTCATGAATAGTATTTTTAAGGGAGTTCAAAATAAATAAAATTCATAATCATTAATGTACAAATCTAAAAAATGTGAAAGCATATATAAACGTGTAAGGCTCCTCAACCTTGAAACGCAACTCCCTTCATTTTGCATATCTTTGAACATTTGGTATTTTATAGTAATGTACTAATATTTTTTCAATAGGCTCTTGTTATGTTTTAAAATAATATTTATTTGAAGAAAAATGTTTTTTTTTTAATGATTTAAAGTAATATTTATGTGACAATGTTGTGTGCATATACTAATTTAGTATTATATCTTCTATTTATTTTTTTTGGTCAAATTATGTTTTTCATTTTCATTATTTATTGATTTAAAATATATTTTCTTTAACGGGTAATGGGTCGGTTCATACTACCTCATAATATTGACAGGTCGATTTCGGATCGGGTCATATTATCCGTTTACTTTAATAGGTGTTACACGATACAACCCATTAAGATATCAAATATGACACGAAAACGATACGAACACAGAAAATATGACACGAATATCAGGTCTACCCTCAACCTTGTGTCAATAGAGCATCACAACCTAAATCTAACAATTCTAAAGTATAAAACGAACATTAATCAATGTCCATCATAAGGAATTTAACTCGACATCAAAATTCATAAACATTAAGCACCAAGCAAGAAAATTGGCCCTGGATTGGTTATTCAAAGCCAGCAATTGGCTGCGGGATTTCGTCCCACGCCATTACAAAGGATAAGAGAACGAAAACAGGTGTTTCATTACTATTCTGGTTCATGCATTAACAACACATTCAGTTTCTTTTGTTTTTTCAACAGAAGGAACCTTGATTTGCAAATATAGCTGGGAAGACAAACCATTGGTTTCCCGTTTAAAACTGATTACTAAAATGCAGGCATTACACAAACCCCAAGCAACTAATATACAAAGGTTTTATGAAAATAACCTAACTGCAATCAAATGTAAACACCAAGAATAAACAATTCTGCATGGTAAAAATCAGTGTTTTTTAAAATGTGCCCCGAGGCACGCTTAGGTGGGGCGTGGTGAAATCGCCTCTGCCCAGTGAGAGTGGGCAAAAACTCACCTAGACTTGGTGGAGGCGCGCCTAAGGCGTTCAATTAGGTGTCATTTTTGTTCAATCTGGTTGAGATCTGAAAGTTGCAGTTGCAAATGCTGCATTACGAAGAAGGTGAGTGCCACGGCGTCGTCTCAGTGTTTTTCGTTTACTTTCATTATTTTTGGGGCTGATTTTTTTTTCTTTTTTTGATACTTTAGATGCGGTTCCTAGTCTCTAACACTCTTTGACTAAAACCTTAATAGTATTCAAAGTTTGATCAAAGTTCCTTGACTTTGTACACCTCATTATATTGTTTGAAATTTTATGAGATTTATAATACTATAAATTTAAAATCCCTCATTATAATACTATTAGAAATGGCTACAATAAAAAAATGCAAACATTTTCATTGAATAAATGGATAAAAACTATGTAACAATAAGAAATGATAAATGGCAAAAGAATGTATCAATAGTGTTAAAAAAAATGGTAAATTTCCCATATAACAAAGTGGTACATTAATAAAGAAGAATGGGTACATTCCAAATAAATTAGGGTGCAAATAAAAGATTAAAAAATTATGAGTACAAATGAAATTTTAAAAAATATGGGCACAAAAAGAAATTAATACATGGGTACAAATTAAAACTAAAAATAAAATACTTCAAATTTAGAAAAAGGTTGCAAATTAAAAGTGGGTACAAACTAAAAATATAAATATATGATACAAAGTTTAGCCATAAAACATAAACATACCATATGTAATTTTTCTATCATTCATTAATTATACAATGTCACGTGACAGTAAACACATGAGCACAAATACAAATAAAACTTTAAAACATATGGGCACAAAAAGAAATTAATATATGGGTACAAATTAAAACTGAAAAGAAAATTGGTACAAATTAAAAAAAAGGTTAGCAAATTAAAAATGGGTACAAACTAAAAATAAAAATATATGATAAAAAATTTAGCCATAAACATAAATATACTAATTGTAACATTTTTTGTAACAACCTGCTCCCAATTTTACAGTTATTTATAATTTTAGTAAGTGAATTTACGAAAATGCCCTTCGAGGCAAATGTGTTGACTTTTGTTGACTGTTGTGTCGTGTCATGTAAGACTTGTTTTCTTGGAGTATCCTCGTAGTACTCATCACTATGAACGCGTGGGCGCAAGCGAAATGTAATTTGGAGTTATAACGAAGATTCTACGAACCTTTAAACGTCGAGGGCATTTTCGTAATTTTCCATTTGAAACACATGTGGTATTTTGTTTGACCATTGGATGAGTGCCACGTGGGGCCACCCCCACTTTTCCGGAACCCTCTCTTTCTTTCTTTTTCTTCTTTTTCTGTAGCTCTTCTCTGTAACTCTCTAACTCTCTCTCGACTCTCCCTTTCTCCCGTGAAACAAACCACCATCTTCACCAAAAATTTCAGCTTATTGAACATCAAACCCACCATTATCTGCATGTCTTCACCACCATAAACCGAGTTTTGAGTTTTGTTTCATTGAAAACGAATCCTAACCTCGAGTTCGAAGAACAAGGTTTTGGGCCGAGACTTCTAGGCGTGATTCAGATAATTCCCAGCCATCTTTTGAACTCAAAATAGGCACAAATCAATTCCTCATTTTGTAGATGAATTTTCGTATTTGGATCGTGTGATTTGGTGGAGAAATGAGAAAGTTATAACAATTTAGCCACTTTTCAGGCATTTTACGGCCAAATAACGGTGTGATAGCCATCTTGTAAGGTACCAATCGCTTTGTCTCATTGACAACTATGATTTCCGTTTTTAATCACTTGATTTCGTTGAGCATTCACAAAGTTATGGACATTGAAAGGTTGCCCAGAAATTCTGGGGAATTTCCCTATTTTCCGGCGGACAGCCGTCTTTCAGGCAATTTTCTGGCCATCTCCGGCGACCATTTGGACTCCAAGCAGGTATAATCTCGTTCTACACTTTTCTAGCTTCGTTTTGGTATATTATGGGTCGAATGTGGTTGACAAACAAGTGAGATATGGAGTTCCAAAGATTGCCCAGAAAATCTGCAAAATCTGCAGAATCCGGCGAAATTTCGTTAAGGTCTACCACTTGAACATTATAGAAATTGACAATCCGACCATTGGATCATCAATAAAATTTAATACATTATAGTACATAATATTTGAGGACCATAGAAACTTACGGATCAGGAATCTGACATACGGATCTTCCTGAATTGGGTTTATAAGTTTATAAAATAAAATGTTAACTGCCACTTGAATTTGCAATTGATGAAGATCCAGCTGTTAAACCATAATGAAACTTTATTATGTTGTTCTAGAAGCATAATGTGGATCTTTGGTAGTTACGGATCAGAAATATGAGGTGCAGATCTTCAGGATCAAGTTACGTATGGTTGTGGACCCTACCGTCGATCTTTGACCGACGGTTGACTTTTGGTCAATGGGTCTCAAATCATTCTAGAATGTCCTTGGGGATGTGTTTTATGTAAATTACGTGTTCTATCAGTAAGGATTCTGAGACGTAGTTTGATATTTGTTCTAGGCGCCGATCGTTCATGACGCCTCGATGTTTGTGCTAGGGAGTTATAGCGCAAGCTCCAAGTGAGTGGGCTTTTGGTTTTATATATACATATATATATATATATACACACACACACAGGCATTTCCCAGAAACTGTTTTAAATGGAAATTCATTTAAAATGCCATGTCGTATTTGCTTTACATTTTAGCATATGCAGTAGTATAGCTTTGCATAATATTGCATGATGCTGCAGAGGCCTAGGTAAGTTCAGGTGAGTATATATTGACAGTATGGTTACATGGTAGTTGATTATGAATTGATGCACGTAGAGCTCATTGTCCTGCACCTCGGTGTTAGTACTCTGCCCGTGGCCAGGGCCTAATCTGTACATGATCGTTCATCTCCCTCACCACACACTCAACTTGGATCCAAGGTAAGCGTCAGCCTTTCATACAGAACACATTAGGTGGTTCTGATTCGTAGGTGACCTGCGATTCGTCGCACAGCCTTCACGTGATCGTAGCACTTGAGTGTACTTATTTACACCCAGCCTGTCGTATAGACCACATTAGGTGGTTCCAACTTGTGTGTAGGAATTAGTAGATGAGCTATAGGTTCAATCGTACAAGTCGTGTTAGGTGACTCTAGCTGACATATCAATTACATTGATTTATTTCACCTGGTTACTTATTTTATTGTTAAGATACTTGACATGGCATATAACTACTCTCAAGCATGATTTCTACATAGGTATGTATTACTATTTTCTAGGAAATTATACAGGTTTTACAGTGAGGGGTTATTATGTTTAAAAAGAGAAATGTGTTTTCAAAAACTTTGTCTTTGCCCACTCACATTTTCTGTTTTGCACCCCTCCAGGTTTTAGCTATTGAAAGTTCATATCGACGAGGATTCTTAACGAGTTTCAGTATAGGTTGCTACTTCTAAGGGTATAATCCTTACCTACTCTACTGTACTTTACTTATGCTCTGACGTCACGTGTGAATGGGTTCATTCCCGCTCACCACCGCACTCTAGTATTTAGGCACTCTTAGGTTTAAATTTGTTCACACTTTCTACATCACTACACTTTATGGCTTCGTCACCTTCCAGGTGTCAGCCAGTACAGCTCGATTCGGAGTCCTAATGGACAGTCTGGGTCGGGGTGTGTCATTTTTAACACTAAATGAATATTTTTAGGTAAAAATATTTTATTATTGAAATAATTAATGATGTTATTATTTTTTTTTTTGAAACAAATTAATGATGTTATTAATACTGACACACCCCGACTGAAATTAAGGTGTGTTGGTCGTCACATGAGGGTGACGTAGCCATGTGCACAATGCGGAAGCAAAAGATAATAATAAAAGTACGAATAAATAAAAACCAAACTACTAAATAAACTAATTAAAGTAATACACTAGTGTGAGACTAAGTGTGATCAACATAATCAGAGCACAGAAAGCCTAAATGCAATCCAGAAAAACGAATATTAAATACACAACACCCAAAGGTGATCCTAAATTTGTGATGTTCTGTGTTATGAAAACTTGTTGACATGTTGTGTTAAGAGTATATATTGTTGAATTTGGTTGTGTTGAATACTTATATTAATGTGTCCAAAAGATAGAAATTCACTAGGTTCAACTAGCAACAAAAGAAGAAGAATAGTATATGGGAATGGTTAACAACCTATCTCAAGCAACTTATGTGCAAGGAGTCATTTGTCAGAAGTTTAATGACAAACATCTTGCCACCTTTAGGGCATCCTGCTTTGGCCACTTAGAGTAAGTCAATCAATTGGCCTTCAGTGGCCAATTGGTGCATAAGTTGTCCCTCCGAAGAGCGGCTAATCAAAGGGTAAAGCCAAGACCGCCCCAAAAAGGACGGTTCACAAAGAAAGACTTTTGCTTTATTACTGGACTTAGCAGTGGTGAACCCTATGATCTAGAACTTGAGATGGAAAGAATTTAGCTTTTAAGGAAAATAACTGAAAAATTAGGGTTTGTTGGAGAAAGTAGTAAAGGTAGGAGAGAGAAGACCAAAGGTAAAGCAAAGACCGCCCCAAAAATGTCAACAAAAAGATATCGGTGACTTATGGGAGCTTGAAAGGGCATTTAAAGAATAGAAAAACGAGGATGATGCGTTCAAGATAAGGGTAGTATACTTTTCCGAGGTTATGTTAATAAAGGCAAAGAGTAATGTGGTTGTGAATCTAGACTGCCTCCACCTTGTTGAGGATATGGATAGATTCAATAGATCATGGTGTGCCATTTCCTTTGAACAACTACAAGACAACCTCTATTTCGTTGCTTTTAGGAAAGGGAGATGTAGAGCTAATGGTGATGTGGAGGGAGATGGGGAGGAGGAAGAAGAAGGGAAGGGAAACAAGAGGAGGCAGCGATCCGGATGGGGCTGCAAAAGGTTTACATATGCTTTTCAGGTACTATGTGTTGCTTTTGTTGTTAATATTGGCTATATTACTATGATTAAGTACTAATTTAGTGTACGTGCCGGTGTGGGCAAACAAGACAATTCCCTAACTGGAGAAGTTACACATTATTGTAAGATGACGGATCTGACAACCATCCTAAGACTTCTCTGGTGGAAGACAACAAAGAAGCAGCCCACTTTCGAGCAGCTGAAGATGTACATAATTAAGAGCCGAAAGGTCAGTCTATGAACTTATATAAATGTTATGATGTATTTGAATGAATATGAATGTTTGTGAATATTTTAGTATGAATATGTGTGAGAAATTTAATTGTGGTCAGTGGCGTTAATAAGTAGCCTATAAGGATTCAAAAAATTGTCCAAACGAAAGTGGAGAAGAACAAAGCTTACTGGACATAGGCCGATGAGGAGGATGTTGTGATGCCTAACAACCTCACTCCCGACAAGAATGATGTCGGTGAGTTGAAAATGCAGATCCAAGAGTTGAAGATGTTTGTGACACAAATGGCGCATGAGAAGGACATATCTGAATGGACAATGTGGAAGAAGTTGGAAGAGTTGACCAAGATGGTGTAGGATTTAAGGAAGGAAGTTAAGACAAAAGTTTTGGAGGAGTCCAATGAGGAAGAAGTTGTTGAGGAAGAAATTGAGGAGAAGGAAGAAGAAGATGATGATGAGGAAGAAGAAGAAGAGGAGGAGGAGGGTGGTGATAATGAAGCTGAAGAAGAGGATGGTCAAAAAGACGGTGATGAGCAAGGTGGTGTGGAAGAAGACGAGGAACAAAGGGAAAAAGGTAAGGAACAAGAGGAAGATGAGGATACAAATGAGGAGGAGCAAGAAACTAAGGGTCCAAAAGAGGGAAGAACCCAATGGATCAAGAGGGAAGAAGATTATAGAAGCTTTGGGGGAAGAAGCTTTGAAGGTGGTTCAAGGGATTGTTGATTTGGACACTCCCTTAGATGTATGTGTTGGAAAAGATTCGGCGATATGGATGCTACTTCTCATATAACAAATCACATAAGATAAATATTAGTACATAATAATTTACGTTGCCACAATTAATTACATAAAATAAACAAATACAATAAAATACTTATCTTTTATGGGTAGAAACCACTCTTTGTCTATATGGAAGGGAAAGGTGGAGCTTGCGAAACTTCTATTAAATGACTGAAGCAGCACTCGTGACGATGTGGATGGCAGTGACAACACTCTGACTGACGATTCTTCACATAATGTCACACAAATGTGGGATTTGAATGAATTAACTAGGGCTAGGTTCGGTTCGGTTCGGTTCATTTTTTTTTCGGTTTTTTTTTAGGTTCGGTTTTTTTCGATTTTGGTTTTTTTCGGTTTTTTATTTTTATTTTTAAATGATGTAAATGGAAAGGAACCTACCTATCAACCTCTCAGTTATCATATATCAGAGAATTGAGAGCCCCAAAATCCTGAATATATTCAAGTAATTCAACTACTTGTGATCAAGCAGAACGAATTCAAATTTTCAAAAGTTAAGCAAATACATAAACATATATTCTTCAAGGAAATGTACATCGCCAGGATTCAAAATTCAAAAACTTTAAAATTTACAAAATCATGAAATAACTCAACAAATTAACTGATCGATGCAAATCGAAAAAAAAAGAAGCAATTGGGTTCTTCTAAATACCATAATCGGACTTCAATAGCGCATGCCCAGTGCCCACATTCAAATTCATAGTCAAGTCCACAATAGATCTAGAAAATTCCAAAACATATTCAGAGAAAAATACAAACTTTTTCATCTTAAATTACATAAATTTCAAATGGGTAACCATACAATTAAAAACCTATGAACTGACAAATAAATAAAACCACAACCTTTGTTGCAGCAATATCGCCATGATCATCGCAAGCTCTTTCAATTCCTCTTTTCGTCGGATCTCGAAAAGGGCGAGGGAAAATCAAGGTTTGGAAGAAGGAATCTGCGAGGAGGACAGGAGAAGACTGGAGAGAGAGTGATTTGGAGGAAGAGAGGAAGGAGAGGGAAAGGGAGGGAGAGAGAGAGAGAGAGAGAAAGGAAGCAAAGGCAAAGAGGAAGCAGTGGACGGAACAGAGAGGTGTTTGAGATCTGAAATGAAATGGGAGTGAGACGGCTAGGGTTTGTAAAGTTAAGAAATTTTATAAAGCATTAAACATAAGAAACCTATAAATAAATTACGGGTACAATTATAACAACACAAAGCCTACAGTCAAGTTGACTTGCAACAACCAACCCCAACCCGCAGGGAAAGGGTTCAAACCCTGACGGCAACATGTATTTTTTTGTATTTATATATGATTTTTTTTTCGGTTTGGTTCAATCCGATTCGGTTTCCAAACCTCAAAAACCGAAACCAAACCAGCCAAATTCGGTTCGGTTCGGTTTGGTAGTTTCGGTTCGGTTTTTTTCAGCCTCGGTTCAGTTTGGTTTTTGATTTTTTTTGGTTTTCGGTTTTTTGAACCCACCCCTAGAATTAACCTTCACAAAACTAACATTCACAATTTGCGTTTCTTCACAGATGCCTGAATGGAGATCCAAAGGTTGTTGAAGAACCACCATTGTCAACTCCAATCGAAATTAAGCTTCAATCCACCTTTGCCTCCTTCCTGTCACATCCCAGCCCGTGCCCCCACCACATCCTGGGCTCGATTCCACCGTAGCACGATATTGTCCGCTTTGGGCCCCGACCACGCCCTCACGGTTTTGTTTCTGGGAACTCACATGAGAACTTCCCAATGGGCCACCCATCCTAGGATTGCTCTCGCGCGAACTTCCTTAACTTCAGAGTTCCTACGAAACCCAAAGCCAGTGAGCTCCCAAAAGGCCTCGTGTTAGGTAGAGATGGGAATATACATATAAGGCTTACAGGATCCACTCCCCTAGGCGATGTGGGATGTTACACTCCCATCCTTCACCAGCTCTCTCTCTCTCTCTCTCTCTCTCTCTCTCTCTCTGAGGTGAGAACCCAAACCCTTAACTTAAGACACTCTCTCCCTACAAAAAAATAAAATAAAATAAAAAACCATCTAGTGAACCAAAAAAAAATGTATAGGATTACACTGTGTCATAAAGACCAATTTTACATGTGAGCTCGTCATACCACAGCTGTTTGATTTTGGCACGCACGCAAGGTCCGCACTTTAGACACGACCGTTATAACATACCTATATCATAAGAAGACTATAAAACTTTCCAAGCAATACATATTTAAAATCGAATTGAATACAACCAATTATGAAGAGGTAGATTACAAACAAAAAACATATAGGGAAATTTTATTTGAACCCACATAACCTCTTTTTACACCCAACTTAAATTTTTTTTAAATGTTAATTGTCACATCCCGGCCCGAGCCCCCACCACATCCCTGGCTCGACTCCACCGTAGCACGATATTGTCCACTTTGGGCCCCTACCACACCGTCATGGTTTTGTTTCTAGGAACTCACACAAGAACTTCCCAATGAGTCACCCATCCTGGGATTGCTCTTGCGCGAACTCACTTAACTTCAGAATTCCAATGAAACCCGAAGCCAGTGAGCTCCCAAAAGTTCTCGTGCTAGGTGGAGATGGGAATATACATATAAGGCTTACAGGATCTTCACCCCTGCGCGATGTGGGATCTAACATTAATTGTCTTTTTTATCATATTGTATAATTACCATAAAATACAATATAAAAATAATAATAAAGCTTAAATTTATTAATAAACCCATACCCTATAATTAAACCCACCATCACTCCTTGTTTATTCTACGTTCAATCCGGCTAAAACCCTAATAGCTCTTATAGAGAAAAATAAACTCTTTTTTTTAATCGATAGATGGTGATTTTGAAGTTTTGAATACTCCAACTAAGGTATAAATCAATTTGTGAAAAAATATATATATAGTTTAATTTCAATTTTTTAGAGTTTAGAAGATGAGTATTTGGGTTTCATTTTTTTTCTTTTCGTCAATCCAGGTTGCACATAGTTTGTTAAACTTTCTATGGGAAATAGTGTAAATGTTACAAAAGATGTTGCAGACACCAAATTCACTTGATACGAAATCCTGTTTGCAACAACCGGAGTGAAAGTATTAATAATTTGTTGCAGACACCAAATTTCTTGGATACTAAACCCTTTCTATGGAAAGTAGAAGTATTAATAATTTGTTTGGCATATTAGAAAGAAAAAACTGTTTCTTTGGCATTACAATTTGTTGCCGTACTAGTTTGTCCTCCCATATTAAGCATGCATTAGTTACCATGCTATCACTGACCTATGAATAAGTTGATAGCCCATGAAAATTGAGGGGCCTTTGTTTTACTAGGAAGATTATACAAAAAAGATCAAATAAGATGCACACATACGAGATGCCATAGTGTTGTAAAAAAGCTCCAGTTGGAAATTTGAAACTTAACGAAAAAATCAAATAAGATGCAATGAAGCAATTGATAGAAAAAATCAAAGAGAATTTTCAAAAAGCTCAGTCACTAGCTAAAAGCTTAAGAGGAGACAAAGGGCTAAAAGCTCTATTTCAAAGAACTCAAGGTCGGAGGGGAGTCAAAGGACCCAAAATATTTTTTATTTCGAGTTTCTTTGAATACATAACTTTTAAAGCATCTTCTTCTGCTCAAGAAAATCTATTATTCCTACATGCAAATAAAATCACGGGTACATGAATATCAAAGATTCATAAACAAGTAGAAACTTCATCAAATTATTTAATTTTGGATTTTATTTTCCAAATGGGTGTAAAGATAAATTTACATTTTTAATTGGGTTTGGGAGGGTAATTTAGGTAATAACTTATGGTTTAAAGAGATATTAATTCTTTAATTAAAAATAATAAGGGTTTAAAGAGTAAGTTAGGTGTACAAAGATGTTACATGGTTCAAACAAAATTTCCCAAATATATAATATGGGTAGTTAAAAACGATTTATTTGTGATAAAAATCTATGATATAGGTATATTGAATAAGTAAAAGGACTG
The DNA here is from genome assembly GCF_963583255.1 of Pyrus communis. NCBI lineage: Eukaryota > Viridiplantae > Streptophyta > Magnoliopsida > Rosales > Rosaceae > Pyrus > Pyrus communis. The sequence continues at coordinate 25,177,264 of NC_084806.1, read as the reverse complement.
AAATTGACATGGTTGAAGGGATTTAGTTCTTATGATTTAGGATACTACAAACTTAACACAACAAAAGGATAATAGTTATTAGACCTATCTTTCAAAAAATGGGCTATTTCTAATAATACCGCACAGAATTGGATTTATATTGAATTTAGCTTTTCCTTTTTTTTTTCATGGGCAATAAACGTGAGGCCCCGATATTAGTAAATAAATTTGTAAATTTGAGAATAAAATTGACATGTACTAACTTTTTTTGTTTAGATTCATAGATAATGACTGACAAAAGAAGGGATTCCTAGACAAAGAAATTTAGAAATCTTATATGGAAAGAACATGAAATTTAGATTTATGAATCCGCACTTTAAATTTTTTCTAAATAATTATCATTTGTAAAATTCTAACAGTGTTGTTCCGTTTTTACCCTCACTTAGTCTCTTCTATTTCATTTATGCCACTATTCCCTTTTGACATCTGGGATCGCACTCAGAGACTCACAGTGGCTCTCTTCGTTTCTGCTCTGCTGCAATTAAATTTGCTCTCATCCCTAGAATCCAAAACTCCCTCATACGTCGCTCCTCTCCATGCCCGTCGCTTCCTTTTCATCCTGGCCTTGACTGCAATCACGCCGCTTTCCCTGCTTCCGACATCGTTCTTTTTATTGGCCTTTGTAGAACTCATGCAGCTTTTGTTGATTTCAAATTTTCGCTATCAATCACTCTCAATATTCCACAAAACAACATTTTCTGTTCACATATATGAGTAATTAATTTGATTTGGTTTCTGGTCAGAATTGCATTTATATTCTGCATTTTCTTGAAGAATTTAGTGTCTAATTTGAAAATTTCAGGAAGAATATTTGATTTCGTGCAAATCCCATCTACTAAAATGTAGATTTTTGGTGTCCAATCTAAAAACACCAGCAAAAATCTTTGCTTTTTAGTAAAATTTGGTGGTTCACTGGAAAAGAATCAAGGGTGCTAGAAAAAATTGGCGGTGAGGTTATAAGAATATAAATATTGTTAAACGTGTAAAAAAATTCATATTATGTTTGGAATTTTGAGCAATTGGGTGTGCTCAATTACTACATGAAATTCAGAAATGCAATTCGGAATTTCAATTGAGATCGGGATATGATTGTAGAATTTGGGTCATGTTTGGTTGTGCTGAATCGGGTTTGATGGAGAATTTCTGAAGGTGATCAAAATCATGGGTTTTGTTTAAAAATGAAATTGGATTCAATTATATATAATACTTTTAGAGATTGAAAACTTTATATAATGTTTTTAGAGAATGAAAACGAGAAAGTGGTGATGGACACAAAATAGGTGCCGATCAATTATGCTCCAACCTTGGAATGTGGGGTACAAACATTACAAAAGCACCAAAAACCAAACTCAACTTCCGGTGACTTCAAAGACAAGAAGGTCTAGAGCTGTGGGAGACATATTACGTTTCCCTGATAGTTGTTGAGATAGGTGTGAGACTTAAGGTCATTTTTAACCGGAGGAGGGTCAGAGGGCTCTCTTTAGCCCTATAGTCTTGCAACAAATTATATTTTAATGAACAGTGACATGTCATATTTCATATCATCTCCAACCGAGGGGGCCAAAAGGTCATAAGTCAAATATAGTCATGTGACAAAAAATCATCTCCAATCGAGGGGGCCAAAGGGCCATAGGCCAAACATAAATTATTATTTCAATTTAAAGACTACAACAACTTAAATTTAAAAACTACAACTTAAATATTAAAGACTACAACAACTTAAATTTAATGACTATAATCATCATCATCATCTGCTATTGTAGGAGCATAGTCGGATGTAAACAACTCACATCGGGCCATAATTTCCCTCTTTTTCTTATCAAAATATGCCTTACTCATTGGAGTATAATCCGAAGTATTCTTTTGCATGTTCCTATCATCCATCTCTTGTTGTATTTGTTTTGCCCATTCTTCGTGCCTACGGTTCCTTTCTTCTGCGGTAAAGGCATTTTGTTCCACCATTAATTGCAATGAGGCCGCCATTTCCTGTTGAAAGGCGCAATCATCCTTTGCCTTGCCCTTTTCCTTCAATTTTTGGGCCTTGTTTCGTCCCGTAGCCCTAGGTATGGAACCTTCACCCCGAGACGGATTTTCTACCCTTGTTTCTTGAATGGTAATAACACCCACCATTTACAAATTTCCCAACAACCGTGATGACTAAAGGGTTTGGAGTTGTCCTCCATATACAATTGCTCCGCTTGGTGAACCTAGAAAATATAATTACAAAAATTAAAGGAAATTAATTTATGAAATTAAATGTAATATAATTAAATATTTAAAATAACTTGTGAAAACACTTACTTCGTCATAGTAATTGGCTCCGCTTTCATGTCTGCTGCCGGCCTTTAACACTACTTGATGCCATTTATTCAAACTTGGATGAAGATGTTTTTTCCATCTTGAAGAACAACTCTCATGGTTTCCGGAATTCGGTGGAGTGGTGCCTTCGTAGAACTCATAGTACTTTTTGGACGTACGAGTCCAAACACCTTCACTTGTTTGAGAACTACCCCTTACATCATCTTATAAGACCCATCTATAAGCCCTGCAAAGAGTTTCATCTTCTTTTCGGGTGCAAACCTTACCCTTCATTGCAGATGTGGCCATTTGAAAATTATTGGAAAAAAAAAATGAAGGAAAGATTATTGGAAGAGGTAAGAGAATAGAATGTGAAGAATTGAAATAAAATGAAATAAGATAGTATGGAATGGTGAAAATTATGTGAGAAATGGCGTATGAATGGCTTAGGTATTTATAGAAAAAAAAAATTAGAAAATTTTTCTGAAACAAAAAAATTAAAAAAAAAAATTCAAATCCAACGGTAACCTAGTGGCATATGAATGGCTTAGGTATTTATAGAAAAAAATTAAAAAAAAATTCAAATCCAATGGTAACCTGACGTCATGTTGACGCCAAGTAGCTGTTAGGTTTGAAAGTTTGGGTCGTCCAAAGGTTGGTTGGCTGGCTCCTTTGGGCCAACCGGTGGGCCTGATTTGGTGGTTTTGGCCCCATGGGGCCCACGAGCCATTTGGCCTAACCCTCGGTTGGAGACGGTTTTCGTGTCATTTCGAGCTATTTTTAGCCCTATGTCCCTCTGGCGGAATCGGTTGGAGATGGCCTAAGCACCCCGTTCTATGAATGCACCACAGTTCATGCCTTTTGGTGCAGCTTTTCTCCTTAAACACAATTCCACCTGCAATGGCAGATTAGCTTTCAAGTCTCTAATTAGTGTGCAATTATAAAGTTTTGTTCAAAAAGTTGCATATATTTTTCTGATCGTGATCAAAATCATGGGTTTTGTTTAAAAATGAAATTGGATTCAATTATATATAATACTTTTAGAGATTGAAAACTTTATATAATGTTTTTAGAGAATGAAAACGAGAAAGTGGTGATGGACACAAAATAGGTGCCCATCAATTATGCTCCAACCTTGGAATGTGGGGTACAAACATTATAAAAGCACCAAAAACCAAACTCAACTTCCGGTGACTTCAAAGACAAGAAGGTCTAGAGCTTTGGGAGACATATTACGTTTCCCTGATAGTTGTTGAGATAGGTGTGAGACTTAAGGTCATTTTTAACCGAAGGAGGGTCAGAGGGCTCTCTTTAGCCCTATAGTCTTGCAACAAATTATATTTTAATGAACAGTGACAGGTCATATTTCATATCATCTCCAACCGAGGGGGCCAAAAGGTCATAGGTCAAACATAGCCATGTGACAAAAAATCATCTCCACTCGAGGGGGCCAAAGGGCCATAGGCCAAACATAAATTATTATTTCAATTTAAAGACTACAACAACTTAAATTTAAAAACTACAACTTAAATATTAAAGACTACAACAACTTAAATTTAATGACTATAATCATCATCATCATCTGCTATTGTAGGAGCATAGTCGGATGTAAACAACTCCCGTCGGGCCATAATTTCCCTCTTTTTCTTATCAAAATATGCCTTACTCATTGGAGTGTAATCCGAAGTATTCCTTTGCATGTTCCTATCATCCATCTCTTCTTGTATTTGTTTTGCCCATTCTTCTTGCCTACGGTTCCTTTCTTCTGCGGTAAAGGCATTTTGCTCCACCATTAATTGCAATGAGGCCGCCATTTCCTGTTGAAAGGCGCAATCATCCTTTGCCTTGCCCTTTTCCTTCAATTTTTGGGCCTTGCTTCGTCCCGTAGCCCTAGGTATGGAACCTTCACCCCGAGACGGATTTTCTACCCTTGTTTCTTGAATGGTAATAACACCCACCATTTACAAATTTCCCAACAACCGTGATGACTAAAGGGTTTGGAGTTGTCCTCCATATACAATTGCTCCGCTTGGTGAACCTAGAAAATATAATTACAAAAATTAAAGGAAATTAATTTATGAAATTAAATGTAATATAATTAAATATTTAAAATAACTTGTGAAAACACTTACTTCGTCATAGTAATTGGCTCCGTTTTCATGTCTGCTGCCGGCCTTTAACACTACTTGATGCCATTTATTCAAACTTGGATGAAGATGTTTTTTTCCATCTTGAAGAACAACTCTCATGGTTTCCGGAATTCGGTGGAGTGGTGCCTTCGTAGAACTCATAGTACTTTTTGGATGTACGAGCCCAAACACATTCACTTGTTTGAGAACTACCCCTTACATCATCTTATAAGACCCATCTATAAGCCCTGCAAAGAGTTTCATCTTCTTTTCGGGTGCAAACCTTACCCTTCATTGCAAATGTGGCCATTTGAAAATTATTGAAAAAAACAAAATGAAGGAAAGATTATTGGAAGAGGTAAGAGAATAGAATGTGAAGAATTGAAATAAAATGAAATAAGATAGTATGGAATAGTGAAAATTATGTGAGAAATGGCGTATGAATGGCTTAGGTATTTATAGAAAAAAATTAGAAATTTTTTCTAAAACAAAAAAATTTAAAAAAAAATTCAAATCCAACGGTAACCTGACGTCATGCTGACGCCAAGTAGCTGTTGGGTTTGAAAGTTTGGGTCGTCCAAAGGTTGGTTGGCTGGCTCCTTTGGGCCAGCCGGTGGGCCTGATTTGGTGGTTTTGGCCCCATGGGGCCCACAAGCCATTTGGCCTAACCCTCGGTTGGAGACGTTTTTCGTGTCATTTCGAGCTATTTTTAGCCCTATGTCCCTCTGGCCGGATCAGTTGGAGATGGCCTAAGCACCCCGTTCTATGAATGCACCACAGTTCATGCCTTTTGGTGCAGCTTTTCTCCTTAAACACAATTCCACCTGCAATGGCAGATTAGCTTTCAAGTCTCTAATTAGTGTGCAATTATAGAGTTTTGTTCAAAAAGTTGCATATATTTTTCACCCATATTTTCCAGGACAAAGGGAAAAAGAATCAAAGAAATGGGTTTATGTGAGTGTTTGATCATCCCATTTAATGTAACATCACGTGGAGAGTGTGACATTGATTGTGGTTTGTGAACACTACTGTCAAAAGAAGAGATAAGGTTAAAAGGTGTGTTTGTGCTCACCAAATTGTTGGTTTTTGTAGAGACAGCTTCTGTTATTATTCAGTAGATATTTGCTTAGTCTCAAGTGATTTTTGCTTTTTCTTTTAACAATTAGTGAGTCGGCTATGTTAGAGGGATATAATCCTTACTGATAGTATAATGTTGTTTTTGGTAATTAATTCTGCAATAGTCTATAATGACAATCGTAGTTGAATTGCATGTATGAAAATTTGGCCTTTTGTATGGAATAATTGTGTGATTGAAAATTTATAGTATTTTTTCCAATTTCCAGTTTTGAATTCACAGAAAGAGGTAGTTGTCATCGTTCAAATTCAATTTCAAATAGTATTTCCGAGCCCATTGTTTCGTGGTGGTTAGGTAAGGCTCAAGAAAATAGTAATATCAGTTTTTAAATAAACCCTTTTGTTGAATTTGAATATTTGCATATTTGATTTTGGTATTGTATAAATATGATTTTTAATTTTAGTCTTGAGTAGGACTTTGATTGATTGTGCATTATGGGAGGAAATGTAGATTGAAAGTGTCTGCTTACCGTGTAAAAACCATGTTAACTTTTCAACATTTGAAGTACAATACTTTAGGAAAACACCATATTTATGACAATGGCAATAAGTTAAAACATGCAAGTCTATCAATACCAATAGGTTTGCAGATATAGTCATTAGTAATCATTGTTCTAAAAATCCCCACCTAGCGCCTAGAAAGCGCTAGGCGGCTGGCCACCGCCCAGATTAATGCCTAGGCATTTGAAAATTAAGAAAGGGCACCTAGACCTGTTGAGGCGTCCGCCTAGATTGCCTAGGCACCCACCTAACCCACCCAGACCCATTTAGGCATCTGCCTAAGTTGCAACTCACTTATACATAAAACAGATAATTTTCATTTTGCATTTTATTTTTTCAATAAATTGTAAGAGACTTGTTGAATACTTAAATGAACACACATTATATGCTTGTTCCCCATATTTTTATTATGTTCCAATACTTCATAATATATATGTCGTTCTATTTTGTAGTTTATGATGAACTTGTATATATTTTAAGTATAAACAGACACTTAATTACATGAAATATAATATATTTACTTAAGTCTACCTAGGCACTCGCCTAGCCACCTAGGCGTTGGGCCTCAACCCGCCGCCCAACTAGCGCCTAGCATCTTTTAGAACCTTGTTAGTAATGCTTTTATGGTTTTCTTTTAGGGTTATTATACAAAATGGTCCCTGAGATTTGCATGATCAATAGAAATGGTCTCTGAGATTGAAAATCAATAGAAATGGTCCCTGAGATTGTCCACCATCCATGATTTTGGTCCTTCCGTTAAAAACTCTTTGGGAAATTTTCAAAACTTCGTAACTCAATCGATTCTTAACCAAATTCGACCCATAGCATATCAAAATGAAGATAAGAAAGTGTAGAACAAGATTATATTTCTCAACGAAAATCAAGATACGAAATTGAGTGATTCAAAAACGAAAATCATAATTCTCAACGAGATGAAGAGAATAGTATCTTTAGTTACTACTACCTCGTCTTGGTTTAGCCAGAAAACTGCTCGAAAGTGGCTAACTCGAAAATGGTTAGCCACTTTCGAGCCGTTGAAGTTATGAACGTTTAAAGTTTACCTAGTTTCCGGTGAGTTTCCCAGTTTTCCCTCAGACCAATCACCTTTCAAGCTATTTTTTCGACCATCACCGACAAGCATTGGGCTTCCAGATAGGTATAATTTTATTCTACACTTTCCTATCTTCATTTTGATATATTATGGGTCGAATTTGGTTAAAAAACGGTTGAGTTACAAAGCTTTGAAAATTGCCCAAAATTGTTTTTAACAGAATGACCAAAATCATGGATGGTGGACAATCTTAGTGACCATTCTATTGATTTTCAATCTCAGGAACCATTTATATTGATCATGCAAATCTTAGGGACCATTTTGTATAATAACCCTTTCTTTTATGTTGAGAAAATTGGGATTCCTTTTAAAAGACTTTATTGATTATATGGTTAGGGACTACTTACTGGAACTACTGCAAAGCTGGCAGCTTTGCTTTCTTTATCAGTCACTAGAAGAATAGTGGAAGGGGATGAATTTATGAGGGTTGGCTTATAGATGACTACCATGTTCATCGTTACTATTCAGGTTCGTCCAAATCTTGCTCAAAGAGCAGACTGTCAGTGATTTGAGCCGGTTGCAAATAGTATCATCTCTTTGTAAATAACACTTTAAAATCATCTCTCTTAGTGCAAACATGTTATATGTAAAATAATGTCGTCCTAAACGGTCTTAAAACCGGCAGCATCGCACGAGGGGCTCAATTGCTAGTAACAACTATATTACCAACTGGGCACCTCTTTGTCTTTTCACGATGAAGCAAAGTTTCAAGTTTCTCTGATAAGGTTGATATTTCCATCAAAAAATTCAGAGAAAGATATGGAAATTGGGGTTGAAGTCTAAACTTCACCTCATATCGAAGAAACTCTTGAGTTTAGGTTAAAATCGACATATATCGTCCATATTCCTAACTCATTTGTTAAATATTAGAGAAATGCTTGTATTTCGTCCAAATCAATATTTGACAATCCTTAAAGTTTCATTTTAAATTTCCATCATTTCCACTGAAAGCAACCAATATCTATATCAGTATTCGATCTATTTGCGCATATTTTCACAAATTTACATATTGATATTTTCATCAATACCGATATTTTAAACACTGCGATCAAGTATCTTTAATTTATGAATAATATAATATTAAAATTCCTAACATGAATGATGCATATGTAGCTTGAGGGAGATGTGACTTAGAGCTCAAAGAACGAGAAATGCTTATCACCATCGTGCGGACCGTTTTGTTGATATTGAAATTAAAATGCAACATTTGGAGAATATGAAACTCATCCGGTACAATTGTAGCTTGTATTGTTTCAGATAATGGTATATATTTAATTTTTTAAGGGTCTTTTAAAAAAAAAAAAATGTAGAAACTTTTACATGCAATTTCTCCAAAATAATTTTTTAAATCTGCCACTGCGTTCTACAACCCTACAAAAGTGATAGATTTGGGTTGTTAAGTCTCTCGATCTCTTGGGCAATGTATATACACATTTATTTTCATATATGATTCTTCTGCCAAGGACAATTGCGCAATATATATGCTTTGTTTTAACATAAGAAAAAAAAATACTTTTGTTTAATCGCCCTTAAACAATGTTTACACTTTGAATACATTTTTGGTAAGTAAAAATTGAATTTAATACGCTAATTCATTAGATTTAAAATATGTTGAAGTAAGTGACCACAAACGACTTCCAAATTAAAGGACTTAGTTGATTTAGTATATTTAGAACACTCCTCTTTATACTGGGCTCGTTCGGTATCGAATTTTTGATCCATGAAATTTGAATCTAAAAAGTACCACTAGATACAAACATTCTATTAAATGGATTCAGATTTTATAAAGGGTGAAAAAGTCAAAAGGAAATCCATTAAATGCTAACATTAGTGGGGAAAAGAAAATTTCCATAGGATCGAAGGTTATGAGATTCCCATGGTATCACATTCCTATGAGCAATCCTGAAGATGCCTGAATCATTAACAAAACCAAAGATAGGCCCACATACGAAGTTAAGCACAAAGTAAAGACACAGATCAATTGCCGATGCCACCATCAACAACCAAAGAAGAGGCAAAGAACAAGGCTTGACAAGAGAAGAGATATGTAGAGATGAGGTTGGAGCTTCGTACTCGAGTCAACCTATGTCATTCTCAATCGATCAAAGAAAAGATCAAAATTGACCTTTGGTCCACCTAACCAACCACCGTAGACTTGAATCCTCAAATCTAGTAAGGATGGGGATGAGCACCAGCAACAATCTATGGCAAAGTAGCAGAAATCGAAACATCTAGGGCATGAAATTTGAGTGATGAAAGAAGGGGAAGAAGCAAAATAGGTGGGGGTGAGGGGTCAAAGAGGAAGGAGTTGGAGGGAAGAGGTGGAGTAAAAACAAAAACAAAATGAAACAACATGGGCATAACACCAAAATTTGAGACAAAATGCTTAAAACCCCTGCAAAGACAAGCCCAGAAAGATTGAAACAAACCTCTTCATCGCCATATCGGTCATTTTAGTATTTTAAACTTATCTGTGATGGCATGTGTGGATGCAAATTTCCGCCTCCTTCTTCTTGGACAAAATTGTACCTACAAAACAATTAACACCTTAGGGTCAAGGCCAAGAGCCTCACACGCCCATGATGAATGGGGAGGAGGGGGGCTTTGGCCGAAGAACCTCCGATGCCAAAGTTAGAATCTAGAGAGAAAAGTGTTTAGAGAGTTTTTGGAGTTTTGCAAGACTGTGGACCTAGGTTTTTAGAGAAAAATTGGTAGTATTTATAGGGCATGGCCGGTCCCCTTTGGAGAAAAGGTGGCCTGCCTTTGGGATGCTTTTTGTGTGCATTTTGTGGCTTAATGTGTGAGTTATTTGGCAATTAATGATTAATTAGGTAATTAATCCATTAATTAGTCAATTAACACATTTTTGGAATGAATATTTTGGAGGTTATGAAATAATTATCTCGTGGAAAATATAGGATGAGGATGGATGAAATAACTTTGAATTTGTTACCTATTTTGGGCACTTTTGACTTGATTGTGGAATGTTTGTCCACTGCTCATGCGTAGGAATTCCAGTGCTCCTCAAGGGTAATTTTGTCCTTTTTGCCCAAAAATCTATGTGTTGCCTCTTGATTATTTTTGGCTCCACAAATGCCCCCACACCAGTTGGGCTGCTCGTAGGAAATGGCAGCAGGTGTAGAGATCTTCTTGCTTTAGGAAACATAGGATTGTTTGCTATTTTGATGTTGATTCTCTGTTTAATAGGAAATTAGATCCTTCTAGGAAAGGGAAATAAATTTCTCTCAAAGTCTATTTAAGTCAACCTTAAGTGAGTTATTAAATCAACTTTGGAGAGCGATTTATTCTAACCTACAAGAAAGAGAGAGCTTAGAGGATATTTGTTTCCCCTCCTCTAGCAATCTTCTACATCTTGCCCGTGCAAAGGATTGTCTTTCGTTGCTTTCTTTGTCTTCTCTACGCCGCACCGAGGTAAGAAAAAATTAATTTTCCTTGTCTTCTCCTTGGATAGTGTTGTCACAGGGCCGCCGTCGGGATGGTGCGGCACGTCAGCTGGCAAGGGCTAAGAATTGGCTTGGCATGGGCTGAGGAGGTGTTATGGTAGGGACCACTGCTTGGGCTGGTCGGCTTAGCTAGAGCCAAGGGCAGCTTGCGTGACTGGGGCCGTGAATTGAGGCGTTGGGGCACACTGCTAGGTGAGCCACATGACTTATGCCCAGACCGGCAATTGAGAAAGATGAGGAGGTCGAGGGCCTCATAGGCTGCTGGAATGTTGGGCATGCAGGCCTCCTACCTGTTGATCTGGGAGAAAAAATGAGGAAAAAACCAGTATAGGTTGAGTTTCCCTGCTGAGTACCATGAATAATGTTGTCTGCTTAGTTCTCTTCGCTGGGAGAAATGTGGGTTGCTCACGTTAGAGAAGGTAAAGAGGATCAAGGCAGATACTTTGGCTGGTCTGATCGTTGTCGTGCAACCTATTATGAATGAAGGTAGAAAGAAGAGATCTTCCCCATCTACTTAAGAGATGCTGGTTAAAAAATAAAATAAAAAATTGAAGACTTCTTCTACTGCTCGTAAGGGTTCACCTGTTGTCGAAAGGCCTGTGATTGACATGACTTCTTCCAATTGGAAGAAAAATGAGGCTACTAGATCTGAGCCTGTGGTGCTTGCTATATAAAAATGGCTAATTCGATTGCTAATAGTATTGCTCAGTGTAAAGGTCTTGTCATGCCTCCAATGTCGAAGTTTATGCCAAGAGGTCCTTTGGGAGCTAAGTTCGGTTCTTCTTCGGAAAGGCTTGCTATTATGAAGAGCGATAAGGTGGACTTTGCTGCTAAAGTGGCGCTAAGGCACACTCCCTCTGCTGCTGAGATTAATTCACCTACTGGGAAGGAAGAGACTGCTCGCGTGGGCAGCTATGAGAAATCCATTAAGCTTGCTTCTGGGGAGGCTACTGAGATCTGTGTACTTTTGAAACTAGATATGCTTGAAGACATGGATGTTTGTGCTAAGTTTGTTGATGGCGTTAGAATGGTTTGTTTGCCCAAGTTCCTTTGTGAAACATACGACCCAATTTAGAAGGACTGCTCTGCTTACTATGATGCATATATAGCAAAGCTGCCAAGGAGGTTATGAAGACTATGGTAGCTGAAGCTATATTCCTCAGCCGAGGAGATCAAGAGGTTCGATTCTGAGCTCATTTCGCTACTTATGCGAAGGATGAAGAGTTGATTGTTGCTTATAATCAAGTGATCCACTTCAAGAGAATCGTCGATAGGCTTGAACCCCAAATGTTGGAACTTCAAGGTGTACAGAAGATCAATGAAAGTCTGAAGAATGAAATGGATGAGCTGCAGCGTGTCCGTGTTGGTCTGCTCAAGGAGAATAAGTAGCTAAAGGGTGAGAATGATGGGCTCAAGGTTTCGAGACCTTCTCTATTTCTCTGGAAGACTTGCTTGCTTTTACTTTTGAGGTTTCCATTGGTGAAGTAGTTGAAGAAGTTGGTACCCAAGCTAGGGCAGCCGGGGGTGAAGCGTTGGATGATGCCGCTGCTAGGAATGTCACAGCTGCTGAAGGTGTGGCGACCAAGTAGTTGTGGGATGTCCAAACTGCTGAAGTGTAGTCTTCTAGGTAGCCTTTGTTTTTCCTTGTAGCTCTTGCTTTTCTTGAACTCCTTCGGCCTTTACTAGTTACTTATAAACATGCTTCCTTCGTTTTTCTTCATCTTCGCTTCTTTTGTTAATGCCTTAACCTTTAAACTTTATAGACCAGTGGCAGGTGTTTTACTTTTCTATAAGCAGACAGGCCCAAGTAGCCTATGCAGCCATAGGTTTTGTGTAGAACTTTGCAAAGTTGTTAGCCATAGGGTTGGCAGCCAGATGCCTTACTTACAGAAGCAGACAAGTCCGCGTAACCACTAGGCTGTTAACCTTGACTTTCTCCAATTTCGTAGGCTGCGTAGCAAGTATCACAATACTTTAGGACGTGGTGTAAGTTGTTCCGCGCTTAGTAGAAGTGAAGCTTATCGACTATGTAGCATGTCAGCAGTGGATAAAGCTTCGTATATGCATGCTAGCTTATTTAACCTTTCACAAGAATGTGCGGTTATATAAGTCTAGCGTGGCTTTACTGCTTGAAGGGTAAGCCGTAGGCAGTCTTCTAGAAACCATAGCCTACCTTAGTGCACTTGGTAGCAGCTTTAGGGTTCCAGGGTAGCTGTCCATCAGATGTACTACGTAATGTGCCCCCTCTGTCTTTAGGACCTGGTTCCCCACTGATTAGGCCAAGAGACCCAAAATCGTTCAGTTAGTTAAGCCTTGAAAAAGACCATTATGGTTGCTTCTAGGAATCCCGGCGCAAGCCATCGTGCATCTAGTTATCCTAGGGCAGCCAGACTCATCCACGTCTGGATATTTGAAGTGTAAGTTATCCTCCCGTCTTGGAGAGCTGACCCATGTGGGTGTCGGGGAATTGGTTTACTCTCTCATACTGGAGAGTGTGGTTGGTCCCTCAAGGGGCGCAATTCCTGCGATAAGTCCCTAAGAAGGATGCGGTCTTCTTTTGAAGTGCAGGAGTGATCAGTTGTTGTAAGCATGTAGCTGAGCCAAGTTGTGATTGCTTCTGAATTCCTTATTGAAAAACGAGTGAAACAAACGAGAACTTAACTGTAAGGTAGGAATTGCATAACAATTGGATAGTCCTCGTCGAGCTACTTGAGTCTTCGGGCTTTGATGTAGTGGGAGGTCGCACATGGTACTTCCTCAAATTGTAGACGCTCCACTGCTTTTCGATCTTTTTGTTGTTTCATGGTGGCGAGGGTGTAATTACTTTTGCCGTCTACTTTGCTGATCTTGTAATGACCTTCCCAGATGGGATCCATCTTTTTGGAGTCTTCTTTATGGGCACTGATGAAGGCTTTTCTTAGGACTAGATCTTCGGGCTGGAACTGTCCGATCTTGGCCCTTTTATTGTAGCTAGAGATGAGCTGCTACTGGTAGGCTGCGATGCCGGTGATGGTCTGCTCGCACTTCTCCTCTGCCCGATCTAAGCTTATGGCCATCTCCTTACTGTTCTGCTCAATGCTTGGTAATAGAGCGGTGATACTTGACTTGATGATGTTGGGATGAATGATTGCTTCTGAACCAAATGCCAAAGAGAAAGGAGTTTCACCGGTTGCTCGTCTTTTGGTGGTGCGATATGCCTATAGACATCCGGGGAGTTCGTCTGGCCATTTTCCCTTCTTGTTGGTGAGGGATTTCATGAGGCAATCGAGAATCATCTTGTTGGATGCTTCGGCCCACCTATTGCCTTGAGGATATCTCGGCGTGGACATGTGCTGCTTGATGCCATACTTTTGGAAAAACTTCGCCATACCTTTGCCCATGAATTACGGGCCGTTGACAGTGACAATGGACTATTAGATGTCAAATTGGCAAATGATGTTCCTCCATTTGAAGTGCTTTATGTCCGTTTGAGTCGTGGTCATCTTGGGCTCTGCTTCTACCCATTTGGTGAAGTAGTCGGTTGCCACGATCATCATGCCTCTGCCCCCAGTAACACGATCATCATGCCTCTGCCCCCACTGCATGAACGGCCAAGGACTCGTATGCGGGTATAGGTCGCTGGTAGGCAGTGATAGCACTTTTGTACTAACTTCTTAGCATCTTGGTATATGGTAGGGATTCGTGGAGCTGGGGCCATGTTACACGTAGTAGTAGATGCTCAACTGCTGGTATTCGACCATTCTAGAGCTAAATTATGGAGCAAAGGTCGGCTAGGGCCGTGTGACGCGCAGCAGGAGGTCGTGCTCAACTGCCAGTACATGTTGCACCTATGTAGTATATTTTAGGGTGACGAGGACAAAACTTACTTCCGAGTGTGTCCTTCCAGTGTTCGTCTGCCCTTGGTATGTCTTTTAGGCTAAGTTGTTGCATTCGTCAGAAAACTTTGTATCCACCAGGGTTTACGCCTTTATCGTCGCGCGTTTGGATTGGGTGGAATAATACGTCATAAGGATGACTGCGTGCATTTGAAGGTAAAACTTAAGCTTTCAAGTTGCAACAACTATCGCCAAAGTTAGCTTTTTTTTATAGCATCGAGGAGAGCTTTTGAACTGTGGAATACAGGTAGTCAGGCCCCCAGCTCTTCTCGTATGATGGTAGAGCTTATTGCTGCTTCAGATACCGTCAAACATGTGAATCAGTCCTCCTCTGCTTCCGGTTTGGATAGTAAGGAGGTGATCTCGGGTACTTCTTCAAGTCCTTGAATGTGCATTGGCGTGCCTCGTCCCAAAGTGCATGCTTTTCTGCCTGAGCGAAAGAGTCTGCTAGAGTTAGATCTTCTTTCATGATCAATTTTTTGAATAGCGGGTGGTCTACTAGAAGTCCTTTTTGGAAGGTTACTCTAGCTATCAAGTTGTTGCATCCAACTATCCTTGCCTTCCCTGCTTTAAACCTCTTCACATAGTCACAAAGCGATTCTTTTGGGTTCTTCTTGACATTAAACAAATGGTCGGACTTCTTTTTTATCTAGTGATAGGATGAATATTCTTTGGTAAAAACTAAAGAAAGTTCATTGAAACTTCGGATAGATTGTAGCAGCAGGGTGTAGAACCAATCTTGCGCCTCGCCTTGTAGAGTGATGGCGAATATCTTGCATATAAAATCATCGTTGTTTCGATTGAGGATCGTTGCACTTCAGTAGTGCTTTAAGTGTCTCTCCGGGTCTTCATCCCCTTTGAAAGATGTGAAATGTGGCATGTTGAACTCGCATAGAGGTTATGCCTGCTCGATCTCGTCTGTGAATGGTGACCTGCTTATGTTCGTCATGTTTCATCGTAGTGCCTTGTCAGTGACCTCGTTGCGTTGGAAATCACACAATCGTTTGGTCAAGAGTCTCTCTACTTCTTCCTGAATTTGCCTTCGTTGGGGTAGCAGAGCTCTCAGCTACCCCAGTCGTGACTTGCTGTTCTAGGCTACTCTTCCATGTGTTTGGCTCGTCTAGGTCGCGAATCGGTGAGTGTGGTGTGCTCTTAGCAGGCAAGCGAGTTCTTCGTAGACTGCCAGTTGAACTTGAGCCGAATTGAATGACTGATTCTCTTCCTCCGTCATGCTGCCTACTCCGATGTGAGGTGGAGGATGCTCCTTGCGGGCTTAGCCGCGAATAAACACTTCGCTTGGAAGGTTGCTCATGTTGACTATCGGAATCTGACCCTAACCGTGAATGTATACTCGTCCGTGGGCCTAGCCGACAGTGCACACTTGTCCGTGAGCCTAGCCAAGAGTGCACGTTCTTTCGCGTGCTAAGACAAAAGTATACACTATCTTGAGGGCCCAACCGGGAGTGTACACTGCCCAAACGCTCGGTTCGTGGCTAGTCAAGTGGCTACTTACCGGGACACTGCTGGAGGGGTTTTTTGTCTGCCCCTGTCCTACTTCGGGACACCTCGTTTGGGACATGTTGCATCTAGGTACGCTACAAGAGCTGGTTCACCAAGGTCATTTGTTGTGCAAAGGCGCTTGTTAACTCTATGACTTGTTGAGACAAGCGTTGTTCTCCATTTGGGTTGGAATAGCTTGGAAGAAATACGTCTCCTTGAGCAGTGGAAGTGTGGTAGACTCTGGGCGCGAGATTTGAGTTAGGAAATGTCAAATCCGTAGAAGAATGTGGTGAAAATGCTCCCAGTTCAATCGTTGATCCAAAAATTTGGAGCCGGGATGGTTGAACCAATCTTGGATCGATTTGGACTGCTTGGAAGGCCATGGGAGCAGACTGGGCTGCGAGAGTAGACTGCTCGACGAGAGCAGGTTGGGCCACGAGAGTGGGCTACTCGGCGGCAGCAGGCTGGGCCACGGAAGCAGGCTGGGCCACGAGAGCAGGCTGCTCGGTGTGTGGCGCACGTGGGTGCGAGGCTAGGGCTCGGCTTGGCAACGTGTTGGGCTTGGAGTGACATGGCTTGGGCAGTGGTTTTGGTGCCATTGGCCTTGGATGGCATGGCTTGGGCTTGCTTAGATGGCATAGCTCAAGCTGTGGTGGTAATGCCATGGACCTCGTCACAGGTGGTGGCCGTTGTGGCCACCGCTGTGGTTGCCATGGTGGAGCCCCGTAGCGGTGGTGCCGGTCCACTTATGATCACATTTAGCCTCATGGATCGCTGCGGTCCCATTTCTTGAGTATTGGAATTTTCACTTGTGAAATTTTCTAAATTTCTAGCCATTGTATTTCTTTTTTACGTTTTATCAAAGAATCTTTGCAAATAAAAAACTCTAATAATAAGAACGTACGAAAAATATACAAATGGACAAGAAAAAATAGAGAAAAACCTTTTATGCGAGAGTCTTCTACGAGTGTGTGTACTTCAACTCTTAACGAAAGCACCAATTTGTGGATGCAAATTTCGGCCTCCTTCTTGTTGGACAAAATTGCACCTACAAAACAATTAACACCTTAGGGTCAAGGCCAAGACCAAGAACCTCACGCGCCCACGATGAATTTGGGAAGGGGGCTTTAGCCGAAGAACCTCTGATGCCAAGGTTAGACTTTAGAGAGAAAAGTGTTTAGAGAGTTTTTGGAGTTTTGCAAGACCGTGAACCTAGGTTTTTAGAGAAAAATGGGTATTATTTATAGGGTATGGCTGGTCCTCTTTGGAGAAAAGGTGGCCGGCCTTTGGGATGCTTTTTGTGTGCATTTTGTGGTTTAATGTGTGAGTTATTTGGCAATTAATGGATTATTTAGGTAATTAATCCATTAATTAGCCAATTAACACATTTCTGGAATGAATATTTTGGAGGTTATGAAATAATTACCTTGTGGAAAATTTAGGATGAGGATGGATGAAATAATTTTGAATTTGTTACCCATTTTGGGCACTTTTGACTTGATTGTGGAATTTTGTCCACTACTCACTTGTAGGAATTCCGGTGCTCCTTAAGGGTAATTTTGTCCTTTTTGCCCAAAAAACATGTCGCCTCGTTATTATTTTTGGCTTCACAGCATGTTTACTTAACAAAAACGAGAAAAGTAAAAAATTGACAAAGCTTCTTGATTCTTCCAGGTATTTGGTTAAGGATTTAAACGAAACTTACACTTCTAGTTTCATCTCAAATGAATCTAAGCACATATCATAAGTTTAAATGCCTTTAAAAAAAAAAAAATACAAGAAAAAGGTGAAAAAAATTGTAATGTCTATTATGTCCCTATCTTTCTACTGGGCATGAGCTTCTATGTAAGAATGTCTATATAAGCCATTAGTTTGCATCAAACTCACCATCACTTGCACATCAAGCTAACTCAAATTCATTAACATAAAAATAATAAAAATAAAAAAGCATATAACGAGCGAAAATTCAAACAAAATAGAGTGATCGATTACTTACACAATGAGAACTAAAAAGAAAATTATTACTTTTCACACCAAATCGTTAAATCAGCACAACTTATGATCTTAGCACAAATTTTTACCATCACCAGTTCAAACATTGTCATAACAACAGAGGAATCCTACATAAAAATAAAAAAGCATATAACGAGCGAAAATTAAAATAAAATCGAGTGATCGATTACTTACACAATGAGAACTAAAAAGAAAATTATTACTTTTAACACCAAATCGTTAAATCAGTACAAGGATGATCTTAGTACAAATTTTTACCATCACCAGTTCAAACATTGTCAAACAATAGAGGAATCCTACATAAGACATTTATCGCTTAACAACATGTCACATCCTAGCCCGAGCCCTCACCACATCCCGGGCTCGACTCCACCGTAACACGATATTGTTCACTTTGGGCCCCGACCATGCCTTCACGGTTTTGTTTCTGGGAACTCACACGAGAACTTCCCAATGGGTCACCCATCCTGGGGTTGCTCTCGCGTGAACTCGCTTAACTTCGGAGTTCCGATGGAACCCGAAGCCAGTAAGTTCCCAAAAGGCCTCGTGCTAGGTAGAGATGAGAATATACATATAAGGCTTACAGGATCCACTCCCTTGGGCGATGTGGGAAGTTACAATTTGGTATCAGAGCCAATCCCTAGCCAAAAGTGTGCCAACAAGGACGTCGGGCCCCTAAGGGGGATGGATTGTAACATCCCACATCACCCAAGGGAGTGGATCATGTAAGCCTTATATGTATATTCTCATCTCTACCTAGCACGAGGCTTTTTGGGAACTTACTGGCTTCGGGTTTCATCGGAACTTTGAAATGAAGCGAGTTCACGCGAGAGCAATCCCAGGATGGGTAACCCACTGGGAAGTTCCCAAAAGGCCTCGTGCTAATGGGAATATACATATAAGGCTTATAGGATCCATTCCCCTGGGCGATGTAGGATGTTACAATTCACCCCCTTAGGGGCCCCACGTCCTCGTCGGCACACTTTCGGCCAGGGATTGGCTATGATACCAAATTGTCACATCCCAGCCCGAGCCCTTATCACATCTCAAGCTCGACTCCACCGTAGCACGATATTGTCCGTTTTGGGCCCCAACCACGCCCTCACGGTTTTGTTTCTCATAACTCACATGAGAACTTCCCAATGGGTCATCCATCCTGGGATTGCTCTCGCACGAACTCGCTTAACTTCAGAGTTCCGATGGAACCCGAAACCAGTAAGTTCCCAAAAGGCCTCATGCTAGGTAGAGATGGGATTATACATATAAGGCTTACAGGATCCAATCCCCTAGGCGATGTGGGATGTTACACAACGTATTGACCCACTAATCCTCACCAGATATTATCTATTCTAAAATTGAGGAGGAATTGACTATTCATTCAGCTACAGTCAATTGTTTGCCCCTTGATTTCATCTCATTTACAATAAAACCATGAGATTTGGGTTGGGTTTGAAGGGTATTTATTAGAACTTAGAAAGGTAATTTTGTTTGCAAGGTTTAGGATGGATTACCCCTTGATTTCACCTTATTTACAAGAAACCCATTAGATTTGGGTTGTGATGGAAGGGCAATTTTGTCCTCTCGATTTTGAGCGAATTCGGGGGTTGCTGTGCAGGTTTTCATTTGTTGTCCTTCAATGAGGGTTTCGGGGGGATAGAGGCTCTGACAAAGAGAGGAAGAAAGAGAGAGACAGACAGACAGATAGAGATTGAGATAGATGGTGATGGAAAGAGAGGGAGGGGAGGGGTATGGGTTATGGATTTCAGAAGTAGGAGAATGGGGATGGTCAGAGAAAACCATATGGGTCGTCTGGATCTACCGCTACATGCCTGGATTTCCAAAGATAAGTTCCTTTTTTTACTGTCAGCTTAGATTGTCATCGTTTCTGCCTTTTTGTTGTGGATTATTTTCGATTTTTTTAGTGTGTTACGTCAGGTTTTGGGGGATTCATCAGAGGTATTAATTTCCCTTATTTTTTTTGTTTTCTCTCATTTTGGACATTCATCTCTCTTTCTGTCTGTTTGTTCTCTGTTTTAAGGTCGGTTGCTTTTTATTTATTTTTCCAGGTTATAGATCTGGCTTTTTATTTGTTTTAAGAATTCGAACAAAGTCATTTATACAATATAAACACATGAACTCTGTTCGAATTCTTACTCTTGTTCTCTCTATTTTTTGGCTGTTTAGTTTGGACTCCCATCGCAGCGTCATCATTTTGGCATGCATATGTGGTTCTTGGTTTGAAGAACAAAAGTTACCTTTGTTTTGAAATTGCAATTTAGTTGATGTATGTGTCTGTGTGAGTGTTTTGTGAATTTATTTTTAGGACTAAAGTTATATTGGTTTTGAAATGGTCTTTGAAGATGATTGTGTTATTATATAAACTGCATATAATTTGGATATGATGAGAAAACTAATTAAACTGAATCTTGGTAATGATTTAGTTCTTGAGAAGTTGTCAAAAAACAAAGTTTAAATAGGAAGAACATCATCCTTACCGGATAAGTCATTCATATCATTTTTGAGCATCTTGAAAAAGTAAATGAGAGTATGATGCGATTCAATAAAGTTACAAATCGACTGACTGTTAAAGGCTGAGGCTGAGCTCTAAACTATTGACTCTTTAAAAGAAAACTAAAATTTTAATGTCATTATATCAAGCTGTTACCTAAGTTCTCTCATCGTAATCCCTTGCATTCAGTTACCAGTCCATCAGAAGCTACCATTCAGACTCACAATAGAGTATTAATAAAAATGAATTAACCATGCATTCCAAAAGATAACAGAAGTAAAAACTTAGTATCTAATTTAGTGTTCTGTAATTTGAGAACTAGGGTTTTGTTGCTTTAAAATCTTTATGGGTATTTGTATTTACTCAGAGTTCTCATTTTTTTTTTCTGGAACAAATTGCTTTATTTTAAGGTTAATTAGTTACTTTCAGTTTTTTTATGAGCTTTGAACTATTGGAGCTCTAGACTGCAAATTGTTTATCGTAGCTATTTTGAATGAAGCATAAAGGTGTGGCCTTTTAGGTGATGGTGGTTAATTAGTTACTTTCAGTTTTTTTATGAGCTTTGAATTATTGGACCTTTGGACTGCAAATTGTTTATGCTGGCTATTTTGAATGAAGCATAAACGTGTGGCCTTTTAGGTGATGGTTGTTTTAGTATAACTATAAGCAGCATAACTATATTACTTGCTACTAACTGAGAGAGTGCACCTGCAATTCAAGCCCTTAACGTGTTCTTTATTTTTTTTAATTGAAAATCATGTTTTGTACCCTATGTTTCCACCTTTAATTAAGGAAGTGGTGAGATATTGGATCGTCTATTGATGTGTTATCTGATTCAGTGTTTGGGTGATGCCTAAATCAGTTGTGGCTCTTGCTTATTGTTCACATGTTCTTGAGCATAAATCAATAAATCTTAGAAAGAAAAAAACATTCTCTTTGGTACTTGTACACAGTTGAACATTTTTTTTCATAACTTTTTCGGGTGGTTCTTTTCTGTGATTTCAGAAATTGAGGATCCATTTGAAAGACAGTAGTACCGATAGACACTTGGACACCTATATATATGTAAGTTATTGTAAATATGCTAGTCATTGTAAATGTGGTTGTGAATAGATTTTCACATGTATGTAAATATGTTAATCATTGCAGTTTTTGGTCTTTTTTACTGAAATTGTTTTGGTCCCTGCCACTAAACTCTAATTTCTGCTATTAATTGCTACTGAAATGTGACTTTTGCTATTAATTTTTTTCCCTTCATATTTATGCTACTTTTGGATTCCATTCGAATTAAATAATGTAGTTAATCTTCATATGAATTCTCTCTGCAACAATAATTAGGGATTTCAGTTTAAATTATTACTGATTTGTTCTTGATCTGGCATTGAATCTTTCTTAATTTGGACTGCAAGTGGTTCTGACGTGGAGGAGAATCTGCAAGAGGTTATGATCTTGCTGCACTTAAGTACAACTGTTCTTCAACTCATATAAACTTTTTGGTAGGGTTTAAACTGTTAAGAGTTTTATGATTTTGTAAAAGCTTTTTAGAAGCAGAAGCTTGGTCTTTTGTAGTTGCGTTATTACACTATACAACTTGAGTTAGTATGGGTTTCTTGCTAACTGATATCACTTAGGATTTCTAAAAGTAGTTGCATTTCACAATATACAACTTTAGTTAGTATCAGTTTCTTAATTAGTGGCATGTGAATTCTTAATTTAATTTTGGAAGGAGATGCGTTTAAAGTTGGTGCTATGTGATGAAGTTAGCATTCTGTTTTTTATTATATACTGGTGGTGAACATTTTTAGCAAATTGGTTGAGAAAAGATTTTTCATTTTCTATAAAATAAATCTTCATTCTCACAATGTTGTTGATGTTTTTTGTAATTTGAGTTTATAGTGCTTCTAAATGCTATTTTAATTTTAGGAATTTGAATAATTGTTTAATTTCGGTTAATGCAGGATTTGAAATTTGTGATGATCATTTTTTTATTTCTATAAATTTTGAGACAAAAAAGCATGTGAAAAAGCACATTAGTCTCTTGGTATAAATCAAATTAGTCTTATTATGGCTAGGATAAAAAACCATGTGATAAACTATGGCTTTTCAATTATTTTATCATGCATCTGTAAACCAGATGTCCGATTAAGGCGAAAGAGAAATAGAATTGCCAGAAACACAACTACATCGTCAGGTCTAAATCTTTTAGACACAATTAGGTTGATTTAGGAAAAGTTTAGGACAAAGATAAGTCTTCGTTCTTCAAAGATCAAAAAGGTGACAATGTAGTAAGGGTGTAAGAGTTTCCCAGGATGAAGCAAAAAAGGAATACATTCAGCATTTACACACTAAATTAGGCCAAGAGTGAAAACCAACCAGCAAAGATTATGGTAATTCACTAATTTAGACATAAACCAGCTTTGAGGGGGATACTCACCCATTGTCGGTTTTCCTTGCAAGCATATTTCCTACCCAAATTTTCCCAAAATGTTCTCAAACCGTTGCATCGGCATATATTTCCAACTTCTAATAGTCTCTGGTGCTAGAACATCTTCTAACTTCATTCTAAACAAATAGATTTATAATTAAAGACATCTAAAGCAGGTAAGTAAACTGTTTAACGAAGAGGAAATTCAGAAGTAAAACCAAATAAACCACAGTCCAACTTTCACATACCCTCTAATGTCATTTAATATCAGAAACTATCTCCTGAATTCAAGTTTGCCTAGAGGTTCTAATTGTCCTTGCCCATCGTGTCTTAATTTGTGCTTCAAAAGTAGATAGTTATCACAACCGAACAATTGATCACGATGATGCTTTTTGTAATTTGAGTTTATAGTGCTTCTAAATGCTGTTTTAATTTAGGTCTTTGAATAATTGTCTTCGGAGTAGGTTTTTCCAACTTCTAAATACTAATTTACTCTTTTCTTGGTATCATTGATCCAACCAAACTAGGTTTTTGCATCATGTACTTTGATGAATATGATTGATTGATATATTGATTCTTTTTATTATTCATGTGATGAGATGTTGCCTAGAGAATGCATCGTCTCTTGCAAAAACTTTTTTAATATCAGATTGTAGTTGTTGAGATTAGAGAGCTATTTTGCTCCTTATTTTGTAGTTGTTTTTTGTTTTTATAGTTTGTGGCCTTGGCCCTTTACTGTTTAGGGAAATTTTTTAGGTTTGTTGCTGTTACAGGGTTAGTGGTAACGGATTTGCTATGTTTGTGAATTTTAGAATTTTGGATACTCGGAAGGAACACTTGGAACTTTGGTTTTTTCAAGTATATTCATCTATAGCGATTTTGTAATTATGTAAAAATTTTTATGCATGCTTGGATTTTAAGGGGTCACCCTTTATTTTTGGGATTTTCTTTGCTGTCAATCAAACAATCGGGCGTCAAATTTTGCTATATCCTCAAAATTTTTATGGTGTTTGTTGTATATTGACTCTCGATGTCAGCTTAATAGAGTAGCAATGTAAATTAAATTGCTTATTTTATGGATCAATTCACCAATCTCTCGCTTTTTCTTTCATTTGGAGATAATTGTGTAAATGTATGGTTTTGTGAGCATTACTCATGTAAAACATGTGTTCTCTAACTTGCTACATTTATGAATGCAATTGTATTGCCGTAGCATTTTCAGTTAATTTTCTATGAATATTATTCATGGTCTGAAAACCCACAGCAAAGCGCAGGCATTCCTACTAGTTGTAAACTATTTATCACAGAGATTTTGACCGACAATAGATTTAAATACAGTTGCCAAATACCAATGAGTTACAATATACAAACCCTCAGGCGATAAGCCCACTATCGTATGAAAAACAAGCAATAAAACAAGAATCACACCCGAGTAGAAGGCCAGCTTTAGTAAAGTTAGCCTTCCTTAATCATCTCAGTGGTCTTCTCCATGAATCATCAGTGATTGAAACGGAACCCTCTTAATTTCCACTAGTGTTGAATACTCCTCATGCATTGGCTGCTTCCATGGTTCCCCATCCATCTGCATATATGCATTTCTCCATTCCCCACCTCTAACTTCCAACCGAATTGCAGCAGCCTAATCAATACCAGAGTAAGTTTAACTTGTTAAATAAAAGAGTACCAAATTTCCAGCATATTGAATCACAATGCATGCTTATACCTTAGAAAATAAACAATGGCAGTCACTCTGGACAAATTAACAGGAAAAAAACAAAGGCACAACATCCTACTTTCACAAAGAAAAAAATATATATATTGACAATGTATAACCGACTTCAAAAGGCAAACACAAAACGTGTAACAGATTAGGATTATCGATCTAATATGCCTGCACCATAAAGTGTACCACACTAACAACTAAAAGCATCATGAGCATATGTAAACATCTATCTCAGCGTACACAGTTCCGACATTGGCTAAAAGTTCATACCCTCGGCAATATGAACCTAAAAGGAATTTTCAATTCTTTTAATATATTCCTTTCTAAGAGCCTTGGCCAAGAGGGAACAGATGAAGCATTCCCAAATAGATGACAGTTGCATGTTATTTTCTTCATTTTTTTCAAGTAAACCCTCAATATGCATGTACATGATTAAATAAACAGCTGTCATCTCAATCTTGTTATTAGGCAAGTTCATAAGACCGCATCAAAATTGTCCTGCAGCACAGCCACAGGAGTATATTCTTAAATTTCATTTATCAACTATAAATTATTTAGGAGTAATGCTAGGGAGACCAAATTTTTTAAACCAAATGATGTGGTTGTAGATGATTGGATTATTAACTAAGTGTCAATTAACGTGCTTGTTTCATATTGGTGACACATCATTTGGTTTACAAATTTGATCTCCCTAGCATTATTCATTATTTAGACAGAAGGAAATTTAATTCGTTGAACATATATACTTTGACCAAGTAGGACGAGCAGAAGACAAAATGCCATTATTCGAGTACAAAAATGCATCACAAAAATTAAGATTCTATACAAAAGCATTCTGATGCTATCAATAGGCTGAAACACTTCTGCAAGCTGTGTAAAACCTTGAGATGATAGCAAGTAAATAGACACTATTGCAGTACCTGAGCCATGTGTTTCGCAGAGATGAGTTCAACCATAACAAAAGATGCATGCCATCCTTGTTTCAGGCCAAAAATTTCAAGAAGGCCATCATCAGCATGGGCCTCCACAAATCCTCTCTGAAACAATAAAGTTTAAGATAACTATTATTAGCTTGCAATTCAGCAGTCATGCCAATAAGCAGGATTCGGTGAGCACATTGAATGAAAGTTGCATGATAACCAAAACTTCAGATTCTACTAGCATAATTCCAGTGTAAACAAAATTAATGAATACAAAGTAACTGGTATACAAACATGAACTAAACTTCCAGGACCTAATTCCAGGCATTTAACAAAAGACAGCTGGAAGCCCAAAATTGCACAAGTAAACTTCCCACCTTTAAACACAAACAACAAAACAAAACATGGCCAGTCACCCGTTAGTTAGCCACTCATATTCCATTGGTTAGTAGTCAAAGCTGTTTGATTAGATTTGTTATGAGTAGTTAGCCAGCCACTGTTAGAGATTCATTAACGCTTAAGCTATTACTCGACTCATTCCTGAAGTGCACATATATAGTGCTGTACTCATTAGATAATCGATGAAAGCAATTATTGAGTTTCTCTTTATGTTTCAGCCCCTCTCTGTCTGATAGGCAAACACCAGATAATAATATAATACCTTTTCCAAGTACTCTGGCTTCAGATTACCCCATGGATTTCTTCCACTCCCATAGTTATGAAGATTTAGAACAACAATTGCCCGTACGCTGAAAAAAGATATAACATAAGCTATTGCAAAACAGTAACAAATACAGCAAGAGAAGTTTTATTAGTAGTAGTACTCCAAAAATCTCATTCTGCACTCCTCACAAGTGCATTTTCCTTTCTAATTATAGAAAATTTGGAGTGCAAAATGAAATTTTTGGAATGTCAATAACAATTTCCCTTAAAGTACTCCATATCTGGCAACATTTTAGTTTAAATTATCTTACGTTCAAAAGAAGAAAAACAGACAATAAAAGGAACAAGTATGCATGTGGATACAAATGGATGAGGACCAAATGAGTGATGCATAGTTTAAATTTCCTGGGTTTAAGTGATAGATAACTTGTTTTTAATATAAGGCAAGTAAGAAAGGGAGGCAAGCTTGAAAAAACAAAGAGATTACCAGGAGCTATTATATGTGCAAAAGAAAAAAGAGGAAAGAAAAGAACTGTACCTTGAAGGCACTGGAATCTGCTCCCACTCTGAGCAATTTACCTTTTTGACATGCATCCTTAGGATGTTCTTTAGTCCCCTACAACCAGAAAAATAATTAGATACACATCAGAAAAGGGACAAAAAGGAAGAGAAAGCATTACAAGCTTTTGGCAATTTTACATGATGTGAAAAGTAGCCTCCGTATCTTAAATTTTTCCTCCACATAATCGATAATTATATACACTCTTGGTGCTATGGCTTAAGATGAAAATATAATCACGAAGCTTATGTGATTCATTCAACAAAAGAACAAGAAAGGATGTATAAACTATCCCAGTTAGAAAAGTGTCCAGAACTATTCAATTACAAGCACACTACTCACATCTGGCATGAAAACATATTTTAATTTCTTTTGAGGGGAGGGGTTCGCTTCTACTCCCTCCCGCACAAACACAAGGACGTATTTCAACCAGGGACAAGAGTTTTGTATTCTTTGAGCAAGCAAGAAACCGAACTACAAGTGAATATTAAACAGTCCATTTTTTAAAATTTGATATTGGAAAATCAAAAGGCAATTAGAGTCGGATTAAAAAATGAAATCTCCTTTAATCAACACATATAATTGTCAGCATAAAACAAAATAAGAAGGTGAGCAACCATCAAAGCAAATAAATAGAATACTGTATCAGTTTAAAGATATCAAACCTTAAACCTGGATCGCTAGTGCAAGGTGTGAAAAACCAACCTTGAGTGCAACTATAACCTGAGTAAACCAACTGCAATAACAGATTGATCAGTTACAATATAAATTCTTCGTTATCAATTATCAAATACTGCTGCATTTCATTACTAGAAAACAGATAAGATTTTATGGTTCATCATAATAATACAAAAGTTTGATAGGATGTAAAAATTGAATGAAAATGTGAGAATCACATTATAAGATTTGTAGTATTCTTATAAGTAAAAGTAGCATACAAGCTTCTAACACTGTTTTCTTCCGTTCCAAGAAGGAAATTATTATTATACACGTTGCTTAAATGGACACTGTTCTCAGCTCTAATATTCCCAGATTACCATGCAAATTAAATAATTGATAAACCTGCACCCCACAGGAATTCAAATCATATGTAAAAGTAAAAAGATATTCGACCAGACCTTATTCGAAATTGGACCTTGTGCAAGATAGGGTTTTTCGTTTCGTAAATGGTGGAATCCATAAGCAACTTGGGCATCCATTCCTGTATAACCAAATAACGGAAACAGGATCACGTAACCTACAACAATAACCTATTAAACATATTTTTACGGTATAAATCATCTTTCTCTGATAAGAATTATCTTTGCAAACAGAATTTAATCTTAGGTGATGGGGTTTGGGGACAAGGCCAAGATTTAGATGTAAAACACTCTTTACTCAAGACATCTAGAGATAATTGTTCAAGACAAAGGTATGGACATCTCGACACCTGAACAATACATTTAGAATATGCAATTGAATCCAACTAAATCCATTGTCTATATAATAGGGTGATCTCTAGAAGTGCAATTCCTTACTGGAATAGTAAAAAAGAAACATGGCGTGAACACAAGAGTATATGTGTTCAATACGTCGTTTAAAATTCTACTAAAAATCTAAAATGCTTAGTACGAACACCCCTTTAGAGTATATGTTCAAATAAAACCATAAACCAATGAAGACAACATACCTATACTGAAGTAATTATAAAACACTCCTTCGTAGCAAGTAGCTTTCTCAGGCAAATCCCCTTGAATTTCAAATCCCTGCAGTCACTAAAAAGTGTCAAACATAAAGTATATAATCATGGTATCCTTCGGCATGTGATGTAGGTGACTCTGGTAGGCCTATCAGGATCAGAAATTTTAGAAATTAGAACAAAATTTAACGCTATAGAGATTCATTAGGTGCAGAGAAGTTGACAAAATAAAGATTACACAAGGAGAAAAGAGGTAAAAGTGAAGATGGAGATATGAAGGGCGCCTTTCATCAGCACTTAATATTCATTTTTCAAAACAATAATACAAAATGCTTTGCCAGAAACAGTCTTATTTTAGTTTCCAAGAGATTATCCTATTTAGAAGAGATAATGTCATCGGTTCAGAGAATTGAGCAACATAAACATTCATTTTACCCAGCAGAGTAACTCAAAAACCGGAACATGTATTTTCACAGTATTTGGTATCTAAATAAAACTTTTATTTGTAGAAACTAAGCATCCAAAAGGTAAAACAAAAGGTAAACCCAGTAAGAGTAGCAAATCAAGAGTAACTAGACTTACAGTCTCATCAAGGGTGCAGTCTTCAGTAAGCTTCAAAGAATGGGGAGGATCCATATCTGTACCGGCTGGCATTGACAGCACAATATGCCAACTGCACCATAAGAAAAGCAAATATGAATAAAACTGCTGGCTGGAAGAAAAAAAAATAAAAATAAAACTAAAATAGTTATACTGTTAGTACAATCACAGTTGGTTAATAATGGGACCTTATCCCCATTTATATACAGATAAGAAAGGAGCAACATATTGGGCCATGTATAAACTAGTGAGGGACAGAGTATAACTCATGAAACACAAAAAACATTTTAGAAACTACGTGGCTTGTCATTATTCATTATAACAATATTTGCGAACCAACTGGAACCTTACAACAAGTTTCATACACACACACACACACACTTCATCACTTTCCTTTCTGAAGCTAGATACAAGCACAACGTTAAACTTGCCTACAACAAAACAGAAATCCAGACTGACCACCAAATATCCATTAGGTACAATATTTACTATGTAAGATCCTTTTAGGAAAAATAAAAAGTACAGAACAATAAAACGTCCTTGCTCTCTTCCTTTTGGGGGAGAGAGAGAGAGAGAGAAGAGGGGGCGGGGGGTAAAGAAAGGAAAGTAAAAATCAAAAGCAATTTAAAGGTTGATAGTAGAATGCAACAGATTGATTTCAACTCAATTCCCTATGTTTTGGAACCACAACATGTTTGCAGGGGAAAAGAGGGGAAAGAAGGAACCCACATCTCAAATGCAAACAATTCTCTAATAAAAATTAACCAGGACATGAGAGTGACACAAATTCTAATTTCACTGACCACTAAGTCACTAGCTAGGCACAATTATTTACTAGACATGATTAGAGAAAGACTTCAATTCTACCTGCCTTCTAAAAATATATACAACTGTTACCTAATAAGCTTACCTATCCAAACGGCATATTGGACCTGCAGTAGCCCTGAACAGAGTTTTTTTAATGGCCGATTTCCAGGCAAAAGGGAATGAACCACCCTGATGAGAACATATATACCCAATGCTCAATAATGCAAGAAAAATCTTCCACAAACTAAAAATTCATTGCAAAATAAGGCTTACCCAACCAAAACTCCTGGAAAGATCATTTCCCGTGCCAAGTGGAATAACTCCTACTGGAGGAACTGGTTCCCGACCCTGTTTCTGGAGTTCAGAGAGGCAACCAAGTACCCAACCGACTGTACCATCACCCCCTGCAACCTGCCCAATCATTCCAATATCTTGCGTGTCAAACAAAAATATTGTAGGGATCTCACTAGATGCTAAACTCAGAGTAAATATGTGATATGAGCTTTAAGTAAATGTGCCGCAATCATACCATAACCCTGATCTTTTGACGACACTCTTTGGCACAAACATCACCAAGATCAGTCAATATCTCTAGACAACCCAACCCATACTGAACAAATTCGTGAGGCTTCACATCTGAGAGGTCAAAAACCTGCATAACAAATTACTTCAAATTCAAGCAAACCACACTTTACACAAATACAAGAAATATGAAGAAAGCCTCTATAGAAAACAAAGAAAAGGGACTAAGAAAACAGAAGAACAAAATAAAAAGACTACTTAGATGAGAAGGGTCAGCCTACATCAAAATGCACAATTTCACGCTAAACATACATTCGACTAGATGGTTTTAATTCCAATTTTTTTTCCATTCAGTATTTAGTAATCTAGGAGAAAGTAACCACTTTGACTACTGAATCGATTCCACAAACATACGTAACGATGAGGAGTAATTCAATTTTACTTGAATCTAAAATATGATTGAGAAAATGATGGCACCATTTTAGCCAAGCTTGTTCAGTCACATCCTCAAAGCATTTCTGACCTCACTACAGTCGTATCGATTACAGAACTAAGGTTAACTAGCAAAGATTGCAACACTTGCAAAACAATCCTACACGACTTTCTTCCTCTGCTTCCTTTATCTAAAAGCAAATTTGATAAATCTTGGCTTCCTTCAAACAAACCCCAAAAGGTTCGTAACATTACATGAACTAGCAGGATAAACTCACCCATCAAAACCCAAAAGTAAAAATATATATAAAACAAAAACAAATTTAAAATAATAATAATAATAATAATCATACGTAACCAAAAACCCCATAACCATAGGTGAGCAGTAAGGAAAACAGACACGAACACGTAAAATTCATGCGCGCACACACATACATCATAAATGAATTTTTCCAGTTCCTGAGAAAATTTAGTTAATTTATAAATCATATTCTCCAATGAGTCACCAGAAAACCCAAAAAATTCAAATGGGTCGGCCAGAAAACGAAAAATAAAGCAAAATTCAAAGGGGGCAGTTAATGCAAATTAAATAAACTTGAAGGAAAATAAGGTACCTGTTCTTCTCCCATCAACATTTGGAGCCTCTCCTTGAGCATAGGGCCGTGCCTTCCACCGCTTCGCGGATTTATAAACACAACCATGGGCGACTCCGGCGGGTTTTCCTCCACATTCCCGACGGCGGCGGTGGCGACGAGGTCTCGCCTTCCCGGAAGCCAGCTCTCGCCGGCTCTTGGGTCCTTAAACCGTATGGAATCGCGTATAGCGAAGCGGAGGTACTGCGGCATCAAGAGCTTCTTCTTGAGGTCCTCCTTATCAATCGTCATACCCGATAGGGTACAGCTCCGGAAAGAGTCAATCATCGACGACCGCGCTGTGATCCGCGTCGTCGACGACGACGGCGAATCCATTTCGCTCTCTATCTCTCTCTGTGTTTTTCTCTCCCTCTCTCCCTCTCTTCCTCTCTAGAAACCGCGTTTGTAATTGACTTTTCAAAGAGTGCCAATGGGAGAGAATGATGTGGTCAAGCTGTCAACATCATTCAACAATATTTTATTTATTTATTATTTATTGGGTAAATATAATATATATACTTAGTTTCTATTCTTGGCCGTCAATACTCTATGGTTAGGACATCTTATCTCAAATTCTCAAAATAGTCTCTTTGCACGTGCTAATGCCCAGGCAAAAGGCTATTTTTTTAATTATTGACACTACTCTCTTCTTTTTATTCGATATGAAAAAAATTAGGGAGAACAATTATAATTATATATACACATGCGATGCGCGTGGAATAATTTAATCAGTGTTATTAGTGAAATAGTAACACGTTTCAAATAAACAAGTTACCTAGTAATACAATTTAATGATATTTCTCTTAACTTGTAAAATCGTTTAGAGACTGTAGTATGTTAAGATTTATATGGACTTTTTTTTAGTTTATATAGTGCTAGACTTTCACGAATTTAGTCGACTTTTCCTGACTATTGTAAACTCCATAAACTTCTATAAATTTTTAAAGGATATTCTTATGGGAAATGAGTCAAATGATAGGCGTTTCTAGAATTTTGAAGGCTTCAGTGCTAGAATCTTTAGAATAGTGGGTTGTCATATAATTTTTAATGACCAATTTATTACTAAGGTTTTTTTTTTTTTTCAAGTTTTCATTATTGAAATGGTGATCATGGTCATAACGAAGTGGTTTTACGAAGTGGTGGTAGCGGCAACAATGGTGATGGAAGTGTCACAAGGTAATTGTTGGCAAAATGGTAAAGCTTGTGTTTTAGGGCTGGTTTGGTATTGTTGTGCTTTGAAAAAAAACTGTTTCTGCTGTGCTGTGAGAATAAGCAGCTGTGAAATAAAGCAGCAGAGTGTTTGGTAAACTTTTTTGTAAAAGTGCTTTTGAAAAAAAAAAAAAGCAGTATTATAGTGTTTGGTAAACTTTTATGTAAAACAGATGTGAAAAAAAGCCAGTTTTTCAAAGCTGGGTTTTGTAGCTTCTTGTTTTTTGCTTTTTTCATCCAAAACTGTGAAAAAAAAACTGAAGTTGAATGTTTACCAAACACAAAAATAGCTCCCAGCTTTTTTTTATAACAGTTTTTTTCAGAATCACCTCAGTACCAAACCAGGCCTTAATTTGGTGATTATGGTGACAGGGTGGTGTTAAGGTGGTGGAGTAGGGATGGGGATAGTGGTGATGGGGAAAGGTAGCAATCATGGTGATGGTGGTGTTAATAGTGGTCATTGTCGGGGTACCTCGTATTCTCTCTCTCTCTCTCTTCCTTCCTCATCAACCTCCCAGACCATCCAAGTATCATGGTCGTCATCAGAGAGAATACACACCAATCCTTAACAGGATTTAACAATTATTATTCAACAAAATTGAACTTTGAATCGATTGAATTCAATCGAATTGAAATGGAATCAACGAAACTAGTTAGAGTGAATTGAAATTAACGAATTTAATCGAATACGAGTCAAACGAATCAAATAAAGTCAATGATTGAAATCTAATGGAATCATAGTTCCTTTTTGGATGACGAGGTTGGAGAGACAATAGACAGAGAAGAAGCGTGCAACAAGGATGGGTAGTTGCAGTTGAGTTGGTTGGGAGTTTTAGGGTATATCGTGTAGTTTTGAAATCCATTTTTTTTCTTTTTTTTTTTTTTTAATTACACTTGAATTTAGAAACATAGATAGGGTCGACGACGGAACGAACAATGAAACTTTTGGAGTCCGCATTGTATCCTTGGATGGTCATCTTAGTGTGACTTAATTTACTGGTAGGGATTCTCAGGTGAGCTAGAGCACGAAGAGTCCTTCTATTTATGGCAGACCCTAGGTCTATCTACACTTATGGTTACTCGGCCTCCCCAATGACCTATCATTTGTTCAATTTGGTCAATATGATACTTAGTTAACTCTTTTATCTTTATGTTCCCACTGACATTTAAGAAGTCATAAAAAGTATTTATGCAATACATGACACACCCCAACCTCCACTGGAATCCTCGTAAGCCACCAATGGTAACTCCTACCTAGAACTTGGAGGGGTGCAAAACAGAAAGTGTTAGTGGGCAAAAACAAATCTTTTCAAAACCATTTCATTTCTCAAATGTTCTAACCCCTCGCCGTAAAACCTGTATAATTTCCCAGAAAATAGAATATATATATATATATATATATATATATATATATATATATATTCGTATCTCAAAACCATGCTCAACAAGCTTTAATCATAAATATGCCATGCCAAATATCTCAATATGACAAAATAAGTAACTCAGGTAAAATAAACCAATAAGAAATAACATATCAGCTGGATCCACCTAAAGTGGCTTGTACGACTGAACTCCTAGCTCATACATCATGCATGCGCACGAGTCGGAACCACCTATAGTGGTCTGTACGACAAGACTGGGTGTAAAGAAATACACTCTAATGCTACAATCACGTGAAGACTGTGCGAATAATCGCGGGTCACTTACGAGCCGGAACCACCTATAGTGGTCTGTACAACAGGATTGTGCACCTAACTTAGATCCAAGGTGAGCGTATGGTGCGAGAGGTGAACATCATGTGAAGGACTGTGCCCTAACCATGGCGGGAGCACTAACACTAGGGTGCAGGTTTATGAGCTCTCAATACATCTCACATAATCATCAATTTACATAAACAACCTACAACTCACCTGGTACTTACCTGAGCGTCCACAGTGTCAAATCACATTTATGCATACTATATTAATTCAATGATCTATGTATAAATCAATATGCATGGCATTTCTAAACATAAATTCATTTACATCAATTTTCTGGGAAAAATCTCAAGTATATAGGTATATACGGAAAACCAAAAGCCCACTCACTGGTATGTGGAAGGGTTGTAGCCCCAAAGCCTTGATTGACTGCGCTCGTCCTAAGGATAGGTCTAACCTATATGCGAAACAACTATAAAAATGTTAAATTAAAGCACATAAACGAAACTAGCTAATAACTTCTCAAACATTGCTTAAACGGGGTGTTTCAATATACCAACATGATCTACTCAACACCACGAACATCCCCATAATTTTAGAAAAATTTTCCAACCACCCACGCGCAGGCCAAGGCACAGCCAAAGGCGCCCTCACGCACAGCCAACCCTAACAGAACAGTTAACTGCCGTTTGGAATATTCCGTTAAAAACTTAAAGGAAGTTAACGACGTTACCTGACGCCGTTAGAATATTTCGTCAACTCTGACGGAATATTCGTCTCCTTCTCCGGCGAGCCTCGCCGGTTGTCGCTGTCTGCAACTTGAATTTTCGCCAGTTTCTGGAAAAACTTTAAAACTTTGTATCTTTCTCATTTCTTAACCAAAATCCATGAAATTTGTACCAAAATGAAGCTTACAATGAGTAGAACAAAACTTTACCACTTTTAGGACTTAAATCCAATGGGATCTCACTGGAAAAACCCACGATAATCCAGCCACTGTTGTAACTCTAAGAACTCGAGTTTCCCGACATCCAAAAACTTCAAAATTACTCCCCAAGCTTCGTGAAGACGTCATAAAGCTTCCTAGAACCTTAAAACTCACTGAAAATTCCACGATCATGACTGCATGAACAGTGCACCAAATCGGGAATTCTTGGTTCTCGGGTTTTTGAAGGCTTCACGTCCAACCAAGGGTATGGATGAGTTCCTGGGCTTGCTAGGAGTCCAAAACCAACCTTCAAATCTTGAATCCGTGCATGAAATGATTGGTCCAAGGTTTGTCCGTACAACTATATGGAATTTGCAAAAAAATTCAAAAGGGAGGAAAGAGAAGGTACACGGGTTAAGGGTATATGTGTGTGTGGTCCTAGTTTAGGCTACCAACCAAAACAAACAAAAGCTTAAGTCCTAAATGGGTCCAAACACTTAGGAAAGATTTTAATTGGTCCAAATCCTTATCCCAATAACACAGACCACCACCAACACACTCAAGGGCAAGATAGACATTTCACACTGTCAATAAAAAAAATTCGGGACGGGTTGTCACAACCTACCCCTCTTAAGAAAATTTCGTCCAAGAAATTCACACAATAAATACAAACCACCAATAATCATAAAACAACCTTGGATACATATCCCTTATCCGGTCTTCTGTCTCCCAAGTAGCTTATTCCATTGAGTGATTTCTCGACAAAACCTTCACCAGGCCTACGGTTTTATTTCTCAAGACCTTATCTTTCCATTCCAATATCGTCACTGGCTCCTCATCATAAGTCAAATCTAGATTAATTTCCAATGGTTGAAGAGGTATCACATGCGATGGATCTGAGATGTAATGACGAAGCATGGAAACATAGAACACATCGTGCACTTTGGACAACTCTGGAGGCAAC
The DNA here is from genome assembly GCF_963583255.1 of Pyrus communis. Taxonomy (NCBI): domain Eukaryota; kingdom Viridiplantae; phylum Streptophyta; class Magnoliopsida; order Rosales; family Rosaceae; genus Pyrus; species Pyrus communis. The sequence goes on along the minus strand of NC_084806.1, from coordinate 25,140,932 downwards.
TCAAGCCTTTAAGCAACTTCACCAACTCTCTCGATGATCACATACGGTCCGATGTACCTAGGACTTAACTTGGCTTTCTTTCTAAACCGTACAACACCTCTCCACGGTGATAACTTCAGAAACACCCAATCACCTACATTATACACCCGGTTAGTGGCATGGCATGCCTGTCTACTAAACTCTTCTGTCAATCCTAGGCCACTTTCAGGTTAGATTTAATTACCTGAATATTCTGAGTAGTCTCCTTTACTATCTCAGGGCCCACCAAAACTCTCTCGCTAACCTCTGACCAACACAAAGGTGTACGACAAGATTTTCCATAAAGTGCCTCAAATGGTGCCATACCAATACTTGAATGAAAGCTGTTGTTGTAGGTAAATTCCATTAAATCCAACCGCTTATACCAAGCATCACCAAACTGCAATACCGAAGATCTCAGCATATCCTCTAACGTCTGAATAGTCCTCTCTGATTGTCCATCTGTTTGAGGATGATATGCTGTACTATAAAGTAATCTCGAACCAAGAGCTTCCTGGAATGCTATCCAAAACTTAGAAGTAAATCTGGGATCACGATCCGAGACAATACTAACTGGAACTCCATGATACTTCACAATCTTCGATATGACTAATTCAGCTAATCAGCCTAAAGGATATTTCTCCCTCACTAGAATAAAATGTGCTGATTTAGTAAGCCAATCAACTATCACCCAAATTCCATCATAAGCATTATGTGTACGAGGAAGCTTGTACACAAAATCCATAGTAATGTTTTCCCATTTCCACTATGGAACGGGAAGTGGCTGGATCAACCCAAAAGGCTTCTTCCTTTCTGCTTTGACTTGCTGACAAATGACACACCGACTCACATACTCAACAATTTCTCTTTTCATACCCGGCCAATAATAAAATGGTCGAATGGTATGATACATTTTAGTACTTCCGGGATGCATTGCATATGACGAACAGTGCACTTCATCCAAAATTTCTTTCTTTAATTCCATATTATTCGGCACAAACATTATACTCTCCTACATAAGCATGCCATTTGATTCTCTAATTCTGAAGTCTTTCTTCTTCCCCTAATTCCTTGCCTGAATTATTTCCTGGGCTTCTTCATCATTCATCTGAGTTTCAAGCACTCGATCAATTAAAATTGGTCTAACTTGAAAATTAGCAAGTAAATCTTCTTCTCAAGCTTCCACCCCTAACTCCACTCCAGTGGACCTCAAATCAGCAAGAAGAGGAATATGACAAGCATATAAAGCATTAAGTCTAACTGGAGTCTTCTTACTGAGTGCATCAGCAACCACATTTGCCCAACCAGGGTGATACTCAATCATGCAATCATAATCACTTAGCAACTCCATCAAGCTTCGCTGCCGAAAATTAAGATCCCTCTGAGTAAAAAGGTATTGAAGACTTTTATTATCCGTATAAATCTTACATTTTTCACCATGAAGATAATGTCTCCAAATCTTGAAGGCAAAGATAATGTCTGCTAATTCTAGATCATGAGTAGGGTAATTCATCTCATAAGGCTTTATTTGTCGTGAAGCATAAGCAATCACCCCACCATGTTGCATCAACACACATCCCAAACCATTCAAGGAAGCATCACTGTAGATCTCGAAATTACCATTATCATCTGGGAGTGCCAAAATAGGTGCATGAGTGAGACAATATTTCAACTGCTGGAATGTCTGCTCACAATTATCGTCCCACTCAAACTTAACCTCTTTTCTAGTCAACCTCGTTAATGGCAAATCAATGACTGAAAAATCTTTAACAAATCATCAATAATAACTTGCTAGACCAAGGAAACTTCGTACCTCAGTGACGGTTCGTGGTTGTTCCCAATTCTCCACAGATGCTACCTTTTGGGGATCCACCAAAATACCTTAGGCGGATATAACATGTCCCAAAAATGCCATTTGATTCAACCAAAATTGGCACTTGCTAAACTTAGCATACAATTGGTGTTCCCTCAATCTCTTCAACACCAAAGTAAGATGTCGAACATGCTCTGATTTAGACTTAGAGTGTACCAGAGTATCATCAATAAAGACAATGACAAACCTGTTTAAATATGGCTGGAATACTTGATTCATCAAATCCATAAAAGCTATAAGTGCATTAGTCAACCCAAATGGCATCACAAGAAATTCATAATGACCATAACAAGTCCTAAAAGCCGTCTTAGGAACATCCTCACTTTTAATCTTCAACTAATAATAACCAGACCTCAAATCAATCTTAGAAAATACGCAAGCGCCTCGAAGCTGATCAAATAAATCATATATACGCAGCAATGGATAATGGTTTTTAATTGTTACCCGATTCAATTGCCTATAATCAATACATAGCCTCAAAGTCCCGTCTTTCTTCCTCACAAATAACACTGGAGCTCCCCAGGGTGAAGTACTAGGCTGAATAAAACTTTTATCAACTAATTCTTGCAATTGGATTTTCAATTCCCTCAATTTAGCAGGAGCCATTCGATAAGGAGTCAAAGATATAGGATCCGTACTTGGAAGTAAATCAATAGTGAACTCCACATCTCGGTCTGGCGGCAATCCAAGTAAATCATCAAGGAATACGTCAGGAAAATGCCTGACTACTCCAACTTCCTCCACACTACTAGGAGCAACATCAATCAACACCACATGAGCTAAATATCCCTGGCAACCTTTTGATAATAACCTTTTTGCTCTCACAGCAAAAATAACGCCATGCCTCACCCCACTCTGCTCACCCACAAAAGTAACCTCAGGTAATCCAGGACGATGAAAAGTAATTGTTTTCCCATAGCAATCTATATTGGCACGATTATAATGCAACCAATATGTGCCCAAAATCACAACAAAATCAACAATATCTAACGGGATAAGGTTAGCTGGCATAACTATATCCTCCACCATCACTGGACATCCTGGATATATACAATCAACATAACATCTCTCCCTTCTAGGCATAGCAAACTCTAAATCATACCCTAGAGGTGTAGGATGAGGTTGCGTTACATGAGCAAATGTATGAGAAATGACAGAATGCGTAGCACCACAATCAATTAAAACTCTAGCAAAGTGACCAACAATGTTTAACATACCCATGATCAAGTCCGGATTATTCTGGGCATCCTGCAGAGACATATTGTTAATACGTCCCTCGGCTTATTGTTGTCCCTCACGACCTCTACTAACTTGATTACCTCGCCCCTGCACACCACGACCCATCTGTTCATAACTACCAGACCCTGGAACTTGCTGGATCGGTGCTGGTGGTGGCAAAGAAGGCTGTTGGGGCCTCTGCTGATTCTGAGGACAATTTATAGCTCCATGTCCCATCTACCCACAAGTAAAATAACCAATGCTGCCTCGCCTACACTCTCCAAAATGCCTATTATTACATCTGCGGCACAACGGAGCACTTCCTCTACTAGCATCCGCATGTCTCTGGAATCTAGGACCCCCAGAAAATCTACCACCTCTTCTTTGACCAGTGGCACTAAAACCCCCGCTGGAAAAACTGGAACTAGCTCCACTTCGCTTAAAGCTCTGAGTCTTGCGAGGTCTTTGAGATGATTAACCTTTACCTTTATCATCTTTCTTCTGATTGTCGTCCTTTTCTTCTTCCTCTTCACTCTCACTAGGCATATTCTCTGAGTCCTCAATCCTCAACAAAATCTCATAGAACTCGTGGTAAGAAGCACAATGGGTAGTGGTCGCCATAGAACGCCACTTCTTCTCAATACCCAATCTGAAACGACAGAGCATTTCAACCGGATTAACAGCAACATTTGGATGATAACGAGACAAGTCAATGAATCTCCTATAATACTCATTCGCCGTCATCTTCCCCTGTCTCAATTGAGTAAACTCTTGCTTCTTGCAATCAATATACTCACGAGGAATAAACTTTTTCTTAAACAACTGTTTAAACACTTCCTAGTCAGCAATTTCCTCTGGTATCAAATGATAAGCCTCATGTCCCGACCAGGATGCTGGTTCTTTACCTAAGAACCATGTAGTCGTCTTAACCCACCTTTTAGGAGAAAGATTCTCTTGACTTTGCAACACCCGGAAAGTCTTTTCAAGATGATTGAGCCACCGCTTTGGTCCTTCATGTCCTTCATTACCATCAAACTTATCCAGCTTCAAATTATACATAGTCTCCTAGGGAGTCCTCTGAGGAGGGCGAAGCGAAGACTGAATCGCATGAGCTATAGCTTCCCCTAACTAAGCTATATCGGGGAAACTAGGCTTAGCTGCACGATGTGGCTCTTTACGAGGCAGCATAGTTCTGATAGAAGACACCAAAATAATTAGGAAATTCAAAAAATATGCAGGACTACCAAACCTAGGCTCTGATACCAACTGACACACCCCAACCTCAATCAGGGCATGCTAGCCGTCACGTGAGAGTGATGTAACCATGTGCACAGTGCGGAAGCAATAATGATATAGAGAAATACGAGTGGATAAAAACCAAACTACTAAAAGTACTAGCTAAAAAAAAAAGTGCTAGTGCAAGATTAAGTGTGAAATACACAACCAAAGCACAAATAGCCTAAGTGCAGTCCGACTGGACAAGTACTACTTATACAACACCCAAAGGTGTTCCTACATTTGTAAAATCTATCAAAACCTCCACTGGAATCCTCATAAGCCACCAACGGTAACTTCTACCTAGAACCTGGAGGGGTGCAAAACAGAAAGTGTGACTGGGCAAAAACAAGTCTTTTCAAAACCATTTCATTTCTCAAATGTTCTAACCCCTCTCCATAAAACCTGTATAATTTCTCAGAAAATAGAATATATATATATATATATATATATATATTCGTATCTCAAAACCATGCTCAACAAGCTTTAATCATAAATATGTCATGCCAAATATCTCAATATGACAAAATAAGTAACTCAGGTAAAATAAACCAATGAGAAATAACATATCAGCTGGATCCACCTAAAATGGCCTGTACGACTGAACTCCTAGCTCATGCATCATGCTTGCACAAGATTCGGAACCATCTATAGTGGTCTGTACGACAGGACTAGGTGTAAATAAATACGCGTTAGTGCTATAATCACGTGAAGATTGTGCGAATAATCATGGGTCACCTACGAGTCGGAACCACCTATAATGGTATGTACGATAGGATTGTGCACCTAACTTGGATCCAAGGTGAGCGTATGGTGTGGGAGGTGAACATCACGTGAAGGACTGTGCCCTAACCATGGCAGAAGCACTAACACCGGGGTGCAGGTTTATGAGCTCTCAATGCATCTCACATAATCATCAATTTACATAAACAATCTACAACTCACCTAGTACTTACCTAAGCGTCCGCAGTGTCAAATCACATTTATGCATACTATATTAATTCAATGATCTACGTATAAATCAATATGCATGGCATTTCTAAACATAAATTCAATTAAATCGATTTTCTAGGAAAAATCTCAAGTATATAGGTATATACGGAAAACCAAAAACCCACTTACTGGTATGTGGAAAGTTCGTAGCCCCCAAGCCTCGATTGACTACGCTCGTCCTGAGGATAGGTCTCACCTATACGCGAAACAACTATAAAAACGTTAAATTAAAGCACATAAAAGAAACTAGTTAATAACTTCTCAAATATTGCTCAAACGGGGTATTTTGAATATACCAATGTGATCTACTTAACACCACGAACATCCCTATATTTTTAGAAAAAATTTCTGACCACCCACGCATCGGCCAAGGCATGGCCAGACGTGCCCCCATGCGCAGCCAACCCTAACGGAATAGTTAACTGCCGTTTGGAATATTCCGTTAAAACCTTAACAAAAGTTAACAGCGTTACCTGACGCCGTTAGAATATTCTGTCAACTATGATGGAATATTCGTCTCCTTCTCCAGCGAGCCTCGCCGGTCACTGCTCTTAGCATCGCCATTTGCAACTTGAATATTCATAGGTTTCTGGAAAAGCTTTAAAACTTCATATCTTCTCATTTCTTAACCAAAATCCATGAAATTTGTACCAAAATGAAGCTTACAATGAGTAAAACAAAACCTTACCACTTTTAGGACTTAAATCTAAAGGGATCTCGTAAAAAAAACCCATGATAATCCGTCCACTACTGCAACTCGAAGAACTCGAGCTTCCCGACGTCCAAAACACTTCAAAATTACTCCCCGAGCTTCGTAAAGACGTCCTAAAGCTTCCTAGAACCTTAAAACTAATTGAAAATTCTATGATCACGACTGCATGAACAGTGCACCAAATCGGGCATTCTTGGTTCTCGGGTTTTTGAAGGCTTCACGTCCAACCAAGGGTATGGATGAGTTCCTGGGCTTGTTAAGAGTCCAAAACCAACCTTCAAATCTTCGATCCGTGCATGAAATGATTGGTCCAAGGTTTGTTCGTACAACTGTATGGAATTTGCAGAAAATTCGAAAGGGATGAGAGAGAAGGTACACGGGTTAAGGGTATGTGTGTGTGTGGTCCTAGTTTGGGCTACCAACCAAAACAACACAAAAGATTAAATCCTAAATGGGTCCAAACACTTAGGAAATATTTTAATTGGTCCAAATCCTTAGCCCAATAACACAAACCACCACCAACATGCTCAAGGGCAAAATAGACATTTCACACTGTCGATAAAAATAATTTGGGACGGGCTGTCACAATACAAACGACTTTTGTAGACTCCTTAAAAGTCTATATTGATTACACTTGAATTTGAGAGTCAAGCAAATTAAATCAAACTTTATATACAATACGCTTTCTTAATTTTGAATTTCATGAATAGCAAGTTTGATACTAATTTTTTCTCCGACCCCTTAGTGTAAATATCTATATATATAAAGGTTTCCAAAAAACAAAAATTAAGTGTATGAGTTGTTTATTATAATTCTACTAAATTCTTTTTTTTTATTTTTAAATATTTGTCAATTTCTCCCTAAACTTTTCATATTTGAACTTATTTTTTACAAATTTATTCCTAAACTAGTATTGATGTCCAATTTCCCCCACAATCACGTTTATTCACGTTTCACCTAACTTTTAGTTATAAGTGTTGCATTTCAATAAAGGGAAGAAAAAAAAAACGAAATAACATTAAGAAAGGAAAGATAATAAATAACATTCGGTGACATGCAGTTGAAATTTTTTGGATGACATGTGAATAAACATGACATGAACACCTATAATAGTTAAAAGAAAAATGACGGGAAGCAAACTAAAAAGTTATACCACAATGCTTGTGTTTCCCTTTTAGGGGACATAGATCCCAGCCGGATCTCTCCCACCAAGTCTAAAGGATCTGGGGAGCTACATCCTTAAAATTTGATCCAACGGCTATAATGATTATCACTTTTAGAAGGGCCTCTAGTTTGTAGTCGTTGGATCAAATTTCAACAATCCGGATCTCCAAATCCTTAGGATTTGGTGGGGTGAGATCCAGTTGGGATCTTTGTCCCTTTTTAGGGATGAGCTCGTCCTTCGGTTTGACATGGATAATCTTGACATGTGTTCATTCTTTTAAAAAATAAAAAATAAACTCAAATAAGGAGTTTGAGTATGATTAGGAGTTTCTATAAATAATACCAGCTCTAAAAGAGATGTCATGACACACCCCGACCGTGATCGGAGCGTGCTGGCCGTCACACGAAGGTGACGTAGCCATGTGCACGTGCGGAAGCCAATAAAAATAATAATATAAAAGTACGAATAATTTAAAAACTAGCATACAAAGTACTAAACATGTGCTAGCGTAAGTGAAAGACAATTTCAGAGCAGGTCTATAGCAGTCCAAAAGAAAGTTGCGACAAAAGTACACCCGAAGGTGACCCTACGCTGGTGAGTATCTGTCAGAAAAGCCGGGAGAATCCTCTGGGAATACCACCGAAACTGCTAATCAACTAGAACCTGGAGGGGCGCAAAACAAAAGCGTTAGTGGGCAAAAACAAAGCTCTTTGAAAACCATTTAGTAAAATACATTCTAACCCCTCGCCGTAAAACCTGTATACTTCCCAGAAATAAACATATATACGTATGTATAGATATGCCAATCATGCTCAAGGGTATGCCAGTCATGCTCAAGAATATGCCATGTCAAAACCTCATAATAAAATGTATGTGCTCAGGTATGAATCATATCAATAATATAACATCTGGCAGCCGGAGTCACCTAACGTGACCTGTACGGCTGCATATAGAGCTCAAATCTCAACTCAATAACTGAACTTGCCCACGAGTCGGAACCACCTATAGTGGTCTGTACGACAGGCCTGGGTGTAATACATATATACGCTCTAGTGCTACGATCACGTGAAGGCTGTGCGAATAATCGCGGGTCACCTACGAGTCGGAACCACCTAAAGTGGTCTGTACGACAGGACTGTGCACCTAACTTGGATCCAAGCTGAGCGTGTGGTGCGGGAGGTGAACATCACGTGAATGATTGTGCCCTACTCTGGGCGGGAGCACTAACACCGGGGGTGCAGGTTATGAGCTCTCTAAGCATCTCAAACTACTGCTGTATGTAAATATGAACACCACTTACCTGGCACTTACCTGTGCGTCCACCGCATCCAATATGCATATGTGTATGCATGCCACTACTAATGCATGCAATGATGCATAAACGATAATAATAAAGTGCATGGCATAACATAAATAACCCTTTTTAATCAATTTCTAGGAATATAAATGTATATAGGTATATACGGAAAACAAAAGCCCACTCACTGATAAGTGGAAGGGTCGTAGCCCCCCTGCCTCGAGTGCGAACGCTCGTCCTCGGGGTACGTGTCACCTATACGCGAAATAACTATAAAAACGTTAACTTTAAAGCACATAACCAACTTCTCGTAATAACTTCTCATACATTGCTCAAAATGGACAAATGAGTATACCAACGTGCTCTACACAACCTCAGGATCACAACCATATTTTTAAAATAATTTTCCTCCGCCGCACGCGCCCCCACGCGCCGGCCAAGGCACGGCCACACGCGCAGGCACGTGTGGCGTCAACTGACGCCGTTAGGAATATTCCGTCAGTTTTGACAGATTCCATTAACGGCGTCAGGAATATTCCGTCAGAATTGACGGAATATTCCGTCTCCTTCTCCGGCGAGACTCCGGCGACGTCGCCGGCGCCGGAAAACTGGAAAAACTTCAAACCTTGTTTTCTCACTCGTTTCTCAACCATTTTTCATGATTCTTGAACCAAATTAAAGCCCTAAACTAGTAGAATCACGTTATACAACTTTTAAAAGCTAAAAACCACGCGATCATACCTGTTTCAAAACTCAAAACTCGGCCAACTTCGAACCAGGCCTTCCCGACGTCCAATTTCGTCCAACGAGGTACTCCGACGCTCCTTAGGACCTCACTAAGACACCTACGAGCTTAGAAATCCCAAAAACTCAATGTATAAATTTTGTATGAACAGTACTCAAATCGGCCATTGTCGAATCGACGTGAAAACGAAGGATTTCTCACCTGAAAATGGTATGGCTGTGCTCGCCTCGACCTCACGAGTTAAATGGTGTCCTTGGTTTCCTCGATCTGTGATGGTTTGGGTGGTTTTGGTGTTTGTCCGTACGTATGGTGATAACGGGAAGGGAGAGAGAGAGACACGGGGGAGAGAGACAGAGGGAAAGGGAAAGTGACTGTGTGTGTGAGTGTGTGTGTGTGTGGTCCAACACATGCCACACCACACAAAACAACCCATAACGTGACGAAAACGCACTAGGGGTAAACTTGTAATTTCACATGTGCGTTTCGATATTTCCGGGACGGGATGTCACAACCTTCCCACCTTAATAGAATTTCGTCCCGAAATTCAAAACAACCAAGTAACAACCCCTAGTGGTCAAAGAACAATCGAGGATACAAATCCCTCATCCGATCTTCTGTCTCCCACGTAGCTTCCTCGACTGAATGATTCCTCCACAAAACTTTCACTAAATTCACCGTCTTGTTCCTCAGAACCTTCTCTTTCCAATCGATGATCGTCACCGGTTCCTCATCATACGTCAAATCTGGATTAATCTCAAGCGGCTGCGGAGGTATCACGTGAGATAGATCAACAACATAGTGTCGGAGCATAGACACATGAAAGACGTTATGCACTCTAGCCAACTCCGGAGGCAACTCCAACCTGTAAGCTACCTCACCAACTCGTTCTGTGACCATGTATGGTCCGATGTACCTGGGACTCAACTTCCCCTTCTTTCCAAACCGCACGACACCTCTCCACGGTGAAAGCTTCAAAAATACCCAATCTCCGACCTCATATGTTCTGTCCGTAGCATGCCGATCCGCTAAACTCTTCTGTCTGTCCTGAGCTGCTTTCAGGTTAGACTTAATCACCTGAACATTCTGAGTAGTCTCCTCGACAATCTCTGGACCCACTAAAACTCTTTCTCCAACCTCTGACCAACACAACGGTGTGCGACAAGATCTTCCATACAAGGCCTCAAATGGCGCCATGCCAATGCTCGAATGAAAACTGTTGTTGTAGGCAAATTCCATCAAATCTAACTGCTGGTGTCAAGCATCACTAAACTGCAACACCGAAGCTCGCAGCATATCCTCCAAAGTCTGAATAGTTCTCTCTGACTGTCCGTCTGTCTGTGGATGATACGCCGTACTGTAAAGTAATCTCGTGCCCAAAGCTTCCTGGAAAGCCACCCAAAACTTCGATGTGAATCGTGGATCACGATCCGAGACAATACTCACTGGGACACCATGATACTTCACAACCTTCGAGATAAACAACTCCGCTAAACGGCTCAAAGAGTACTTCTCTCTCACAGGAATAAAATGAGCCGACTTAGTGAGTCGATCGACGATCACCCAAATGCCGTCAAAGCCATTTTGTGTACGCGGCAACTTGTACACAAAATCCATGGTGATGTTTTCCCATTTCCACTCTGGAACGGGAAGCGGCTGTAACAACCCAAACGGCTTCTTTCTTTCTGCTTTAACCTGCTGGCAAACAGCACACCAACTCACATACTCGGCTATCTTCCTCTTCATACCCGGCCAATAATAAAATGGTCGAATGGTATGATACATTTTAGTAGCTCTTGGATGCATGGCATAAGCCGAGATATGTGCTTCATCGAGAATTTCTTTCTTCAACTCCACGCTATTAGGCACGAACATTCTATTCTCTAGCATCAACATGTCATCTGAATCACGAACTCTGAGATCTCGCCTCCTTCCTTGATCTCGAGCCTGGATTAGTTCTTGAGTCTCCTGATCAGCTACCTGAGCTTCAAGCACCCGATCAACAAGTATCGGCCTAACTTGGAAATTAGCAAGTAACGCCACTTCTCGATCTTCGGCTTCTAACCTTACTCCCGTAACACGCAAGTCAGCCAAAAGAGGAACACGACTCACGTACAACGCATTAATGCGGCCCTGTGACTTCCTGCTAAGTGCATCAGCCACTACGTTCGCACGACCAGGATGATAATCAATCGTGCAATCGTAATCGCTGAGCAACTCCAACCACCTCCGTTGACGAAGATTAAGTTCCTTCTGTGTAAAGAGATACTGGAGACTCTTGTGATCTGTAAAGATCCTACACTTCTCTCCGTAAAGATAGTGTCTCCACAACTTCAACGCAAAGATGATAGCAGCCAACTCCAAATCATGCGTAGGGTAATTCAACTCATGAGGTTTCAACTGCCGCGAAGCATAAGCAATCACCCTACCATGCTGCATTAATACACATCCCAGACCATTCAAGGAAGCATCGCTATAAACCTCGAAATCACCACTATCGTCTAGGAGTGCCAAAACAGGTGCATGAGTGAGACAATGCTTCAACTGCTGGAAACTCTGCTCACACCTATCATCCCACTCAAATTTAACATCCTTCCTCGTTAATCTCGTCAGTGGCAAGGCAATCAACGAAAAATCCTTAACGAATCTCCGATAATACCCTGCCAACCCAAGGAAACTTCTCACCTCGGTGACGGTTCGCAGTTGCTCCCAACTCTCTACCGCTACAATCTTCTGAGGGTCAACCAAAATACCCTGAGCAGAAATGATGTGCCCCAAGAACGCAACTTGATCTAGCCAGAACTGGCACTTGCTAAACTTAGCATACAATTGGTGTTCCCTCAACCTCTTCAACACCAAAGTAAGATGTCGAACATGCTCCGCCTTCGACTTAGAATACACCAGAATATCGTCGATGAAGACAATAACGAATCTATCCAAGTAAGGCTGGAACACCCGATTCATCAAATCCATGAAAGCAGCTGGTGCATTCGTCAACCCAAAGGGCATAACCAGAAACTCGTAATGACCGTAACGAGTCCTGAACGCCATCCTAGGGACATCATCCCTACTAATCTTCAGCTGATAGTAACCAGACCTCAAGTCTATCTTGGAGAACACACAGGCACCTCGAAGCTGATCAAACAAATCATCGATACGAGGTAACGGATAACAGTTTTTAATCGTCACCCGATTCAATTGCCTGTAGTCGATGCATAGCCTTAGAGTTCCATCTTTCTTCCTCACAAACAAAACTGGAGCGCCCCAAGGCGAAGTACTGGGCTGAATGAATCCCTTCTCCACTAACTCCTGCAACTGAACCTTCAATTCCCTCAACTCCGCGGGAGCCATACGATAAGGAGTTAAAGAAATGGGATTAGTACCTGGAAGCAACTCAATAGTGAACTCCACGTCTCGATCTGGGGGTAAACCAAGTAAATCCTCGGGGAATACATCAGGGAAGTGTCTGACCACTCTCACATCCTCAACTCTGTTAGGAACAGCTTAATCTAACACCACATGAGCTAGATACCCCTGACAACCCTTAGACAACAACTTTTTCGCTCGCAGCGCCGAAATAACGCCGTGGCTCACCCCACTCTGCTCACCCACAAAAGTAACCACAGGTAGTCCAGGTCGGTGAAACGTAACTACTTTCCCGTAACAGTCAATGTTGGCACGATAGAAGTGCAACCAATCCGTGCCCAGAATCACATCAAAGTCCATAATATCTAACGGGATAAGATCAGCTGACAAAGCAACACCCTCTACGATCACTGGACATCCTGGGTACACACAATCTACAACACATCTTTCCCCTCTAGGCATAGCAAACTCTAAATCATACCCTAGAGGTGTGGGGCGAGGTTGCGTCACTTGAGCAAATGTATGAGAAATTACAGAATGTGTAGCTCCACAATCAATTAAGACTCTAGCAAAACAACCAAGAATGTTCAACGTACCCATAATCAAGTCTGGGTTGTTCTGAGCGACATGCAGGGAAATATTGTGAAGACGCCCCTGGCCCTGCTGACGTCCGCCGCGGCCTCTGCTCGCCTGAACACCGCGTCCCTGAGCACCACGCCCCTGGCTGGGCTGACCCGACTGTCTCGAAGACCCTGCACTGCTAGTGGCAATATCCCCCTGCTGATATTGTCCTCCCTGATACCACTGAGAACCACCCGCTGGAGCTGGAGGATACGGCATATAGCCGCCAGAATACTGAGGATAGCCCCCTTGGGAATAGGGATCCTGGGGGTACTGATACTGCCCCGGAGCATAAAGGACAGCATCACCCTGATAGTGGTAAGCACCACCTCGACCCGTCTGGCCGTAGCTACTAGGACCCTGGATCTGCAGGAGCGGTGCAGGTGGTGGCATAAAGGTCTGCTGCGGTTTCTGCTGCTGCTGACCCTGGGGAAAATTCGCCGCTCTATGTCCCATCTGTCCACACGTGAAGCAACCACTGCTACCACGTCTACACTCGCCGAAATGCCTGTTGTTACACCTACGGCACACTGGGGCTCTGCCTCGCCCACCATCGCCCTGCCTCTGGCCTCTAGCGCCACCAGAAAATCTACCTCCACGACCCTGTCCAGTGGCACTGAAGCCACCACTCGAAGAACTAGAACTAGCTTCACCTCTCTTGAAGTTCTGAGTCTGACGGGGCCCGAGCGATGCCTGACCTTTACCTTTGTCATCTTTCTTCTGGTTGCCGTCCTTCTCTTCATCAGTGTATCTCGACATATTCTCAGAGTCCTCGATCCTCAACAGTATCTCATAGAAGTCCTGGTAAGTCTTGCTGTGGACAGTAGTCGCCATAGAACGCCACTTCTTCCTGGTGCCCAAACGGAAAAGACGAAGCATCTCCGCCGGATTACCAGCGACATCAGGATGGTAACGAGACAAGTCCGTAAACTTGCGGTAGTACTCATTCGCCGACATCTTCCGCTGTCTCAGTTCAATAAACTCCTGTTTCTTACGATCAATGTACTCAGGGGGCACATACCTTCTCTTGAACAAATCCGTAAAAACATTCCAATCAGTCCTCTGATCTGGAGTCAACCTACGAAGCTCTTGCTCCCACCAAGCTGCCGACTCCGTATCCAAAAACCATGAGGTCGTCTCGACCCACCTCTCTATGTGTTCTAGCCAGCGCTCTACGCCCTCATGCCCCTCACTGCCCTTAAACTTATCTAACTTCAGATTGTACATAGTCTCCAGAGGAGTCCTCTGGGGAGGGCGCAACACAAACTGAAGGGCAGTAGCAAAAACTTCCCCCAACTGAGCAACATCGGGGAACTTAGACTCAGAAGTACGACGTGGTTCCCGACGAGGAGGCATAATTCTGACAGAAGACACCAAAATCATTAGAATACTCACAAGGACACAGGACTGCCAAACCTAGGCTCTGATACCAAACTGACACACCTCGACCGTGATCGGAGCGTGCTGGCCGTCACACGAAGGTGACGTAGCCATGTGCACGTGCGGAAGCCAATAAAAATAATAATATAAAAGTACGAATAATTTAAAAACTAGCATACAAAGTACTAAACATGTGCTAGCGTAAGTGAAAGACAATTTCAGAGCAGGTCTACAGCAGTCCAAAAGAAAGTTGCGACAAAAGTACACCCGAAGGTGACCCTACGCTGGTGAGTATCTGTCAGAAAAGCCGGGAGAATCCTCTGGGAATACCACCGAAACTGCTAATTAACTAGAACCTGGAGGGGCGCAAAACAAAAGCGTGAGTGGGCAAAAACAAAGCTCTTTGAAAACCATTTAGTAAAATACATTCTAACCCCTCGCCGTAAAACCTGTATACTTCCCAGAAATAAACATATATACGTATGTATAGATATGTCAACCATGCTCAAGGGTATGCCAGTCATGCTCAAGAATATGCCATGTCAAAACCTCATAATAAAATGTATGTGCTCAGGTATGAATCATATCAATAATATAACATCTGGCAGCCGGAGTCACCTAACGTGACCTGTACGGCTGCATATAGAGCTCAAATCTCAACTCAATAACTGAACTTGCCCACGAGTCGGAACCACCTATAGTGGTCTGTACGACAGGCCTGGGTGTAATACATATATACGCTCTAGTGCTACGATCACGTGAAGGCTGTGCGAATAATCGCGGGTCACCTACGAGTCGGAACCACCTAAAGTGGTCTGTACGACAGGACTGTACACCTAACTTGGATCCAAGCTGAGCGTGTGGTGCGGGAGGTGAACATCACGTGAAGGACTGTGCCCTACTCTGGGCGGGAGCACTAACACCGGGGGTGCAGGTTATGAGCTCTCTAAGCATCTCAAACTACTGCTGTATGTAAATATGAATACCACTTACCTGGCACTTACCTGTGCGTCCACCGCACCCAATATGCATATGTGTATGCATGCCACTACTAATGCATGCAATGATGCATAAACGATAATAATAAAGTGCATGGCATAACATAAATAACCCTTTTTAATCAATTTCTAGGAATATAAATGTATATAGGTATATACGGAAAACAAAAGCCCACTCACTGATAAGTGGAAGGGTCGTAGCCCCCCTGCCTCGAGTGCGAACGCTCGTCCTCGGGGTACGTGTCACCTATATGCGAAATAACTATAAAAACGTTAACTTTAAAGCACATAACCAACTTCTCGTAATAACTTCTCATACATTGCTCAAAATGGACAAATGAGTATACCAACGTGCTCTACACAACCTCAGGATCACAACCATATTTTTAAAATAATTTTCCTCCGCCGCACGATCCCCCACGCGCCGGCCAAGGCACGGCCACACGCGCAGGCACGTGTGGCGCACACTGACGGCGTCAACTGACTCCGTTAGGAATATTCCGTCAGTTTTGACAGATTCCGTTAACGGCATCAGGAATATTCCGTCAGAATTGACGGAATATTCCGTCTCCTTCTCCGGCGAGACTCCGGCGACGTCGCCGGCGCCGGAAAACTGGAAAAACTTCAAACCTTGTTTTCTCACTCGTTTCTCAACCATTTTTCATGATTCTTGAACCAAATTAAAGCCCTAAACTAGTAGAATCACGTTATACAACTTTTAAAAGCTAAAAACCACGCGATTATACCTGTCTCAAAACTCAAAACTCGGCCAACTTCGAACCAGGACTTCCCGACGTCCAATTTCGTCCAACGAGCTACTCCGACGCTCCTTAGGACCTCACTAAGACACCTACGAGCTTAGAAATCCCAAAAACTCAATGTATAAATTTTGCATGAACAGTACTCAAATCGGCCATTGTCGAATCGACGTGAAAACGAAGGATTTCTCACCTGAAAATGGTATGGCTGTGCTCGCCTCGACTTCACGAGTTAAATGGTGTCCTTGGTTTCCTCGATCTGTGATGGTTTGGGTGGTTTTGGTGTTTGTCCGTACGTATGGTGATAACGGGAAGGGAGAGAGAGAGACACGGGGGAGAGAGACAGAGGGAAAGGGAAAGTGACTGTGTGTGTGTGTGGTCCAACACATGCCACACCACACGAAACAACCCATAACGTGACGAAAACGCACTAGGGGTAAACTTGTAATTTCACATGTGCGTTTCGATATTTCCGGGACGGGATGTCACATGTCAAATTTTAAACATAAATTTAAATTTGAAAGCTTATGCGGCATATTGATTTTTTTTTTTTTTAATTTTATCCTCCAGCCGATATATCAAATTTAAACTATTATTTATTACATTATTTACTTTTTATAGATGTAACTAGTATTTTTAAAACAAAATCTAAGAGTCACTTAGTACTATAGTCCAATGGTATTCCTCTTCACTTTTAAGTGAGAGGTCTTAGGTTCGATTCTCTCCAAAGGCGAACTGGAATCATATTATTGCTAGCTCATTCTGAGATTTTGAGGCTAAACCTACCCCCTCTTCTTTGTCCTAAAAAAAAAAAATTACTAAAAATAAATTTGAAGCTGCTAAAAAAAATTACTAAAAATAGATTTGACATGTCATTTTACCATTATTTCTGATGTGGACATTTTAAACATTTCCCTTGAAATGCTTTAAATGTTTGGTTTTATTTTTATATTTTTTCCTTTCAAAAGAATCAACGCATGCCAAATAATCATTGGCTCATGTCAAAGGGAGTCATCTCAAATAGTTGTTGCTCCCCACTCAAAATGGACCACAACCATTCACTTTTATGAGTTAAAGTGAAGGGAAAAATTTGATAAAACTCAGTCACTTAGGCCGAAGACAATAAGACCATCTCCAACCAAAGGATCCATAGGGTCAAAATAGCTCGAAAATTGTCTCAAACCGATGGCCAAGCCAAAGGGCTTGCGGGCCCCACTGGACAAAAAAAGACCAAAGGGCCAACAGGGCGGCCCAAATGAGCCAGCCAACTGGGCCGGGGCAGGCCACATGCTAACGTCATATTTGATTTTTTTTTTTTTTACAGTTTTTTTTAATAGTTATTTATTTATTATTTATTTTTACATTAAGTAACATGAAACAATATTAAACAACATTAAATAACATTAAGTAACATTAAACAAAATATAAAAAAAAATTTAACAACATGAAACTTAAACAACATTTTTAAAAACATTTACAAACATGAAAATTATTGACAACCCATAACATAAAATTATTGAGGTAATTTAATTTAAGTAATCATAGTAATTCAATTAAAATAATAAATTATGTTTGGCCCTCGGTTGGAGATGGTTTTTTGTGACAATGTTATGCTTGGCCTGGCCCTTAGTTAGAGAAGGTAAAAAATATGGTCATGCACTGTTCATTAAAATGTTAATTTCTTGGAGGGTTAGAGGGCTAAAACGAACCCTCTAACCATTCTTCGGTTGGAGATGGTTTAACATCTCTTTCTCCTTCTCCTTTACAATTTTTTTTTTAGTACATCAATATATTTTACACTAAGAGAAGGGAAAAGTTTGGTTAAGTCACACAATGTGCAACCTAATTTGGTATCGAATTTGTCATCCACCACATTCAAACCTAAGATTTATCACTTAGAAATGAAGATGAATATCAGTATTGAGTGATTTCTTCTTACAATTTAATAATGGACATTAATGGTTCTCAACTGTCCACGTCCACTAACTGCCGAGATTAATGGGTGGATGAGTGAGCGGAGGGTGGGGAGTGAAAAGAGATGGAACGACACGAAACATCAATTAATGCTATTGCTTCCTAAACCATCACACTTTATGACCAACGCTACTACCCTTTCACTTATATACATACAAACCTAAATCCTATCATGCTCGGCGATATTTTATACTTATCTTGTCTTGGTACATAGAGTTTTTTTTTTTCCTTTCAATTTACTAAATTCTGGTTCAAATCCTTGCCCCTCCTTGTGGTTTTTATGACTTAAATACAAATTATCTATCTTTTGTCATAAAAAATAAAAAATAAAGTAAAAAATTTATTTTGTACTCCAAGGCTTTCAAACGTTAAATTTAACAGTTGAAGATATAACTGTTAAAAACTTTGAACTATAGTTGAAAATCCCTTACATAAAGGAGAATGCAATTCAAACATTGAAGTTGCTAATTATGTTTAGCTCAAGATATATGCTTAGACATGTAGTAAGATTAACACGAGAATAGTCTAATCTATAATATTCTTTCATACAACTATATTTTTATACAGAGGGACTAGTGAAATAAATTGGTCGAGAATTGTCCTCCATAATACTATAGCGCAAAATCTTTCAATTACAAATAAAGAAGAATATCACTTAACCGTCGAGACTAATCTATAATCATGTGTAAAACAATTTTGTATTGCATTTAATATGATATATTTGTATTAGATTCTCTTGTGGGCGGGCATCTCTTGCGATGCTTCACACGGACGCCAGGGATGAGATTCTTTTCTTCGACCAAATCCCATTCTTTTCTCTCGTTCTAAAACAAAAACAAGTCTTAATTAAATATGTAAACACGATTCAAGTTAACAATAAAAGATTGAAATTAGAGTGCTTTATCCCTTACATTGCACATGGTTTGACTGCCGGTGCTGTTAGAGGAAGGGCGATTCCTCTCGACTTCCTCCCGACACCGAACGAGGGAGACCACGCCAATCCGACGCAGCCCAACCCCGATGGAGCCATGTGCAGTTTAATTGAAACCCAATCCCATGCGAGCCACCAACCAAACGTGCCCATAATGTCTGGGACCCAACCCAAGCATTGTTCTAGAAATAAAGACATCTACTCTAGCTACTACAAACGCTCCCCTATCCAATCCACCTAACCTTACTAATTACCATGCTTTATTATTTCCCATTTCAAGCCCATACCTAGCAAAAGGGTCTCCCACTAATTCCTTTAAATGTTCTTTGTACAATTTTCTAGTTCTAAAAATTCCTGCCTAATGCGGCCTAGGCCTCATCTAGTGCGGTCTAGGTCCCATCTAAACGCTAAGTGGTTGATTATCGTCCCAATTAATCTCTAGATATTTGAAAATCATGAAAGGATGCCTAGAGCGCCTAGGCACCCACCTAGCCCAACCATACCCCCTAGGCACCTGCCTAGGTTGCGACTTAGACATAAAATATATAATTTTCATTTTGCATTTTATTTTTTTTTTAAATAAATTGTAAGAGACATGTTGCATACTTAGATGAACACACTTTATATGCTTGTTCCTCATGTTTTGATTATTTTCTAATACTTTATAATCTATATGTCATTCTATTTTACAAGTTATGTACCCTAATGAAATTATGTATTTTTTTAAATACATGCAGACACTTATTTATACGATATATAATAAATTTATCTAAATCCATCTAGAGCCTTGCTTAGCCACCTAAGTGCTAGGCTCTAGTCTGCCGCCTAAGTGTTAGGCCTTAGCCCACGACCCAACTAATGCCTAGTGTCTTTTAGAACCTTGTCTATAGCTATTTTAGCCTTTTTTTTTTTTTTTTTTTTTTTGGAAGAAAAACAACTATTTGAAACTATTAAAAGCAAGTGGTAGATGGTTAGGACTTTCTTCTTCAACTTACTGTTACATCTTAGATTCAAACTTTCCCGCTTCCCTTACTATAGATAAGTGTAGAATATCACATTTACTAAAAAAAATTTAGAAAGTGTTTGATAAAAAAAAAGGTACGTGAAGTAGAATGAAGTGGTAATGACAAGAGAATGTTGCGGTAATAGCTTTGTTGTTTACCAATTTATCATTATTTTTAAGGAAAACTAATGAAAAGTGTTTGAAAACTTTAAGTTTTAACGATAAGGACAAAATAAAGGGTAAAGTGAATAGTACCAGGATTGACTTTTAGTGTAAAAATATGGTTTTTCGTTAAAGTGAATAGTATTGAGAGCTTTTAGTTAAAGTTCCCTTTTTTTTTATGGATGATTTCATATAAAATTATTAACAAGTTACAGCTTAATAATACATTAACAATATTTATGTTAATTATGAATAGATCAATCAAGTATCATGATACTTAAATGCATTTAATATTATAAAATTTACAATATCTGCCACTACAGCTAACATTCACCTTAACTGACACCCCCTTTTACATATTTTCTTTTTATATATTTTGGAATATGTCAATAATATTGTAACGCAATGTTTGTTCCTAATTCTATTTGTTACATTTAGATTCAGACACTGTGTTGCTGTGCCCATTTCATGTTATTGTTTTTTCCATCTCTTATATGCCTCCTACGTGTCCGTTTTTACATTTAGATTCAAACACTGCAATGCAGTGTCCATTTCCTGGTTCTGTTTTGTACTTTTTTATTCAAATGCTGCGTTGCAATGTCCATTTCTTGGTTTCATTTCTTCCATCATTCACACGCCTCCTGGTGTCCATTTTTACATTTGGATTCAGACATTGAAATGTAGTGTCTATATCCTGGTTCTATTTGTTATTTTGGATTTAGATACTGTGTTGCAGTGTCCATTTCCTAGTTCTGTTTTTCCATCACTCACACATCTTATATGATTCACATCATAATTAGGAGTGGTTCGGTATGAGATTCCAAACTGAAAATGGAATCTCGAATTCCAAACCGAAAATTTTCAGGATTGAAATTTGAAAACCAATCCCAAACCAAAATTTCGGTATTCCCAAATTTCGGGATTTCCAAAATATTTTCGGTATTTCGGGATGGTTTGGTGTTCTCAAATTTCATACAAATTGAAATAGCAATCATTCATACCAAGTTACATTAACATGCAACCCAAATAAAATAAGTAACAAAACCCAAAAGCAAAAAAACAAGTTACAAACCTAATATGTTTGAAAACTAACAATAGAATTTTTTGATTTCGTATTGAAGAAGTAGACACATTTGTGGAAGGTTCGTACCAGCAAATGTGGCGATAAATGACTATGATTACTACTTGTAGACCACACCAATTATATTGCTACTAGTAGTTAGCAACCGTTCAAATGTATAATAAATATATAAATATATATAATACTTATTTTCGGTTCGGTATGGGATTACCAAAAATTTGAGTAAACAATACCGAATCATGTACAGAAATTTGAGGTTCGGTTTGGTATTTCATCCTGAAAATTTCTAGAATTTTGGTTTGGGATCGAAATTTTTTTGGTTTGGTTCGGGATTTTCGGGAATTTTTTCCATCCCTAATCATAATGGCTTAAAGCGTGCATTTGACACACTTTAGAATGATTAATGTAGTTGTTAATGATTGAATTATTAATTAAGTATCAATTAATGTACTTATTTTCTATTGGTGACACATCATTTCGTTTGTAAATTTAGTCTTCTTAGGATTACTCTTCTAAATATAACTTTTGTATTCATGCAATGGAAGAAGTGGAGCAGTGGCAACAGCGTAGTGCACTTCTCAAACTCTTGCTTTCGTCCTAGGTAACAATGATGACAAAGCAGAAAGAAGACGGTGCCAAATCCGTACAGCCCAATGGTCCCGTTGCTTACCTTATAACTGGTTGTATATCCCTCGTCACGTCCGTGTGACTAAGAATCTCGGGTTTTGTCACAAGTCCACAACCACTGAGTGCATATACCACCCGGCACAAAGTACATGATACCAGAATAAGTATGAAATAGAAGTTTATGAGCAGCAGCAATTTAACTGAATCCGAGTTTCAAATCCTTGTTCTATTCATGCCTCCACCATGAAAGGACACGAAACACAACACTGCCCTCACAATCGAGTCTGTATGAAACATCCAATCCTTGTAGAATCAGGTGATATATTTTGTCTCCGGGAGATTGCGGAGGCTGCTTACTTCCACGGTTAGAACCCTCTTTGCCATGGTAATCATCTGGACATTGATTCAATTCTTTTCCATTTTCCGACTTAATGAAGGAATTGTGAGGTTGAGAGTTCATTGAGACACAGTGAATATCCCATGAAAGCACCTGCTTTATCAAGTTCTGGAATCCATCTGGTGAAGCATAGATAGGGTGAATTCTTTCCCTGGAACAAACCAGATGCAGATGGAATAATTGGTGCTTCAGGGTGCCAGAGAATATAAAGTATTTCTCCCAATTGATGTAGTTGATTTTTGAACCGTTTTCATCCTGCCTTTTGCCTTCCCTTTTTTCATGGGCCTTTTTTTAAACTCTTGACAAGTGCAGTTATACTTTGGGCTTAAATTATTGTATTCGTACTGTCATTCTTATGCCTGTAGGTGCCAGAAGAGTACAAATATCTAACGTTGACATAGAAAGATTCCTCAGAAGTAGGCGTGTTGTTCCCCTTGAAATCACAATATACACTTGTACACTGACAATTCGCAATCAGTAAATATGCAATGATCGATGGTGGGAAATATCTACAACTTATACATTCGGCTCGAGTATCAGTTAAACCGAACAAGAATCCATACTGCAAACCAACTCTCAACTGACCTGGAGAATTTGTATCAGCATATGCACTAATACTCTACACTGTCTAAACATCTGATAACTACACACCACTCGACTTTCAACTCTCAAGTTTAATAGCCAAAAATACTCGATGAGTTTAATTGAAGATCTCTTATCTTGTATGTCATGGAACTATAAAGATTTACAAATTCCTGAAAGATCTCGATGAGTTTAGAGGACTCGAGACTCTCATAAGCATATTTTCAATCTTTTATGCAAAGTCAAACGTTAACTTTAAGATAGGAACACATATAGAACGGTTTTCTTGAGTAGAAATAATTAGGGTAAATGACAAAAAACTACCTTAATTATTAGTGTCACAACACTATTATACATCATCTTTTAAAATTGACGATGTCATACATCATCTTTAGAATTTGGTCCAATGTTATACCTTCCGTTAGCTTGGCCGTGAATTTCTTAGTTAAATGCTGACGTGGCTTGATTTGAGACCCACTTTCTATTAAAAAATTAATAAAATATTAAAAAAATAATAATTTACCCTTGAAGAAAAAAAAAAAAAAAAAAAAAAAACCCCCAATCTTCCCTAACCGCTTCCCCTTCCCCTCATCTTCTTGTCTCTTCTCCCCCATCTTCATCTTCTTCCCTCGACCCCCTACCTGCAACCTAGAAAGAAAAAATCCCAGTTCGTCTTCCCCCCGCACCCACCCTCTTCCCTCCTCTACACACCCCACTCCTTAAATCCACACTCATTCCCCCCATTTCCTCTGCGCCCAGGTTCTCCACCCGCAGGATTGCCCTGGCGAAGGGGTTTCTCGATTCCACTTCACGAACCTGGCGATGGCGGTGTAGACGGGATTTGGGTTTTTTTTTTTTTTCTGGGTTGCAGGTAGTGGGTGCGGAGGGTTTAGGGAAGATGAGAGGGGGGGAAGAAATGGGTGGTTGCAGGGAAAGTGGGGGTCAGGGAAGATGAAGATTTTATTTTATTTTTTGGGTCGCAGGTTGGGCTTAGGTGGGGGAGAAGAAGGGGTGGGGGTAAGACAAACTGAGGGTGGGTGCGAGGGGAAGACAAATTGGTTTTTTTTGTTTTTTGTTTTTTTTGTTTTTTCTGGGTTGCAGGTAAGGGAAGAAGATGAAGATGGGGGAGAAGAAAGACAAGGAGGGGGGAGAAGTGACGAACTGAGGGTTTTGTTTTGTTTTGTTCTTTTTTTTATACTTTTTTTTATTATTTTAATATTTAAAAAATATTAAATGATTTTTTTTTTATTTTTAGTTTTTATTAATTTTTTAATAAAAAGTGGGTTTCGTCTCAAGCCACGTTAGCATTTAACAGAGGAATTAACAGACATTTGAAGGAAGATATAACATTGGACCAAATTCTAAAGATGAGATATGACATTGTCAATTTTAAAAGATGAGGTATGATAGTGTGTCGTGAGACCAATAGTTGAGGTAGTTTTGTGTAATTTACCCAAATAATTAAGAATGGTTATATGCAACAAAAAGTAACTAAGTTAATATTGTACTTGAAACCTAATCAGTAATGCTCTCCTAAGGTCCCCATTTTGAGGACCTATGAGGTCCTTTGTCATATAAACTCTTAGATTAATCTGACGGTGAATTAATTAATAACCTTATATTGTCCTTGTTACACCCAAGCAAACCTCTGGAGAGGCAAATCAGCCGCATCTTCCTCCAATCAACAATCACGTCTTCCTTTAAATGCCCATCTGGGTTTGTTCCTTCCAATTGCTCCCCTGCTACCGAGCCAATTCCAATCAAGCTCCTCAATTGTTCACTTGCACTGAATGGTGGACTAGGCACATGGGCTACCCCGCAAGGTTGGGCTATTCAAATTAGCAGAGGTGGTCAATGTTGTCCTCTAGGGCATGGTGGCAACGCTTGCAAAGAGTTGGGAACTCAACGAAGGGAGGCTTTGTGGTCTTTGACTTGACTTTCCAATTTGGCTTCTTGCTTTTCGACGGCAAGGGCCCAGGTGTTGGGCTTGGCTGAAGAGACATTGTCACTGCCATGGAGGGGAAAGAGACTAGGCGAATCGTTTGGAATGGTTTTCGGGGATCTCAGATGGAGACTCATGCAGAGTTTTCACACGAAATTGGGGTAGTGATGCATAACAAATGTCCTACGGCCGAGTGGGCGTCTTTAGACCTGGCAATTTCTTACACGACCCGTTAACACGACACGTAAACGACACGAAAATAACGGGTTTCGGGTCAACACGATAACTAATCGGGTCATTATTGGGTCACACGATAATAACCCGTTAATAACGGGTCCTTAACAGGTTTACACGAGAATGACACGCGGGTAACCTGTTTCGACACGATAAGAAAAATGCTATTTTGATGATTTTAATTTTTTAAACTACTAAAAAAAACTTACTATAAAATGCAATAGATATAATGAATATGTGTATATTGTTTATTAATTATTATTCTATATAAACTTTAAATTTTAAGTTTTATTTATTTATTTATTTTTATAGTATATTATAGGCAAAGATTGAGATTAAAAATCATAAAACACATTAAAAATAAAAATATCAAGTAATATAAAAATACCAAACACATAAAAAAATTATAATAATTAATTTCCCGCCTAATATTTCAAGAGTTTCATCCATTTCCCGCCTAATGTTTGAGAAATTTTGCAGCCTATATCCATCCATTTCCCGCCTAATATTTAACCCAAAGAAACTCTAAGTGTTAGTTAATGTATCGTTTTGATGGGATACGCATCCTATGAAACAAATTTCAATGATCCGACCGTCAAACTTGTTTATATATGCTTCGAGATCGCATACGCCAAAATTTGCAAAAAATAAATATTCAGATATCAAGAAACGAGACAAAACTTTTCAACGGTTATAAACGAAAAATCACGATTTAACGGTTGTTTTAACTCTGATTTTGATGATTTTTTACAGCTATACTGTGACATCCCACATCGCCCAGGGGAGTGATCCTTAAATGTATATTCACATCTCTACCTAGCACGAGGCCTTTTGGGAGCTCACTGCTTCGGGTTCCGTGGGAACTCCGAAGTTAAGCGAGAAAGGGGCTAGAGCAATCCCATGATGGGTGACCCACTGGGAAGTTGCTCGTGAGTTCCCAAAAACAAAACCGTGAGGGAATGGTAAGCCCAAAGCGAACAATATCGTGCTACGGTAGTGGAGTCGGGCTCGGGAAGTGGTCCCACCCGGGCCGGGATGTGACAAATTGACATCCCACATCGCCCAGGGGAGTGATCCTTAAATGTATATTCACATCTCTACCTAGCACGAGGCCTTTTGGGAGCTCACTGGCTTCGGGTTCCGTGGGAACTCCGACGTTAAGCGAGAAAGGGGCTAGAGCAATCCCATGATGGGTGACCCACTGGGAAGTTGCTCGTGAGTTCCCAAAAACAAAACCGTGAGGGAATGGTAAGCCCAAAGCGGACAATATCGTGCTACGGTAGTGGAGTCGGGCTCGGGAAGTGGTCCCACCCGGGCCGGGATGTGACATATACTCTTTGACCCTATATGAATATAATGAATGAATTCGATCTTCAATTTAAAATATTTACATTGGTGGATACCACAAAATCTTATGTTATACTTGATAAAAGTATAAATAAACTCTCAAGTGTTAGTGAATTTATCATTTTGATGGGATACGCATCTTACAAAACTAATTTCAACGATCCAACCGTCAAACTTGTTTATATATGCTTCGATATCGCATACACCAAAAATTACAAAAAACAAACATTCAGAGACCAAGTAACGAGACAAAAAATTTTGACGGTTATAAACGAAAAATCACGATTTAACAGTTATTTTAACTCCGATTTTGATGATTTTTTACAGCTACACTCCTTGACCCTGTATGAATACAATGAATGAAATTGATCTTCAATTTAAAATATTTATACTAGTGGACACTACAAAATCTTATGTTATACTTAATGAAAGTATAAATAAACTCTTAAGTGTTAGTGAATCTATTGTTTTGATGGGATACGCATCCTACGAAACTAATTTCAACGATCTAACCGTCAAACTTGTTTATATATGCTTCGAGATCGCATACGCCAAAAATTGCAAAAAACAAACATTTAGAGATCAAGTAACA
This sequence comes from Pyrus communis, assembly GCF_963583255.1. NCBI lineage: Eukaryota > Viridiplantae > Streptophyta > Magnoliopsida > Rosales > Rosaceae > Pyrus > Pyrus communis. The sequence goes on along the minus strand of NC_084806.1, from coordinate 25,113,644 downwards.
AAACAAAACTTTTCAACGATTATAAACGAAAAATCATGATTTAACGGTTATTTTAACTCTAATTTTGATGATTTTTTACAGCTACACTCCTTGACCCTATATGAATACAATGAATGAATTCGATCTTCAATTTAAAATATTTACACTAGTGGATACCCCAAAATCTTATGTTATACTTGATGAAAATATAAATAAACTCTCAAGTGTTAGTGAATCTATCGTTTTGATGGGATACGCTTCCTACGAAACTAATGTCAACGATCCAACCGTCAAACTTGTTTATATATGCTTCAAGATCGCATATACCAAAAATTGAAAAAAACAAACATTCAGAGATCAAGTAATGAGACAAAACTTTTCGACGGTTATAAATGAAAAATCACGATTTAACGGTTATTTTAACTCCGATTTTGATGATTTTTTATAGCTACACTCCTTGACCCTATATGAATACAATGAATGAATTCGATCTTCAATTTAAAATATTTACACTAGTGGATACCCCAAAATCTTATGTTATACTTGATGAAAATATAAATAAACTCTCAAGTGTTAGTGAATCTATCGTTTTGATGGGATACGCTTCCTACGAAACTAATGTCAACGATCCAACCGTCAAACTTGTTTATATATGCTTCGAGATCGCATATGCCAAAAATTGCAAAAAACAAACATTCAGAGATAAAGTAAAGAGACAAAACTTTTCAACGGTTATAAACGAAAAATCACGATTTAACGGTTATTTTAACTTCGATTTTGATGATTTTTTACAGCTACACTTCTTGACCCTATATGAATACAATGAATGAATTCGATCTTCAATTTGAAATATTTACACTAGTGGATGTTATACTTGATGAAAGTATAAATAAACTCTTAAATGTTAGTGAATTTATCGTTTTGATGGGATACGTATCCTACAAAACTAATTTCAACGATCCAACTGTCAAACTTATTTATATATGCTTCGAGATCGCATACGCCAAAAATTGCAAAAAACAAACATTCAGAGATCAAGTAATGAGACAAAACTTTTCGACGGTTATAAATGAAAAATCACGATTTAACTATTATTTTAACTCTGATTTTGATGATTTTTTATAGCTACACTCCTTGACCCTATATGAATACAATGAATGAATTCGATCTTCAATTTAAAATATTTACATTAGTGGATACCACAAAATCTTATGTTATACTTAATGAAAATATAAATAAACTCTAAGTGTTAGTTAATGTATCGTTTTGATGGGATACGCATCATATGAAACTAATTTTAATGATCCAACCATCAAACGTGTTTATATATGCTTCGAGATTGCATACGCCAGAAATTGCAAAAAACAAACATTCAGAGATCAAGTAACGAGACAAAATGTTTCGACGGTTATAAACGAAAAATCACGATTTAACGGTTATTTTAACTCTGATTTTGATGATTTTTTACAGCTACACTCCTTGATCCTATATGAATACAATGAACTAATTTGATTGTCAATTTAAAATATTTACAGAAGTGGATATATACCACAAAATCTTATGTCATGATGATCTATGAAAATTGAGGATTTTGTAAAAGGAATAACATGTAAGCTTTGAGTTCTATTGGCAAGGTTACATGGTCGTTTAGATTTTTAAAACCCTCCAAATCTCATGAACAATGTTATCTATTTTAGTGAAAAATTAATAAAATTAATAATAATTATTGTAGAAGTGTGAAAAATGTAATCACTCGTAATAAAAAGCTTTACAACTTTCATTAAGGGGTCAACTCCGAAATTTAGTATGCATATACTGATTTAGTATTATGTTTTACATTTTTTTGGGTCAAATTATGTTTTTCATTTTCATTTTTATTGATTTAAAAAATATTTTTCTTAACGGGTAACGGGTCGGGTCATATTACCTGAAAATATTAAAGGGTTGATTTCGGGTCGGGTCATATTACCCGTTTACTTTAACGGGTATTACACGACACAACCCGTTAAGCTATCGGGTATGACACGAAAACGATACGAACACGAGAAACACAACACGAATGCCAGGTCTAGACGTCTTGGAAGAAGATGCCGGAGGACTTGAAAAAGTCTATGTTGGAAGAATTAGTAGTAAGTGGGAATTTAAAATTATATATAATTTATAATAATGTTTAATCTTCCCACATTTTGGCTGAATAGGCTATTAAAAAGACTTTAAATATTTCTTAGCTAGGATAAACTTGTACATCAGATGTGAAGATATTTAATTAGTTTATTAATATGGATGCAATGTTACTATTGTAGTCTTAGGTCAAGGACAAGTGTATGATAAAGTGGAACATGCCTTTTTTTTCTTGGGTGCAATTTTGCTCACCATCTTTAAGTGGTGATAATGTTGACTACTCTAATTATCGCTATTGAATGATTTTAAATTTTAAGATTTATGTTTATCTTCTACACAGATTTTGATATTTAAACTCTTCTAACGGTAATATATAGGATAAGAAACATTACCATCACTTAGAGGAAATGAGAAAAAATAATTCATTCTCCCTGCTGATCTTTTTGTTGATGTGCTTTTCTTGAGAAAAAGGGTAAAGTTTATTACCAACAGAACACTATACAACAGTAGGCCCATTTACAAAGAAGCCCAAAGTACAAGTGGACCTTACAAACAAAAAACACAAAACCCTAACAAAGCTTAAGGCCCAAAACCAGAGACAAGACAATGGAAAAACCTAGGGATTTGCTACCCCCGTCGCCGCCGCAACGACGCCTCATGACCAGCACACTCCGCCCTCAACACATGCCAGAAAACCAATCAAACAGCACCTCAAAGATGAAATGAAAGACAACTCCATCATCAAGTGAAGAAAAATACCACTTATAAATGAAGAAGAATATCATTATACTGTAATATTAAGTGATTCATTTTTTACTAATTAAATGCCTAAAGTGAGAAAAATTGCAGTATAGGTATATTCTTTTTTTTTACTCCTCTGAAGGAATGCATTAAAAGGCAAGGAACCTCTTTCGATCTTTCACAAAAGGATTATGATTGAGGTGTCTCTGAGATTCAAATGGGCTCGATTAAGTACTTCTGCAGCCCGTATTTAATACTAAAACCAGGTAATAACAAGCCCATTTTGTATTTAGTTTTCGAAGCTGCGCGGTAAAAAATGTTGTCGGACAATTTGTTTCCTGGGACCACGTAAATCTTAGGAATCAAAGTTATGTATTATACCTTCAACTTAACGGAGTTTTTTAATGGAATGATCAAAATAATTGATGGTGAACAATCTCAAAGACCACTTCTATTGATTTTAAATCTCAATGATCAAAGTTATATGTTATGAAAATCTCAGAAACCATTTTAGCTAAAAAATCATATATTAAATGATCTAAGGATGATCATTGTCGTATTTAAGAATATTAGTTAAATAAAAGGAATATTTATTCTCGATTAGAAAATCATAGTATGAATTAAAGTGATTCCACTTTACAGAGCTCCATATCTTTTGAATAATTAGCAGGACAAAAGAAAACTTGAGATGTCAGCATCTTCTTTATAAAGGTCGGTGTGCGTTCAAAAAAGTCGCTGCATTCAATATTTCTTCCTACACAATTCTTTTCGATTTAGGGGTTTAGGTATACCTTTCTGGTTGGACCTACATGCTATTCCTTATTTTTTTTTTGCAATGCCGCCAACCTGCACTCAGTCTCACTTTATTCTCAAAAACTAATTTTTTTTTACCTTACACGTTATGACTCGAAATTTCCCCCACTTTAACAAAATTTCGTCAAATTCTGTCAACTTTGCTGATGTGGCCATTATAGACCCCCTAATTTGTAGATGTGGTAGTCACATCAACTTTTTTTTTTTTTTCCTTATTACAAAAATGCTATTCTTATCTAGTTATACCGTATCATTTTTCTACTAAAGAAGAGATCTGCATGCTCTGCTTATATTAAAGAAATGATATAAAAAAATGATACAAATAAATAATAAGTATAATATTACTCTTTTTGTTATGCCAAGTGGTGGGACCTTCCAGCACCTCAACCCTCTTTCTTTCTATGTGTCTCCCAAACCCATTTCTTAAGTTGCCGTCACCACCCCCACCCCCACCTTGAGCTCTCTTACCACCGCACGCAAAAAAAAAAAAATATATAAAAAAAATTCAAAACCTTCTGCATCATCTCCTAACAAACATACATAAACATATCATTTTTTTAATTCTCTGTTTGTTTGCTGAGAAAGCTAGGGGAAGCGAAAGAAAAAGAAAATAGCTTTCCTAGTCTCGTATTCTATAAACATGTAATCACCTCATAATATATTTTTAAGTTTCGAAAAGCAAAAGAAAACAAGATTCTAAAAAATATTAGGCATTAGTAGGGCAGCGGGCTAGCACCTAGAGCCTAAACGGATTTAGGTAAATTTCTTGTATATCTTGTAAATAAGTGCATATTGACACTTACAAAAAATTATACTTGTATGAAATTCATGGATAAGATAATAAAAGAATGATAAAATACAAAAAGAGTATCCAACAAGTCCAGAATTTAAAAACATATTAAGCATATATGCCATATAACCATAGTGAGGAGTATTGTAGGATGACACATGTACAACAAGTTCACAATTTAAAACAACATAAAATGGAAAATAGGAGGAAAATAAGGAAATTTAGTAATGTAAAATACTTATCTTTAGCATCTCGGAATTTAAGTTGATACACAACATACCTATTGTATAAAATTAACAAAATTTCAAGGTATAATTAGAACTTAGACTTTAAACAAATTTCAAATTTCAAAAAAAAAAAAAAAACCACCCAACCACCTAGCACCGCCTAGGCTGCCTAGAGCCACCCGATTTTTCCAGCCGTTTTGCACAAAATCGTCTCGGTTCCAAGGTGTCGCCTAGGGCGTTTTTTAGAACAATGAAAGAAAACCAAGTTTCAAGAGTTGCATATCATTTTCTTCATTTTCGTTTTAACAAACATTTTCTCGGAGCCAAACAAAAAATTTAAGCTAAAAACAATATCACCAATTCACTAGAGCATTAACACTCATTCACAGTTCTAAAAATATAGAATCTAAGAACATTAAATGCAAGTAAAATTCGTTGAATCATAAATGATCAAATGATGGCTTGCAGTGGCAAGAGAGATCAGAGCGGGGAGGCAGGGTGACGACGGCTTGGGAAATAGGGTTGGGGAAGAGAGACAGGGGGTGGAGTGGGGCTAGTCTCACCCCTTGGCATAATAAAAGAGTAATGCTAGCGAGACTAAATTTGCTAGTTAAATGATGTGCTACAATAAAAAATGGGAAGTGTTATTGGTACTCTAAAAATCTCATTCTACACTCCTCACAAGTGTATAGATCAGAGCGGGGAGGCAGGGTGACGACGGCTTGGGAAATAGGGTTGGGGAAGAGAGACAGGGGGTGGAGTGGGGCTGGTCTCACCCTTTGGCATAATAAAAGAGTAATGCTAGCGAGACTAAATTTGCCAGTTAAATGATGTGCTATAATAAAGAATGAGAAGTGTTATTGGCACTCTAAAAATCTCATTCTATACTCCTCACAAGTGTATAGATCAGAGCGGGGAGGCAGGGTGACGACGACTTGGGAAATAGGGTTGGGGAAGAGAGACAGGGGGTGGAGTGGGGCTGGTCTCACCCCTTGGCATAATAAAAGAGTAATGCTAGCGAGACTAAATTTGCCAGTTAAATGATGTGCCACAATAAAAAATGGAAAATGTTATTGGCACTCTAAAAATCTCATTCTACACTCCTCACAAGTGTATTTTTCTTTCCTAATATAGAAAGTTTGGACTGTAGAATAAGATTTTTAGAGTGTTAATAACAATTCCCTAAAAAATAAGTACGTTAATCAATACTTAAGTAATAATTTAATTATCAATTTCTATGTCTTTTAGTTTATAGTCTATAAATTTAGTCTCTCAACCATAATAAAAAATTGATGTGGCTGCTACATTAACAAATTAGTGTTCCATCATGGCTACATCAACAAAATTAACACCAATTTATCGGATTTGACAAAATTTCACCATAGTGAGACCGATATTGTGTTTTGGACTATAAAGTGACGAAATTTTAATTTAATAAAAGAAAGTCAGATATACAAGAGGCATGGGTGGAGCTTTTATTGTAGACTTTTATCTTCTACTTTTTGGGTGATGTTAAAAGTAAAAGGATAACCAAATTAAGTAAAAGCAAAGCTTAAGGACTAGTTTGGTATTGCTGTGTTTTTTAATAAAACTGTTTTATGTTATGTTGTAAAAATAAATAACAGTAAAATAAAGTTATTGAGTGTTTAATAAACGTTATTTGTAAAAGTGATTTTAACAAAAAAAACAAGTGTTGGAGTATTTAGTAAACTTTTATATAAAATTACTAAAAAATAATATGGTATTTAATGTGATGTAATAATTGCCAAATAGGATATGTATGGGCAAAAATTATAATTTTGTAATATATGCAGAGGTATACTTGTCATGTGAAAATTTAATTAAATGGGCATTATTCACTATGCTTTGAAAAAACTTTTTTAGAAGCATGATAGACCGTTGTTATGCTTTTCTATACTTTTCTACGTCTTTGACAACAAATTTTTGAATTTTTTGAATTTTTTTATTTTACCAAACACATGTTTCAAATTTTTAATAATTTTTTTTTAAAAGCACCACCCCCAAAATAAACCCAATTAAAGTATGTTCCATCTGTATTTGTAGTGTACTTTTGTCCTATGTTAATGCCAAGGAAAATGTCCCAACAATTTTTACTTATAAGTTCCCAAGAATTATACGTAATATATATAGAAGCCTAGACACGCTCATTGTAGTACTTTTCCTTGATTAAAGTACCAAGTATATACGATGCAAGAGACTTTTAGTGTGTTTAGAGCATACAGTGGGTAGATCATTATAATTATACAAGTAGAGATATACTTACAATATAAAACTTCTTTTTACTTATATATTACATGTGGTATACTATTCCATGTTCCGGATAAATTGAATTTTCTTTATTGGTCCATGTTTACTTGGTTACTATGGACCATGGCTTATAAAAAATGAAAATGTTAATGGGGCTAACTACTTAGATTAAATTTTATAAACCATGTAGTATTGTTATCGACAATTAAATTATTATTTAAGTGTATTAACATATTTTTTTCCCTTTAGTGGCGCATCATATAATTAATTTTAAAAGTTGGTCATTACGCTATTAAAAAGGACTTAATGGTGCCTCTTGGTTTGGCTTTTGAAAAGGACTTTTACTATATGAAGCAAAAGCATGGGAATTTCATGGGCAAGACCAAAGTAAAGCACCGGCCTTTTGAACGGTTGCGGTTTATGGAAAATTTTGTTGATGGGTCCAATCGTTTTGCTTGAATCTTAATAAGAAAAAAAAAAAAAAACAAAACAAAAATCGGTGGATTCACTTGATAATCATAAGTTTCATTGTAGTATTGGGATTCTTGAAAGCGTTTTTAAAATAATTAAAAGTGTTTTCAGAAAAATATTTTTGGGTTTTAAAAACATTTAAAGTGCATTTTATAAGAAGTACTATGGTAGGAAGTACTTCAAGTGTTTTTCTTTTAAGGATTCACTTACATTTTTGCAAAAAATTTGTTCCAAAAATATATTCACAAAAAGTGCTTCCAGCCATTATTAAAGCAGTTCACTTTTAAGTTTTGTATTTAAAAATAGGGAATTGTTATTAGCACTAAAAAAATTTCATTTGACACTCCAAACTTTCTATAATTAGAAAGAAAAGCACACTTGTAAGGAGTGTAGAATGAAATTTTTGGAATGCTAATAACAGTTCCCTAAAAATATAATAAAAATATTTAAAACCCTTAAATCTCCGGTTTCTCCTTTTTCCGGATTTTAATTTGCATAACCTCCCTATTTTGGGTTTGACCACATTCCTATTTGCTGAACCTTGTATAAGATATGCCCTCAAAGAAAGTTCTCTTTTAAGTTTGAGGCTATGTGGCTTTAACACCCTGAGTTTCAGGATATGGTTAAAAAGGCTCAGGTTTGTCACTTTGAAGGCAATCCTAATGATCAAATCAGAGCTTGTGCTTGCGTTTTAATCATTTTATTAGTGTTTGGAATAAACAAGTAATTGTTAAAAGTACTTTGTAAATAAGAAACTTACAAGATAGTTTGGTTGATATTCATGAAGGAAAATATTTGAGAAACAAAGTTCATTAAGCAACATATGCAAGCATTTAACAATCCAATGGCGGAAGCATACTTGTATGCATTTTAAAACAAAACTTAAACCACAAACTTCAAAACCTAGTAGTGATGGTGAACCAAGACTCTACTCTAATCACAAAGAGAGTTGATAAATTTTATACCTTTGAAGCACCTATTTGCTTAGCAAAGGTTAATCACCCATGAGAGGGCCTTCATTCCTTTTGTCTCCATGCTTCTTGACTCCATGTATGTGGATGGTGGAACTTTGCTTCTTAGCTCCATGTCTTCTTGGATTTGGATGGAAAATAAGGATTCTCCAAGAGCCCCCAAAATGGAGGGCCTCTAAGTTTTGACACCAAGATGAATGAGGGATGGAAATGAGTGGTATGGGAGGAAGATTGCTAGCTAATACCTCCCATATGGCCGGCCTCCTAGAGAGAAAGAGAGAGCAAAGTTTCTCTTGTTTTTCCTCAAAGAAAACACTGATGAACAAAAGGCTATAGAGTTGCTTTTATACCTTCCTTCATTTGAGTGGCAAACTTGCCATAAGTCCAAAACCACTCCCTCTCTTAACAAGGCTGGCCTCCCTTTGTTTAGCGGGTTTATTGTCCATTTTTTTTAAGTTGTCATGCAACTTAAACTCAATGGGGGCAAGTGGACCAAAACCATTTTGGGTCCCTTAACTTGAAATTAATTAAAGCCTGTTAAGGACCTTTAGTATGATTAATAATACTTGCCATATACGATTAAACAATTTAATTGTCCTTACTCATCTTTGTTAAATCCTTCAATTATTACCTTACACGGTATGCGATTCATTAGGTTCCTTTTAGCGAGGCAGTGGGCAATTAGAACTCTTTCTAAGTTGATTGTGAAATGAAACTTACTTTCAGTTCTCCTTTTAGTGATTATACAACTTCAGGGCTTCCATAAGTCATGAGTGACACCTAGTGGATAGTAAACATGAATAAACTATCAAGCCAAACAATGTGATCAAAAGTAGAGAAATACCGTATTGCATTTGTAATCCCAAACTAAATAGGTTCTCCAACCTCTTTTGATCAAGGATCTAACCACAAGATAATTATGATGCCTCAGGTCAAATGACTATTTTGCATTATCCTAACCATTAGTTCTCATGTGACATGAATTTGAGAACTTCTTGTTGATTGCGTTTAGTGAACTCATTCTCTATTGAGCACCTACAAACTTGTCTTGATGTTAATCACATCAATAACTTGAGACTAGCCACTCTTCTGGGATAGAAGGCATAACATGTACTGATCTTAATGGATAATCCTATGATCATGAACATTTAGGATATGTGCCCAACAATTCAATCCAAAAAACAATGGTTGGTATCCTTAACCATTAGCTTCTTGAGGATGAAAAGAATATTTCTGAACAACTTATTCAATCTCTAAGGGATGAGTAAATTATGTGGGCTCGAAAGGGTGGAACTAATTGGTTACAATTAGGATATGAAAATACTAAATTTTTTCAAACACACACTACTATTAGAAAGAAGAAGAAGAAGAAATTACTTACAAAGAGTAAAAGATGCTAATGATAGGGGTGAGGGTATGGAAGAGCTATTTGCCTGGATTTTAAACTGCGATTTTCCTGCTCCAATACTCTCAATCCTAGTGATGTGATTAGTTTTATTGACACTATCAATCCTTGTATCACTAATTCACAAAATATCGATTTACCAATGGTTTGCATGCTATTTTTTTCAACATTGTTGGTCCACTACTAAGCATTATGTTAGTAGTTTTGTTAGAGATTCTTTTGATAATCACTCTAGTCTTAAACTGATTAATCATACCAATATTTTTCTAATCCCGAAAATTGAGAGCCTTGAGATTGTTAATCATTATTGGCCTATTAGCCTATGCAATGTCATTTACAAAAATAATCATTATATTATCATTACTCAGTGCAAACCTCTACTTGCTTAGTGTATTTTTAAAAACCAAGGGGCTTTTGCCCTAGGAAAATAAATCCATGATAATATTCTCATTGTTCATGAAATTTTCTTTAGCTTTAAGAATGAAAAAGGTAGGTTAGGTTCCATGACAATTAAATCAGACCTCGAGAAAGCCTACTGTTAAGGCTCAAAATTTGCAAGTTAACAAATTAAAATACTTATAAACCCTTGGTGAGCTTGAGAAATGGACTAAAATTAAATGGACTCAAAGATTTTTAAGTGGTTCTCCCTTCAAAACTGGGCTACATCCACTGTGTTGCTCATATTGTATTGATTTCAAGACTAAGATGCTTAGATTGTATTGATTTCAAGAAAGAATAGCGTTGGGATAATAAATGAACTCTCTCTTGTTTCAGCTGTCTGACCCCAATACAGTGTTGGAAATGTGTGCTAAACCCAATCATAAGATGACACTTTATGGACATTTCACATGTTAAACTAAAATAGCTTAATGTAAGGGGAAAAATTAATGTTTAACGCCGTCTCATTAAATGTTATGCTTAAATGTTAAGTTCAAGGAATATGTAAATAGGAGAATGTGATCTAAAGAAGTTAGATTCATGAAACCATTCTTTTTTGTACACATATTCTAAACGTTCTTGATCATAGGATTGCCAGTTAAGCATTAACTGTCACGCCCTCATCTCGAGATACGTCCAAGATCGACATGTGACGTCACTAGGTACCTATTCATCTATCACGTCTCACCTCCAAGACATGAACAATACACAAAACAATGGTCCAAAAACAAAGTAACTTTTCCTTTATATCATGGTTGCATCTAACCTTCCTATTAGATTGCCTATGTACCCTAAAACGTGATTAAGCCATTCGTAGTTCACTCTTTGTTAAACTGTAGCATTCTTGAAGCCTTTAACTAGCAAGAACATAGAATTCTAGAATTACTGAATGGAAAACGAGCATGTCTCACTAGATTTTAGTCTACATAACGAAACCATCTGAAAATCAGAATTGTCATTTGTCATTTAGCTATATCACAATCTTTTCCAACACAATTCTACAATCATAGCAAATAATCGATCAACGACTCAAAGATGTATAATAAAATTACACTAATCAACCAATTTGGTCAAGTATCGATTCACAAAATTTGATAAGGCAAATCTCTTTAATTCTAATCCTATATTCTCAGCAATAACCTTGCAAACACAAGTGTTTTTCCTGAGCAATTTCCATTCACAAGGATCTAAGGTTTCAAACTAACTCAGTGGCACATGACAAGGGATGAGATTCCAGACCACTCAACGGAATCAACTCAAGCATGTGTATGGTTCCTTGATGCAGATTAACCAGGCGAAACCATAAGCATCCATCCGACAACATGATCCCCCTGATGCGGATTAACCAGGTAGGATCACCTATGGATCTAATGTAACCAAGTAGGTAGTGACCCCTAATGCGAATCAACCATGCAAAGTCACCCTTAGAAATGCATATGGTTCCCTAATGCGAATTAACTAGGCAGAGTCACCCGTAGAATGCATATGGTTCCCCTATGAATATTAACCAGGTGAGACTAACTATGAATCTATGTGACGTCGGTAGGCAGTGGCACCCCAATATGGATTAACTAGGTGGAGTTACACCTAAGTTGCTCATGGTTCCTCAATATGGATTAACCAAGTAGAACCACCTCTAGGGTGCGCATGGTCCTAAATTTGATTTATTGTTTGGTTTATCATAAAGATGTAAATGAATCTTTTGTTTAGTAGGTTTACAAAAGATTAATGGGGAGTTAATCATATTCCTAAATTTGAACATATATATGATATATTAATTTTGGGAATGGAAAAGGAATTCTTCCTTGATAAAGTTATGACTTTAACCGTTCTATAATGATAGGATGTATATAGGACATGTTGTCTATATACTTGGGATAGAAATATATAATTGATAGATTGCAGGATATAATTGGATTATCTCAATCCTTATTTATAGATAAAAGATGCTAGGAAGTTTCTCAAATGTTAAAAGCTTCAATTAGAAGGACAAATTCTTGTGAGACTAGGAAGTTGCTCCTCGTAAAGGGAATGTGCCATTTGACTCCCAAAGAAACATAATGCATAAATAGGGCCCTGTATAATATGCATAAAGTGATTTATGTATATCATATTGTATGAAAAACGTTGATATGAGTTGTACCAAGATCGGTACAAGACATATCAATGCAAGCCCAGGTTTATAACCATGGCAACTGTCAAGTAGGTCCTTAAGTATTTAATAAATACTAAAGGATAGGTTCCTCAAGAATGAGGAAGATTCAAAGTTACAAATGGAAGCGTAATAGTATTAGATTATGAATCTAATATAATATCCATCATTGCATCTTTTTGTTGTGACTGAAGAGATAATTGAATATTTCTTTATTATGACTAAAGAGATATTTGGATGGAAACACTAGAAGTAAGGACTCTAGTATGTTGCATCATGCATGCAAAATGTATCACTATATAGAAACTTACAACAATGTTGTTTGGATGGGAAAGTTCATTTATGAACTCTCCATTTGGTTCCAACTAGAAAGTGTCACTACAGTACCCACACTACGACACTAACAGGGTGATAACTCAAGCCAGGGAATTAAGGTCTCATCAAGATCTGAACACTATAGAGAGATTGAACCATATGATTGAGAACCATGTATAATGATGACGTTGTTTATCTCAAGATTGCTTAAGTGGATAACATATAGATATCCACTATCTAGGCCTATTACTCAGTTATTTTTTAAATGCCTTCAAAAGAGGTATCATCACTGATGATACAGGAGATCAACTCTAGTGCAAGTGGGAGATTTTTGGAAATGTGCACTAATCCCAACCATAAGATGAGACTTTATAGACATTTCAGATGTTAAACTAAATTAGTTTAATGTAAGGATACATATTATTATTTAAAGTAGTCTCATTAAATGTTATATGCTTACACAATAAGTCCAAGGAATATGTAATTAAGGAATATGTAATTAGGAGAATATGACCTAAAGAAGTTAGATTCATGAGACCATTCTCTTTGATACACATCCTAAACGTTCATTATCATGTGATTTCCAATTGGGCATTGACGATCCGCATAGATTAGTACCATCATTGCCGCCACTGCCACCACCGAAACCATAACCTCAATGCCACCACCGCCACCACAACCACAACCGTCAACATCGCCGGCCATTGTCGCTGCCACTACCACCATTGTTACCTCTGCAACCCAGCAACCACACCTTTTCATTGGCACCACCAACGCCATCACTATCATTGCCCTTGGCACCATTGTCGTCGTCATCACCCACACTATAATGTCTATTTTTTGTCAGATATACATTTATATCACTTGTACAATAAAATTTATCAAACGCTTTTAAACTGCTTTTCATATTTACAACACTATTAAAAATACAAATAATCAAATGCTCAACTGCTTTATTCTACAGATGATTAAGCACAATATAAGCAATTTTTTTTTTTTTTTAAAGTACAACAAACCCAAACTTGCCTTAATGCTACATAGTATGAAAATGAAACCTTAATTTTTGACCTACTTTACTTGATAGCTAACTATTTGCAACATGCACACATTTGAGATGGAATATTAGAACAAGAAATTGCAATATTCACATTTTGTAGGATTAGTGGAAAGTAGTATCTCAAATGCATGCAATTTGTACACAATCTCTCTTAGCCAAAGGTCCAACGACAAAAGATGTAGTATTATTCTCTCCCATTGCACAATCAAGTAGCCTATGTAGAAACAAAAATGTAAATGAAACCCATGAAGCAGCTGGGATGATGATAGGAACATATTTATGTGACTTTGTTAGCTTATTTCTTTGCATTTACTTAGTTCGTTTCTATTTAATATAGTGATTTAAGCTATTTTCGCGTGTTTGTAGGTCCAATTGGCAAAGATGACAATAAATGGCTAAATGGAGCAATTTGGAGCAGTTTTGGACTTGGATTGGATACCATGCATGGGGAGCACTTTGGATGGACGTTTTTGGTGTTTAAATAATGCTAGAAATGTGCTACAATCTGGAGGAATTAAGAGTGAGGCTTGGGAGACAAGGAATCAAAAATTAAAGGGAAACCTTATCCAACCTTGTCCTTATCAAACCTTATCCTTAACAAACCTTATCTAATCCTAACCTATCCTTATTCTATCTTACCTTATCTCCAGCTGCAAGGGGGATTCCTTATCACATTCAACCACTTCTAATCTAATTTAAGGAAAAACACTGCAAACAACTCAATCCTTTTCCACCACAAAGTAGGTCATGCCCTAGCCCTATAAATACAAGTTATTGCCGCAGCTTTTAGGGGGGAAAAAAAGACAAAAAAAATAGAGAGAAATAGAGGTGTGCCGCAGCCTTGGGAGGAGAGGAAGAGCCAAATTTGCCATCTAGGAGAGGGGCTTCCAAATCTGCCATTGCTGGAGCTTTTCTGGTTTCTTTCTATCCTTAGTTTCAATGTTTAAATTAGATTGTTATTATTTAGTTATGACGAACATGTGTAACTAAATTTCATGGTTTATAGGAATAATAACTGGAAATCGATTTGTATGCATATGGTTTATATGTGGAGAAGAATCCTCTAGCTAGCCTTTCACCCAATTTTCGTCCAAATTCACTTTGTTTCTGCAATTTAGTTGTTTCAATGCAAAATTTGTCCACAAACCCCCCTTAGTTCTTATTTGTGTTTTTCAGTTTTAGAAGTTTAATTTGTGTTGATTAGCATCCCTTCTAATCCCCAGCTTAGAACAATCCCTACTTGCTCATACTACGATTGCATAATTTATAGGGTTTAATTTGTGTGTTAGTTTCTGCCACATCAAATTTTGGCGCCGTTGCCGGGGATTAGTAAAATTGCTAATCACTCTGTTTTTTTGTTTATTTTACTTTTGATATTTGATTTGGTTTGATTTCTTTGATTTTAGGTACTAGAGAAGCAAGACATGGCAATTGCTAATCTTCAAGCTCAAATGGCGAATCTTACTTCTCTTATGTCACAGTATATTGAAAGGTGCACAATGCAAAGTGTCCCTACATTTGGTGTGTCCTATAAGCCAGGATATCAAACTAATTAACATCCTCAATTAATTGAGATTGGTGGTTGGGATAGTGTTAATGCTTGGGGTTTTCCAACACTTACAATCCAGGTGGGAGAGATCATTCAAATTTTATGTGGTGGGAACTTCAACAAGTTCAATAAGAAGGATATCGGCAGCCATCTGAGGAGTTTTATTCAAGACCTATGCAGCCACCACAGCCTCCCCTAATACAATCCCAACCAAATTCAGGTTCGTCAATGGATTATGATAAAATTTTTCAAACACTAACTTCTTTGACTTAGGGTTTACAAGACCAAGCTAAAGAGATAGGGGACGTGAAGAATCAAATTGGACAGATCGCAGAATTCATGGCACAAATTCGAGAACAAAGCGAACTCTCCAGCTCAACAATTGTCAATTCAACGGGAAACTTTGAAATCACTGAAGCTATCACTTTGAGAAGTGGTATGGAGGTTGCAGGTGATATGAAAACTTCCAAACAAAGCCAAAAAGAGGACAAATAGCTCTTGTCCAAAGAGGAGGAGGAAGACTCATCCACGACAAGCTTAGAAGAGGCCTTATCACAGAACTCAATCATCTCTAATCCTATTGCCTTAGTTACCCTAGCTCCACCACCATCCTATTCTAGTAAGTTTGTTCCGAATTCAATTCTTTCCAACCTTATTCCACCAAATGTCTCTATTCCTTGCACGTTCTTGCAATCCAAGAAAGATGAGGGAAAGAAAGACATCTTCGAAACCTTTCCAAAGGTGCAAATTAATATCTCACTTCTTGGTACAATAAAGCAAGTTCCAAAATGTGCTAAATTTTTTATAGAGCTTTGTACAACAAGAAGAAAGATTCAAGAGAAAGAAGTGGCTAGGGAATATCTATAATTCATCAAAGAGGATGTACTTGAGATAACCATCCCTGAAGAAGTTGGATTTTATGACACGGGACAAGTCACTGCCCTCACACCAAATCTGACCGGGAGCAACATTCCTGAAACTTTCGAAGTAGTGTTTTTCCTTGAGTTCTTGTTGCAGCACACAGGTAAGCCACCTCCTCTAATTTCAATTTCGTTTTCTACTAACATGTTGTTGATTTCAATGATTCAGGCACCCATTCTAGAATTTAAACCATTACCGGATCATTTCAAGTATCACTTTCCATTCAAAGATCAACTCCATGTCGCAGGCCATAGTGATGATTAAATGGAGGTGTTGTCCGGCTGGAAGACGTTAAAGCAAACGCTTCTTGGGAGGCAACCCATGTATTCAAACAAAGAGACATTGGAATTTCCAGCTCCTACAACCATATTTGCTTTTTTTTTTTTACCCTTCTCTTTATTGTTTTTACTTTGCCATGATTGTCTTGTTTGCTAGTTATCTTTTATTGCTTTGTTGTTTAAGTTTATTTTTGAAACGTTGAGGACAATGTTAGGTTTAAGTGTGGGGGGTGGAGGGGTGGGGGGTAAAACACATTGTTTTTCATGACTTATTTTCGAATTTCACCACCTATCACTACTAATATTGTTGTTCACTATTTTAAAGTGTTTTATTATGTGTCATATAACAAAAATTTGAAAAAAAAATCGAAAAAGTTTGAGAAATACCAAAAAAAAAAAAAATTCGTTTTTGTTGCTTGTTTGTGTTTTAGGGTACCTTCCAACACAATGATGAGGATTTGGTTTTTAATTGCATGACTGTTAAAGAAAGTTACAAACATGGGTGGAAGTTTGATATGCTCTTTGGTTAATACTTAGTTGTAGTTGTCAATTATGAATTTACATGTAATCACAAAAAGAAAAAAAAAAAATCAGTTTTTGTAACATGCTTGAAGGAAGAAACTCAAACTAACGCTACAACCTTGTGAGACTTGAGCCTATTCTTTGTTTGAAGAGTTATTAATCTGTGATATTCTTGCTTTCTAAAGTCGTTGTATGATCTCATTATTTCTTTGCTTGGTTGCTACTTAGAATGCTTTTTCATCATTTTAGTCCAAACACTGGAACTCATGCCTATTTCATTCACAACATAAAATTGATTGCATAACAAATAACAAGATGAAGTTGTTTAGTTACCACCAGAGCCAAAACGCCTTATCCCTTGCATATGTATTGTAGGTTTAACCCCTTTGAGCCTTATTTAGCCTATTTTCTTTGTTAGCTGCATTATCCCTACCTAGCCTAGTATAGGAATATCCATACCCTTATTCTTAAGGAATAGTGAAGCATGACTTGTTGGGAATTCCTTTTGATCTACGATTTGCAGAAAAAACAAGTGTGGCGGAAGAATTTGTTCTTTTGAATCCAATGAAGTAGTGTGTATGTTTCAAAGAAAAGAAAAAGAAACAGAAAAAAAAGAAAAAGAAAAAAAAAAATTGAGGAAAAAAAAAAAAGAGAGGTTGAAAAGAAGTGAGAATGAGTTCATAAGTGTTGGTTGTTGAAGAAGGGTCCAAAAATGTGAATCTGACCCTAAAGTTGCATGAATCTCCCCTTTGTGTTTAATGTTGGGTGCTGCAATAAAAATGTTGAATTCTAAGTGTTGATTTCATTACTTTGCTTACTATCACTTTAAGAAACTTTGTTTATCCTTAACCTTTCTTTGTTAGCCAATACCTTAGCCCCATTACAACCCTTAGACTTTTATCTTGATTGTTATGTAATTCAATATATGGAGTTTGAAATTGGTACGAGCATATGGAATCCCTGGTTCTCGCTTCTAAGTAGTGGCATTCCGTTCATGAGATCATATACATGTTTGTATTAATAATTCCAGAAAGTGCCTTCTTTGATATAACATATGTGAGTGCTAGACTACATGTTTACATCAATCTTCTCACATATATTTAGTATAGAGAGTGTAGTTAGAAAATTTGTGTGAAAATAGAGAGTATATCCAGTGAGGAATTGAGTGAATTCTCTAAGGCATGTTACTACATTCAAAATGTTGTTTTAATTGATTAAATGCGAGCTAGTGAGTGGTTACTGCGGCTAAGTATATGCTCAAGAGTAAGGATGGCTAAAATCTATGTGAGCAGTGATTTTTAATATGTCATGTTTTATTGGAAATCTCTGAGGCAATTGCTGGAAGGTTTAGGTTTAGGTTTTGTTTCTTTGTTTTGCTCGAGGACTAGCAAAAGCTAAGTGTGGGGGAATTTGATAGGAGCATATTTATGCGACTTTGTTAGCTTATTTCTTTGTATTTACTTAGTTAGTTTCTATTTATTATAGTGATTTAAGCTACTTTCATGTGTTTGTAGGTCCAATTGGCAAAGATGACAATAAATGGCTAAATGGAGCAATTTGGAGCAGTTTTGGACTTGGATTGGATAACATGTGTGGGGAGCACTTTGGATGGATGTTTTTGGTGTTTAAATAATGCTAGAAATGTGCTACAATCTGGAGGAATTAACAGTGAGGCTTGGGAGACAAGGAATCAGAAATTAAAGGGAAACCTTATCCAACCTTATCCTTATCAAACCTTATCCTTAACAAACCTTATCTAATCCTAACCCATCCTTATTCTATCTTACCTTATCTCCAGCTGCAAGGGGTATTCCTTATCACATTCAACCACTTCTAATCTGATTTAAGGAGTCCTAAAACACTGCAAACAACTCAATCCTTTTCCACCACAAAGTAGGCCGTTGCCTGGGCCCTATAAATACAAGTTATTGCCGCAGCTTTTAGGGGGGAAAAAGGACAGAAAAAAATAGAGAGAAATAGAGGTGTACTGCAGCCTTGGGAGGAGAGGAGGAGCCAAATCTGCCATCTAGGAGAGGGGGTGCCGAATCTACCATTGCTGGAGCATTTCTGGGTTCTTTCTATCCTTAGTTTTAGTTTCAATGTTTAAATTAGATTGTTTTTATTTAGTTATGACGAACATGTGTAACTAAATTTCTTTTTAGCTAGAGGTGAATTCGAAGCCATGAACATATGTTTTATATGAATTGATTACATCCAGTTATTGTTTCATAAAACATGAATGCGATTTACTTATCTGTTTTATTAAGAACTTGTTCTTGTGTGTTGATTAAGGGTGCACACTTAGTTTGCATGTAGGATTTGATCCTAGAATATAAGGGAATTTCACCTAATCATTATGAACTTATATTTATAAGTAGTAAAGGTCACTAGTCATGATTGTGTTAAGTAAATTTCTGGCAGGAGTATCATGCAGTTCATAGTTACGAATGCCTTGTCAATGCTTATGATTTTCATAGAACTTAATGATGTTTGATATGTATCTCTATCATGCTATTCATATAGGGACTTGATAAGAATAATTTGATTGCATCGCTGAGTCCAATTCATTGAAATTAGGAAAACCTGAGAGTTAATTAGTGATGTTCACGATTAATTTGGGGCATTGTCATTCATAGTTTATAGGAATAATAACTGGATATCGATTTGTATGCATATGGTTTATGTGTGGAGAAGAATCCTCTAGCTAGCCTTTCACACAATTTTCATCCAAATTCACTTTCTTTTTGCAATTTAGTTGCTTCAGTGCAAAATTCGTCCAAAAACCCCCCTTAGTTCTTATTTGTGTTAGTTTAACTTAGTTTTCAGTTTTATAAGTTTAATTTGTGTTGATTAGCATCCCTTCTTATCCTCGGCTTAGAATGATCCTTACCTGCTCATACTACGATTACATAATTTATAGGGTTTAATTTGTGTGTTAGTTTCTACCACATCAGATGACATTTCGTAAAAAAAATTAAAATAAGGAAAACTAATGAAAAATGCTTGAAAAGTTTTAGTTTTAATCAAAAACCATGTTATAAGTTTTGTTTAATGATTAGTACAAGGCCCATATCAAAGTAGTCCAATTAAAAAAGGCCCAACTATAATAAATTATGATTTGTCGATTTTACCCCTAACTTTTTTAGGTTGAGTTCCAGATTTTTGTTGTTAATGGAGTTCATCATTGTTTTGCAGACCTTCTTCTTTTTCTTTGAAACAAAAATATAGATCCTCATGCTATATTTTGTATTATTTCGTTGAAATGTGATCATCGTTATTATTCGTAGTGTATTCGAGGTATTGTTTTTCAATTTTTCTTCATCAGTGGAGTCCATTGTCTGTTTCTCCATAAAATAAATTTGAGATCTGCATGCTATTCAATAATAACGATGAGTCACTATTTCTGGACTGTAAAAATAAACAGTCTCTGGATTTTAAGTAACACTGTTTCTGGAATCTAAGTCATTATTTATGGAACCTAAGTTATTTTACTTCTTGAATCTAAGTCACTATTTCTAGATCCAAATGAAATAGACACACTGTTTCTTAAATGTAATCTAGAAAAGAAATAGTGAAATTCACTATATTTGGATTCAAAGCAAATTAAGCACTTTGTTTCTTAAATATAATCAACTGATGCATGAAAGAAAAGAAATAGTCAAAGGTTAAAATATAGACTATTTATGGAATCTAAGTCACTGTTTCTGAAATTTAAGTCACTGTTTCTGGATTTTGGTTCTTTTCTTTCCAGATACAGTCTTTATTTGTGTCAGACAAAACAAACACTGTATCTGATTTTTTTTTTTTTTTTTTAAATTTTTTATAGACACTTTTTCACTCATTTCTGCCTTTAAACTTCTTTGAACTTGTGTTCGGTGGCTTTGTTCCGATGAATGCTTCATTTTTCAACTTTGATTTGAACTTTGATTTGGTTGTTTTTGCCACGCCGGCACGAGCCATGGTCACGTTAATTCTCGAGCCCATAAAATCAATCCACACTTGATAGTTAATTCCATTGTTGAGCTTCAACTTGTTGAAATCTTGATCAAGTCCGCCACTCCAATACCCAGTGGTGCTCGAAGCATTAGACGTAAGGGAGTTGATGTCCAAACCAACATGGTTGTCATCAGGATCCTGTAACTCTTGATTTTCGAAGACATCAAACTCGACACCGAAGATGTTGTTGTTGGGGTCGCCGTTGTTGGAGAAGTTGAAAAAACCCAAATGTTGTGCGGAGCTTGCACCGCTTAAGCCAGAGAAGGGTGAGAAGAGGATGGTTTTTTTATTAAACTTTGAGCCCTTTTGGTTAAATAACATTTTAGGATGGTTTTTGATTAAATATTTGTTGGCCCAAGCCCTTTTCATTAAAGCTCCCATTAAAATATAAAGGAATGAGATTACTTATACTATTTTCAAGCACTAATTCAACGTAGTATTTTTTTTTTTTTTTGGGTAGCAAGGTTCACAACTTTATTAAACTAACAAAACAAATTTACATGAAAGAAGCCCAAAAACAACAAACATAAAATACAGATAGGTACCCCAATATAAACTAGGATTCTATCTCCTTCTCTTCCCATCCCCTTCCATCCCCTCCTCTCACATTCTCTTATTTTGTCTTTTTTTTGCTATAAAAAATTAATATAAGACGTTGACGTGGCTTAACCGTGATTGTTCAAATAGGAGGGGAGGGAATGGGAGGGAAAAAAAGAGGGGAGAGAATCCTAGTCCCCCCAATATACAACACATCAGAAAGTTGTGAGCCAAAAAGAAAAAAAAAGGAAAAAAAAAAAGAAAAACCGAAGAAACCTAATCAACTTGCATCCACCGCCGCCTTCGCCGGAAAAACTAATCTAATGTACCTTTGCATTTGTGATAGCAGGAGATAATTTTGATCTTTTATTTTGGGTTTGCCCACATGGGTGATATTTGTGGATCTTGCTAATTTAATATGGCCGATGATCCAACTAAATTTGAGTAAGTTTAACTTTGAAGTTTTTTTATTGAACTTGTCTGACATTGTTAGACGTTTGCAGTGGTATTCCTGCACACAATATAAAGACATATTAAAAATAATTAACTTAAATTGTTACATTACTAGTGTGAGACTTCACGCTCCCACGAGGTGTAGGAGGTTGGAAGATTAGGTCAATGGATCTTTGATGCCTAAGTTAGTTTATCTGAAAAAGAGTGAGTGTTTAGGGCTTTTAGAGGTAACAAAATCTTCCCAAAATTTGGTAGAGATGGAGGTATTTATAGGAGGAGGGGTCGGCCATGCTGTTAGGGTTTTACCCTACACATGGCGGCATCCTATTGGCCAAGGTTTATGGAGAGAATATTCTCAAGATATTAAATAGGAAATAATATCTTGAGATAATGGTGTAAATGTAAGATCCCACATCACCGAGGGGAGTGGATCCTGTAAGTCTTATATGTGTATTCTCATCTCTACCTAGCACGAGGCCTTTTAGGAGTTCACTGGCTTTGGGTTCCATCTGAACTTCGAAGTTAAGCGAGTTCGCGCGAGAGCAATCCTAGGATGGGTGACCCACTAGGAAGTTCTCGTGTGAGTTCCTAGAAACAAAACCGTGAGGGCGTGGTCAGGGCCCAAAGTGGACAATATCATGCTACGGTGGAGTTGATAGGAGCATATTCATGCGACTTAAATGGCTTGTTCTCGTGCATTTACGTTATGTTTCTCTCGTTATTTTAGTCCTTTATGCTTCTTTTGTGTGTTTTCAGGTTCTAAGGGCCTAGGGAGCAAGAAAGTGCATTTTGAGGCCATTTGGAGCATTTTTGGGCATGGATTGGATAGCTTATCCATGGAGCCAAGAGGATGGACGAATTTGAAGGCCTTGTATGCACTTGAAGACACAAAACAATGGCCCTAACCCAATCACATAACACCTTGCCATGGGCTTAACACAAACACCATTCCTTGCCATGCAAGGAGGAGCAATTTGGGTCCATTTCATGTACTTAAACTCTAGCCCAATCCACAATCACTTCAAAGCCATGCAAAACCTTTCAACACCCTTTAATCATCCCCCTTTAAGTTATGATTTTATTTCCTAACCCTACATGCATTATTTATTAGCAACTTCACATGCATTCACTTCATCATTACACCACCACTCATTCTTTAATCCACATGCACATTCAATCATTCACTCAAGCACCCTTGTGCCATGTTTCCCCCTTTGTTCCCACCCATCACATGCATCATCATCAAACAAACAAGTCTATGCCGTGACCTTCCTAGCCATTTCCAGCTTTTCCCTTTACATTTCACATGCATTCCATACTTCCCTTGCATTTTCAGCCATCACACTTCATCATTGCAGCCACCATTCACCCTAATTATCAATCACATACTTTCCCATTGTATAATACATCCACATGCATCTTTAACCAACAAACATTGCAGCCACAAACACTCAAACACAATCAATGCCGTGGGGTACATTACAATTCCAGAAATTCCAGCTTTCCAACCTAGCCACATTCACATGCATTCACTCATAATCATTCACCAAACTTGCAGCCACATTTCCACCTATTCCAAGCTGTCATGTCCCCTCTCATTTACCTATAAATAAGCATGCAACCTAGCCACAATGGATTCATCTCATTTCATACACTTCACACAACACAAACACAACCCTTGTGCCGCAAATCCCCTTCCATTTCTGTGCAGTTTTTGTCCTCCATTGCAGCCACTATCCAACCACTTCCCATCCCTCCAAAACACTTCACATAATCCCCAAAGCTCACTTAGACCTTGTGCTACAACAACGAGGAAGAAAAGAGTGCCTAAACGTTCATACAATTCAAGTTTGAGTTGTTGGAATTTTTAGGTGTTTCTTTGATTTCAAAGTTTAAATTTAATTCTCTTTGTTTTGTACGTATGAGAATGGAAGAGAAGAGTGCCTAAACGTTCATACAATTCAAGTTTGAGTTGTTGGAATGTTTAGGGGTTTCTTTGATTTCAAAGTTATGAGGAACTAAACCCCCTTTAGCTAGGGGGTGATTCGAAACTATGTTTATATTTGCAATATGAATTGATTACTTTTGGTTGGAATTTCATAAGTTGTGGATTCAATTCGTTTAACTGTTTGATTGATAACTTATTTATGTATGTTCATTGAGATTGCAAGCTTAATTTTCATGCATGAATATGACGCTAGAATATAAGTGAGTTTCACCTAATCGTTATGAACTTATATTCACAAGTAGTGGAGGTTGCTTATAAACAATCGCGTTAAACGAATTCTTGGCATAAGTTTCATGCGTATTCCATAGTAACGAATGCCTCGTCAACACTTATAATTTTCATTGAACTTAATGATCTTTGTTGAATGTCTCTATCATGCGTATTCCATAGTTAGGGACTTTGATTAAGAATAATTTGGTTGTAATGCGTATTCCATTCAATCCAACGAATTTAGGGAAATATGAAAGTTAATCTAAGCGGACCTAATTAACTTGGAGCATTGAGTTTCACAACTTATCGAAAGACCAACTGAGAATCAATATTGTATGCAAGTGTAACATGTGTGGAGAAGAACCCCTTGGCTATTCCATCATCCATATTTTCATCACATTCATATTTACGTTTTGCCTTTAATTACAATTTGTCCATTTAATTTAATCTCGTCCAACCACAATCACCCCCCTTATTTTGTTAAGTCTTATTCATTTGATTTGTCTTATTTTATGTTTTTGAGTATTTGGAGTCTTTTAAACTTGTTTTGATTCTTTTAGTTTGTCTTAGTGTTTTAAAAGTTAGTTTTATTTATTTGAGTCAAGTATTTAGCATCCCTAGTTAATCCCCAGTTAGAACGATCCCTACTTACATCATTACTACAATTGTCACAAATAGGGTTTAGTTTGTGTGCGTATAAATATCGCATCAAATTTTGGCGCCGTTGCCGGGGATTAGCAACTTTGCTAATCCTTTGTCTTTATTTTTATATTTTGTTTTTCGTGCATTCTTATTTCAGATTCTTAGTTTGTCTGTTTCCTTGTTTTTTAGGTACTGTGTATGACTCGTAGTTCTCGGCCTATTATAGAGAACATCTCCGACTTTGACGGTGATTTTGAACGCACTTTGAGGAGAACGAGGAGTCAACAAGAGCCACCACAACCTCCACCACAACCTGGGCTTGAAGAAGACGAAGCAGGTGTAGAAGAAAAGCCCACGGATCAGATTTTTGAAGAAGAACAAGCCATGGCAGCAGATAATAGAACCATCAAGGAGCTTTCGGCCTCGGGTTTGGATAATGCATTGCCTCTTTGTATCCAATACCCCACGGCTGCAGAGGGGAAGACTGAGGAATTTGAACTCAAATCCAGTCTGTTACACCATATTCCGAATCTTGGAATTCGAACTCCTCAGTCTGTTACACCAAGGGATGCCAAGATTCTCATAGCCAACCGAGCGCTCAACGCTCAACAATATGAAGGAGTGGGTCAAAGGGAAGCCCCACGACAACAAAGTGTAAATGAGGTGAGTGCTATTTCTGAAATTCAATCACAACTTGCTAATCTTACTTCTCTTGTTTCTCAGGTTGTGATTGGTCCAAAAGCACAAGAACACCAAGTTTGTGGCGTGTGCTCAATTCAAGGGCATCCATCCGACAAGTGCCCTCAACTAATCGAGAATGGTGGGTGGGAATCTGCCAATGCAATTGGTTTCCAAGGACAAAATCAAAACAACCCATACTCGAACACTTACAATGCCGGATGGAGGGACCATCCAAACTTCAAATGGAGGGAGCCACAACAAGCTGCCCAACAAGGAGGATTTAGGCCAAACCCCCCTGGTTTTTATTCCAAGCCGTATGCACCCCAACAACCCCAACAACCTTCGGCATCATCTCATTCAGGTACGTCCTTGGAAAGTGATCAAGCTATGCAATTACTAACCTCTATTTCGCAGGGGTTGCAAAATCAAAACAACCGGATAGCAAATAACGAGAAGGAGATGATGGATATGAAGAAACAAATAGGGCAGATTTCTGAGTTCCTTGGACAGATTAGAGAGCAAGGAAAGCTTCCTAGCTCAACCACAGTCAATCCAAAGGGAGGATTCGAATCCGCCAAGGCCATCACCCTAAAGGGTGGAAAAGAAGTTGGGACCGAGCCAAACAATCCCAAATCTGCCCAGAAAGTAGATGAAGAGACGACACAACCTGAGGAAGTGTCTAGCTCACCCACGGTAAGGGTGAAAAACCCAATGCCGCAGGCCCCCAATCACCCTAACTCGGCCAAATCAGGTAATTTAAGTTCAAATTCATGTACTTCACGTCCTAATCTGCCCAATGTAACTTTTCCTCGCAGGTTCATGCAAGAAAAAAAGGAAGAAAGCGAGAAGGACATTCTTGAAACGTTCCGGAAGGTGCAAGTGAACATACCGCTTCTCGATGCAATCAAACAGGTTCCAAAGTATGCTAAATTCCTCAAGGACCTATGCAATACAAAGAGAAGAAGGGCAAACAAAGAGGTAGTGAAGGTAAGCGAGAATGTGTCCGCTGTTTTGCAACGTAAACTGCCTACCAAGTGCAAAGACCCCGGTAGTTTCACGATTCCTTGTGTGATTGGACATAATCGTTTTGAACATGCCATGCTTGATTTAGGTGCATCCATAAATGTCATGCCTTATTCTATTTATGCATCTATGAATTTGGGTGAATTAAAACAAGATGGTGTAATTATACAATTGGCCGATCGTTCTAACGCGTATCCAAAAGGAGTTTTGGAAGATGTGCTTGTGCAGGTGAACCATTTAATTTTTCCGGCTGATTTCTACGTCCTAGACATGGAGGATTCAGCCCATTCTACATCTTTGCCGATTCTCCTTGGTAGGCCATTCATGAAGACGGCCCGAACGAAGATTGATGTATACAAAGGCACATTGACAATGGAATTCGATGGGGAAGTGATTGATTTTAATATTTTTGAAACTATGAGATATCCCGTTGATGACCATTCTTGTTTTTCCATTGATGTTATCGATTCTTTGGCGCAGGTATACCTTGAAGAATTGAACGAGGACGCCCTGGAAACAACCATCACTAAGGCCATAGAGTGCAAAAATGAAGGATTTGGGCCAATGCAAGGCCACGGCAAGGAGGAGGAATTCTTTGCCATGGGTTCTAGTGAAGAAATAATTGAGGTTGTGGCAGCCCTTGAGTCATTGCCACAATAATATGGTAAGGTTCCACTCTCACTTTCAAATTCAGTTTCCACTAAGATGCTACCTTCTGTTGTTCAGGCACCATCGCTTGAACTTAAGCCGTTGCCGGACCATTTGAAGTATGTGTTTTTGGGAGAAGGCGAAACATTGCCCGTCATCATTTCATCAAGTCTCACGGCAATGGAGGAGGAGAAGCTTGTGAGGGTGCTGCGAGAACACAAAACGGCCATAGGGTGGACTTTGGCCGACATTAAAGGAATAAGCCCTACCACATGCATGCACCGTATACTTCTTGAGGAGGGGGCTAAACCAACTCGAGAGGCTCAACGCCGTCTCAACCCTCCGATGATGGAAGTGGTGAAGAAGGAAATAATCAAGCTTTTGGATTGCGGAGTGATCTACCCTATCTCCGATAGCCGTTGGATCTCTCCAGTTCAAGTCGT
This sequence comes from Pyrus communis, assembly GCF_963583255.1. NCBI lineage: Eukaryota > Viridiplantae > Streptophyta > Magnoliopsida > Rosales > Rosaceae > Pyrus > Pyrus communis. The sequence goes on along the minus strand of NC_084806.1, from coordinate 25,085,985 downwards.
TCCCAAGAAGTCCGGAGTAACTGTTATCAAGAATGATGAGAATGAGCTCGTGCCTACACGCATTCAGACTGGATGGCGAGTATGTATCGATTACCGGAAGCTAAATGCCATGACTAGGAAAGATCACTTTCCTTTGCCATTCATCGACCAGATGCTCGAAAGGTTAGCCGGTCATGCTTTTTACTGTTTTCTTGATGGATACTCTGGATATAACCAAATTGTGATAGCCCCGGATGATCAAGAGAAGACCACATTCACATGTCCCTTTGGAACATTTTCTTATCGTCGCATGCCATTTGGCTTATGCAACGCACCGGCCACTTTCCAAAGGTGTATGGTAAGTATATTTTCCGATTTTGTTGAAAAGATCATTGAGGTTTTCATGGATGATTTCAGTGTATTTGGGAGTTCATTTGATAATTGCTTGGATAATCTGACCTTAATTTTGAAACGATGTGTTGAAACTAACCTTGTCTTGAATTGGGAGAAATGTCACTTTATGGTGAAACAAGGTATAGTTTTAGGACATATTGTTTCAGAAAAAGGAATTGAAGTAGATAAATCGAAAATAGACCTTGTACGTCACTTACCCTCTCCTACTTCGGTTAGAGAGGTACGTTCGTTTCTTGGCCATGTAGGGTTCTATAGGCGTTTTATCAAGGACTTCTCCAAGATGTCCAACCCTCTTTGCCGATTGCTTCAAAAAGATGTGCCATTCAAGTTTGATGAAAAGTGTAATTCGGCATTTAACCAACTCAAGGAGAAGCTAGTCTCGGCCCCCATTATTGTACCTCCAGATTGGAGCCTTCCATTCGAGCTCATGTGCGATGCATCCGACTATGCATTAGGAGCTGTTCTAGGACAAAGAAGAGACAAGCGGCCGCATGTCATATACTATGCCTCTCGGACTCTCAATGATGCCCAATTGAACTACTCCACGACGGAAAAAGAACTTCTAGCTGTGGTTTTTGCTTTAGATAAATTCCGTTCATATTTAATTGGTACTAAAGTAATCGTTTATTCTGATCATGCAGCTTTGAGGTACTTGATCACGAAAAAGGAAGCAAAGCCGAGGCTTATCCGTTGGATTCTTCTTCTTCAAGAATTTGATATTGAAATCCGGGATAAGAAAGGAAGCGAGAATGTAGTGGCTGACCATTTAAGCCGAATGATCCACGAGGAGCATGAACATGCCGTACCTATCCCTGAAACTTTTCCCGATGAGCAGCTGCTATCCATTGAGGTAAGTGAACCATGGTATGCAGATTTAGTGAATTACTTGGTGGCTAAACAATTTCCAAATGAACTAAACAAGCACCAACGTGATAAGCTTAAAAATGATGCACGTTTCTATGTTTGGGATGACCCTTATTTGTGGAAGTATTGCTCAGATCAAATTGTACGTAGATGTGTGCATGATTCTGAATTTCACTCAATTCTAAGCTTTTGTCACACATATGCATGTGGTGGTCATTTTGGCACACAACGCACTGCCCTCAAAGTTCTAGAGTGTGGTTTTTATTGGCCGACTATATTTAGGGATGCTAGAACCTTTTGTATGTCTTGTGATCGTTGCCAACGAATGGGTAACATAGGTACCAAGGACCAAATGCCGCAAACCCCTGTCTTTAATGTTGAAATTTTTGATGTTTGGGGCATTGATTTCATGGGCCCTTTCCCTCCATCTTATGGTTTCACTTATATCTTGCTAGCCGTTGATTATGTTTCTAAATGGGTGGAAGCAAAAGCCACCCGTACTAAGGATTCTAAGGTGGTTGCAGATTTCGTGAAAACTAACATTTTTGCTAGGTTTGGAATGCCGAGAGTAATCATAAGTGATGAAGGGTCTCACTTTTACAATCGGACCATTGAGGCGTTGCTAAGAAAGTACCATGTCAACCATAAGGTCTCCACACCTTACCATCCTCAAACAAATGGCCAAGCCGAGGTGTCTAACCGAGAAATCAAACAAATTTTGGAGAAAACTGTTGGACCAACAAGGAGGGATTGGAGCTTACGTTTAGATGATGCACTGTGGGCATATCGTACGGCGTACAAAACACCCATTGGGATGTCACCTTTTCGGCTCGTCTATGGTAAGCCATGTCATTTGCCCGTAGAGTTAGAGCACAAGGCACATTGGGCCGTGAAGACTTTCAACATGGACATAGATGCAGCGGGAGTTCATAGGAAGCTCCAATTGAATGAACTTGAGGAGATTCGGAATGAAGCCTATGAGAATGCCCGGATGTACAAAGCCAAGACCAAAGCATTCCATGATAAAATGATTCGAACCAAGACCTTCACAGTTGGGCAGAAAGTGTTACTTTTCAACTCTCGCCTACGTTTGTTTCCGGGTAAGTTGCGTTCCAAATGGGTTGGTCCTTTTATTGTCACTAATGTTTTCCCTCATGGTGCAGTACAAATCAAAAGTTCAAGGACGCAGCAAGAATTCAAAGTGAATGGGCATCGATTGAAGCCCTATTACGAGACGTTTGAGGAGCATGTCGTGGAGGAGGTACCCCTCCATGCCGTGGAACCTAGTCAAGCTTAAACGGAGGTACCGTCTGGCTGCAAGACGTAAAAGCAAGCGCTACTTGGGAGGCAACCCATGCATTCAACAAAGGAAGACTTAGAAAGCACTCCAAATCCAGATTCCTAAAAAACTCTTCTCTTTGTTGCTATTTCGTTTCTGCCTTGTTAGGTTGTTTAGTTGTTATTGTTTGTTTGTTTATTAATTGTGTGAGTCTATGATTGTAACATTGAGAAAATGTTTGATTTATTGATAGGCACTGCTAAACAAAGAAAGATGGTGCTTCACAAAGGTTGTTTGCTTGAGGCCCCACTACGTGGCTTTACTCTTGAAGCGGAAGGCGTAGGAACAGAAGGCATCAGAGCGGAAGGCGTAGGAACAGAAGGCATAGGAGCAGAAGGCATCGGAGCGGGAGGCATCGAAGATAGAGCATTCCAGGCCTCAATACTTGGCCAAGCGCTGGATGAGCCAGGAAAAAGGTGCCTCTGGAGGAAAGACGAAAACCTTTGACGGTCACTGTGAATCCGACCTTCAGACTCTTGCAGCTCATCAAGCTTCCTCTTCATGCCCGACGAATAGTTATTTGCAAGCACATGCAAACTTCTATTCTCATACTTAAGCTGCTGGATCTCCTGCTTGAGACTTTCCACCTCTGCCATCAATGATTCCACCTGACGGGAGCGGGCAAGCAGGCGTTGGCCTATGTTGGACACAGAACTCGCACACTGAACACTAAGTGCGAGGGACTCTTGAACGGCCAACTCATCGGACCGTCCTGACAGCAGCCTACTATCTTTTGGAGTGAGGAGGTTCCTAGCTACTATTGTAGCTGTTGTGGCATCCTGCATCACGGAGTCTTCACCTGAGAGAGGACCGTTAGAAGAAAAGAAAGAAGGGCGCCATACGTTACCTTGACGCGGCGCGCCCGTATCACTGCTAAGGCTCAATTCCAAGCTAAGGTTCGATGAGTTTGCCATTTTTTCAAAAGTGTTCAAAGAGAAGGGATGGAGTTAAATTTCAAAGGGCCGGAGTCGATTTTCAAGAATGGGAATTCTTCAGAGTGTGTGTGTTGGGGTGATTGATAGCTCTATAAAAAGCCAAGGCGACGCGTCCACCGATTCAAAGAGCCAGATTTTCCGGCGTAATTTAGGCGACGCTTTCTCGGCTTTTCAGAAGACGCGTTCAACTTTGTCAAAAGATATCTGACAAAGCTGAAAACATGTGGAGGCCATCATCGCAACTACACCTCTTTAGCCGACAAGCGCAAAGTTCGGCGACGTTTTCTCTGCTTTTCAGAAAATGAGTGCAGCTTTGTCAAAAGGAGCCGCATCCGCACTACTACGTGTCGTTCAGAAAGCAAAGGGGCGTCGTTCAGAAATCGAAGGGGCGCCTGCTCAGAAATCGAAGAGGCGTCGTTCAGATATCGAAGAGACATTTGTCGACAAGGGTAAAAACACAGTACCACCACTTGATATTTTCTCTATATATGTCGACCTTCGTCTTTTATGGCAAGGCAAACCTGAAGAGAATGCCCAACTCTCCCTCACCTCTGAGGGCGCACTCCCAGCAAAGCCTTTCGAAATACTCAATTCTTTCTTCTTCCCCAAAGATGATACCAGATGCCTGGAGTACATATGACCCAGGAGGAAACATCACAACAAATACATGTGCTGATTCATTCACCGCTTCTTCAAAAGCAAAGGTATCTCATATCATCAAGGTCAAAAGCAAAAGTATCTCATATCATGCTCTTTCCCTGTCTTTTTCTTTGTCCTTGTTCTTACTCGCATGGCAAAGTAAAAGAAGCAATCAGCCGGCACTTGGAGTCAGTCTTCCGATCTGGAGCCAACTGCCTGGGATCTATTCCTGATTGCTTACCTAGCGTTGCTCTCGAGTAGTCATCTTCAACGGTTGATACACTTCCGGAGAAGGGACCACTTCTGCAAAGGGGAGCGAGTAAGGCAAGTGAAAATGATACATTGAAGCATGTGGAGACAAACATAGGCTGAGTTATCCTCCAACCCTTTTCAATACGAATTGGAAAGATTGAACAAAGAAACAGACCAAAGGGGTAAGCTCAGACCTTCGGGGAAGACCAAAAGAATCCTCCAGCCCAGTAGCACAAAGGAAAATCAATGATGGGCGGAAACCAGTTCGAGAGTAAGCCTGTGGAATCATCAAGATCAAGCCTCAATGCAATCAACAAAGAGAAGAGGGAATTTACACTCCATAACCAGATTTGCGTCCCTAAACTCTTCTCTTTGTTAATTACATTCTGCCATGTTTAGTATGTTTAGTTGTTGTTTGTGTGTTTACTTATGTTTTGTGTGAATCTATGCTTAAAACATTGAGGACAATGTTTGATTTAAGTGTGGGGGGGGGGGGGGGGGGTAACTAATGTTGTTAATGCAAATTCGTGGGATTTTATCACCCATAACTTCAAATGTTGTTCCTTGCTGTTTTAAGGTGTTTTTAAGTTGTTTTAGAGTGTTTTAGTATGTTTTGTTTTTATAAGTCCGAAAAGCACATAAAAATTTGAAAAATTGTTTTGAAAAGCCTAAAAAGAGTGTTTTGAGTCGTTTTTGTGAGTTTGTGTCTTAGGGTACCTTCCAACACAATGATAAGGATTTGGTTTATAATTGCATGACGGTTAGAAAGAGTTATAAACATAGAGAAAAGTTTGATTTACTCTTGGTATATGCTTGGTTATGGTTATAATGTATGACTTCACATGCAATCATAAAAGAAAGAAAAAAATTCGTTTTTGTAACATGCTTGAAGGAAGGAACTCAAACAAACGCTACAACCCTGAGAGACTTGAGCCTATAACGTTCTTTGGAGAGTATAATCTGTGATTTCTTGTTTTCTAAAGTCGTTGCATGATCTCATTATTCTTTGCTTGGTTACTACTTAGAAGGCGTTTCATCATATAGTTCCAAATGCTAGAACTCATGCCCATTTCATTCAAAGCATGTTATTGATTTGCATAACACATATTCAAGATGAAGTTGTGTAGTTGCCACCATAGCCAAATAGCCTCACTTCCCATATTTCGTATATGTTGTAAGTTGTACCCCCGTTGAGCCGTGTTAGCCCATGTTCTTTGTTAACCCACTTTTTCCTCACCTAGCCTAGTTTAGGAAAATCCCCACCCTTGTTCTTAAAAGATAGTGAGCATGACTTAATTGAATTCCTTTTGAGTTACATTATGAAAGAAAATAAGTGTGGGGGAGAGAATGTTTAAGTGTTTATGTTTTGAGATTCAAAAAAAAAAAAAAAGAAAAAAAAAAGAAGAGAAAAGAATAAGTGATTGAAGAAAGGTTCCAAAACACCAATTCTGGGCGTAAATTGTCTAAATTCTCCCTTTTTGTTCAAAAGTTGAGTTTTCATTCAAAAGTGAATTCTAAGTTGATTCAAATGCTTTGCTCACTATTTCTTTAAGAACCTTTGTTTTCCATATCCCTTCTTTGTTATCCACATACCCCAAGCCCCGTTACAACCCTTGACTTCTATCTTGAGTGTTGTGTATTTCAATTTGTGGAGTTTGAACTTGGTATGAGCTTATGGTGTCACTGGTTCTCGCGTCTAAGTAGTAGCATTCCATTCATGAGATCATATCTAAACATGCTTATTAACTCCAGAAATTGCGTTCTTTGTGATACTTATATGTGAGTGTTCGTTTTCATGTTACATCAATCTTCTCACATATGACTAGATTAGGGTGTGTAGTTAGAAATTCTGAGTGAAAATCGAGTGCATATCTTGTAAGGAATTGAGCAAATTCTCTAAGGCATGTTACTACATTCAAAACATGGTTTTAAATGCTTAATTGTGAACTAGTATATGGTGACTATGATTAAGAATGTACTTAAGTGTGAAGATGACTAAAATCTGTGAGAATGATGATTTTTAACATGTCATGTGCATTGGAAATCCCTAAGACGGTTGTTGGAAGGTTTAGGTTGTGTTTTACGTGTTTAGTGTCGTTTTGTTTATTTGTTTTTATTCTGTTTTGCTCGAGGACTAGCAAAAGCTAAGTGTGGGGGTATTTGATAGGAGCATATTCATGCGACTTAAATGGCTTGTTCTCGTGCATTTACGTTATGTTTCTCTCGTTATTTTAGTCCTTTATGCTTCTTTTGTGTGTTTTCAGGTTCTAAGGGCCTAGGGAGCAAGAAAGTGCATTTTGAGGCCATTTGGAGCATTTTTGGGCATGGATTGGATAGCTTATCCATGGAGCCAAGAGGATGGACGAATTTGAAGGCCTTGTATGCACTTGAAGACACAAAACAATGGCCCTAACCCAATCACATAACACCTTGCCATGGGCTTAACACAAACACCATTCCTTGCCATGCAAGGAGGAGCAATTTGGGTCCATTTCATGTACTTAAACTCTAGCCCAATCCACAATCACTTCAAAGCCATGCAAAACCTTTCAACACCCTTTAATCATCCCCCTTTAAGTTATGATTTTATTTCCTAACCCTACATGCATTATTTATTAGCAACTTCACATGCATTCACTTCATCATTACACCACCACTCATTCTTTAATCCACATGCACATTCAATCATTCACTCAAGCACCCTTGTGCCATGTTTCCCCCTTTGTTCCCACCCATCACATGCATCATCATCAAACAAACAAGTCTATGCCGTGACCTTCCTAGCCATTTCCAGCTTTTCCCTTTACATTTCACATGCATTCCATACTTCCCTTGCATTTTCAGCCATCACACTTCATCATTGCAGCCACCATTCACCCTAATTATCAATCACATACTTTCCCATTGTATAATACATCCACATGCATCTTTAACCAACAAACATTGCAGCCACAAACACTCAAACACAATCAATGCCGTGGGGTACATTACAATTCCAGAAATTCCAGCTTTCCAACCTAGCCACATTCACATGCATTCACTCATAATCATTCACCAAACTTGCAGCCACATTTCCACCTATTCCAAGCTGTCATGTTCCCTCTCATTTACCTATAAATAAGCATGCAACCTAGCCACAATGGATTCATCTCATTTCATACACTTCACACAACACAAACACAACCCTTGTGCCGCAAATCCCCTTCCATTTCTGTGCAGTTTTTCTCCTCCATTGCAGCCACTATCCAACCACTTCCCATCCCTCCAAACCACTTCACATAATCCCCAAAGCTCACTTAGACCTTGTGCTACAACAACGAGGAAGAAAAGAGTGCCTAAACGTTCATACAATTCAAGTTTGAGTTGTTGGAATTTTTAGGTGTTTCTTTGATTTCAAAGTTTAAATTTAATTCTCTTTGTTTTGTACGTATGAGAATGGAAGAGAAGAGTGCCTAAACGTTCATACAATTCAAGTTTGAGTTGTTGGAATGTTTAGGGGTTTCTTTGATTTCAAAGTTATGAGGAACTAAACCCCCTTTAGCTAGGGGGTGATTCGAAACTATGTTTATATTTGCAATATGAATTGATTACTTTTGGTTGGAATTTCATAAGTTGTGGATTCAATTCGTTTAACTGTTTGATTGATAACTTATTTATGTATGTTCATTGAGATTGCAAGCTTAATTTTCATGCATGAATATGACGCTAGAATATAAGTGAGTTTCACCTAATCGTTATGAACTTATATTCACAAGTAGTGGAGGTTGCTTATAAACAATCGCGTTAAACGAATTCTTGGCATAAGTTTCATGCGTATTCCATAGTAACGAATGCCTCGTCAACACTTATAATTTTCATTGAACTTAATGATCTTTGTTGAATGTCTCTATCATGTGTATTCCATAGTTAGGGACTTTGATTAAGAATAATTTGGTTGTAATGCGTATTCCATTCAATCCAACGAATTTAGGGAAATATGAAAGTTAATCTAAGCGGACCTAATTAACTTGGAGCATTGAGTTTCACAACTTATCGAAAGACCAACTGAGAATCAATATTGTATGCAAGTGTAACATGTGTGGAGAAGAACCCCTTGGCTATTCCATCATCCATATTTTCATCACATTCATATTTACGTTTTGCCTTTAATTACAATTTGTCCATTTAATTTAATCTCGTCCAACCACAATCACCCCCCTTATTTTGTTAAGTCTTATTCATTTGATTTGTCTTATTTTATGTTTTTGAGTATTTGGAGTCTTTTAAACTTGTTTTGATTCTTTTAGTTTGTCTTAGTGTTTTAAAAGTTAGTTTTATTTATTTGAGTCAAGTATTTAGCATCCCTAGTTAATCCCCGGTTAGAACGATCCCTACTTACATCATTACTACAATTGTCACAAATAGGGTTTAGTTTGTGTGCGTATAAATATCGCATCAGGAGTCGAGCCCGGGATGTGGTGGCGGCCCGGGCCGGGATGTCACAGTAAATATCCCTAATTGTTTTAAATAGGGATTACTTACTTGAATGGAGTCAATCTTCAGGTGGGAATGTATTAGATAGGATTTGGGTAAGTAATCCTTATTTTTAATGCCTTGACTTTTCCTTGCCATGGGTAGGTGAGCTGTGGGCAATCGTATTCAGCTGCTTGGACCTTTAGAGGTGTTGAGTTACGCGTGGGAAAGTTTGAGAAGCTTACCCGTTTAATGAAGGCAATCTTGTGTTTCTTGAGCAAAAGTCCACATGTCGGCTCTAGGATTTTTGGGATTATTTTAGGCTCCACAAATGCCTTTACACTTGCTGGGTTGCATATATGAAAATGGCAGTAAGTGTAGAGTCTTGAGCTGTATGGGTGTGTAGAGTTGTTTCCCAATTTGATGTAGATCTCCTTCATTGACTTGGAGATAGACTTTTCTAGGAAAAGTAAACCAATTGCCCCTAATACCTATTTAATTCTACCTTAAGCAGGAGATTAAATAATTTTGGAGAACAATCGTTATTTCAACAAGGAAGAGAGAAACTAGAGGAAATTTGTTCCCCCTCCCTTAGCTTTCTTATTATCTTGCCCTTGCAAAGAGTCGTTTCTTGTTGTTGTTCTTCTTCTCTGGTCCACACCAAGGTACTAAAAAGGTAATTTTCTTTGTCTTCTTGGGTGGTGCTGCTGTAAGGCAGCCGTCGGGGTGATGTGGCATGTCAGCTAGCAGGGGCCAGGGGTTGGCCTGGCGTGGGCTGATGAGATGGCGTATCATGGGCCGCGACTTAAGTTACTTGGCACGACTAGAGCCAAAGGCAGCTGCACAGCTGGGGCTGCCACTTGAGGCGTTAGGGCACAATGGAGAGTGAACCATGGGACTCGAGCTCATTCTGAGGGCTTGAATCTGACATGGGCTAGTCAAGCATGCTGGGTGGTGTGGAGCAGTTGAGGTCTCGCCAAAGGTTGCTTAACGCCTCGAGCAAATGTCATCATGAATGGGCTAGGTGAACAACGCATTGGGTGCAGAGCTGGGTAAGCCACGAGGCTCTAGCCCTTCTAGATTTGGGCTTGGCGTATACCAAGTATGACGAGGCAGGCTCGGGCTTGCTATGCCGTGGAGGAAGAGAGAGAAAAATGCGCGGGGCATCATTTCTCTTGCTTGTGACTTGAGCCACAAGCTGGGCTTCCTAGGCTAGGAATTGTGTGGTGGGACCATGGTTTGGTTGCAAGGCATTATGCTTGGCAGGTTAAGTGTGAGCCCGTGCTGCTAAGGAAAAGGAGATATGGGCTGAGGCCCATGTGTGTTATGCATTAGTTGGAGAGAAAATGGGACCAAGTCGTGGGGCCTGGAGTATATTGCTGAAAAACTTGTCGTTGATCTAACTTCTCCTAAGGGGAAGAAAAAGACTGTAGAGCTTGAGCCTATGAAACTTGCTGCTCCAAAGATGGCCACCGCCATTGCTTAGAAGATTGCCAGTGGAAGGATTCGGTGTTGCCCCAGATGTATGGGTTTGTATCAAAGCGTTTGTCGGGAGCAAAGTCTGGTTCGACTTCTGAAAGGCTCGCTACTATGAAAAGCGGGAATGTGGATTCTGCTGCTAAGGTGGTGCTTAAGCATGTTCCTCTTTCTGCTGCGACTGATTTGTTCATTAAGAAAGGGAAGTCTACTTGCATGGGCAGTTGTGAAAAATCCACTGAGTCTGGTTTTGAGGAGTTTCCCGAGGTCTGTGCACTGTTAAAAGCTGACCTTTTTGAGGACATGGATGTATGCGCCAAATTTGTTGATAGTGTTGGTAAATTTGTTATCCGTTCAGACTCTTTTGTGAAGCGTCCTGCCTACTTGAGGAGGTCCTCCTTACTTGTTACAACGCATAAGACTTTGATCTTGGTAGCTGAGTCTATGTGCACTGATTAGGATGCCGTCAAGTTTGCTAAGGAGGTCAATGCGACATTGACGACTCAGCTTAGCTTGACTGTTGAAAAGATTGAGAAACTCGAATATGAACTCATCGTTTTGAAGGGGTCTGATGTCTCCACCCCCATTTTTGTGCAGCTGGAGACCGTTCATCAAAAGGTCGTTGATTTGAAAGCTAAGGTTAGTGCGACTTAGGCGATGTTGGAAGCTGCAGAGAATCAAGTCAATTGTGTTGCACTTGTGGTCAAGGATTTTGAGCGTGTCAATTCAGAGCTACGATCTTCTTATTTTGCCAAGGACAAGGAGCTTGTCTTCATGCATGGTGAAATGTCTCGTCTCAAGGATGTTGCCAATAAGCTTGAGTCCATGGAAGTGGATTTGCAAGGTGCGTTTTCTGCTAGCAAAAACCTGAAAAATGAACTAGATAAGCTGCATGATGATCACATTGGGCTTGTTGAGGAGAATGCGCAACTAAAGAATGGGAGGGTCGGTCACGAAATGGCGCTTGGTTCTTGTCAAGCCGATTTCTACAAGCTTGGCTATGTAGACCATCTCCAGGGTAGGCCATCAGATTATGAATTTTTCTAGAAGAACTTCGAGACTTACTCCATTTCTTCAATTGATATGCTTGACTTCTCGTTTGAGGCTACCTTTAATGGAGCAACTGAGGGTTAGTTTGTCTAGGCAGGGGCGATTAAGGATAAGTTGATGAAAGCTTTGGCTGCTGAGAGCAGTGTGGTTGTCGAAGGCATGACAATTAAGGAACCAGTGATTGCACAGGCTGTCAATGAGTAGTCTTTTTGCTTAGACTTAGGAATTTTCTTCTTTTCCTTTTCGTTCTGCTTTATTTGAACTTTGTTAGCCTTGGAGCCCGTTTATCAAATTGCTAGAAATTTAATAAACAACTTTCCTTGACACACCCAAACCGGGAATGTCCACCTGCACTTCGAATGGAGTTGTGTTGGCCGACACAAGAAAAGTGACGAAGTCATAAAGTGAATTGATGTGGAAATGTGAGTAAATTTAAACCTAAAAGTGCCTAAATGTAAGAGTGCGCTTGTGAGCAGGAGTGAACCTATTTCACATGTGATGTCAGAGCATAAGCAAAGTACAATAAAAGTAAAAGAGGAATTATACCATTGAGAGTATTCCTATAATAGCGTTTACTAGAAATGCTCATCGACACAAACACTGCCATTAAAACCTGGAGGGGCGAAAAACAAGGGTGAGTGGGCCTAAAAAAAATGAAGCTTTTCAAAAAAAATTGCAAAACGTAATAACCCCTAGTCGTAAAACAAGTATAGTTTCCAAATGGACATACTACGTATAGTATAGAAATACTTAGTGTAGCCTTCAATTTCTCAAGAATTTAATACGTCACAATATATTTCGTAAATAAACATCTAACGTTTGGAAATCACATAATCTCGTATAACAAATATATCACATCGAGTCCTCATTGACATATGCTGACACACGAGTCCATGCAGAGATGTTCTGACATGAACATGACTGGGTGTAATAATGAATTACGTTGTAGTACTATAATCACGTGAAGACTGGCACTATGCACATCGCATATGAGTCCTAATTGCCTATAGCAATCTAGGACAGGACTGGCACCTACAATGGATCCAAAGTGAGCGTACAGTGTGATGTGAACATACACGTAAAAGATTGGCCTTGGCCCGGGGCAAGTACAACACCAATGTAGCACACGATGAGCAAATAACATAAATATAGTCATGCCACATTAATTTGATAATTCTAGTCAACATAATACTATTCACGACCATAAATATAATTAAGGCATCAATAATAATACGCATACCTGTGCATCCCGTAGGATGTAGCATAATTTCATAATTTCTATCAATGCGCTAAATCTTATAAACGTTAAGCTAATCTAGGCATATTGTAGAAAATTCTTTATGAAATATATAAATGGAAACTAACAAATATTTATATATACTATATAAAAGAAAATACCCACTCACAGGTACTTGTGATGTCACATCCTTTCGAGCTAAAAAAGCTGGAGTCTCCGATAGTAATCACACCTAAGCATAATATTGGGGTCCGTTAGTAAAACTCAACTAAAACAACTAAATTTTGGAAAAACGGAGTGTGGATTTGGAATTAGAGCACAAAATACCCTAAGAGGGGTTCCGAGCAAATTTTGTAAAAACTCAACAAAAAAGTCAACGGTCAACCTAGCCGCCCCAGCGATCGACTATGGTAAATCTTCAGAATTTCACAGAATGGATGTCAAAAATAGACTTGGGGCGTCGAAATTTGCACATGAGGGTTTTGGAGAAAATTCTGAAACAAGTCAACATTAGGAATATGTCAAGAATATTTTGAGCCCATTTCGGAACTGGTTCGAGCTGGAATCTTTGGGCCGGGTTGGCCATATGTTTGGGCTTAAGTCCTTATTTTTTTATGTATAATGGGTCGGGCTGACCCATTAGGCTCGCGGGTTGCACCTGCCGGACTCAACAAGGAGAAAGCCGGAATTGGACTTGTTCTCCAGAGCTCCGATTGAGCTCCATTCTCAACTAAACTTCACCATTTGAATGCCAAAATAAAGCTAGGAGGATAAAAATTTGATTTATACCATTTTGGTTCACAACCGTGGCCGGCAAATGGTCGAAAAAATGCCTTAACTTGTGGGTTCTTCATCGAAAACTGGGGAGTGTTTCCTCAAAGTGGTTTCTATCCCTAAACCTTACAACAAAGGCCTAAAACCTTAAAACCTTTCATAAACGACAAAAAATGATGAGAGAGGGGTTTTTAAGGCCTACCTTGGTCGACAAATAGAGAAGTCTCATCGGGAAAATTGACGTCGGTGTGTTTCTGTGCCGTGAGCACAGAGCAGGTGACAGGACAAACGTTTGAGATAGAGAGAGAGAGACGTGATGGTTGGGAGTGTGGCTCATCGGAAAACATGGAGGTTGAGGTTTGGGTTCGAGCTCGTAAGCTAGGCTCTCGGTCTAGGCTCGGGTTCGTGTGTCCTGCTTCAATTGGTTGAAAAAGTTAGTGAAGGTGGTGGTGCAGTCTCACGACGTGAGTTTGATGGAGATGGCGGCCGGTGGTGTCGGTGATGGTTTTACAAAGAAAGAGAGATGTGGGGATGAAAGGCAAAGAGGAAGGAGAGATTATGAAGGAAAGAGAGCCGAAAAAGAGAGTTCTATAAAATGTGGGGAAGGAATTGCCATGTGTCAAGAGAAGAGTAGAGAGTTTGTGAGGTGTGGGCCCCACGGCGAGAAAAATTAATAAAATATTAAAAATATCCGATCAGAAATATTAAAATAATAAAAGAACCAAAATTCAAATTTCATAAAACACCCTCAAGTTTCGTAGTTCCATAAAATCTTCATTGTAGCTCCAAATTTGATTCCGCTTGCTCCAACGTGTTCGTATCGTTGAATACTTCGAGAATATGGTGAAATAATAGCTTGTACACGTCACGAAAAAGTGGTAAAAAAAAGTCAACAATCTCACCTTTAGGGTCAATTCACTATTTTAAAATTAATCAAATCGTAAAATTAGGGTCGGGTTGTTACATTCCGTGCTTTGCTTCGTCCTTGCTATTTCGCTATGTCTTTTGCAAAACTTTATCGTAGGACGGGCGCTGGGTAAGCTGCTTCGATGAAGCAATCGATCCCACATCATCACTGAGGTTTTAGTTTTATCTTTGGGGCTTCGAGAGCCTTACCTCCTAGAGGCGACTTGCAAAACTTTGCCGTAGGACGGGAGGCTGGATCAGCTGCTTCGATGAAGCAGTGGATCCCACGTTGTCACTTTAGGCTTTAGTCTTAACTTTGATGCTCATAGAGCTTTACCTGCAAGATAAAATATGCGAAGTTTCTAATTTATAGAGCCGGCGGCTGGACTTGTGGCTCTCGTAGAAAGTCGACGAGTCCGCGTAGGTGCTACAGTTGTGAACTTCGGATTTGACGACTGGGCATGTTGCGAAATTTTAACTTATAGAGCCGACGACCGGACAGATGCTTCTTGTAGAAAGTAGATGAGTTTGCATATAGTTGTACATTTTAGCTTTAGCTCTTTGAGTACTTAAACCGTAGATCGCAACTAGAAGCACTGCTTTTGAATAAGCAAATGGGTCTGCGTAGTCATAGTAGGTGTATGTTTCGGCTTACAAATTGCCTAGGGCTGCTCGTTGTTGGGTCGTTGGCTGGGCGTCTTAGTTACAGAAATAGACGACTTGTGTGACCACTTTAGGCGTTGGCCTTGGCTTTAGGGGGCATTTTAGGCTTAAGTTGTATGCAAAATCGTGACTCAGTGGCAATATCCTTCTGAGCTGCTGGTCCATTAATCTTCTAAGCTAGGCGTAGCTCGATACAGATCTCTTGGGCAACATTGTAACTGATTCCGCAAGTCGCTTAACTAGTATTACAACACTTTAGAGCTGAGTTACGATCACGAAGATTGCATGTCGTGGGTGAACCATTTGGTCATGCGAATGTTTCATGGGCAGGGATCCTGCACTTAGTGTCCCTTATAGTTAGAGACCCGAGCTTCTGTGGAATTGAATCATTTAGTTAGCTAAGTCCTTTTAGGAAAAAGTCTATTGTAGCCAATTCTGGAAGCATCCCAGCGCAGGTAGTTGAAGCTTTCAGGATAACTGAGCAGTCAAACAACCCATCCATGTCTGAATATCCCGGATCAGTTTACCCTCTCCTAAAAAGAGAGTACACGCCATGTCTGCTAGGACAGGGGCGTATTCTGCTTTGGCAGGGGTGATCAGCTGGTATGTTTATGCATCTAACCCAGGCTTGTGAATAATTTCTTCGATCTTCATTGAGAATAGAAAAATGTATCATCTTTGCTTGTAGGCAGAAATAACATAACAACTGATAATCCTCTGGATACGATTTCTTGTTCGTTGAGCTGCTTGAGTCTTTGAACTGTATTTGTCTTAAATAGGATCCAAGGAGTTGTGGGAGGTCACTTGTAGTACTTTCTCAGGTTATAGGCATTCCACTGTTTTTCAATCTTTTTATCGTTTATAGTGGTGAGGGTGTAGTTGTTTTTCGTGCATAATCCACTGATTTTGTATGGACCTTTCCAGATGGGAGCCATCTTTTGGAGCCTTCCCGACAGGCGATTATGAAGGCTTTTTGGAGGACTAAATCTCCTGGCTGGAACTACCAGATTTTCGCCTTCTTGTTGTAGCTGGAGAAAAGATGCTGCTGATAGGCCGCAATGCTCGTGATAACTTTTTTGCGCTTTTCCTTTGCCAAGTCTAAGTTGGTGGTCAACTCATTTTCGTTCTGCTCAAAATTTGGCAGTACAGTGATAATGCTGGGCACCACAACGTTGGAAGGAATGATCGCCTCAGAACCAAATGCTAAGGAGAATGGAGTTTCGCCGGTTGCTCGTCTCTTGGTGGAGTGATACGCCCACAGAACACTGGGGAGCTCGTCGGGCCATTTGCCCTTTTTGTTTATGAATGACTTCTTGAGGCAGTCGAGAATGGTTTTCTTGGATGCCTCGGCTTACCCATTGCCCTACTGATATTGGGGTGTGGACATGTGCTGCTTAATGCCGTATTTCTCGAAGAACTTTGCTAAGTCTTTGCGCACAAAATACGGGCCATTGTATGTGACGATGGAATGAGGGATACCGAAATGGCGGATGATGTCCTTCCATATGAAGTGCTCTATGTTCATATGGGTAGTTTTGGTAATGTGTTTGACTTCGACCCATTTTGTGAAGTAGTCGGTTACTACGATCATTATGCTGCTGCCACTAGGTTTCACTAGGTTAATCGCCCAATGCATGAATGGTTAGGGTCATCGCTTGCTCGAGCATCAAACTATCCGGGGTAGTAAAGACCTGCTCCCAATCCTTGGTAATTGGATGATCCGTCAACGTGTAAGCACCATAAATCTTCTACAGCTGGGGTTGGTGAGGCTACAGTGTGCTCGGTTACCTCTGGGGCGTTTTTCGGCTGAGTTGCTACGTCATTCAGGCTTGGGGTGAATTTTAACGAAGTCTGCCAATGCCTGGGTTTTTATTACCGTGCGGGGTTGGCATGCTAAGCTGTATTGGCCAAGTTCCAACGCCCGCTTCATCACTATTTGAAAAGCATCTAGACTATGTAAAATAGACCGTAGTGGGTACTTGGTCATGACAATGACTGGATGTCTTTAAAAGTAAGGTCTAAGCTTCCAAAAGGAAACAACTAGTGGCAAAATTAGCTTTGCAATCTTCATGTATTTGTTTTCTGCATCAAAGAGAGCTTTGGATGTGTAAAATAGAGGCAATTGGGCCCCAAGCTCTTCTAGGGTAGAGCTCACTACTACCTCTGATTCCGCCAGATAGATGAACAGGTTATCTGTTGCTTCTGGCTTGGATAGTCGTGGAGGTGATGTCAAGTACTACTTCAGGTCTTGAAATGCTTTCTTCCACTCACCATCTCATTTATCTCTATGCGCCCTTTTGATTGCCTTGAAGAAGGGCTTATATCAGTCCATGGATTGTGAGAGGAAACGATTGATTGCAGCTGCTCGTCCGGTTAAACTTTGGTTCTCCTTCAGAGTTATGGGAGACTTCATGTCCAAGATTGCTCTGATTTACCTTGGATGAGATTCAATTCCTCGTTGGGTTACAAGGTACCCTAAGAACCGGCCTGACGAAACTCCGAATATGCACTTGGCTGGGTTGAGCTTCATTTTGTATTGTCAGAGGATGCCAAAAGTCTCTGCCAAGTTGCTAATATGGTCGAACCGCTGTTTTCCCTTTACCGTGATATCATCAACATAGACCTCTATGGTTACTCCAATCTGCTTCTTGAACATCGTGTTGACAAGTCATTGGTAGGTGGCTCTTGCGTTATTGAGGCCAAAGGGCATAACCTGATACACCCCGACCCAGGATGTCTACTAGGACTCTGAATCGAGCTGTGTTTGCTGACACCTGGAAGGTGATGAAGCTATAAAGTGTATTGATGTGGAAGATGTGAATAAATTTAAACCTAAAAGTGCCTTAAGCATGAGTGCGCGATGAGCGGGTATGAACCCATTTCACACGTGATGATAGGGCATAAGTACAGTACAGTAAAATAGGGTGAGAATTATACCATCGATGGTAATCATCTACCCCAAGATTTGCCAATAATCCTTGTCGGTACAAAAACTCTGCTACAAGAACCTGGAGAGGTGAAAAAACAAGGGTGAGTGGGCCTAAAAATAAAGTTTTAATAATAATAAAAAAACCTTTTGAAAGTGTTATAACCGCTCGCCGTAAAATCCATATAGTTTCTAAAAAATAATACTATGCATGTACGAAAAATGAATGCACAGGTGCAGTAAAAACAGAAGCATGCCATGCCCCAATATCTTAGCAATAATAAATGTAAGCCAGGTGTGAGATCAGTCTAAACTAACATGCCAGTTGGAGTCACCTTAATATAACCTATACGACTAGACCTATTGCTCATCAGTTTATGCTAGCACACGAGTCGGAGTCACCTAGTGTGACCTGTACGATTAGCTGGTTGTAAATATGTACGCTCTAGTGCTATGATCACGTGAAAGCTAGCGCAATGCATGGGTCACCTACGAGTCGGAGTTGCCTAATGCGACCTGTACGACAGGCTAGCACCTAACTTGGATCCAAGGCGAGTGTGCGGTGCGGGAGGTGAACAATCACGTGAAGGTTGTGCCCTGGCCCATGCTTATATAATTCAACCATTTCAATCACATAATAACTCACCTAAACTTACTTGCGCTTCCGTATGATCATTTGGCATAACCACAAATCTCATCACAATGCAATATTTAAATATTACACATTTAAATCATGGCATGCTATGCATAATCAATTTAAATATTTCTGGAAAACCGTAAGGTGTACACACACAATAAAAAGGAAAAAGACCCACTCACCTGAGGTCCACGCTACAACTCCCTAGCATGAATATTGAGGCGTCACGAACGATCTGCGCCTAGAACAATTACCAAATCACGTCTCAGAATTATTATCAATAGAACACGTAACTTAGATATCCTATTCGGGAAGATCCATATGCCGGATTCTTGATCCGTAAGTTTCTATTGTCCTCAAATATTATGAATAAAGTTTGGTGACGATCCAACAGTTGGGTCGTCGATTCAAATAAGGCTCAAGCGGCAGACCTTAGCGAAATTGTACCCAAACAATGGAATTTCATTAATCGAACTTCACCTATACAATTGGAGTATTAGACTTAGCTTAGGAAGGTCATGTGGGGTCTCGGCCCACGCGCCGCCGCACACAGCGGTCAGCCACCCGACTTGCCGAAAAATCAACTATTTTTAAAAATTCTCAAATTTCACAAAAATGAAGATCTCAATGAGTAGAGCAAGTTTTATACCTGTGGCCAGGTCCAATTTGACCGAAAAAAACCTCAAATCACCACGAACCCGTCGGAAACCCTAGAAATGGGTGGTTTTGTTTCGACTCCAAACAAGTTTTGACACCTTAACCAATTCATGGGCTTTATTCCTGAGGTTCAAGAAAGTCTATTTGTGGTGGTGGTGGTTGGCTAAGTTTGCTTCAGGAATGGTAGATCGCCACCATGAGACCCATTGTACCCACCGGTGCTATTCTTCACAGAATGAAACCAAATCTCGTCAGGTTTGGGGTGGAATTCATAGCGAAGATGTCGTAGTGGTGTTTATAGGTGATGGTTAGCCGTGAAAAGCTAGGAAAATGTCATGAAAGGCGTCGGAAAAACTGCTGAACACTGGGTTAAAGACAGGGTTGCGACATTTGAAACGGGTCGGGGTTCTGATCGGCTACCCCCTAAAATCTCTCATTTCCCTTCTTTTTTTCCTCTCCCATTGGTTCTCTCATTTTCTCCCTTTACTAATTGGTCCCGTTCCCCCTCATTTCTCTTCTTTATCTTCTATCTTCACCGCCCATCTTTTTTTTCCTTTAATCTGGGCCACACACGTGGCTCTGGAGCATTCCAGAAAATAATAAATTTACAATTTTTCCCTCAACTTCATTTGTTAATAACTCCTTCTTTATAACTCCAAATTATGTTTCGTTTACTCCCACGCATTCATAGCAACGAGTACTACGAGGATACGCCAAGAAAATGAACCTTACGTGACATGACAAGATGGTCAAGAAAAGTCAATGTCCTTGCCTCGAAGGGCATTTCTATAAATTCATATTTAAAAATTATAAAGATGGTAATTTTGGGGACGGGTCGTTACAGAACTTTGTAGCAGTATGTGCCTTACTAGATCACAAATGTCATTTTCTCCTTGTAAGGCTCATGCATACCAATCTGATTGTAGCCTAAGTATGTGTTCAAGAAGCTGAATAGCTCGTTCTTGGATGTTGAGTCAACAAGTAGGTTGATTTAGGGAACCGGATAATTGTCTTTAGGGCATGCCTTGTTAAGGTTGGTGTAATCCACTCATACTCTTTATTTGCCTTTTTTTTTTTTGGTCACTAACACGACACTGGCAAGCCATGCTGAGTGCGCCACTTCCTCAATGAATCCAGCCTCTAGTAGCTTGTCGATCTCCGCCTCAATAATCCTTACTTGCTTGAGTGCAAAGTGTCTCTTTTTCTGGATCACAGGTTTTGCAGCAGGGTTGACGCACAGCTTGTGGCCAGTTATCGCTGGATCAAAGCTGGGCATGTCAGGGGGCAACCATGCGAAAATGTTACGATTTTCCCTGAGGAAAGCCATGAGTTCCTTCTTATCCGTCGAGAATGATGTACTATGCGTCATCTTCAAGTTTTGATCCTGGTTCATCTACAAGGGCATTGTCGACCTTGACGCTATATTCTTGACTCGTCTATTGTGATTGCTATTTGGTGGAGGGACGAGTAATCTTTCTGCACTTCAACTGCTACTGTTGGGGCTAAAGATTTCTTTTTGACTCCTTAATAACTTGTACAATACATCATGGAGACATGGCCTAGTCGCCTTCGATCTCTCTGACTGCTACTCCTGAGATGCGAAATAGAATTTTTTGATACTCGATTGAGGTCACAACTCCAATCTTCACTAGCCAAGGCTGGCCCAAAATCCTGTTATAAAGGGATGGGTCGCTGACGATCATGAAGGTCTGCGATGAGACAACTAGAGGGCTAGTTACGTCGAGTATGATTATGCTAATGGCAGTTGAGGTAAGTCTGGCAAATCCAATCAAGACCTCCGTTTTGCCTTTGATTATGTTTTCCAGGCCCATCTCTTAGATGACTGACAGTTGTAGAATGTTGACCGAGCTGTCATTGTCCACCATGATTCTATTAATGATGGTGTGGGCCAGTTGAACAGATATCACTGGGGCATCATCGTGGGGAAAGTCTGCTCCCTTAACGTCCTGCTTAGTGAAGCCAATGATTGGTTAAGTACAACATTTATGGCTTAAACCTGAAAGACCAATTTCGCTTGCTGGATTTTCCTCTTCTTGAAATTGTTGGTGACCCAAGATGCTTTAATTCGGCGAAGATGCCATTAATTCAGATTATCTTGGCTCATATTTTCGGCATCAGCATCTGCTTCTCGCCTCGATCAAGCAGTTGGTGTGTCGACATATTGGTTGCATTTGCTTTTTTCACAAGCTTCTCAAGGTACTTCATCCATGTGATATAGTCATTGGTTGTGTGCCTTAGACCTTTATGGAATACGCAGTATTTCGTCTAGTTCATCTTAGAGGTATCTCCCTTAATGAGCTGCAGCATTTTGAACCATGGCTTGTCTATGAGGTCGCAAATGATCTAGTTAATCGGGACTGAGAACTTGGTGTAGACCTCGGGTGCTAAGCCGCTTTTTGCCCATAATCTGTCTCTATGTCTGTTTCCTGGCTTATTGTTGTCATTGAGCGGATTATTACCCGCCTTTTAGGAAACAATAAGCATAATAATCTGCTTATTGTTGTCATTGAGCGGATTATTGCCCGCCTTAGCAGATTATTATGTTTCCTAGCTTATTGTTGTCATTGAGCGGATTACCTTGGCAGATTATTATGCTTATTGTTGGGTGCTAAGCCACATCCGCTGTCTTTGCACGGCTGCTGATGTGGCTTCTAGGAACGCTTGGCCTCATTTTAGAGTGAGTGCTTTTTTGCCAAAGCATAATAATCTGCCAAGGTAAAGTTCTCACCTAAGATTAGCTCTTTGAAAAATGGGTGATCTACTGGGAGCCCCTTCCAGAAGGTAGAGCTTGCTATGCTATTATCGCATCTAACAATCTTCGCCTTTTCCACCTTGAACCTCTTAACATATGTGCAAAGTGACTTATTCGGGTCATTTTTCAAGTTGAAAAGGTGGTCAGACTTCTTCTTGATCTAGCTATAGGACAAATATTCCTTAGTGAAAACCAAGGAAAGTTCGCTGAAGTTCCGGATTCAGCATGGGGGCAGGGTGTGGAAACAGTTTTGTGCCTCACCTTGGGGCGTCATGGGAAAGATTTTGCACATAAGAGCGTCATTGTTGTCGTAAAGGGTCATGGCGCTTTGGTAATGCATTAGGTGCATGTTCGAATCTTCATCTCCTTTAAACAAGGTGAAATGTAGTGGGCTAAACTTTTGCGGTGGCTCCATCTGCTCAATCTCGTCTGTCAATGGTGACCTGCTCATATTAGCCATGTCTCTTCAAAGGGCATCCTCGCGCGGTCTCAATGCTCTAGAAATCACGCAGCTGCTCTGCTATGACTCTTTGTACTTCCTCCTGGATTAACCTCTGGTGGGGCAACGGAGCGTCTTGCTGCCCTGGTGTTAACCAATTGGTTTTTATTGCTCCTTTACATATCCTGTTCGCCTATGTCGTGGTCGTGGTGCACGTGGTTCGTTCTGAACTGC
The DNA here is from genome assembly GCF_963583255.1 of Pyrus communis. NCBI lineage: Eukaryota > Viridiplantae > Streptophyta > Magnoliopsida > Rosales > Rosaceae > Pyrus > Pyrus communis. The sequence goes on along the minus strand of NC_084806.1, from coordinate 25,063,339 downwards.
TCATCATTGCATTTGGCAGGGGCTACCAGTAGAACTCGAGCTAGATTACTTTTGTGTTCTCCCCGATCCGTCATGTGGCTGCCCACTCTAGTGCCTCGTAAGAGGATCCTAGTGGGCCTAGCCTCGTGTGGATGCTTCGCTTGGAATGTTTGGAGTGCTCGTCGGAGTGTGGACCCAACCTTGAATGTGCACTGACTCATGAACTGTGTCGAGAATGAACGCTTCTCTATGCACTGAGGCAGGAGAAGATGTTTTCCTGAGGGTCGAAACGAGAGTGCACACTACCCGAATGCATGGTTTGTGGCGGGCTGAGTAGCTGTTTGCCGGGACGTCATTGGAATGAGTCACGTTCATCAACCCTTGTCCTGGTTCGAGACACCTTGTATGGGGCGCGTTACGTCTCAATGCACTCGAGGAGATGGCTTAACAAGGTGGTCTGTTGCGTGAGGGCACTGGTCAAGTCGGTGACCTGTTGGGGCAGATGATGCTTGCCATTTAGATAGGAAGAGTTTAGATGATGAACATCTAAATGTATGGTGGAAGTGCAGTGGATTGCAAGCACAAAGCTTGAGCTAGGAACGGGCATTTCTGCAGAAGAGTGGGGTGAAAATAACTTTGGGTCAATTGTAGGGCCTGTAGCTGGAATCAGTATCGTTAGAGATGGCCTCGGATTGGATTAGGTCGCGTGTGGGCAGAAGGGCTAGGGTTGCGTATGGGCTGGCTGACGCTGGGCCACGGCTTGCTCCTCGCGGGCTTGGGCCTGGCTGATAGCCAAGTGGGCTTAAGCTGCCCCTGTAGCGACCTGGCCCCAGTCCCGAGTGATAGGAGCATATTCATGCGACTTAAATGGCTTGTTCTCGTACATTTACATTATGTTTCTTTAGTTATTTTAGTTCTTTATGCTTCTTTTGTGTGTTTTCAGGTTCTAAGGGCTTAGGGAGCAAGAAAGTGCATTTTGAGGCTATTTGGAGCATTTTTGGGCATGGATTGGATAGCTTATCCATGGAGCCAAAGTGTTGGACGAATTTGAAGGCCTTATATTCACTTTGGACATAAAACAAAGGGCCTAGCCCATTCTCTCTTAAACCAACCCCAAGGCCATGCATTTCCTTCCAATTCCAAAACCCACAATCATTTCAAAGGCCATGCAAATCCATATTCAACACCTTAAACTACAACCATGCATCATTACACCACCATTCATTCTTTAATCATTCAATCACCCCATTCACACACCTTTTCTCCAACCTTTGCCGTGGCATTCACTCCCATTTCCATGCATTCACACACCTTTTCTCGAACCTTTGCCGTGGCATTCACTCCCATTTCCATGCATTCACATGCCTTTCCAGCTTTCCACCTAGCTTTCCACCTCACAACCACCAGAAATCAACTCAATGCCGTGGCCTTCATTCCCATTTTCAGCACACACATGCAAGTCCAACATCAAAAACTGTCAATGCCGTGGGATCCTCATGCTTTCCAGCTTTCCACCATGCTTTCCTAGCTGTTTTCCACCACATTCCAGCCATATAAATGCTTAAACAAACAGCCATATAAAACCCCATTCCTCCTATAAATACCCTTGCATTCCCATTACCTAAATACATCTCATTCTCATAAATAACACACCACAAACACATCCATTCCCTCATTGCCGTGAGCTTCCATTGCAGCCACTATCCAACCACTTCCCATCCCTCCAAAACACTTCACATAATCCCCAAAGCTCACCTTAGACCTTGTGCTACAACAACGAGGAAGAAAAGAGTGCCTAAACGTTCATACAATTCAAGTTTGAGTTGTTGGAATGTTTAGGTGTTTCTTTGATTTCAAAGTTTAAATTTAATTCTCTTTGTCTTGTACGTATGAGGAATGGAAGAGAAGAGTGCCTAAACGTTCATACAATTCAAGTTTGAGTTGTTGGAATGTTTAGGTGTTTCTTTGATTTCAAAGTTATGAGGAACTAAACCCCCTTTAGCTAGGGGGTGATTCGAAACTATGTTTATGTTTGCAATATGAATTGATTAACTTTCGTTGGAATTTCATAAGTTGTGGATTCAATTTGTTTAACCGTTTGATTGATAACTTATTTATGTATGTTTATTAAGAATGCGCGCTTAATTTTCATGCATGAATATGACGCTAGAATATGAGTGAGTTTCACCTAATCGTTATGAACTTATATTCACAAGTAGTGGAGGTTGCTTATAAACAATCGCGTTAAATGAATTCTTGGCACGAGTTTCATGCTCATCATAGTAACGAATGCCTCGTCAACACTTATAGTTTTCATAATGCTTAATGATCTTTGATTGTATCTTTATTGTGCTGTTCACGTAAAGGACTTTTGGAGAATGTAGTGAATTGCGTTGCGCAAACCCATCCAATTCATTAACTTAAGGAAAACTTGACGGTTAATTTAAGCGGACCTAATTGACCCGGGGCGTTGAGTTTCATAATTTATCGAAAGACCAACTGAGAATCAATCTTGTATGCAAGTGTAACATGTGTGGAGAAGAACCCCTTGGCTATTCCATCATCCATATTTTATTCACATTCATATTTACATTTTGCCCTTAATTATATTCTGTCCATTTAATTTAATATCGTCCAAACACATTTCCCCCATATTTCGTTGAGTCTTAATCATTCGTATTTGTTTTATTTTTGTGTCTTTAAGCATTTGGAGTCATAAACACTTTCAAATTCGTCTAAATCAAGTTCTAGTTTCTATTTGAGTCAATTTGATTGTTTTAGGCACTTTGAGTTTTTCAAAGCTATTCTGAGTCATAGTAGTCTTGTTAAGAATCTTTACATTCAGTTTTTGTGTTTGCAAGTCAATTCAAAATAGATTAGCACCCCTAGTTAATCCCCGGTTAGAACGATCCCTACTTACATCATTACTACAATTGTCACAAATAGGGTTTAATTTGTGTGCGCATAAATCACGCATCAAATTTTGGCGCCGTTGCCGGGGATTGGCAAAGTTGCTAATCCCTTGTCTTGAGTCTTGTTTAAATTGTTCAGTTCTGTTTTTGTTTTAATTTGTTTTGCACTGTGTGTGTGTGTTTTATTTTCTTACTTGTTTGCAGGTACTAGTTTATGACCCATAGCTCACAACCTGTTCGTGAGCATATCTCTGACTTTGACGGTGATTTCGAGAGGTCTTTGAGAAGGAAAAAGAAATTGCAAGTGTCTAATCCTTCTATTCCCGAACCTGAATGTAAAGAGGAAGTACCAACCATGGCAGTGGACAATCGGACCATCAAGGAGCTTTCTACCTCGGGCTTGGCCAATGCAGCCCCTCTTTGCATCCAATACCCCAATGCAACCCCTGGAAAGACCGATGAGTTTGAACTTAAGTCTAGTTTATTACATCATATTCCTAAATTCCATGGGTTGTCCATGGAAGATCCTAACAAACATCTTAAGGAATTTGAGGTAGTTTGCTCAAGTATGACACCCATCAACGTTGATGGGAGTATTTTGCAGATGAAGGCCTTTCCATTCTCACTTATGGACAAGGCCAAAGATTGGTTGTTTGAGTTGTCCCCTGGAACTGTAAATTCTTGGGAAAGTATGAAACGTGCATTCTTAGAGAAATTCTTTCCCACTGCAAAGATCATTCTCTTGAGGAAATGAATTAGTGGCATCCAACAAAATCAAGGTGAGTCATTTCCATCTTATTATGAACGTTTTAAATCACTTGTTGCTTCATGTCCACAGCACCAAATGAAGGAGGAGCTGCTCATTCAATATTTCTACGAGGGACTCCTTCCCATGGAACGTCAAATGCTAGATGCTTCGGCGGGTGGTGCATTAGTGGACAAGACTCTAATAGATGCCAAAGCTCTAATTGCCAACCGAGCACACAACGCTCAACAATATGAAAGTGTTGGACAAAGAGAAGGGCCACGACAACAAAGTGTGAATGAGGTAAGTGCAATTTCTGATATTCAGTCACAATTGGCTAATCTTACTTCTCTCGTGTCTCAGGTTGTCAAGGGGTCAAAACCACAAGAAAACCAAGTGTGTGGCGTGTGTTCAATGCAAGGGCATCCATCCAAGACATGCCCTCAATTAATAGAGAATGGAGGATGGGAATCTGCCAATGCCATAGGCTATGGGAATCAAAACCAACCGAGGAACGATCCATATTCTAACACATATAATCCAGGTTGGAGAGACCACCCAAATTTCAGATGGAGAGATGCACAACAACCTACCTAACAATTTGCACCACAAAGGGGATTTCAACAAAACCCCCTGGATTCCCGCGACCATACCAATCCAACCAACCACCATCATCCCAAAACAACTCAGGTTCGTCTTTTGATAATTCTCAAGTTATTCAATTGCTAACTACATTGGCGCAGGGGCAAGAAAAACAAACAAAGGACATGCACAATTACGCCAATGAGGTGCAGAATCAAGCTCAAGAGGTGAAGGAGTTGAAGAGACAACTGGGACAAATGGCTTTATTCGTGGGGCAATTTAGTAGTGAAAATGGTAAGTTACCAAGCACTACGGTGGTAAATCCAAAGGGTGGCTTTGAAACCGCCAATGCAATCACCTTAAGAAGTGACAAGGAAGTTGGAACTACCTCACAACCACCAAAATCAAGCCAAGAAGAGGAGGAAAAGCTGTTGCAAGAGAAAGAGAGGAAGGGCAAAGCCACGAAAAGGGTGGAACAACCATTGCCACAACCACTTCAAGCTCCTAGGCCGTCCAACAAATGTAAGGTAGGTCCAAACTCAATGGTTTCTAACGTGATTCCACCAAATGTGCCCTTTCCTAGCAGATTTATGCAAGCCAAGAAAGAGGAAGATGAAAAAGAAATCCTAGAGACGTTTAGGAAGGTGCATGTCAATATCCCGCTCCTTGATGCAATCAAGCAAGTCCCTAAGTATGCAAAGTTCTTAAAAGAGCTTTGCACAACGAGGAAGAGGATTTCAAACAAGGAGGTGGTAAGGGTAAGTGAGAACGTTTCCGCTATTTTACAAAGAAAGTTACCACCAAAGTGCAAAGATCCAGGTAGCTTTACAATCCCTTGTATTATTGGTCAAACTAAGTTCGAACATGCTATGTTAGACTTAGGAGCTTCAATTAACGTCATGCCATACTCTATTTATGCCTCAATGAACCTTGGTGAATTGAAAAATGATGGTGTGATTATTCAGTTGGCCGATAGATCTAATGCCTATCCAAAGGGCGTATTGGAAGATGTCTTAGTGCAGGTGAATAATTTGATCTTCCCGGCGGATTTCTATGTCCTTGAAATGGAGGAAACCACCCATGCTCCATCCTTGCCGATTCTTCTTGGGAGGCCATTCATGAAGACGGCCCGAACTAAGATAGACGTGTTTAAAGGCACTTTAACAATGGAATTCGATGGGGAAGTGATTGATTTTAATATTTCTGAAACTATGAAATTTCCGAATGATGATCACTCATGTTTCTCTATTGATATTCTTGATTCTTTGGCGCAGGCACACATTGATCAAATACATGGCGAAACGGTCATTACAAATGGCAAAGAAATGAAGGATCATGTTATGGAGGAGATTCCATTGCATGCCGTGGGCTCTAAGTGAGAAATGAAGGTTTCGTCCGGCTGCAAGACGTAAAAGAAAGCGCTACTTGGGAGGCAACCCAATACACTGAATAAAATAAAGTTGTCCATTGATCTCCGATTTGATTACAAAAAAAAAAAAAAAAAAAAAAAAAAAAAAAAAAAAAAAAAAAGCGACTAAACATGGAGAAAGATGGAGCCTTCACAAAGGATGTTTGCTTGAAGCCCCACTACGTGGCAGTACTCTTGAAGCGGAAGGCGTAGGAGCACGAGGCGTCGAAGCAGAAGGAATAGAAGCGGAAGGCATAGAAGCAGGGGGCATTGGAGCGGAAGGCATCGGAGCTAGAGCATTCCAGGCCTCAATACTTGGCCAAACGCTGGATGACCCAGGAAAAAGGTGCCTCTGGAGATAAGACGCAAGCCTTTGACGGTCATTGTGAATTCGACCCTCAGATTCTTGCAGCTCATCAAGCTTCCTCTTCATGCCCGCCGAATAGTTACTTGCAAGCACATGCAAACTTCTATTCTCGTACTTAAGCTGTTTGATCTCCTGCTTAAGACTTTCCACCTCTGCCATCAACGATTCCACTTGGCGGGACCGAGCAAGCAGGCGTTGGCCCATGTTGGACACAGAGCTCGCACACTGAACACTAAGTGCGAGGGACTCTTGAACGGCCAACTCATCGGACCGTCCTGACAGCAGCCTACTATCTTTTGGAGTGAGGAGGTTCCTAGCTACTATTGTAGTTGTTGTGGCGTCCTGCATCACGGAGTCTTCACCTGAAAGAGGACCGTTAGAAGATAAAAAAGAAGGGCGCCGTACATTACCTTGACGGGGCGCAACCGGATCGCTGCTGAGACTCAAATCTAAGCTAAGGTTCGATGAGTTTGCCATTTTTTTTCAAAAGTGTTCAAAGAGAAGGAATGGATGGAGTTAAAATTTTTCAAAGGGCCGGAGACGATGTTCAAGAATGGGAAATCTTCAGAGTGTGTATGTTGGCGGTGATCGATAGCTCTATAAAAAGCCAAGGCGACGCGTCCACCGATTCAAAGAGCCGGATTTTCCGGCGTAAGTTAGGCGACGCTCCCTCGGCTTTTCAGAAACCGCGTTCAACTTTGTCAAAAGATTTCTGACAAAGCTGAAAACACGTGGAGGCCATCATCGCAACTACACATCTTTAGCCGACAAGCGCAAAGTTCGGCGACGCTTTCTCTGCTTTTCAGAAGACGCGTGCAGCTTTGTCAAAAGGAGCCGCATCTGCACTACCACGTGTCGTTCAGAAAGCGAAGAGGCGTCGTTCAGAAATCGAAGGGGCGCCTGCTCAGAAATCGAAGAGGCGTATTCAAAGATCGAAGAGGCGCCACTATTTCAAAAAGCCGGATTTGCGGGATCAAAACGTTTGTCGACAAGGGTAAAAAGTACCACCACTTACTATTATCTCTATATATGTCGACCTTCATTTTTTTATGGCAAGGCAGGCCTGAAGAAAATGCCCAACTCTCCCTCACCTCTGAGGGCGCACTCCCAGCAAAGCCTTTCGAAATACTCATTTTTTTCTTCTTCCCCAAAGATGATACCAGATGCCTGGAGTACAGATGACCGAGGAGGAAACGGCACAACAAATACATGTGCTGATTCATTCACCGCTTATTCAAAAGCAAAGGTATCTCATATCATCAAGGTCAAAAGCAAAAGTATCTCATATCATGCTCTTTCCCTGTCTTTTTCTTTGTCCTTGTTCTTACTTGCATGGCAAAGTAAAAGAAGCAATCAGCCGGCACTTGGAGTCAGTCTTCCGATCTGGAGCCAACTGCCTGGAATCTATTCCTGATTGCTTACCTAGCGTTGCTCTCGAGTAGTCATCTTCAACGGTTGATACACTTCCAGAGAAGGGACCACTCCTGCAAAGATTGAACAAAGAAACAGATAAAAGGGGTAAGCTCAGACCTTCGGGGGAAACCAAAAGAACCATCCTGCTGTCCAGTTTAAGAAGTAGCACAAAGGAAAATCAACGATGGGCAGAAACCAGTTCAAGAGTAAGCCTGTGGAATCACAAAGATCAAAGCCTCAATGCAATCACCAAGGAGAAGAGGGAATTTACACTCCATAACCAGATTTGCGTCCCTAAACTCTTCTCTTTGTTAATTACATTCTGCCATGTTTAGTATGTTTAAGTGCTTTTTGTGTGTTTACTTATGTTTTGTGTGAATCTATGCTTAAAACATTGAGGACAATGTTTGATTTAAGTGTGGGGGGGTAACTAATGTTGTTAATGCAAATTCGTGGGATTTCATCACCCATAACTTCAAATGTTGTTCCTTGCTGTTTTAAGGTGTTTTTAAGTTGTTTTAGAGTGTTTTAGTATGTTTTGTTTTTATAACTCCGAAAAGCACATAAAAATTTGAAAAAAATTGTTTTGAAAAACCGAAAAAAAAAAAGAGAGTTGTTTTTGTGTGTTTGTGTCTTAGGGAACCTTCCAACGTTATGATGAGGATTTGGTTTGTAATTGCATGACTGTTAAAAAGAGTTATAAACATGGAGAAAAGTTTGATTTACTCTTGGTATATGCTTAGTTATGGTTATAATGTATGACTTCACATGCAATCATAAAAGAAAAATTCGTTTTTGTAACATGCTTGAAGGAAGGAACTCATACAAACGCTACAACCTTGTGAGACTCGAGCTATTACCTTCTTTGGAGAGTTATAATCTGTGATTCTGTGTTTTCTAAAGTTGTTGCATGATCTCATTATTCCTTGCTTGGTTGCTACTTAGAATGCAATTGTATCATGATAGAACTAAATGCTAGAACTTATATCCGTTTCATTCAAAGCATGACATTGAATTGCATAACATATATCAAGATGAAGTTGTGTAATTGCCATCATAGCCAAATAGCCTTATTTCCCATATTACGTATATATTGAAGGTTTTAACCCCGTTGAGCCTCGTTTAGCCCATGTTCTTTGTTAACCCATATCATCTCACCTAGCCTAGATTAGGACCATCCGTACCCTTGTTCTTGAAGCATAGTGAACATGACTTAAATGAATTCCTTTTGAGTTACATTATGCAAGAAAATGAGTGTGGGGGAGTAAAAGTTTGTTCTTAAGTTTTATGAGATTCAAAAGAAAAAGAAGAAGAAGAAAAAAAAAAAAAAAAAAAAAAAAAGGAAAATGAGTGAAAATAAGTAAGAATGAACTCACAAGCGTTGATGGTCGAAGAAAGGGTCCAAAAAAAAAAAAAGATGAATATGACCCTAAGTTTTGTGTAATTCCCCCTTGGGTGATCAAAGTTGACTTCTGCATTCTAAAGGGAATTCTAAGTGCCTAATTCAATACTTTGCTCACTATTGCTTAAAGAACGTTTGTTATCCTTACCTTTCATTTTTAGCCAATTACCCCAAGCCCCGTTACAACCCTTGACTTCTATCTTGAGTGTTATGTATTTCAATTGTGGAGTTTGAATTTGGTATGAGCATATGGTGTCACTGGTTCTCGCATCTAAGTGGTAGCATTCCATTCATGAGATCATACCTAAACATGCTTATTAACTCCAGAAATTGCTCTCTTTATGATACATATATGTGAGTGTTCGTTTTTATGCTTACATCAATCTTCTCACATATAACTAGATTAGGGTGTGTAGTCAGAAAATCTGAGTGAAAACTGAGTGCATATCTTGTAAGGAATTGAGCAAATTCTCTAAGGCATGTTACTACATTCAAAACATGGTTTTAAATGCTTAATTGTGAACTAAATATGTGGTGACTATGATTAAGTATGTACTTAAGTGTAAGGATGATCAAAATCTGTGGGAATGATGATTTTTAACTTGTCATGTGCATTGGAAATCCCTGAGGCAACGTTGGAAGGTTTAAGACTGTCTTTGGTTTATTTTGTTTCGTTTCGTTTTGTTTTGTTTTTCTGTTTTGCTCGAGGACTAGCAAAAGCTAAGTGTGGGGGTATTTGATAGGAGCATATTCATGCGACTTAAATGGCTTGTTCTCGTACATTTACGTTATGTTTCTTTAGTTATTTTAGTTCTTTATGCTTCTTTTGTGTGTTTTCAGGTTCTAAGGGCTTAGGGAGCAAGAAAGTGCATTTTGAGGCTATTTGGAGCATTTTTGGGCATGGATTGGATAGCTTATCCATGGAGCCAAAGTGTTGGACGAATTTGAAGGCCTTATATTCACTTTGGACATAAAACAAAGGGCCTAGCCCATTCTCTCTTAAACCAACCCCAAGGCCATGCATTTCCTTCCAATTCCAAAACCCACAATCACTTCAAAGGCCATGCAAATCCATATTCAACACCTTAAACTACAACCATGCATCATTACACCACCATTCATTCTTTAATCATTCAATCACCCCATTCACACACCTTTTCTCCAACCTTTGCCGTGGCATTCACTCCCATTTCCATGCATTCACACACCTTTTCTCCAACCTTTGCCGTGGCATTCACTCCCATTTCCATGCATTCACATGCCTTTCCAGCTTTCCACCTAGCTTTCCACCTCACAACCACCAGAAATCAACTCAATGCCGTGGCCTTCATTCCCATTTTCAGCACACACATGCAAGTCCAACATCAAAAACTGTCAATGCCGTGGGATCCTCATGCTTTCCAGCTTTCCACCATGCTTTCCTAGCTGTTTTTCCACCACATTCCAGCCATATAAATGCTTAAACAAACAGCCATATAAAACCCCATTCCTCCTATAAATACCCTTGCATTCCCATTACCTAAATACATCTCATTCTCATAAATAACACACCACAAACACATCCATTCCCTCATTGCCGTGAGCTTCCATTGCAGCCACTATCCAACCACTTCCCATCCCTCCAAAACACTTCACATAATCCCCAAAGCTCACCTTAGACCTTGTGCTACAACAACGAGGAAGAAAAGAGTGCCTAAACGTTCATACAATTCAAGTTTGAGTTGTTGGAATGTTTAGGTGTTTCTTTGATTTCAAAGTTTAAATTTAATTCTCTTTGTCTTGTACGTATGAGGAATGGAAGAGAAGAGTGCCTAAACGTTCATACAATTCAAGTTTGAGTTGTTGGAATGTTTAGGTGTTTCTTTGATTTCAAAGTTATGAGGAACTAAACCCCCTTTAGCTAGGGGGTGATTCGAAACTATGTTTATGTTTGCAATATGAATTGATTAACTTTCGTTGGAATTTCATAAGTTGTGGATTCAATTTGTTTAACCGTTTGATTGATAACTTATTTATGTATGTTTATTAAGAATGCGCGCTTAAATTTCATGCATGAATATGACGCTAGAATATGAGTGAGTTTCACCTAATCGTTATGAACTTATATTCACAAGTAGTGGAGGTTGCTTATAAACAATCGCGTTAAATGAATTCTTGGCACGAGTTTCATGCTCATCATAGTAACGAATGCCTCGTCAACACTTATAGTTTTCATAATGCTTAATGATCTTTGATTGTATCTTTATTGTGCTGTTCACGTAAAGGACTTTTGGAGAATGTAGTGAATTGCGTTGCGCAAACCCATCCAATTCAATAACTTAAGGAAAACTTGACGGTTAATTTAAGCGGACCTAATTGACCCGGGGCGTTGAGTTTCATAATTTATCGAAAGACCAACTGAGAATCAATCTTGTATGCAAGTGTAACATGTGTGGAGAAGAACCCCTTGGCTATTCCATCATCCATATTTTATTCACATTCATATTTACATTTTGCCCTTAATTATATTTTGTCCATTTAATTTAATATCGTCCAAACACATTTCCCCCATATTTCGTTGAGTCTTAATCATTCGTATTTGTTTTATTTTTGTGTCTTTAAGCATTTGGAGTCATAAACACTTTCAAATTCGTCTAAATCAAGTTCTAGTTTCTATTTGAGTCAATTTGATTGTTTTAGGCAGTTTGAGTTTTTCAAAGCTATTCTGAGTCATAGTAGTCTTGTTAAGAGTCTTTACATTCAGTTTTTGTGTTTTCAAGTCAATTCAAAATAGATTAGCACCCCTAGTTAATCCCCGGTTAGAACGATCCCTACTTACATCATTACTACAATTGTCACAAATAGGGTTTAATTTGTGTGCGCATAAATCACGCATCACCGAGCTTGGGTCGTGGTTGCTTGGGCTGGAAGTTGGGCTCCAACTGCTGCAGCTTGGGTTGCCTGGCTGATGGCTTGGGCCTCCTGGGCTTGGCTTATGGCTTGGAGGGCTTGGGCTGCATGTCCATGGGTTATGGAATAGACCTGGGCAAGAGGCCCAGGATTTTGAGGATTGGGTCGTTGCAAAGAAACGGTGCTGCTGCTTAGGCCGTGGCTTCGTTGCCCTGCTGCTGGTTCGTGGCAATTGTGATGGTGCGGCTCTGTGCCGATGAGGCTCCTCTCGCCAATGCGTTAAGCCTTGATGATCGCCATCTAGGGGCTATGTCCTCGTCTCCACTCTCTGGTCCAAATCCTTGTACGTACGGGGTTTCGTTCATCGTGATTTCCGAATTTCCTACCATTGTATCCTTTCTCCAAGGATTGATCAAGAAACTTTTCTGGGGAAAATTAATTGATATGACGTATGAAAAATTCAACGTAATAGAAAATTCAAGAAACAAAATGCAAGAGGTTTCTTCGAGTATTTCAATAAGCTCTTAATGAAAACACCAATTTGTTGATGCAAATTTTTGCCGTCTCTAGCTTTGACGAAAATGCACTTGCAAAAGAATCAACATCTTTAATCAAGGACCTAAGCCTCACACGAGGGGGCTTAGGCCAATAGATCTCCGATGCCTATGTTAGTTTCTCTAAAAAAGAGTAAGCATTTAGAGCTTTTAGGGGTAGTAAAAGCTTACCGAAATTTGGTAGAGATGAAGATTTATGGAGAGAATATTCTCAAAATATTAAATAGGAAATAAAATCTTGAGATAATGGTGTAAATATCTCAAATTGATTTAAATGAGGATTATTTACTTGAATGAAGTCAATCTTCAATTGGGAATGTATTAAAGATAGAATTTGAGTAATTAATCCTTATTTTTAATACTTTAACTTTTTTTTTGTCATGAGCAGGTTAGCTATGGGCAATCGCATTTAGCTGTTTTGACCTTCAAAGGTGCTGAGCTGCTTGTGAAAAAATCTAAGAAGTCAGCTCATTTAATGAGGATAATTTTGTCTTTCTTGAGCAAAAATCAATATGCCATCTCTAAAATTTTTAAGATTATTTTAAGTTCTACACAGAATATAAATAGAAATAAAATAAATAAGGGATTATCTGTTCTGGGAGGTGGTGAAAGGAAAGAGAGGGATAGTGGTTGGGTATTTTGTTTTCATTCCAAGAAAAGGCAGATGTGACTGGAACAAGGGGACCCTAGCATAAAGGCGTAAAGGTGTGTGGATTTATCATCTACTTTTTCTGCATGTAGAGACAAAACAACTGCAGCTTTCCAATTTGTTCAAAGAGGAGAGGGAGACGATGACCTCATTTTAAGTTCCAAACTACCCATTTGTTTTCTTGCTCTTGACGGCCATCTTACTTTCAAATTCGCTGGTAATAATATAATAATTTATCACCTTTTATTATTGTTATTATTATTCTAATTGATTTGTTGGTATTTATACTCGTGGTTTAATAAATATGCCTGATCTGTTCTTTTTGTATATGAACACATGCATCATGCCTGCATGCCTGCATGCCTGCATGGTCTCCGCCAACCAGACTACATTTATTCGTTTGAACTACGACAGCCGACATGAATCTTTTTGTCATATATGTTGCCACTGCCACATCTGTTAAAACTGTAATTAGATTTTAGTCGAATATGAATTATATTGATAACTTTTTAGCTAAAATTTGAAAACTTAAATACCTCTTTAAAAAAAAAAAAAAAATTACGTACAATGTTTTTATTTCATCTATTATCAAGTATACAGTAGAACTTTAATAATTTAATATCTGATAAATTAATAACCTTGATTAATTAATTTATTTTTGGCCGGCCCCGACTTGGAAAAAACGTGTTAAATTAGTAATCAGTTAATTTTTTAAAATAATACAACATTAAACATTCATATAGGTCCCTCAAATATATAAATTAATAATTTCCTATTACATTACTAAAAATTCATATAGGTCCAAATTGTTTTATGTATGATGTGTTGTCACATCCCAGTCCGGGGCGAATCACTTCCCGGGCCTGCTCTACCACCGTAGCACGATATTGTCCGTTTTGGGCTTACCATTCCCTCACGGTTTTGTTTCTGGGAACTCACGAGCAACTTCCCAGTGGGTCACCCATCATGGGATTGCTCTAGCCCTTTTCTCGCTTAACTTCGGAGTTCCTACGGAACCCGAAGCCAGTGAGCTCCCAAAAAGCCTCGTGCTAGGTAGAGATGAGAATATACATATAAGGATCATTCCCCTGGGCGATGTGGGATGTCACAATCCACCCCCCTTAGGGGCCTGACGTCCTCGTCGGCACACACGCGACCAGTGTTAGGCTCTGATAGTAAACTGACACACCCCGATCGAGATCAGGGCATGCTAGCCGTCACGTGGAAGTGACGTAACCATGTGCACAGTGCGGAAGCTAATAAAATAATAATAAAAATAATAGTACGAATAAATAAAAACCAGCTTTACACAAGTAACAACAAACATGTGCAAGCGTAAGTGTAAACACAAAGTTCAGAGCACGACGACCTAATGCAGTCCGGGAGAAAACAACACTACAAAAGCACACCCGATGGTGGTCCTACACGGGTGATAGTCTGTCAGATATGCCGGGGAAAATCCTCAGGGAAGCCACCAAACGTGCTAGCCAACTAGAACCTGGAGGGGCGCAAAACAAAAGTGTGAGTGGGCAAAAACAAGCTTTTCAAAAACCATTTCATAAACAAGTTCTAACCCCTCGCCGTAAAACCTGTATACTTCCCAGAAAATATAATATACATATATATATAAATCATGCTCGGAAAATATGCTATGCCAGAACCTCGAAGTAAAAATGCAAATGCTCAGGTAATATCACATCAATGCCATATGATCTGTCAGCCGGAGTCACCTAACGTGACCTGTACGGCTGAATCTAGAGCTCAAATCTCCATCTCACTAACTAGACCTGCACACGAGTCGGAACCACCTAAAGTGGTCTGTACGACAAGCCTGGGTGTAATATAAGTACGCTCAAGTGCTACGATCACGTGAAGGCTGGACGAATAATCGCGGGTCACCTACGAGTCGGAACCACCTAAAGTGGTCTGTACGACAGGACTGTGCACCTAACTTGGATCCAAGATGAGCGTGTGGTGCGGGAGGTGAACATCACGTGAAGGACTGTGCCCAACTCTGGGCGGGAGCACTAACACCGGGGTGCAGGTTATGAGCTCTCTATGCATCTCAAAACACTACTGAACATAAACATAAATCACACTCACCTGGCACTTACATGTGCGTCCGCAGCACCAAACATACATATATATATATATGCAACTAACAATGCATAAACAAACGGCAATATAATGCATGGCATATAAACGAATAAACGTTTCATTTCACTTTCTGGGAAAAGTATAAGTATATAGGTATATACGGAAAACCAAAAGCCCACTCACTGGTATGTGGAAGGGTCGTAACCCCCTTGCCTCGAGTGACCACGCTCGTCCTCGGGATAGGTATCACCTATATGCGAAACAATTATAAAAATGTTAATTTTAAAACACATAACCAGCCTTAAGAAATAACTTCTCATACAATGCTCAAATGGGGTGTATGAATACACCAATGTGATATACTCAACCTCAGGAACATCCTCATATTTTTAGAAAACATTTTCACCGTCGCACGCAACTTGGACCCATCGGTTGCTTCACCGAGTAGAATGCTGAAGGCATCGACTATCCACACAATGACGCATTAATGCTATATGTCCAACTAACCCATGCTATAGTTGACAAAATGATGGTTGACAAAGGAAGTGCGATCAACCTACTTCAGCTCTTAGTAATTCAAAAGATGGGCTTAGAAAACACAATCATACGCCGAGTGGAGGTACTCACCAGATTCAATAGACACACCTCGTCTGCCATCGACAACATTAAGCCTTACCTTGTAAAATGATGGTGAATATTTTGCACATGAGAGTGTTGTTGTTTCGATAGAGGATCATTGCTCTTCGGTAGTGTTTTAAGTGCCTTTTTTGGGTCTTCATCTCCTTTGAATGGTGTGAAATGTGGCATGCTAAATTTATGTGAAGGCTCTACTTGCTTGAACTCGTCCGTGAAGAGTGATCTGTTTATGTTGGTCTTGTCCCGTCGTCGGGCCTCGTCAGTGACCTTGTTAATTTGTAAATCGCATAATCGCTCAGTCAGGAGCCTCTCTACTTCTTCCTAAATTTGCCTTTATTGGGGTAGCGGAGCTCTTAGTTGCCCCCTATCTTGACCTACTGGTCTAGGCTTCTCTTCCATGTGTTAGGTTTGTCTATGTCGCGACTACGATGCATGTGATATGTTCTTAACATGCGAGCGAGTTTCTCACAGGCTACTGGTTGAACTTGAGCCGGATTAAGTAACTGCTTCTCTCCGTCCGTCGTGTTGCCTACTCCAATGTAAGGTGGAGGATGCTCATCGAGGGCCAAGCAACGAATGAGCACTTTGCCTGGAAGGTTGTTCATGTTAATTATCGGAGTGTGGCCCTAACTGTGAATGTATGCTCATCCATGGGCCTAACCAAGAGCGCATCCTCCTCTGCGCGCTAAGACAAGAGTATATGTTGTCTCGGGTGCCCAGTTGGGAGTGTACACTACCAGAACGCTCGATTCGTGACTAGTCGAGTGGCTGTTTGCCGAGACATTGCTGGAGAGGTTCGTTGTCTACCCTTGTCCTACTTCGAGACACCTCATCTGGGGCACGCTGCATCTCGGCATGCTGCAAGAACTAATTCACCAAGGTCGTCTGCTATGCGAAGGCACTTGTCAACTCTATGACTTGTCGACACAAGTGTTGTTCGCCATTTAGGTTCGAAGAGCTTAGATGGTATGCGTCTCCTTGAATAGTGGAAATGTAATGGACTTGCATTGGGATATGTCAAACCTGTGGAGAAATAGGGTGAAAATACCCTCGGTTCAATCGTCGGTCCAGAAATCTGATGCAGGGATTGTTGAACCGGTCTTGGACCGATTTGGGTTGCTAGGAGGGCCACGATAGTGGGCTAGACCCTGGGTTGGATCGTGGAAGCGGGTCAGGTCATCGACATGGGTTGAACAGTAGGTGCGGGTTAGGCCGCTGGAGCACTTGGGCACTGGGCTCCACTTGGCGTATCTTGGGCCTGTACAACATCCTGGGCCTGCATATTTTGGGCCATGGCTTTGGCAGCTACGACTGCAGCTTGGGGCTGCTTGCGCTAGGCTCCTTTATAGTGTATGCCTGGGCTCGCTGCTGCAAGGTGGCATAGGCTTGGGCTTACGGCTACAAGGTGATGCCTTCACTGTGGGCTTGGGTCTCACCGTGAGCTACCACGATGGCTACTGCTGTTGGCATAGTCTCGGTGTTGCCCCATGGGGGTGGTACCACTCGACTCGCCATCGCATTGAGCCTCGTGGGTGGTCGTGGTATGGCTATCCCTTAATCTCCATCACTTGGTCCAAATCCTTGAACGTAGGAAGTTCCGTGCATTGTGGTTTCCGAATTTCTAGTCATTGTACTTTTCTTTTACGTTTATTCAAAGAACTTTATAAAAAAATTCTAAGAATAAGAACGTACGAAAAATCTAAGAATGAACGAGAAATAAGAAACTTTGAATGAGAGAGTCTTCTTTGAGCGTGTGAATCAAGACTCTCAATGAAAGCACCAATTTGTGGATGCAAATTTCCGCCGTCTTCTCCTTTGATGAGAACGCACCTACGAAATAATAACACCTAAGATTAAAGCCAAAAGTCTTTTGCGCTCAAACTATGGAGATCCAGTCAGTGGATGATGGAGGAGGACGAGGACGAGTCTTCTCCTCCTTGCCCTTTGAGAGCACAGCAGGACAAATATATGCGCATTGTATATTGTATAATGTTTATATATGTGTTTATTCACAGAGAAAGAGAGAGAGAGAGAAAGAGAGGTTGATCTTATCTTTGAGAAGGTGACAAGTTTAATCCATTGAAAACAAGGTAGAGACATGAGTCTCAATTAAGAGAGCAAGTGGTGTTACCGAGGAAAACAACTTTGCTGTGGCACTTCCGTTCAATTATACTTTTTTGTTTTTTGTCCAACTGAACGTTTTTATTTTTAATTTTTTTTAATTTATTTATTTTATGAAAAAGAGCATGTATTAAAGGGAATGACCTCTGAACGAACCAGTTTGCGTACAATCGAATAAAAACGCTTGTTGAGCGCATCGAGCGGTTTGGGGAAGAGATCTATCCCAAATGTAAGAGAAAAATTTGTGTGAGGCTTTACTTGCCACTGAACGTTACTGAGTGGCACTACAATTCAATCAAAACTTGCCACATGGCAAATCTTAAATATAATCTTTTATATTTAAAACTCTTATAATTATTTTTCCTACTAATTAATATATATCATAAAATTTAATTAGTGGTTCATTTTTTTCCCTCTTCTCTCTCTTCTTTTAATTTCTTCCCAAAGTTTCTCTATCGTCTTCTTTCCTACTTTGTGTTTTTTCTTTCTTCATAAAAATATGGTCACAAGGGCAACAAAATGGAGGCAGATGTTTATGCTTGAATAATAGCACAACGGATGTGGGATTTCATTTCCTGCTATAAATGTAATAATTCGGTTTACTACGAAAGCATTTATACTTGAATAACAATATTTGAATCAAGTATTATGACAATAGCTAATTTAAGGAACATAACAAAGACGACCTATCAATTTCCAAATGTCTCGTTGAAATGCCCTTTGGTCAAAATGATCGATGCTACAAAAAAAAAAAAAAGATTACATATCCATATTTTACACAAAATACTGTTTCACAACTATTATATTTTTTATCATTGTAAAGCAGACATCTAATTTAACTCCAGAATCATGGAAACAGTATTTTGCCTCTTCTTGATGTTGTGGGAGACTGCCTAACTATGGTGCTTCTTCATAATTGATTGCTCCAAAAGATACTTGAATTATTACAAAAAGCTCAGTTACTTAGCAGAGCGTTAAAAGGCATTCCAATATAAACACTCAAATGCATATCTAAGAGGAAAAAAAAAATTAACTATTAGATTAATCTTATAGTGTATAATAATTAGTAAAAAAATAATTATGGGAGCTTTAAATATAATATATATATATATATATATATATATATATAAGATTGGCCATGTGGTGAGTTTTGAGTGGGTTGTAGTGCCACTCAGCAAAGTCCAGTGGCAAGCAAAGCCCCGCGCAAGTTTTTCTCCAAATGTAGAGATCGTTATAAAGGAAATCAGTGCTCATAATTGCTTCAGCCAAGTTGGCCCTTCTGAAAACATGATTCCAGGCAATCTCCTCAAAAGATCCCTCCAGTCTCTTGATATTGTCAATGAAAGTCTTCAATCTCCTGGGGACATTATAGAGCTCACGTATGGTACTCTTTGGGCCCAAAATAATATTATTGGGCCGAGCTCAAGTGTGTTGGTTTAGAAACCTATTGGAACTAGGATTGGCCGAATCTTAATCAGATTAGATTTGGGATTTTTAGTCCAGATACATCTCTTGTTCGGATAGGAGTAGGTTCACTACTATATATATAGGGGGAGTGCATCATTCAAACCCCTCCAATTCAACACACAAACTGCCCTGCGCAAACTCTTGCTCTACGCAAAATCTCTGAACAACCTTGAGATTTTTATTTTCCTTTTTCACCAACACATCTTCAATTTGGATAAACAGCACTGTGAAGGCAACCGCCGAACATCTTCAGTTTGGATAAACAACATTGTTGCCGCAGAATCAGCCGACCACGGAGCACCTTCAGTTTGGATAAACAGCACTGCATCGAGGCCGACTGATTACCTATCCAAGTCTCGGCCAACAAGGATTTTCTAGTCTTTGTTAGTAGAGGTCATCCTATTAGCCTTCTCGGCGAAGTGAAGTGTTACAAGTTATTGGGCTCAACACATTGAATGCCGAGTTGTTTATGATTGGATATTTATAAGTAAGTTTTAGAGTTCGGCATTCTGACGGCCGAACCACATTCACCATCAAGATATACATCTCTTTCGAGTACTTGTGTCTGTATAGCTTGGTGCCAATTCGGCATGCTTATACTTTCACGAATATAATCACCGTGACCGAACCTGTGCCAACGATCCCTGAACTTGGCAAGACTGGTAACCTTGTCTTCAGACTCTAGAACCTAAACGCCCAGACGTGTTCCTTCCTCGGCCCCAGTCGCAAGATCAAGAAGTCAGCAGCGTGCCCAACGCAACATCAACACATTTTACTCCCCGGTCGAGCTCAGCCGACTAGTTGGCACGCCTCGCACATAACCGAATGACATAGTTAGCTTATTAATTACTCGGCCCGCACACCACACAGGCTTGATAGTTTTTAGGGTTAACATTTTGGCACGCCTAGTGGACCAAGTGCTAAAATTACGAAGTTCATGACCATTGAGACATAATCGGATAAAAAGAAAACAGTCGTGAGAATGTCCACGACTAACCTTCCACCTATGGCCCAAAACCCAGATCATGATGGTTTGTCACAGACACAGAATCCTCCTGTTGCCATCATACCCTCGAAGCCACAAGCGCGACATGCCGAGAAAAAAAGTCAATCTCGGCGGACAGGCACGTGATGCGGAGATCACCGCCAAAACGACAAAATGAGTTTTTGTCGAATGAATAGTAGAGGATGGTGGTGAAGCATTTGATCCGCTGACTAGGTCTTTTTTCCGAAGACATCTTAATGAGTAATCTAGACAATTTGAGCAAACTTTTAGTAGAGAAATAAAAGGGATACTCGAGGAAGTGTGTGGTTATAACGTTGTGCATACTAGATTGCTCAAGGTCCTGGTAAGCAATACCCAAAATATTGGGTATGCCGATCGATCCTGACAGCCTATTCCAAAGAATAATCTAATATCAACATTACCAACCGAGACTGGATCTACTCGACTCAAACTGACTGATTTGGTAAAAAGGGGTGGATCAAGTAGCAAAGTGGACGAATTCGATCGAGGCACCGAAATGGCATCCATTGATATAGTTGAGGTCCAAAGAATGATCGATTCGGCCTTAAAAAAGGGGCCGAAGTTTCCAAAATTCATCCATTCGTACCCAACTTATGTAGAAAAGTTCAAGTATCCTAAAGGCTTTAAGATCCCATGTTTCAACCTTTTTGTTGGGGATTGTCCCTGTCCTCGTTAGAACATGTAGCTCGTTTCACCGCGTAATGCGAAGATGTTAACAGTGACTTCCATAAACTTCTATTATTCAACTTCTCATGACAGGCTTGGCATTCATGTGGTACATCAACCTCCCACCTAACTTCATCCAGAGTTGGGATGAATTAGTCGAAAAATTGCATGAGCAATTCTGTCGATTGGGAATGGAAATGTCAGTTTCTTCATTGGCCAGGATGGCTCAAACATCTGATGAGTAACCATTGAATTTGTCATGCTCGTCTTGAATGGGCTAGACATGGAATACAAAAAGAAATTCATGGGGGCAAACTTTCGAGACAATGTGATTATCTGCTCTGAGAGGAAAAGATCTCAAAGTCATCATCTTAAGGGACGATCTATAAGAACCCTACAGTCAGTTTTGCATCAGTCGAAGTTGAAGACCCCCAATGTGTCAACATAGACGCGGTCGAAATAGTGATTAATAAGCTTTATGTATGAAAGGCATTGGCACATGCCAACTCCAAAGATGTCAAGACCCGTTTGGCCAGTGAAAAAGCAGCTGTTAAAACATTAAAGGTCTACACCTTTGACTTAGCAAAGGGTGACGCCATCTTCGACCAGTTATTGATTGCGAAAATTGTCAAGCTTCGGTCGGGACATAATATTCCCAAGACCGATGATTTAAAAGGGAAAATTTATAGCAAATACCACAACTAGGATAAGCATACGACGAACAATTGCGTCGTGTTTCGAGATACCATCCAAAGCTAGATCAACAATGGTAAACTCAAGTTTCCAGAAAAGAAAATGGGCATCGACACCGACCCATATCTTATGGTGACAATAAACATGGTAGACACTCTTCTGCCTGGGGATAAAGGAAAGGGAAAGGCCAAGTTTGTCCCAAAATAGAACTCTCGACCACGAGTGAAAATTGATTTATTCTTAAACGAGCCACCTCAAGATTTAACTCGGCTAGCTGTTGTTGAATCAATGTCAAGCTCTAGCGCCGAGGAAATTAAAGAGCCGATGATCCTATGTAGTCAGTGCAAAGCAAGTGTCAATTTGAAAGAATAATCACGTCAAATAGGTACAAATTAGACCTATCTCGTAGGCGAAAGATACCTTCCTTTGCAATACTCCTATCGGCGGGATCCGCTAGTGCCCCTACCACAACCAACGCCCATAACTGCAATGATGCCTCAACACATGCTTAGAATAGGCCAACGTCATAAGGTTTTTGAAAGGCTTAGTCCTCAGGCCTAAGATACTGAGCCATCTTTTGCAAGACGACGCCTTGATTTTGAAATGTCATTTTATAATGAAGATTATCATGTGCGTAGCTCCGGCAGTTCAAGTTCACCCGTAAACCAACGCACATTAAGACCTCCTGAACCACGCGATTAGCATTGGTATAACTAAAATTCCTCTAACAGTGTATACACTACGCTGACCAAATCGTAGAAACATTAGCACCAAAGAATGGATTGTATAGCTCACCGAAAAACAGCCCAGGATACTTCGGCCCCTAATTGGCGGCCGAAGGAAAAAGCTAGCAATGAAGAAGAACTATAGCCTCCAACAATTATGACTGGATTGCCCCAGGAAAAATAGGTAGTCGGTCGTGACTTTGAAACAACGATTGAGGAATCTGAAAAAAGGATCAAACTCGTTCTTCGGCTCGGAGAAATGAAAGCTCGTGTCGAGTACTTACGGAAGGAAATTGAGAGCAAACTTCTTCCACTACCCACACATGAACCATTGATTAAAGTCAGACGAAATCTACATCCTCCGTTCCTCGGGGAGGCTTTAGGGTACATGTAGGAGTTTCATAAAAAGCATTCAGCTAATGACTTATACGGTTTGCCAAAAGCATGCCAAGATACTATTGATCTTGTTTTGGCATGCCTAGACGTTGAGCGAATCATCCAAAGAAGTTCGAACCCGGATCTGAAAGCTAGGTTCCAGCATATACTCGAGGCTCGAGTCCTCAGCTTTGATGTAAATCCATACACTGATATTGATGCGGCCGAACTTCCTTTCTTTCTTGAGGACCTCCAATATTTGCGGTATCATTTTGAAGGCTTTTCAGCCGTTTCCCTCTTCGGCCTTACGATCGATGAGACAGAACGCGTCGCGCGATTAGATGCTTACCTCGACACCAAAGATGACTGAATCACATATCCTGAACAAGCTCGTGCCTTAACATAAGTCCAGGACCGAATTCCACCTTCAAGTGAACCTAAGGCCAGTGAACAGACCAAAG
The DNA here is from genome assembly GCF_963583255.1 of Pyrus communis. Taxonomy (NCBI): domain Eukaryota; kingdom Viridiplantae; phylum Streptophyta; class Magnoliopsida; order Rosales; family Rosaceae; genus Pyrus; species Pyrus communis. The sequence continues at coordinate 25,040,171 of NC_084806.1, read as the reverse complement.
ACATACTCCATCACTAGCCGCAGAAGGCGACGCCAACATTATACACACGTCGCCAGCAGATCCATAAATAAGTTGCAACCCGATGGGTCATTCGGTCCTCGACAACATGGAAATCAACATGGTTCATGTCTTACCTGCCGAGTTCCAACCAACCATGTCCCAACCAAATTTCTTGGACGGACGGCAACGTAGTTGCCGAAAAAGCCACACAAGTCGATTTTGTGGCCACTGAAGAAATTCAACCGACTGCAAAGAAAGATAAACTCAAAACAGCTATTTCCGAGTTGTGTCCCTATTCTTCTTCGGCCAACCTCCATCATTTGAAGCTGTTCTATGTTATAGCCCAAATCGAGGGGTATCCAATTTCCAAAATCTTCGTTGACTGCGGAGCAACGGTCAATATTATGCCCATCTCCATCATGAAGGTACTACATCGCTCTAACAACGAACTTATTCCATCAAGGATCACCATGAGTAGTTTCGTCGGTGACAAGTCGCAGGCCAAGGGGGTACTTCCGTTAGAAGTAAATATCACATATCCTAATCACATGATCGCTTTCTTCATAGTCGATCGAAAGACCAAATATAACGTATTACTCGATCGGGACTGGATCCATCAAACAGGTTGTATTCCTTTATCTTTATATCAAGCTCTCATTTTCTGGGACAGCAAATTAGTTGTGGTTCACTCGGCTAACAACCAGCGGTTCAAAGCTAACATAATCCAAGCACGTTACTAAGACAACCACGTCGGCTACATTACCTTGCACGGTTTCAACAATGTAGGACAGTCGATGCGGATTTCAGTTTAGAAAGCCATCGAGGTTGGCACCAAGACTGTTCACCAGGATTCGGTAAGACTCGAGTTGGCTAACCTCATTACTAAACCTGATGTCTGACACCAAACAGGTTGAGTAACGGGCCGCGGTTTCATCCACCATGGAATGACTGCTGGCCCACTGGTATATTATTTCCAAGCAACCGAATTCAGGCATAAACCTCGTGGAGTTTCTCGCCGAATGAGATAATGGTCTGGTTCTTTCCCTTGACAAAGTCCAAGCTGCGTCGGCCGAACTCGAAAACAGTTGGCCCCAAGTCAAAGACCTACTAGAGGAAATAAATGTTGGAACGGCCGTCGGCCATTATTTATTAGTGCTTTGTTACCCCACCTTATGAAAACCGACCTTTGTAAGTTACTAAATGAATTTAAAGATTCTTTTGCTTGGAATTACCATGAGATGCCTGGTTTAGATCGAACTCTCATAGAGCATGAATTACGCATCAAAGCTAGATGTAAACCTTTTCGCCAACCCCCTCGATGATTATCGACTGAAGTACAACTTGGCATAAAAGATGAACTAGTTCGACTTTTAAAACCTGGGTTTATTCGGACTGCTTGATACATCGAATGGTTGGCGAATATCGTACCAGTGTGAAAGAAAAGCGACTATTTAATCATTTGCATCGATTTTCATAATTTGAATTTGGCAACCCCCAGAGATGAATATTCGATGCCAATCTCAGATTTGTGGATTGACACTGCAGCCAACCATGGAATGTTTTCATTCATGGACAGTTATGCTGGCTACAACCAGATCTTTATTGCCGAAGCTGATGTTCACAAAACTATTTTTCGTTGCCCAAGGGCGCTCGGGACCTACGAGTGGGTCGTCATGACATTTGGCCTTAAAAATGTTGGTGCCACATACCAACATGCTATAAACACCATCTTTCATGACCTGATTAGTACGATCATAGAAGCATATATCGACAATGTGGTAGTTAAATCGAAGAGCCGCCGAACACATCTAGATGATCTTCGGCAAGCCTTTCTTTGCATGCACCAACATAATCTCAAAATGAACCCAGCCAAGTACGCATTCGGTGTATTAGCCAATAACATCTTGAGATTTATTGTACACCATCGTGGTATCGAGGTGGACATGAATAAGGCTCACACAATCATTGACTCTCCACCCTTGACAACCAAGAAGCAACTCCAGTCTTTATTCGGCAAGATAAATTTTCTCCGTCGTTTCATAGCTAATTCGGTGGGGAAAATGAAGGCGTTTTCTACACTTTTGAAACTCAAGGATTTGAACAAGTTCGAGTGGTGGGAAGACCATCAAGCAGCTTTTACACAAATCAAAGTTTCCCTTACAACCCCACCCATCCTCGTACAGCCTCGACGTGGTAAACCTCTTAAGCTATACATTTCAGCGGTCGAGGAGTCCATCAATCGCTTACTTGCACAAGACAATGGTGTTAGGCATGATCAGGCCATCTTTTATCTCAGTCGAAATCTTAACTCACCTAAATTCAGTCGTAGATAAACTCTGCTTGGCTTTGTTCTTCACCGCTTCTAAAGTCCGGCATTACATGCTCCCTTCCGTCACTCAGGTCATCGCCCAAATCGATGTTATTTGGTATATGTTGACTCGACTAATAGTCAAAGGCCAAATTGGAAAATGGATAATGGCACTGTCAGAATTCAATTTGCAATACGTGCCACAAAAAGCCATCAAGGGGCAAGCACTAGCCGATTTCCTGGCTCAACACCCTTCTCCATATGGTTTCAGGGGCACTGACATCAAAATCGGCATGGTGGGCATACGTGAAAATTATTGGACGATGTATTTTGATGGCTCCAGTACTTCAGCCTCAGCAGGCGTTCGGATTGTCATTCAATCCCCAAATATACACCGATGGTATTTCTCTCTCAAGCTCGATTTTGATTGCACAAATAATCAGGCTGAATACAAAGCCCTTATTATCAACCTCAACATCCTTCATGACTTGAGGGCAGCCCGCTCACTCGTTCTCGATGATTCGAAACTTGTGATTAACCAACTCAATGGTACTTTCCGTTGCATGAGTTGCCAGCTATTTGGACGAGTAGTTCGATGGTATCACATTCAAACACATCTCCTGCAGTCGAAACACCGACGCAGACGAACTGGCTCAAATAGCCTTTGGAGCACAACTCTTGGGGGGCACGCTAGGCCGGGCTATACCTGTGGTACGACAATTGCACTCGGCCTTGGTTAATCAACAAGTTCTCCAACACGACCACTTGATCCATACACGAGTGATGTCCTTACCTTCGTTGTTAGAATGAGGTGATCTTGTAGACGTGTGCGCTATCGAGACATTACCAAACGATTAGAGAAGGTCAATCATGCGATCTCGATAACCCCAATGACAAACACAACCACAGGACAAAGGTTCATGCCTCAAATTACTTGTTGTACCAGACTGAGTTGTATCGGAAGGGTGAGGATGGTTTATTGTTATTGTGCCTTGGCCCGCAAGAGGCTGCTCATGCAATTGCACAAGTACACGAAGGGATTTGTGAAGCATATCAATCTGGAAGTAAAATGCATTGGCTGCTTCACCGACACAGCTATTTCTGGCCGAGTATATTGAAGGATTATATCGAGTATGCACGAGAATGTGTACAGTGTCAAATTTATAGGCCTATACAAAAAGTCCCGACCAAATTACTGCACTCGGTCACCAAACCCTGACCGTTCAAAGGATGGGCCACGGACGTAATCGGCAAAATTACGCCGTCTTCTGGGTCAGCTAAGTATGCGTGCATACTTATTGCAACCGATTATTTCACCAAATGGGTCGAGGCCTCATACGTCGAGTTAACCTTAAAAAAAGTCTGTAGTTTCATGGAGGAAAATATTGTGACAAGATTCAGCATACCAGAATCGATCATAGTTGACAACGGCTTAATCTTCACAGTCGATAGATTCAAAAAATATACGGCGAACCCGAAAATCTAACTTGAACAGTAGTTTGTTCAGTGCCGAATATAATCAGTCCATGAGACAAGAATTGGAAAACTTGGAGGCGCAGAAAAAGATTGTCGAGTGAGCCTATAATCATCGAGTCAGACAAAAAACGTTTAGTGAGGGGGAGTTGGTTTGGCAAACTATGTTGCCCATAGGAATCGGAGATCCCAGGTTCGGGAAATGGTCGTCGAATTGGGAAGGACTGTTCGTCATCCATAAAATTCTCGGCAAGGGGGTATACCACCTTAAAGATCGAACCAGTCTAATTCATAAATTGCCAATCAATGGTAAAATTTTGAAGAAATATTATCCAGTCACTTAGGAAATGCGAGAATAAAAGTTCATTTCATTAAGTTCATGAAAAAGGTGTACAAATAGAGCTAGTTGACCATTTTACAACTAAATAGTTCTAGGGTGATGAAGGAAGAAAAGCTTCAAGGGCAGCCTTCAACTTCAACCACCTCACTTTACCCATTGTCACCTTAGCTTGCCGATTTCTGTTATCCATCTTCAACTACTCAATCCGCTTCGTGCTAGCCGCATATTCGATCAAGCAAGGTTGGCTCGACTCGAAATCCTTTGCAAGCTCAGAAGCAACTGCCGACCTTCAATTTTGGAGTTCAACAATTTGGCAGTCAAGGTCGGCCAGTTGTTCTTTCTTCGCCTTTAGCACCTTGACCTTTGGACGGAGAGCTTCTTGAACGACCGTTGCAACTTTCAAGTCGTCTTCAGCTTGAAGAGCTTTCTCATTCACTCAAGGATTGAAGACACTCGGGTAACGGTGTTATTAATCAGACGGTCATCGGCTACAAGTTTGTTCAAGCATTCTCCTATGGAATCAAGGCCTTTGCGTTCGAGGATTTGAGAGGCCGAGAAGGATAAAAACGCATGTAGCTTGGCAATGGCATTCGTTTCAACTAAACCTGTTGTGGGAGTAGAGAGACCGGCCGTCCTTGAAAAGCTGGCGAGGAGAGCATTAAATTCAACTTCCTATGAAGGCTGCATTAAGGATATATGTATGTTCAGAAAAATCAAGCTAGAGGAATGGCAAAAAAGGGAAAGTTTGTTCTAGGACCTACCGAGATAAGACTTCGGCCATGTCTGTTGGTTCATTGCTCGAACCTAGAGAACTTAGTGGCCAAGCCCAGTGTTTAAGGAAGCCTTTTAATTCACACGGCCAATAGAGTTTATCCACATTCGATGGTTACTAAGGTGGCCAAGAAATATAGATAACACATTTCAGTGCATAGAATTTTCGATGAAATGAATAATCGAGCATCTGACATTTAATATTTTTCTCGGTTTAGACTTGTTATAGTAAAATTAACGAAAAAGTGATCAAGCCTTACAAAAACTGAAGTAACTTCTTGATAAGGAATGCCAAGATTTTGATCTTGAGGATGAACCAGAGTATTTGTTGTTGCTTTCGTTTCAACCAACGATGCCCTTATAGGATCGGGACCGGTTTCCACCAAGGGAAGTTCGACTCGACTGGCCATTTCGACCATCGGTTGAGGATTATGAGTTGTTTTCTCGATCGGCTGAGGCCTCCTCACTAGCTAGGGGCTTTCACTCTCATCTTCCTAGACAAAAGGGTCAATCATTATACAAGGAGTTTTAAGATAGAAGAACATTATAAAATTGTATACCTCGTCTTACAGGATGACCATTGGAATTTTCTTTGGGTTAGGGAGGAAGTTCTTCTCGGCCGAGGGAGTCACCTCATCCGGGCTGGCTTTGGATTAAGCAACTGTCGATGCTAAAGTTACAAGCCCTTCGACAACTGGATTGATGGCTGGCTCAATCATCAGGTCTAGCTGTACCGCGGCCGAAGCCTCGACAATGGGAGAAGGGAGAGAAACACTAGGTGCAGTTACTCCCGTAGTTTGACTGGAGATAACATGAATCTCCTGTTCCCCTTTCCTGGGTCGGGGAGCGTCTCCTACCATTCCGGGTTCCGGGTGAGGGCTTTTACTCGGCGTAGTCGGCAAAGCAGTTTCCACGTTTTTTTATAGGAAGGGCAAGTTTTTTCTTAGCCGCGGCCATCACCACCACCTCAGCCCTCCTAATGGTACAGCTACTTGGAAACACTGAACTCGAGTTAAATTAATGATCAAAGGAAAATAAATAAATGAGGAAAGTAGAAAGTATATACCTTGGGCCATTTCTTTGGATTTTGGAGCAAGGACTTTCTTCAAGTGATCGTCAAAAAGTTTCTTTAAAATTTCTTCGGCTGGCGTATGAAATAAGTCTTTGGTATAAGCATCCCACCACTCAGCAAAGGTGCTGGCACACCGGGATTCTAGGTTTCTCGATCGAAGGTAAAATTTATTAAGTCATTCGACAAACTCCGCCTCGGCTATCTCGCATTCTCTTTCTAAAGAACCGAAAAGGCGTTCTCGGCTCAAAAAGAAGCGAGATGAAAGGGATGGCAAAGGGCACCCTTGGAGATAGCCCAGTTGGCAAGCCAAGAAATTGGGGTGGTAGACCTCCTAACTACCTCGCCGAGCTTCGTAGCCATAAAACAGGTCGCGAATCATGATGAATGATCCCCAGGACTCCCGAAGATTAGCATCATCAGCCGCTTCCCACGCCGATTGTGGAAGAATGATAGGAGATGGGTATGTTTGGCGACAGCAAATATGGAATTCATCGTCTAGCAAATCTTCTAGGCCAAAGAAATATTTGAAAATTTCTTCTGCCAAATGAGTAGGAATGGGGGTGGCAAGCTAACTCCAGACTTATAGCTATGGAAGAACTAAAGCTTAGGATTTTAGGCCGCAGAGTCGAGAAGTGGTTGCTTCGGCCAAATACTAGGTAAGGTTGGCAAGGACAGCTGGACTGAGAGCCAAGATGTGACCGCTAGCCAAGGCGTCGGCAACAGGCATGTTCTCGACCAAGCATTTATTCGACTTGGCACACAAGAAATATTTGTTGTACCAGTAGAATAAAAAAAAACCCCATGTTCTCCTTTCTTGAGGTCTTCCCCTTCTGAGCTGGCGAAGTGGGTAATCATGGTGTTGTCATTGAAAAAGTTTTTGTACAACTTATGCACTTCCTCTTTTGACGACCTTTGATTTCCCTTCGTCAGGGCTTCGATGGCTCGTTCCTCAAAGACCGTCTTTAGGTCTAAGTTGAATTTGTACCCGGCCAGGGAGGTATCGACCGAGAGGCCGATTGGAGAAGTACCGAGAATGGTGGTCATGTCTAGAACTGGCGGGCCAAGAAGGCCAAGGGGGAGAACCATTGTTTTGGTGGCTGAGCACCAAAAGCTTAATACAGCCATCACGAGCTCTCGATCCAAGCTTATCTTGTTGGTCGAACATTTGATGGCTCCATCCGGGTAACCCAAGCAGCCCAAGGCGAAGTGGTCGAAGGCTAAACGCCTTGGGTTTTGGCCGATGCCCATTTCGACCAGTCGTACCCTTGGAATAAGGGTTTTAGACAGTGCTCCTTAAGCATTTAGATGATTGCTTATGGAACATTGTCCTTGAACAATGGGCCTAGGGTTTGGTAGGAAACGTTTGGCTCGTCTTCAAACCGAATAGTTTTTGTCATGTTTCGGTCGATGATGTTTTGACATTTGCTGCACTCATCGATCAACTTGGTGATGAAAGCGTTGGTAGCCGTGGAGAAGATAAAGGTTTTCTGGGTATTGGAGGCTGGTTTTCTGGTTTTCGAGAGAAAATGGCAAAAGGATTTGAGGGTTCTGAAGGCGTAAAAGGTTGAAAGAAGAGAGGTGAGTATTTATAGGCGTTTTGGGGGAAGATCTAACGGTTTAATGTTTAAAATGAAGGATAAAATCGACTAGGGGTTTTAGTAATCATGATGAATTTTCAAAGAATCCAGGTGAAGGGACCAAAAAACTCGCATATCGAGACTACACGATGGCGTGTGACAGCAAGCTTAATGGTGAAGAGACGTTTGATTATCTGTACATCTCAGAAAGATCGAAAATTCACGGATCATGTGACAGCCCGTCCCGAATTATTTTTATCGATAGCGTGAAATGATGATTTTGCCCTTGAATGTTGTGTGCTTGTGTGTGTAAATGGGCTAAGCTTTTGGACCCATCTATTTTTCTTCCTAACTTTTTGGACCTAACTGGAAGTAAGATTTTGTTGATTTTGTTTGGTTGCCAACTGGACCACACGCGCGCACACACACATCCAATCCCTTTGATCCTCACTCTCTCTCCTCCATCTCGAATTTTTCCATTTGTCCGTACACTCGTACGGTCATCTCCTCAACTCTCGTCATCTCTCACAGATCGAGTTGTTTAAGACCACCATCGTACTCCTCGTGACTTCATGAGTTGAGTGGTACCTTTGGGACGACAAATGGTTCACGGGAAATCGAGTTACCCGAACTTCGGTGGGGGGTGATTTTCCTTCGACGTGATCGCAAGGGTTTTAAGTGGTTTTGAGAATTAAGAAGGTAACATTCTAACGACGTCAGGTAACTCCATTAACTTTTGTTAAGGTTTTAACGAAATATTCCACGAAATATTTCAAACTGCCGTTAACTGTTCCGTTAGGGTTGGCCGCATGTGGGGGTACGTCTGGTTGTGGCTTGGCCCCCACGTGGCGACGCGTGGGTGGTCGAAAATTTTTTCTAAAAATATGGGGATGTTTGTGGTGTTGAGTAGATCATGTTGGTATATTCAAACATCCTATTTGAGCAATGTTTGAGAAGTTAGTAGCTAGTTTCGTTTATGTGCTTCAAATTAACGTTTATATAGTTGTTTTGCATAAAGGTGAGACCTATCCTTAGGACGAGCGCAGTCAATCGAGGCTTAGGGGCTACGACCCTTCCACATACCAGTGAGTGGGCTTTTGGTTTTGGTTTTCCGTATATACCTATATACTTGAGATTTTTCCCAGAAAATCGATTCAAATGAAATTATGTTTAGAAATGCCATGCATATTGATTTGTAAGTTGATCATTGAATTAATATAGTATGCATACTGTGATTTGACGCGGTGGACGCTCAGGTAAGTTCCAGGTGAGTTGTAGATTGTTTATGTAATTGATGATTATGTGAGATATGTTAAGAGCTTATAAACCTGCACCCCGGTGTTAGTGCTCCCACCCAGAGTTAGGGCATAGTCCTTCACATGATGTTCAACTCCCGCACCATACGCTCACCTTGGATCCAAGTTAGGTGTACAGTCCTGTCGTACAGACCACTATAGGTGGTTCCGACTCATAGATGACCTACGATTATTCGCACAGTCTTCACGTGATTGTAGCACTTGAGCGTATTAATTTACACCCATTCCTGTCATACAGACCACTTTACGTGGTTTCAACTCGTGTGCAGGTATATTTGTTGAGATATGGATTTGAGCCGTACAGGTCACGATAGGTGACTTCGGCTAGATGGATGAGCTCTAAATTCAACCATACAGGTCACGTTAGGTGACTCCGGCTGACATATCATTTGCAGTGATTTATATCACCTGGCTTAGATATGTATTCTATTTTCTGGGAAATTATACAGGTTTTACGGCGAGGGGTTACTATCTTTGATAATTGAATTGGTTATGAAAAGCTTTATTTTTGCCCACTAACACTTTCTGTTTTGCGCCCTTCCAGGTTCTAGTTAGGAGTGCTTTGTGGTGGCTTGCGAGGAATCCACGGCAGCTCTGATAGATTATCAGCATTGTAGGATTACCTTTGGTGTTGTGTAATTAGTATTCATCCTGCTGGACTGCACTTAGGCTACTTATGCTCTGTTTGTGAATTCACATTTATTTCGTCTTGTACCTTATCTTATCTAGTCCTCTTGTTAGTTTGATTTTTATTTATTCGCATTTCTTATGTCATTATTGCTTTCTCCATCAATTTCCATGGTTAAAATACCATCGTAGACATCAATCTTCGTACGCGCCGTTCTAAGGAATGGTCTTCCCAATATAAGAGGAAGTGCAGTAGGCAAAGGGTCATGTTCCATCTCAAGAACAAAAAGTCAAAGAGAAAAATAAGCTTATTCACTTGCACAAGTACATCCTCCAATAGGCCTTTGGGAAATCTATTTGAATGATCTGCCGACTGGATTACTACCTTTGTTTCCTTCAAGTCTCCAAGGTTTAGTGATTCATACACTGAATATGGCATCAGATTGATGGATGCCCCCAAATCACACAATGCTCTCCCAAACTTTTTCCCTCCAATTACACATGGAATGGTAAAGCAACCAGCATCCTTCAACTTCGGTTGGTAGCTTTCTCTACAAAACAGCTAATACTTCCTCGCTTAATGCCACAGTCTCTTAATCATTGAATCTCTTTTTGTTCGTACAAAGCTCTTTAAGGAACTTTGCATACTTGGGCATTTGTTTTATGGCATCTAAAAGAGGTAAGTTCACTTGGACTTTTCGGAAAGTATCCAAGATTTCCTTATGAATTTGCTCTTTCTCAGACTTCATAAACCTACGAGGAAAAGGAATAGGGACACATGAGTTAAATGAATTTTGAACTTCTTTACTTACCTTATCAAAATCTTTTTTGTTCAATTCTGTATCTTTATGAAACTTTTCAGTTTTTGTTAAAGCATCATCTTGCTCAAGATTTTTGGTTTGTTGCTCCCCTTGCTCATTTGCATCTTTTCTAGTCCTCTTTTGCATCCTTGGCTGCTCAAAAACTTCTTTTCCACTCCTTAAAGTCACAACATTTATCTACTCCGCATTTGGATTCACCACAGTTTGGCTAGGCAACCTTCCTGGTTAATGTTGTTGCCCCATCAAACTTGCTAACTGACTCATTTGGCGCTCAAGGTTTTCAATTGCTTTGTCTATTTTCTGTTGATGAGATTGAGTAGAGTTAGCTAAAGAAGCAATTAAATCCTCAAGAGACTTACTTGGAGCTTGTTGTTGTTGAGGCTGAAATGGTGCCTGCAATCTTGCTTGAAAGAAGTCAGGTGGACAGTTATAGTTGTTGGGAACAGATTGTTGTCCGTTGTCTTGATTGTTCCACTTTAAGTGTGGATGATCGTGCCACCCCGCGTTATAGTTGTTGGAGTATGGATCATACTTTTGTCTTTGTTGCCCCTGAAACCCTCCTAATGCATTAGCTTGCTCAAGACCACCTTGATCCATCAACAAAGAGCATATGTCTATGGCATGTCCCACCATTGAACATACACCGCACACTTGTTTTGGAGCCACCATAACCTGTTGCACAAGATTAGTCAAGTTAGCTAATTGTAATTCAATACTATAGTTAGCACTTACCTCGTTAACTTTGTTAAGAGGTAGCTCATCTTTTCCTCCAAATTGTCGTGTGTTGCCAGCAATGTTCTTTAATAATGCCTTAGCATTTGTTGGTGTCTTGTCCATGAATGCTCCTTCACTTGCTGCATCAAGCATTACACAATCCGTACCACACAATCCTTCATAAAAATACTATATTAAAAGATGCTCTGAAATTTGATGATTAGGACAAGATGCAACCAAATGTGTGAATCGCTCATAGTAATCTCCAAAGAGCTCTCCATGTTGTTGTCGGATTGCACATATGTCTTTCCTTATGCTTACAGCTTTTGTGGGCGGAACATATTGCTCCAAGAATGCTTGCTTCACCTGGTTCCATGTGTTCATTGATCTCAAAGGTAAATTGTAAAGCCACTCATTTGCCTTAGCTTCTAATGTAAATGGGAATGCCCTCAACTTGACTTGCTCCTCATCCACATTGGCTGGTCTTATTCCCAAGCATACCACATGAAACTCCATGAGAAACTTGTTGGCATCCTCTGTTTAGAAGCCATGGAACTCAGGCAAGTAGTGAATCATGCCGGACTTAAGCTCAAATCCTCCTTCTGCATTTGGATATGTGATGCACAATGGTTGTTGATCCATATTAGGCGTTGCCAACTCCCTCAAAGTACGGTTATCAACCATGCCTTCTTGTGGTTCTTCCTCCTCTTCCGAACTCAAATGTGGTGGAGAAGATGGTGGTAAAGACACCGATGCACGCTTCTGCTTGATTGTTCCTCGAAGCTTTCGAAGTGTTCATTCAGCCTCAGGATCGTAGGAAGCTAGATCAATGCTCTTGGACCTTCGAGTATGCATATACTACGAAGAGTACCTAAAATAAAAACAAAAACAAAAACACTAATTAGACAAGAAAAGAAAACAATAGAAAAATAAGTAATTAGAAATAACAATCCCCAGCGACACGGCGCCAAAAATTTGATAGGATTAAAAGCACACCACAAAGTACCACACAAATGTCCTATTAATTTTCCTGATTAACAATAAGATTTGTCAATTCTAGCATATGAAAATAAGGGTCTTTCCCGCATAAGATTGTTTTATCTAACTACTTAAAATGTCACAAAAACTGGGCTGTTGTCCCTACTGACCAGCCACCGAAAAATAATTATTAGACTGACTCACACTTATCTAAAGTCTACGAAATTTTATATGCAGATAATAAACACATAGAGCTACATTCACACAAATGTTTCGGATTTTTGGAGTTGATTTGCTATTTAAATTAAATCGAACAAAAACAGGATAAAAACAGATTTTAAGTAGTTCGCAAATTAAGAAAAATGAGTTAGGGGAATTGCTATCCACCACCAAATAATCATGCAAACATGTTATGTTTCATTCAAATTCCTTTCATTTTCGGATGAAGATGCTCAAGTTGGCTCAATGTTAGAACTCAACCTATTACTCTTTCTTATGTAGTATGTTAAGAGAATGGTGTTTTCAACTTAACTTAGTCCCTAACTTGCAATCTAGAATGGTGTGTTCATAGATTTAACAAGTAGAAATCATTAAGAATGAAAAGAGTTTGAGTCATCACAAGGCATCGTAGGTACTAGCGTTGCCTTACTTATCCTAGAAATTGATTCACATGCAATTAACAAGTACTACTCTAGAACATATGTAGGTCCTCATTCGACAAGGGCAGGCACACACATATTCATAGCATTAGAATCCTAGATGTGCTTACTAAGTATGCATCCGTAGAAAACACAAGGAATTCATCAATGAGACAAGTAGTGAACCAATTTTCATCCATTCATAAAAGTAATTCAAACGAAATGTCATAACAAACTTGCAATCATATTCGGGGCTTCAACAGCCCCTAACTACTAAAAATTTAGTTACACATAATTCTCAAATTAAACCAAAAGAAAGACATGAGTTTGAGAAGATAAAACTGAAAGGAGAGAATGCCAAGATTTCCTCTTTCCTTTCCTTCCTTCCTTCCCCAACGCAGCAGTTTTGCCTTTTTTCCTTGCTTTCCTTCCTTTTTTTTCTATCTGTTTTTTTCCACCTTTTTTTCCCTTCTTTTTCCGCTGCAACCTGCAGCCCTTTTCTTCTTTTCTACTGCCACAGTTTTTTCTCCATAACTCACCCCACTAACAGCAATTTAGTGATGACAATAAGTGAGAGGAAATGCTAAAACAATTGTAACTATTTGGGCAACCTTTATACCCATTACTCCCACTTAATTTTCCATTTCCTCTGATATTTGAATAGGTGTCAGCTGGCTTGTTCTTGGCTGCATCAGTTTTGGCTGCTAGTTTTATTGGATTTATTGCTTTCAATGCTTTCTTGTCAGTTACAAACTGCTCAGCCTCTTGGGAACCTTTTAGTGTTAAAACGGCCATAACTTCTTCTAGAAAAATGATATTAATAATTCGCGAAATTCTTCAGAAAATAAACATCCGTAGCTTTCCAAGAATATAAGGCTCATTCTCTAATGCATTCTGAGCTGTTCGCAACTTGCTTCCAAAGGCAGCTGACCTACACAGGCAGTTTTGACGAATTTGTTACTTAAAATTCCACTTGTGCTATTTTTCTTTTCTTTACTTGACAAATCCTACAAAATACAAAAACAAAGTAAATAGCTCAAAAATATAAGGAACTAACTAAGAAAAGACAAGTGAATTTGATGTAAAATTTATATAAATATGAGCTTAACACACTCAGGTAAGTACCAGGTGAGTTGTAGATTGTTTATGTAATTGATGATTATGTGATATGTGTTAAGAGCTCATAAACCTGCACCTCGGTGTTAGTGCTCCCGCCCAAAGTTAGGGCATAGTCCTTCACGTGATGTTGACTTCCCGCACCATACACTCACGTTGGATCCAAGTTAGCTGCACAGTCCTGTCGTATAGACCATTATAAGTGGTTCCGACTTGTAGGTGACCCGCAATTATTCGCACAATCTTCACATGATCGTAGCACTTAAGCATATTTATTTACACATAATCCTGTCGTACAGACCACTTTAGGTGGTTCTGACTCATGTGCAGGTATATTTGTTGAGATGTGGATTTGAGCCGTACAGGTCACGTTAGATGACTCCGGCTAGATGGATGAGCTCTAGATTCAGCCGTACAGGTCACGTTAGGTGACTCCGGCTGACATATCATTTGCATTGATTTATATCACTTGGCTTACATATTTTATTGCTGAGATATTCGACACGGCGTATTTGTGAATTTTGCTATTCTGAGCATGGTTGTGGTATAGATATGTATTCTATTTTCTGGGAAATTATACAGGTTTTAGGGCGAGGGGTTACTATCTTTGATAATTGAAATGGTTTTGAAAAACTTTGTTTTTGCCCACTCACACTTTCTGTTTTGCACCCCTTCAGGTTCTAGTTAGGAGTGCTTTGTGGTGGCTTGCGAGGAATCCATGGCAGCTCTGACAGATTATCACCATTGTAGGATTACCTTTGGTGTTGTGTAATTAGTATTCGTCTCGCTAGACTGCACTTAGGCTACTTATGCTTTGGTTGTGAATTCACACTTATTTCGTCTTGTACGTTATCTTATCTAGTGCTCTAGTTAGTTTGGTTTTTATTTATTCACATTTCTTTTATCATTATTGTTTCCGCACTGTGCACATGGTTATGTCACTTTCACGTGACGGCCAGCACGCCCTGATTGAGGTTGGGGTGTGTCAGATCGAGGTTATAATGATGGCGTGTGGTAGAAAGCTTAGTTTTGAGAGGGCGTTTCAGTGTCAAGTAAGGACGAACATGCCAAGGAGTTGCCACGTGGCAGGGCGTCTGACAAAACTAAAATCATGCAATCGTGTTTCATAAATGAGCCTGGTGGATGGAATATTCGAGACTTTTCATTGTCTTTTAAAAGATACCTTAAGGGTTTGATTTCACTTCTTCAAGGTCGAAACTCAGCTACAAAGTTCTAGGCCAAAGACCTCAGAAGCGAGGGTGCAATGTTTGGGCCCAAAATAATATTATTAGGCCTTGCTTAGGTGTGTGTTCGGTCCAATGCTCTTCCAAAAATACTATGGGCCATCCAACTGTCGTAAGCCGCCAAATTAGGTCAGCCAAGTCATATTGCAAGAAGGATTGATTTGGATAAAAGCGAAGAAGTCGAGTCCTGGTACAATAATGGGGTTTCAGAGTTGAGGGCGCTGAGAAGTCGGGTGTGAATCTGATTCATTATAAAGCTTGGTTCAAAAACCTATTGGAACTAGGATTAGCCGAATCCTAATCAAATTAGATTTGGGAGTTTTTGTCCGGACACATCTCTGGTTCGGACGGGAGTAGCTTCGCTGTTATATATATAGAGATGAGTGCATCATTCAAACCCCCTCCAATTCAACACATAAATTGCCCTGCGCAAACTCTCGCTCTACGCGAAATCTCTCAACAACCTTAAGATTTTTATTTTCCATTTTCCCCAACACATCTTCAGTTTGGATAAACAGCACTGTGAAGGCAACCAGCAAACATCTTCATTTTGGATAAACAACACTGTTGCTGCAGACTCAGCTAACCACAGAGCACCTTCAGTTTGGATAAATAGCACTGCGTCGAGGTGGACTAATTACCTATCCAAGTATCAGCTGACAAGGATTTTCGAGTCTTTGTTGGTAGAGGTCATCCCATTAGCCTTCTCGACGAAGTAAGGTGTTACAAGTTACTGGGCTCAGCACATTGAACGTCGAGTTGTTTATGATTGGATATTCACAAGTAAGTTTTAGAGTTCGGCATTCTGACGGCCGAACCACATTCACCATCAAGACATACATCTCTTTCGAGTGCTTGTGTCCGTATAGCTTAGTGCCAGTTCGGCGTTCTTGTACTCTCACAAATATAATCACCGTGACCAAACCTGGCGCTGACGATTTATGAACTTCGCAAGATTAGCAACCTTGTCTTTAGGCTCTAGAACCCGAAAGCCGAGACGTGTTCCTTCCTCGGCCGCAGTCGCAAGATCAAGTAGTCAGCAACGCACCAAACACAACATCAACACATTTTACTCCCCGGCCGAGCTCAACCGACGAGTTGGCACGCCCCGCACACAACCGAATGACGTAGTTAGCTTATTAATTACTCAGTCTGCGTGCCACGTAGGCTTGATAGTTTTTAGGGTCAACAGGTACCAATCACTAACTTAGAATCTCCTTCCACAAGAATCCTCCTGAAACCTCTGCTTCTAGTAATCCAAACCCTAAACCTAGAATTTGCACCCTTTTCCTCCCTCTTTCCCTCTTTCCTCTCTCGACCCTCATTTTTGTCCAACTAAAGGTTGCTATAGTGTGGAAGTTTAATCATACACTGATATAGAAAAAAACTGGACACGTGATAATATATTGACTAAGACACCACATTAACTGCAAAGTCATTAATTCTATATATTTTCTTCTCGTTATTGAGCATTTGAAACTAAAAAAATAAGAATAAAAAAATAGAAGGGCATTGTCTGCTGGTGGTTTTGATCAATATATATAATATAAACATGGTCCTGGTCCCCTTGTTCATGCCGACTAGCTTATAAGCCTACCTAGTGCACGTCATGTCACTGTATGTGTATACTTTACAGGCATGTACCGCGGAAGGCTACGATCCGGTGCCGATAGCAATAAAGACTCCATCGCCAGATGAGATTTCCAAGGAGCAGTTCTGCGAGCTGAATTTCAAGCGATAAGCTCGCAAGGCAGTTGAGAATTCGAAAGTCAGATTTGCAGGATCAGTTCAATCGGCTGAAGGCTCTGCCGCACGAGAAGATAAAGAAGCGGGACGAGTAGGGGAGGCAAAGGGACGAGGCGCTGCGCAAAAAGGAAGAAGGTCACGACATAGTTGGCGGATTCGAATAGGGTTAAATAGGAGGCATTGCAACAGAGGGAGGAGATTGCCCCAATTCTGGGTTTTCTTTATTTTTGAAAATTTGCATATCCCATCTAGGTTTTGTTCAAATTGATCAAAAGAAACCAACTTTAGTAAAAGTTTTGGTGTCTGAATTTTTGGGTTTCTCTAAAAAATGTTGACTGTAAATTTGGGAATAAAACAAAAACGAATAAAATAGAGACATCATGAGGAAAAAGAAAACAGAGAGGAATGCCTCATCTTATTAATCAATTTCCATGTAATTAATAAAATTATGATTATAAAATACTATAAACTTTAGGGGCTGAAAACATGAGAAAATAATGAACAAAAAGAAGCGAAAAAGAGAAAAGGTTGCGCCAAATCCATCCAAAGTTTATCCTCCTCTAACGCTTTTATCTTTACCCGCCGCCGTACCGCAGACCATAATATATACAATGTGCAAAATACGAACTCTATCCCTCCCCCCACCCACACCCGCACTCGCATCATTGTTGTCTCAACTCATCAGGCACCACAACCACATTGATGCTACTGGGCAGCCTATCTCCGGTGCTCCGGCAGTCCGAAGCACCATCGGATTCAAGTCTAACAACCACTGACTCATCGGCTATCACACCGGTGCTGCCACCAAGGCAGGACTTAAGCTGCTGGATGCTCGGAGCAAGAACCTTTTCTGCCCATTCCTCTAATCCAGTCCGGCCTAGCCATATTCCAGTCAAGATTTTTTCAACAGCATCCTCTTGCAATTCAAATAAAATCCCCTCACCCATTATCTTTGAGAATCTTTTTCTGATGGTGTTTGTGATGTTTTGCTGAATGGGGTTGAAATCTACTGGCTTGAACACAATGGCATCATCAACAGTATCCAGCAATTCACAGGGTACTGACGGGGTTGTGACTTTGAGTAAGGCTCTGTTATTGAGACGATTGTCATCTTCATGATCAACGGTCAGATCACTTGAATTAAGCGAGCCATCTGTCCTGTCATCCTCAGCATTGGCAGCTTCATTCAGATCGAATCCTAATGCTGAACCCGCATCAGTCCTAGGCTTTGTGGCCCTGTCTTCATCCGTTAACCAATTGGCTCGGCGTTTTGCAGCCCTTGCACAAACCGATAGCTTTAACTGCCAACTACTCTTCGCTATACTGGCAAGCTTTTCTTCAAGTGAATTGTTGTTTGTTAAGGGTCTGAGATTTTCTGGCAACCAATTTGCTGTAAGGATGAAAACAACATTTCCGAGACTGATTTCACGGCCATAAGAATCAGCAAGACGACCTCTCTCGATTGCCCGTTTTATGCTACCACAAACTATCATATCAGCTTCATTAATGTCCTCAAGCACTACTACTGAAAAAGGGTTTCTCTTAACTGTCTCTGCTATTCGATCCACCACTGTTTTACCGCGGAAACTCATATCTGATTGCAAATTACCACGTTGGGAGCTAAGACTTATCATCACTGGGTTGGACCCAGATACCAGTTCTGAAAGAGCTGATGCCATCTTCTTCTTGCCAACACTGTCTGGGCCCATAAACAGCAGCCAAATGTCTCCCCTTGATCCAGCACCATGTCTCTTTCCATTACCCAACTTGCATTTTGTCACAGTTTCAGCCACAGCAGTTGCTGCTTCTTGCTGCCACCACACCTCCATTAAACCTTTGTAGAGCTTTTTGAATGATTCAGTATCTATTTGACACAATTGTTTATCCTCCGTTTGCATTCCATGTAATTTGTTCTGCGGTTCAGAAGGCATGCAGCCCATAAAGTCTCTGATGCGCTCTTTATGCGCTTGCTCAGGGGTGGTTTCAGTGACTTCTGTTTGGCCAAGAACCAGCTCTGTCCTTACAGGGCTTTCTGGTTGGGAAATTGCCCGTTCAGATGGTTGGCTGGTCGGCGGATTTGTGTTCAATTGCAGAGTCCCAAGATTCTTATTCAGATGTGATTTGGGTTGGAATGGTTGGCGACCAAGCAAGTTTGGATTGTACAAGCCCGTCATTGAGAGGGTTGGAATAATTCTCTCTGAGCTGAAACTAGGCTGATGAAAATTAGGATGAGAACGCAAACATGTATCTGCCCATTCCTTCTGTAATTCTTGAGTCTTCTGCTTCAGGATCAAATTTTGATCTTTAGTCTGTAAGTGACAAAAATGAAAATATCCATTAATCATAAGATCTTAAAAGTCTATATGAGAGAAAGAAATGATAGCAGAACAAGACCTTTTAGATCAATTTGGGCTAAACTCACCTGCGTCTGATCTAATGCACTGGAATGAACATCACGGGCTTTCGCATGTTGCAACCACTGTGGTAGCAATGGTTGAGCTGCCTCCGTTTCAGAAGATGATGTCTCAGATTCCTTGGCAACCAGTTTTGCAAGTTCTTGCCCATAGCTATGTGTACATTGAGGGCAACATGGCGCTCTTCGAGCAGGATCCGAGTTCTCTGACATAAGTCTTGGTTGATCAATTGATGCCGGTGGAAAACCTTTCATTGGTGACAATGATCCAACTGAGGTACTAAGGATCCCGTTAGTCGCCCCCATCCTAAAAAGAGAATATATGTCAGCAAAAACATAGAAAACTCGACGAAGAGGGTATACAAGCCTAACATGCCCACATTACTATTCATTGAACTGCATTATATATCAGGTGGAAGAGCATCCAAAATGCTATCCAAGTCTGATTCAAACAAACTTCAAATTGAAATTCTTATCCAAATGGCAAGTCTCTGAGCAGACAAAAAAATTAAAACTACTCAAGATTCCAAAAGCTGCAATTCTTGATAGCATCCATCGAACATGAAAGACGTAATCAACCGAAACCTTTCTATTTAATCGTGCAGCGTGTGCAAAATTAAACCAGACAACACAAAAATGCAGAGACAAGTTGCATGGTTAGAGAGTTTAGTTTGTAATTCAAATAAGAACACCAAGCATACCTCGGAAACAATCCTGAAAGCGGCGTTCTGCCAGTAATTGGCACTACCTGTAGATCCCAATCAGTTTCCATTGAAGGGTGATAGACTTGGCACCTCAAATATGTCTCACAAGTAGCAGTCCCAGTTAACCAAAGCCGGCTGCCATTAGCACTACCGTCTCCAAACCTCGCCAACAGCTTCCCCATTTCCGCCACCGCTGCCCGCCCTGTCTCCGAAACCACCTGCTGCTGGGCAGGAGGCGAACCTAGACCCGGAGCTGCAACTCCAAAGCTCGCACTCTGCTCCACAAGCCATTTCAAGTCACCCAAATCAAGAATGACCCCTCCCCCATTCGAATTCGACATCCGAGTCTCAATCAAACTCCCTAATTCCTTCATTTTTGACACTATCTGATTCCTATCCAAAGAAACCTCCTTCTCCAAATGAAGGACCTCAACATTCTTCAGCGGCCCCTCGCCCAATTCCTTGCTCTGAATCCTCCTCAAGAGCTCTTTGGTCACCGCCTCAGGCTCCGAATCGCCAACCAAAACTGGGTTCCTCTTCTTCGTTCTCAACAAAATATCACCAACCCTCTTGACCTCCTCCCCTCTACGTTGTCCCGATTGTGCTGCAGCTCCCTGCGGCTGCTGCAGCCTCGGATTCAAATACAAATTCCGGCTCGCGGGTGGCACAGTGGGGCCAGCGGGGCGGAACTGCAATCCAATTGGGGAAGAATTGACGGCGGCGGAGGCAGCAGAAGAGTTGAGTGTTTGTTCAATGGTGGCTTTGACTGCAGGACTAGAGAAACTAGCCTCCCGCATGACCCGACTAACACTCGGGTCATCGAGAATTGAGATGATGAGCTGCTCGAGCTCAACTTTGACTGCTAAGAGAGGTTGCTGCTGCTGTTCGGGGCAGCCCCGGCGCTGGTGAGCCTGAGCTCGCTTCAAGGCAGCCATGAGAGCATTAGAGATGGGGGGCTCCATGCCGGGGCTCATGTTTTGGGCGGTGGGCAACCGCTCGAGCGCCACACTGAAGCAGAGCTCCAGAGCACGGCACTGCAGAGGGTGGGAGGAATTGGGGTGAGATTTGATACATGCTTGGCGGAGGAAGCCGGTGGGGGAGGACAAAAGCGTTGCCGCCACGTGTAGAGGCGTCGTCTGGCCGTGGTTCCGTCGACCCGCTTCGGCGATCGAGTGGTTCAAGACGCTTGCCGCCTCTGGGGTTAAAGTTTGCTGGATCGTACTTAGCCCCGCTCTCATTTCTTGGAATTCAAATAACCAAAAACACCAAAATCCAAGGGGCAAAGCAGCAACTGAAATCAAAGTGGTGGTTGTCTACAGGGAGAGTTCTGGTCAGGTGTGGATGCAGCCTTCAAATTCGACAAATTAGCTTTTTTACATACAAACCCAAAAACCAAAACCAAAAACATATCAAGGACAGAAACCAATAGCTCCCTCTCTCTCTCTCTCTCTCTCTCTCTCTCTCTATATTCTTATTCTTCTTTCCTTGTTTTTGGTTTTCCTCTCTCACCAAGTGTGTGTATATGCGTGCGTCACACAAAAAAGCTATGTGAGAATTCAACGCGAAAAGGAAACATGAGATCCCCTCCTTCACAAGAACCTCCTCTCTTCCTCTTCCTTTCCCACTCTCTCTCTTACTTTCTCTGTCGCTTCCCCCCCCCCCCTCCTCTCTCTCTCCTCTCTCTCTCTCCTCTCTCTCTCTCCTTCCTTTCTTTTTCTGTTTCTATCTCGATCTATTTGAATCAGTAAAATTTATAAAAAGCTAAAAAAGAATGGGAAAAAGAATGGAATAAAACAGAGACCAGTAAAAAGGAACCCAACTTTTTCAAATATTACAGGCATGCATGACAAACTAACCCAACTAGAGGAAGTTTAATTGTTTTCGGTCTCTGGAACTGTGGGTGGGAAAGAATTTGTGGAAAAATACAGAGTTGGGAACTTGGGAGTTCCAACAGTTTTCAAGGATTTCTGGAAAACGCTCTGTGATCACAGCATCCTATTCTCATTTTATTAAGTCATCTTCTGTCTATTGAGACATCTTTTAATGTGATCAGCACACGAAATGGTACATCACATATTATTATACAAATTATAGGATATGTGCGTTAAAAAAATTAATAACTTAAAAAATAAGATTTCTCACCACTTACATAAAAACATGTGATGTACCATCCGTATTTCCGTCACAATAAAAAACTTCTCCGGTCTATTTTTCAATTCTTTTATTTAGATTTATGTTTCTTGCTTCCTTTCTAGTTCACTTTCTTGTCATTCTAACCGTTTTTCTTTATGACTAGTTTTTTTTGTTTTTTTTTTTTTTTATTTATTTTTTTATTATTTTTTTATTCAAATAAATTATTTGTTGTAAGCCTATTTTGCTGAAGAATTGTAGAGACAGCAATTGCAACAGCGGTAAGAGAGAGGCGAGAATTTGGTGATTATGGGGTGCGTGGTTTCTTACCTCACTATGTCTTTATTTATAATAGTACGGAAGGGAGAATCTTTGTCTTTCAACTAAAAAACTATCTAAAAGATACGATATAATTTTACACAATCACACTCCTAGTTAATTTAGGATTGCAACACTCCCTCTTGATCGTGTAATGCTTAAACAAATGTTGTATTAGGTCTTTAGCGATGAAGTAAGAATAGTTAATGAAGTCGTCAACCCAATGAGCAAATCCGAGTCTTAAAACAAATGGAAGAAAGTCTAAGGAGTAGAACTCACAAAATCTCGCTATAGTAAAAATCAGGGTAGGATAAAAACCTATAGTGTGACAGCTCGTCCCAGATTTTTCGTATCGTAGGGGTGAAATGACAGTTTTGCCCCTAGTACGTTGTTTTGTTGCGTGGTTGTTTTTGAGTTTTGATTGGCTGATTTTGGACCACACACACACTCCCTCACCCCTTTCCCTGTCCCGTATCACTGTCCTTTTCCGTCTCTCTCTCCCATTCCTATCCCCATATGTACGGACACACCCAAAACCCTTGAAACCTTCACAGATCGAGGAAACAAATTACATATTCGTGCTCGTGAGGTCCTTAGGAGTTCAACCATACCCATTTCAGGTAAGGATACCTTCGTTTTCACGTCGAACTCGGGATCCCCGATTTTGGTGTTCATGCACACATTAATTCTTGTGTTTTTGGGAATTTCAAGCTTGTAGGAAGCTTGGTGAGGTCCTTAGGAGGCTCGTGGTGGTTCGTTTGAAGGTTTTGGACGTCGGGATCGTGAGTTACAAGTTTGGCCGGAGTTGGTGGTGTTTTCCTGGCGAGATTCCGTGGGTTTTAGTGCTTGAAAGTGGTATGGATTTGTTCCTCTTGTTGTAAGCTTCATTTTGGTACCAATTTTGTGAAATTTGGTTGAAAAACAAAGAAGATACAAGGTTTTAAAATTTTCCCGGTTTTCCAACGCAGGCGACGATGCCAGAGTTTGGCCGAAGAAGATGACAGAATATTTCGTCAGTTTGGACGAAATATTCCTAACGGCGTTAACTGACGCCGTCAATGTGCCAGGCACGTGCCTGCGTGTGGGCAGCGCATGCGGCGTCGAAAAATTTTTCTCAAAATATGGGGATGTTCCTGAGGTTGAGTAGATCACGTTGGTGTATTCATACACCCCATTTGAGCATTGTATGAGAAGTTATTTCGTGTGGTTGGTTATGTGCTTTAAAATTAACGTTTTTATAGTTGTTTCGCATATAGGTGAGACTTATCCCGAGGACGAGCGCGGTCACTCGAGGCAAGGGGGTTACGACCCTTCTACAAACCAGTGAGTGGGCTTTTGGTTTTCCGTATATACCTATATACTTATGTTTTTCCCAGAAAGTGAATTGAAACGTTCATACATTTATATGCCATGCATTATGTTTGCGGTTTGTTTATGCATTATTAGTTGCATATATATATATATATATATGTGTGTTGGTGCTGCAGACGCACAGGTAAGTGCCAGGTAAGTTATGGTTTATGTTTATGTTCAGTAGTGATTTAAGATGCATAGAGAGCTCATAACCTGCACACCCGGTGTTAGTGCTCCCGCCCAGAGTTGGGCACAGTCCTTCACGTGATGTTCACCTCCCGCACCACACGCTCATCTTGGATCCAAGTTAGGTGCACAGTCCTGTCGTACAGACCACTTTAGGTGGTTCCGACTCGTAGGTGACCCGCGATTATTCGCCCAGCCTTCACGTGATCGTAGCACTTGAGCGTACTTATTATACACCCAGTCCTGTCGTACAAACCACTTTAGGTGGTTCCGACTCGTGTGCAGGTATAGTTAGTGAGATGGAGATTTGAACTCTAGATTCAGCCGTACATGTCACGTTAGGTGACTCCGACTAAAAGATTACATGGCATTGATTTGACATTTCCTGAGCACTTGGATTCTATTTAGAGGCATTTGACATGGCATATTTCCGAGCTTGATTTATATATATGTATATTCTATTTTCTGGGAAGTATACAGGTTTTACGGCGAGGGGTTAGAACTTTGTTTTTGAAATGGTTTTTGAAAAGCTTTGTTTTTGCCCACTCACGCTTTCTGTTTTACACCTCTCCAGGTTCTAGTTTGGCTAGCTCTTTTGGTGGTTCCCCAGAGGATTTTCCCGGCATATCTAACAGATTATCACCAGTGTAGGACCACCTTTGGGTGTGTTTATGTAGTGTTGTTTCTCCTGGACTGCATTAGGTCTTCGTGCTCTGAACTTTGTTTTCACACTTACGCTTGCACATGTATGTTCTTACGTTGTGTATAGCTGGTTTTTATTTATTCGTACTTTTATTATTTTATTTTATTAGCTTCCGCACTGTGCACATGGTTACGTCACTTCCACGTGACGACCAGCATGCCCTGATCTTGGTCGGGGTGTGTCACATAGTCTAAGGATAAAAATAAGAACTTGTTGTTGATGTGAAAAGAAAATTTTCAACGCAATACTGTCTTTTTTTATGTATCACCTTTTTATTTGGTCGATACATACGGCGTTGTCTCCATAACTCATTTTAGAGGCGTCAAGGACGGAGGAAAGTCCGCTAGTGCTTCGAGTATGCTCCATAACAACTCTTAGCCAGAAGCATCCACACGTAGCTTCATGTACGTAGGGCGAGAATTTCTGCATGGTTCAAAGAAGTTGCAACTAAGGTTTACTTGGTTGACCTCCAATATATTGCGGTGTCTCCAACGGTAAAGTCATAACCAGTTTGAGAACGTGTCTTATGCAGGTTAGATAAATAACCTGCATCAACATAACCAAGAACACGAGAATCAACTCAAAGGCCAAGGGGGCAGCGACTCCACTTGAGAATGCACAGGGATAAAACAAGCCCAAATCCTTATTACCTTTGAGGTAATGAAAGATGTCTTTAATACCAGTACATTCTCAATGTGTGAGCGCGTTGCTATATCTTGCCAAAAGATTAACAGAGAAGGAAATGTTCCATCTAGTGCACTGAGCTAAGTACAATAAAATGCCAATTGCACTCAGGTTTAGACTTTAGGCTCCGAAACCTCTTCCTCTCGTCTCTAGGATGGAAAGGATCTCATTTTGTATCTAGCGTCTGAACGACCACTCGAAGGTTTCACTTTCTCATTGAAGTATCTCAACACCTAATGAATGTAGTTTAATTGATGAACCAAAATACCGTTCGAACAATGCTCAAGCTTCAAGCCTAGGAAAAATCAAGTTCTTCCAAGATCTTTCATCTTAAATTGTAACTTCAGGTGCGCGGTAGTTTTTTGAAGCTATTCGAGAGTCACAATGAAATTCATATCATCAACATAAGATGCAACTATGAAAAATTCAGAATGTGACTTCTTAATAAACATGCATGGGCATAATTCATTAGTCATGTATTCCTGACTAAACAAATACTCACTCAAATAGTTATACCACACTCGTCAAGATTATTTCAATCCATAGAGTGTAAGCCTCAATCTAATTGAGAGGGTGTTCCGTTGTTTAGGACTATTTGATCCAGTCAATGTAAATCATTCAAGAACATTCATATAGATTCCATGTTAAGATTCCTATAAAGATATGTAGTTACCAGGTCCATAAGCTACATATTCAGTCGTTTGGAAACTATCAAACTAATAAGGTAGCGGAACGTTATAATGTCCATTACAGGGGAATACATCTCCAAATAATCAATCCTAGGGCGTTGAGAGAAACCTTGCGCCATGAGGTGTGCCTTATATCAATCTATTTCATCATTCTCATTATGCTTCCTTATGAAAACACACTTGTAGCAAACGGGCTTCACATGTGGAGGTGTAGGAACTATAGGCCCAAACATTTTTTGTTTCGCAAGAATCAAATTCGACCTAGATTGCTTGTTTCCAGTTTGACCAATCTATTCTACGTCAACAAATAATCAACAAAATGTGGTTCAATGTCACTATTCAGCGTGATATTAGTAGTTACTAGTTACTGTGTATGCAAGTTGCAATAAATTTAAGGTGTAACCATTGCAATGTGGAGGTTAATACATGTGTAAAAACTGAAATGTTCAAAGTACCTTTGAATTGAACTTTTCTTAACGAAATGGGATGAAGTGAGACCAAAAGAGTTGAAAATGGCAATTTCAAGGGCAAATTGAGACAAAATCAATTTCCGAGGAGGGGGAATAGCATTTTCAGTGAGCGGTTAAATTAATAAGCCTATTTTTGTAGTATGTTGGTGCACTATCTAGTGTTATAAGTGATTTATATTTTGATTTAATAATAAAAAAAACAAATAGAGTAAGTGCATGTTGAAAGAAATAGAATTAATTTTCTATATTTATGATCAGATAGTATATATATTTTTCATGTTATAAAATGGATAGGCGACGAAATACAAATGCAAGTAATATGTGGAGTACACAGAAAACTAGTCATATAGACATTGCATACCACGCGGACATGGTAAAGTAGTCGGTGTTGGTACTCAGCCCTTGAACCAATTTTCTACTTTTCACATGCAAACTGCTCCAAAGCCGTGCAACGGCTTTAACCTTTTCATACTTTACTCTTTCTCTCTCAACCTTTATGCAATCACTCTTCTTTCTTATTTTATGCATCTACCACTTTTAACTACTTTTTGTTGTTAAGCTTAAAAAGAAAGAAAAAAATAATGAAAAAAACTTGAAAATTTTGAGTTTTAACCACAATAGCAAAATAAATAGTAAAGTGAATAGTATCAAGATTGACTTTTTAGTGTAAAAATATAGTTTTTTGTTAAAGTGAACAATACCAGGAGTTTTTTTTATTAAAGTTCCTTAAAATAAATAAATAAACTGTTCTTTGAATTTTCTGTTCTTCTTGGCTTTTGCCTCTGCCACAAATCAAGGAAAACAATTGTAAAAGGAAACGGTATCTACTATCTCCATCTCGAACACATAAGTAACTGCACTTCGAATTGAGTTCTTTGTTTGCGGGTGAGGTTTCTCTCAATTTCTCGTGTAGTCGTGTCCCATTTTTAAAGCATCTTCAAATAAGTTTTATCTAACTCACTCTAAATTTATTTGACAATTTTATGTTACTACAAAAATTTGTCATTCTAATTCACTCTTCAACAAAATGTTCAAGTTTTATCTCTCACTTTGAAATATTAATATCTTAACTTTATCTTATCCTATGAATCCCCAATTTTATCTTCAAACTCTTTACCCAATAACACTTTTGAATAATGGTGGGACCCAATTTGCTAACTTGAAGAAGCAGCAAATGACCTTGTAAATATACAAGATCAGCTTAGTTGCTAATTCTTCAATTTGCTAGTTGGATTGCTACCTCTATTGGAGATATACTTTTCCTACCTCGCATAACAAATCTAACGATGACTTGACATTATACTATATATTTTACCCTATTCTTGGTTATAATTTATTGGTTATTTTGGTTGAATTTTGATACTTTGTTTTATATTCCAATTGTACGACATGCACATCTTCTTTGAGTAAAACATGATCAAATGAATTTTTTTTCGAGTAATTCCAATTGGAGTGGGTTTGTGATTCTTTCAAGATGATTGTGTCAAAATTTCAAAATTTAATTCCAAGCCGTTTGACCGTGGCGAGAAAAGAAGGTCCATCTCGCAATTTTTCTAGATTGACACTTTTGGACGTTTGGGGCATTTTGAGGGTCAAGATGACATAATTTGAGGAAGTTTTCCCTTGAGTATTTGTTGGAGACGTCTTAAGCTTTAAAAAGATACCTTTTGGAACCAAATTGGAGTTGATTTGGTTGGTCAAAAGTCTAATTCTCTCTACAGTCTGAATTTGACTTTAAATAGGAAACCTGTTCATTTATATTTTATTGTTTTACTTAGATTTCTAGATTTATTAGAAAGCCTTGTTTAGCTAGGATAAGGAATAAAGCACTATAAATATAGCGTATCGTGTATTAGGGTTTTCAACGCACTATTTTGGAGGATTTGACTTAGAGAACTTTTATGATTCAACTTTGTTTTGCAAGGTGTTTTCTATCCATGCTTGTAATAATATTTTGCTTTTTAATTATAATTGTGTGTAACTAATTCCTTTTGTTAGGGTTAGGATACGAGCCTTAGCATGAATATGTAGTTTCTCATCAATTTTCTTATGAAATTATGCATGATTGCTCTGAATTATTAATCACCGTGTTTAAATTATCTATTGTCTTGATAATTGGCCACCATTAGGATGTTTAGACAAACAAAGGATTGGATTAAGCTTCTTGTGATTGATAATTGTAATTCACTTGAGGCAAATATCATGCTCTTAAGGTTGCATGCCTTTTCACAAAGCTTAATGAGTCTTGCATATTCATATTTGATCCG
This sequence comes from Pyrus communis, assembly GCF_963583255.1. NCBI lineage: Eukaryota > Viridiplantae > Streptophyta > Magnoliopsida > Rosales > Rosaceae > Pyrus > Pyrus communis. The sequence continues at coordinate 25,011,513 of NC_084806.1, read as the reverse complement.
TATATCACAGACGGATTGCACATTAGATATACATTATTGCTTGAATATCATGAGGAGAATATGCATAAGGAAAACCTAACTTTCAAAGTTGCATGTGTATTTCATAAGTAATTATAAAACTACATTGTATTGTTAATATGACAGCCCGTTCCGAATTATTCGTACCGTAGGTGTGAAATAATGATTTTGCCCTTGGCGGGTATTTGTCATTTTGGGTGGTTGTTTTGTTGTTTTGGTTGGTTACACCTGGACCACACACCTACACCCGCATCATCTTCTCCCATGCTCTCTCTTTCTATCGCAGACTCTCTCTCTATCTCTTTCTTTCTCACTTGTATAGACGGGACTCAAAACCCTTGCAAATGTGACGGATCGAAGTGGAAAATGGTACCTTTGTGTTCGTGAAGACCATACGAGTTCAACCATACCAAATTTAGGTAAGGAATCCTTCGATTTCACGTCGAACCATGAGCCTCCGATTTTGTCACTGTTCATGCACACGTGGAATATTGATTTTCAGGGAATTTGAAACTTATAGGAAGCTTAGTGAGGTCCTTAAGAAGCTCGGGGTGGTTCGTTGGGTAAAATTGGACGTCGGGAAAGCTAGTTTTGAAGTTGGCTGGGTTTTCTCGAATTTCTTCGGCGAGATCTTATGATCATTGAGGTTTCAAATAGGTATAACGTTGTTCTACTCATCTTCAGCTTTCCATTGGTGCAAATTTCATTGAAATTGGTGAAGAAACGAGTGAAAAACGAAGGTTTTAAAGATTTTCCGGTTTCCGGTGACCGGCGGCTTGTTAGAGAAGAAGACGGAATATTCCTTCAGTTTGGAAGGAAAATGCTTACGCCATCAATCAGTTTTAACGGAATCCGTTAGGGTTTAACGAAATATTTTGATCCAGCAAGTTCCAGGGCCTAGTAGTTATGGTCAGATGGGTCGTGGTGGTGCTTACCATTATCAGGGTGACGTTGTTCCTTATGCTTCAGGACAGTATCCGTATTCCCAGGATCCTTATTCTCAAAGTAGGTATGCTCAGTACTCCGGAGGTTATATGCCGTATCCTCCCATTCCAGCGGGTGGATCTTAGTGGTACCAGGGAGGACAGCCTCAGCAGGGAGAGATTGCTACTAGTAGTGCGGGATCATTAAGGCAGTCTAGTCAGCCTAGTTAGGGGCGTAATGTGCAGGGTCGAGGTGGCCAGACTAGCAGAGGTCGTGGTGGACGACAGTAGACCTAGGGGCACATCCACAATATTTCTCTGCAGGATGCTCAAAATAATCCTGACTTGATCATGGGTACGTTAAATATCCTTGGTTATTTTGCTAGAGTATTGATTGATTGTGGTGCTACACATTCTGTTATTTCTCATACATTTGCTCAAGTGACGCAACCTCACCTTACACCTCTAGGGTATGATTTAGAGTTTGCTATGGCTAGAGGGGAGAGATGTTATGTTGATTGTGTGTATCCAGGATGTCCAGTGATGGTGGAGGATGTAGTTATGCCAAACCTTATCCCGTTAGATATTGTTGATTTTGATGTGATTTTGGGCACAGATTGGTTGCACCATAACCGTGCCAACATTGATTGCTACGGGAAAATAGTTACCTTCCATCGTCCTGGATTACCTGTGGTTACTTTTGTGGGTGAGTAGAGTGGGGTGAGACATCGCGTTATTTCTGCTGTGAGAGCAAAAAGGTTGTTATCAAAAGGTTGCCAGGGATACTTAGCTCATGTAGTGTTGAACGATGTTTCTTTTTGTAGCGTGGAGGATGTAAGGGTAGTCAGGCATTTTCTTGATGTTTTCCCTGATGATTTACCTAGATTGTCGCCAGACCAAGATGTGGAGTTCACTATTGCTTTGCTTCCAGGTACTAATCCTATATCCTTAACTCCTTATCAAATGGCTCATGCTGAGTTGAGGGAATTGAAAATCCAGTTGCAGGAATTAGTGGATAAAGGTTTTATTCAACCTAGTACTTCACCCTAGGGAGCTCCAGTGTTGTTTGTGACGAAGAAAGATGGGACTTTGAGGCTATGCATTGATTATCACCAATTGAATCAGGTAACAATTAAAAACCGTTATCCATTGCCGCCTATAGATGATTTGTTTGATCAACTTCGAGGTGCCTGCGTATTTTCTAAGATTGATTTGCGGTCTGGTTATTACCAGTTGAAGATCAGTAGTGAGGATGTCCCTAAAACAGCTTTCAGGACTCGTTATAGTCATTACGAGTTTCTGGTAATGCCATTTGGATTAACAAATGCACCAGTAGCTTTTATGGATTTAATGAACCGAGTATTCCAGCCATATTTGGATAGATCTGTTATTGTCTTTATTGATGATATCCTGGTATACTCTAAGTCTAAATATGAGCATGTTTGACATCTTACTTTGGTGTTGAAAAGGTTAAGGGAACACCAACTATATGCTAAGTTTAGCAAGTGCCAATTTTGGTTAGATCAAGTGGCATTTTTGGGACACATCATATTTGCTCAAGGTATTTTGGTGGATCCTCAAAAGGCAGCAGCAGTGGAGAATTGGGAGCAACCACGGACCGTCACTGAGGTGAGGAGTTTTCTTGGCTTAGCAGGATATTACCGACGGTTTGTAAAGGATTTTTCCGTGAGTGATTTACCACTGACGAGGTTAACGATGAATGATGTTAAATTTGAGTGGGATGATAACTGTGAGCAGAGTTTCTAGCAATTGAAGTATTGTCTCACTCATGCACCTGTTTTGGCACTCTCAAATGATAGTGGTAATTTAAAAGTCTACAGTGATGCTTCCTTAAATGGTTTGGGTTGTGTGTTGATGCAACATGGTAGGGTGATTGCTTATGCTTCACGACAATTAAAGCCTCATGAGATGAATTACCCTACGCATGATTTGGAGTTAGCGGCCATTATCTTTGCCCTGAAGATGTGGAGACATTATCTTTAAGGAGAAAAATGTAAGATTTTCACGGACCATAAGAGTCTTCAATATCTTTTCACTCAGAGGGATCTTAATCTTCGTCAGCGGAGATGGTTGAAACTGCTTAATGATTATGATTGCACGATTGATTATCACCTTAGTCGTGCGAATGTGGTAGCTGATGCACTTAGCAGAAAATCTCAGGGCGTATTAATGCGTTGTACACTAGTCATGTTCCTCTTCTGACAGATTTAAGATCAACTGGAGTGAGGTTAGAGGTAGAAGATCATGAGGTAGCCTTACTTGCTAATTTTCAAGTTAGGCCGATTTTAATTGATCGTGTACTTGAAGCCCAGATGGTTGATGAAGAGACCTAGGAAATAATTCAAGCAAGAAATTAGGGGAAAAAGAAAGACTTCAGAATTCGAGAATCAGATGGCATGCTTATGCAGGAGAGTAGAATATATGTGCTGAATAATTTGGAATTAAAGAAAGCAATTCTTGATGAAGCGCATATCTCAACTTATGCAATGCATCCAGGAGGTACTAAAATATATCATACCATTTGACCATTTTATTATTGGCCGGGTATGAAAAGAAAGATAGCTGAGTATGTGAGTAGGTGTGCCATTTGTCAATAGGTTAAAGCTGAAAGGAAGAAGCCATTTAGGTTGTTGCAGCCGCTTCCCGTTCTAGAGTGGAAATGGGAAAATATTTCTATGGATTTTGTGTACAAGCTTCCGCGCACACATAATGGTTTTGACGACATTTGGGTGATAGTTGATCGGCTTACTAAGTCAGCGCATTTTATTCCAGTGAGGGAAAAGTATTCTTTAAGCAGATTAGCTGAATTATTCATATCGAAGATTGTGAAGTACCACGGTGTTCCAGTGAGTATTGTCTCGGATCGTGACCCAAGATTTACTTCTAAATTTTGGGTGGCTTTTCAGGAAGCTTTGGGTACGAGATTACTCTACAGTACGGCATATCATCCTTAAACAAACGGACAATCAGAAAGGACCATCCAGACATTGGAGGGTATGTTGAGATCTTCAGTGTTGCAGTTTGGTGACACTTGGCACAAGCGGTTGGATTTAATGGAATTTGCCTACAACAACAGCTTTCATTCAAGTTTAGGTGTGTCACCTTTTGAGGCACTGTATGGTAAATCTTGTCGTTCACCCTTATGTTAGTCAGAGGTCGGAGAAAGAGTTTTGGTGGGCCCTGAGATTGTAGATGAGACTATTCAGGTTGTTCAGGTAATTAAGTCTAACCTGAAAGCGGCCCAGAATCGACAAAAGAGCTTAGCGGACAGGCATGCCACTGACATGGTGTATAAAGTTGGTGATTAGGTGTATCTGAAGCTTTCACCGTGGAAAGGTGCAGTACAGTTCGGAAAGAAAGGCAAGCTAAGTCCTAGGTATATCAGACCATATCTGATCACTGAGCGAGTTGGTGAGGTTGCTTACAAGCTTGGGTTGCCTTCTGAGCTGGCTAAAGTGCACAATGTTTTTCATGTGTCCATGCTTCGTCATTACGTTGCGGATCGGTCACATGTGATAACTCCTCAACCATTGGAAGTAAATCCGGATTTGGCATATGACGAGGAACCAGTAATGATTCTGGATTGGAAGGAAAAGGTTTTAAGGAACAAGACTGTGAGTTTAGTGAAAGTTTTGTGGAGGAATCGCTCAGTGGAGGAGGCTACTTGGGAGACGGAAGATCGGATGAGAGATTTGTATCCTCGACTATTCTATGATTACTAGTGGTTTGATTGAGTTGTTGTTATGAATTTCAAGACGAAATTTTCTTAAAGGGGTAGGTTGTGACAGCCCGTTTCAAATTATTCGTACTGTAGGTGTGAAATGACGATTTTGCCCTTAGTGGGTATTTGTCATTTTGGGTGGTTGTTTTGTTGTTTTGGTTGGTTACACCTGGACCACACATCTATACCCACATCATCTTCTCCCGTGCTCTCTCTCTATCGCAGACTCTATCTCTTTATCTCTCTCATTCTCACTTGTACGAACGGGACTTAAAACCTTTGCAAACGGGACATATTGAAGTGGAAAATGGTACCTTTGTGTTCGTGAGGACCATACGAGTTCAACCATACCAAATTCAGGTAAGGAATCCTTCGATTTCACGTCGAACCATGAGCCTCCGATTTTTTCACTATTCATGCACACATGGAATATTGATTTTCAGGGAATTTGAAGCTTATAGAAAGCTTAGTGAGGTCCTTAGGAAGCTCGGGGTGGTTCGTTGGGTAAAATTAGACGTTGGGAAAGCTAATTTTGAAGTTGGCCGGGTTTTCTCGAATTTCTCCGGCGAGATCCTGTGATCTTTGAGGTTTCAAACAAGTATAACATTGTTCTACTCATTTCTAGCTTTCCATTGGTGCAAATTTCATAGAGATTGGTGAAGAAACGAGTGAGAAATGAAGGTTTTAAAGATTTTCCAGTTTCCGGCAACCGGCAGCTTGCCGGAGAAGAAGACGGAATATTCCGTCAGTTTGGACGGAAAATGTTGATACTGTGAGTCAGTTTTAATGGAATCCGTTAGGGTTTAATGGAATATTCCTGACGGCGTTAACTGATGCCGTCAGTGTGACTGTCACGTAGCCGTGTGTGGGGTCTTGGAAAATTATTTTAAAAATACGGGGATGTTCTTGAGGTTGAGTAGATCAAGTTGGTATATCCAAACACCCCATTTGAGCATTGTATGAGAAGTTATTACCTAGTTTTGGTTATGTGCTTTAATTGATGTTTTTATAGTTGTTTCGCATATAGGTGAGACCTATTTTGAGGACGAGCATAGTCACTCAAGGCTCGGGGGTTACGACCCTTCCACATACCAGTGAGTGGGTTTTTGTTTTTCCGTATATACCTATGTACTTGTGGTTTTTCCCAGAAAATAAAATTGAATGTTTATATGTTTTAAAGGCCATGCATAGTCTTTGCCTTCTTTTTTTTTATGCATTATTAGTTGCATATACTTATGATTGGTGATGCGGACGCACAGGTAAGTGCCAGGTAAGTTTATAGATTATGGTTGTGAATTAGTGGTTATGTGAGATGCATTGAGAGCTCATAAACCTGCACCCCGGTGTTAGTGCTCTTGCCCAGATTATAGTTCTTCACGTGATGTTCACCTCCCGCACCACACACTCATCTTGGATCCAAGTTAGGTGCACAGTCTTGTCGTACATATCACTTTAGGTGGTTTCGACTCGTAGGTGACCCACAATTATTCGCACAGTCTTCAAGTGATCGTAACACTTGAGCGTATTTATTTACACCCAGTCCTGTCATACAAACCACTTTATGTGGTTTCAACTCATGTGCAGGTATAGTTGTTGAGATGTGGATTTAAGCTCTAGATTCAGCCGTACAGGTCACGTTAGGTGACTCCGGGTAACATATTTTCTACATTGATTAACATTACCTTGATTACTTACATCATGTGCTAAGTTAGTTGACATGGCTTACATACATACATATTTGTGAATGTTGCTACTCTGAGCATGGTTATGATATAATTATATATCCTATTTTTCTGGGAAATTATACAAGTTTTACGGAGAGGGGTTAGAACTTTTGAGAATGAAATGATTTTGAAAAGCTTTGTTTTTGCCCACTCACACTTTTTATTTTATGCCCCTCCAGGTTCTAGTTAGAAGTGCTTTGGTGGCTCACGAGGACTTGACGGTGGTTTTGACAGAATATCGCAAATGTAGGATCACCTTTGGGTGTTGTGTAATTAGTATTTGTTCTTCTAGACTGCACTTAGGCTTTCTGTGCTCTGATTATGTTTAGCACACTTAGTCTCACGCTAGTATGTTACTTTAACTAGTTTATTTAGTAGTTGGGTTTTTATTTATTCGTACTTTTATTATTATCTTTTGCTTCCGCACTATGCACATGGCTACGTCACCCTCACATGACGGCCAGCACGTCTTGATTTCGGTTGGGGTGTGTCAGTTAATGACTATATATGGCTAAACCCTAGGACTTTTTACCTTTGATTTTTCCCAAAACTTTTTTTAATTTATTCTTTGCTGCCTACTTTTACAAAAGCCCAACTTCATTTATTTTAATTTTCTTGTTTTATCTTTTAAATTTCACAATTTCAAAACCTCAAAACTTGTTTTAAATGATTAACTACAAACTAGTTTAAATAAAAATTATTGATATCAATCTCCATGGAGAATGATCTTGTGGAAAACGACCTTGCATGAGCATTCTTACTACAGTTATCTTGTACTTTTGCAAGTATTTTTAAGTATTTTTATCCATACTTTTATAGACGATAAAATTCTTATCGTCTAACTTTGCTACAATTGTTATCTCCCTTGGAGATGTTCTCAGGTAATGTCATTGGTCAAGTTGACCCTATATTTTGAGTTGAGTCACGTCGGTTCGAAGATTCTCTGAATTTGATTTACCTAAGATAAAGTGTTTATCGTAAGTTGACCCTATATTTTGTAGTTGAGTCACATTGTATGCCCGGTAATTGAATAATCTGTGTATATAATTAATTAGTTAAGTAGTTGTGTGTGTGTGTATAATATGAAATGTCTATATATGCATGTGCGTGTAGATAGAGACTTCAAAAGAGCATCATGCATGGATTGCGAGATCTTATCAGTATGATAATATGTTTTATCAGAATATTTAGGTAATTAGATACTCATTTTTTGATTTAGAGGGCATATTGAACACAAACTACAACCATCACATGATCGACACAGCAAATCTCGCACCTTCACGTGCAATCTAATTACAAGTTCAGGAGACATAAGAAATTGAAGCCTCACGAAACTGCGCACTAAGCTTCATGTCTGTTGCACTCCCTCAATCAGTCCCTCTATAGGAGGGATCTCCCATTTGTGAAAAAAATAGGGGTTAGTTATGGGATCTACTATGGGGATTAGTTATGAGATTTACTTTGCATCGAACTTCAACGATCCAGACGGTTTATACTGTAAATCTCGACTCATATGTCATCATTGCAAAAATTGAATTCAATCCGAAACAATTTGCTCATTCAATTGTCACATTGAAATCTCAATGTTGCTTAAATTATAGTATTCATCAATTTCTTTGAGATCAGTTAAATGCCTCAAGTATTTCTAATTTGACTAATATTTTGTAAAGATAATATATGAACTGCAACTTGAAAAATAAACAATTTGAATCGTTGAAATTCGATATCATTTGGACCAAATAAATTGAATATTGAGTTACCTCAAAGTTGAGACGTCAAGGGATCAATATTAATTACTAATTTTTACCAAAAAAAATATTAATTAATAATTATTCATTGTGGAAGTCAATACATTAACTTTAATTAAATTAATACAAAATCATATAATTGTTATGATTGGTCCCATAGAAAAAAGAAAAGATAAACCAAACATGGGTTGGGTTGATGCATGCTTTTGCTACAAATGCAAATTACAATGATGGTGATTTGGCAAAGTTTTCAAACTAGTGTGCCTCAAGCTAAACCACGATAATCAAGTTAATTGCTTTATCCTAATTAACTCCCTAACCTAACTACCTAATTACATATACGACAATTATTTATTTTTTGAGATGAAAAGTTCAATCCTTCATGCTTGCACACTTGGATTATAACTTTTTTTTTTTTTTATGACTGATTAATGTGTCTTAATCGTTATCATTTAAATATGAGGAGTGAAAAGAAAAGGAGAGAGAATCCTACTCCTTAGAAGATGCGGCGTTGGGGATGTACAAAAAATGCAGTGGCACCGGGCCTCGAATTTGGGAGGCCCTAAATTTTTCGTTAAAGTGCAGTGGCACAGGGCCCTGAATTTCGGATGCCCTAAAATTTTCATTCTCTTATATGTTACATATGAGTATAAATTTTCTAATAAAAATGTTTTTGACTAAAAAAAAACTCTTCATCATATCTATATTACAATTGATTAAGTAGAGTCTATATTTTAATCTTCCACTTTTCTTTAGCAATAAAAAAAACTTGTGGATTACTTTCTTCCACTTTTCTCTTGCAATAAAAAAAAACTAACTTGTGTATTACTTTATTTCCCAAATACAAGCGTATTTATGTTTCTCTTTCGATCGTGCTCCATTTTTACATGGGTGAACCCTAAATGATAATTTTATAGCAATTGAAGATTATTTAATTAGTAAGAGTGAGATATTATTTACAATTAAGTTTGAATATTAATTTTTGAATTTTGTATGAATATATTGTTCAATTTCTTAAATAAAGAGTATTTTTATTAAATTTGCACAGGCCGCCAAAGCGTCAGAAACACTTGCTTTTTGGATTAGGTCCTTCAATTGCCATGTGCCGCATCAATTCAATGGAGATAAGCATGAAATCTGTAGGGCCATTTGATAGAACAATGTTCATTTCAAATTCAAAGCAATTGATATTTAATTGGTACAATCTTATTCCTACCAACATCTTATAATTCACAAGTCTCACAACCGCCCAATAAAATCTGACATTTAATTTGGTGAAGTTAGTTCAGTTTGAGAACAATTTATGTAGAACGGAGTTTATTGGCACATGACATTTCAAGTGAATAATGCATTGTTAATAAACTTTTCTGTATAGCCACTTAGTACTATGATCTAGTGATATTTCTCTTTACTTGTAAGTAAGAGGTCTAAGGTTTGATTCTCACCAAAGACAAATTTGAACCACATTATTGTTAGCTCATTGTAAGGTTAAGCCCGTCCCTTCCTCTTAGTGTAGATAATATCGTTTGTTCAAAGACAAAAAAAAATCCTTTTGCATATGACAATACATTTTAATAAACCAAATGTTACATTGATCGCTAACTAGTTCATATAAATTACTCTCGTTTCTTTCGGTTTAATTAAATGAGAGAGGCTTGACTTGTTTAGATTGAGGTGGAGCTTCTCCTTAAAATATGTTATGGTCAATTCACCAAATTTTGTACTTATGAACGAAACCATTCATATTATAAATTCTAACATCACATAATCAATTAATTGTAGCATATAGATAGACGGTTCTTAATTCTTTTTAGCAGATCCGTCCATTTATGTTTATACAATTCAATGACTAAATGATCTCATATTTTATTTATTTTTTGTACACATGATCTATACAAAGTTCTTTATAAGATAAACAATTCAGATCATAAACATAAATTTCTTAAAACCAAATAGTGAATTAAAGAGGAACTCATTCTAATTGATTGAGAGCCAAGTTAATTTCGAATTAAATGGATCGCTAGCTCTTTGGGGACAGATGCTGTCCAAATCTGAAGTTATATTCCTGTATCAGCTTTGCCCTTTCATTCAACAACTAAATGAACATCATCTACCAACATCTTGTTAAAATGGAAGGCTGTATAAACGGGACCGAATGCAATTAATACCCCCTACAACATCTTTTGGTAAGAGAACTAGTCAAGGCACTCACAACCACACAATTTGGACTCTTCTTGTATTTTTGCTTAAGAGAATTTCCTCTCACCTTTCTTAAAATTTGTCAAACTTTTTACCTACAAATACTTATGGACTCAAAGTAATAGCTTGAAAATGAACGTAGTAATAACTTGTTTATAGGGTATTTTAAATTTTTAGGATAAGCTAAGTCATGAATGAGCACAATACTTCGTTATATAAGTATGTGAGGTACGTTGTCGACAACAATTTTTTAGTACGTAATTCCATGCTTGGTTGTTCAAGTAGAATTCGAATCTTCGCCAGATCCTCTTTGTGAGAATTTTAGGAATTCGTGAATCGTGTCCATTCATCGTACATCGTGCGGTCAGAAATCATTTTAAATATTTTTATTTAAAATTAAAAACAAACAATACATGACAAAAACTGATCGCATGATGTACGATGAATGGACACGATGGATTCTCTAGATCCTCACCAAAAAGAATCTGAAGTGAGTCTCACTTTATAAAATGACAATCATATCCCTATTTTTCCTATTTTACTTTTTTTTGAGAAAATGACAATCATATACTTATTTTTTCAATTTTACCTTCACTTTTAATATACAATATTTACATAAGAATGACAAAATAGTAATTATGTAATATTAAAAAAAGGGAATTGCTATTAGCACTCCAAAAATCTCATTCTGCATTCCAAATTTTCTATATTGGAAAAGAAAAATACACTTATGAGGAGTGTAGAATAAGATTTTTAGAATGATAATAACATTTCCAAAAAAAATATACATGTATTAAGAGAAATTATTTACACACATAAAATGTGTTCTCTTTGCTAACGAGTAATGATGATTATTATGTGCATTAAACAAATACAAGTGAAAATGGGGAACATTTGGCTGAATACAACTTTTTGGGGATTCCTAACTTTATACTTTATTACTTTATGTGAAAGGAGAAAAGTGTGTCTTGCAGAAACAAAAGTCATGATCATATTCCCTTTTTGTAACGCACGCCCTCTCCCTTGCCTTTTACGCGTTTTTTTCGAAACCTCAACCACTACCAACCTTTTTGCCTTTTTACTTTTTACAAACTCACTCACTCCTTGTCTGTTTTCCAAGTCTTTATTATTATTATTATTTTATTTAGTACAACTGCTACCCACCAAAGTTAAAACGAAATTGTCTGTTAGAAACTGAAGTTGAAGACTTCTATTAAAGTTCACCACAATATTAGATAGGCCTAATCGGATAAATAGTTTTCGTGGTCATAAAGTATTCGGAAGATAACCTCTATGGTAAAAAAATTCGGATTTAAACACATGTAGTCTAAGTCTGTTAGGATTATACCCAAAATTAAAAGTTTCATTATTCCTCTGTTAGTAGCATGCGTGTGAGTCTCATATGTGAGGATAAGATGGTCATTTCATAGTTAGTAGCATGCCAGCTAAAACCCTCATGACGTTCCCAATTCTAAAGCACGAACAAAATTCCCAAATCTTGCTGCTACTGGGACTTCAAGTTCTGGGATTTCAACCAATCCCACTTCCATTTCTGTAGATGCAAAATTCTTCCTCCTTGATCTTGGACAAAATTGCACCTACAAAACAAATAACACCTTAGGTCAAGGCCAATAGCCTCATGCGCCCACGATGAATGGGGGGGGGGGGGCTTGGCCAAAGAACCTCCGATGCCAAAGTTAGAATTTAGAGAGAAAAGTGTTTGAGAGTTTTGGAGAATTTTAGCAAGAGTGAAGACCTAGGTTTTTAGAGAAAAGTGGGTCATATTTATAGGGCATGGCCGGTCCTTTTTGGAGAAAGAGTGGCCGGCTCTTATGTGTTTTTTGGGTGTTATTTGGTGATTTAATTAGGCAATTAATAAATTGATTAGGAATAAATATATTAATTGGCTAATTAAAAGGAATGCTTTTTGGGATGTTATGGAATGAAAGCTTAATTGATTAGCTAAAAGAGGGAAAAAGAGGTAAAAGTATATGGAATGAAATAGGTTTTGGGAATTACCTTTGTAAAAGGGATTTGAGGAGATGGATTTGAATTGTTACCTATTTTGGGCACTTTCGACTTTGTTGAGAGATGATTGCCCGCTACTCGCGTGTAGGAATCCCGTTTTGCCTCAAGGGTATTTTTGTCCTCTTTTGTCCAAAAATCCACGTGTCGCCTAGTGAATATTTTTGGCTCCACAAATGCCCCCACACTTGTTGGGCTACTCATAGGAAAAGGCAGCAAGTGTAGAGATCTTCTTGCTTTAGGAAACGTAGGATTGTTTCTTATTTTGATGTTGATTCTCTCTTTAATAGGAAATTAGATCCTTCTAGGAAAGGGAAATAAATTTCTCTCAAAACATATTTAAGTGCACCTTAAGTGGGTTATTGAACCAACTTTGGAGAGCGATTTATTCTACCCTACAAGAGAGAGAGCTTAGAGGATATTTGTTCCCCCTTCTCTAGCAATCTTCTACATCTTGCCCGTGCAAAGGATTGTCTTTCGTTGCTTTCTTGGTCTTCTCCGCGCGGCACCGAGGTAGAAAAAATTAATTTTCCTTGTCTTCTCCTTGGATAGTGTTGTCGCGGGGCAACCATCGGGGTGGTACGGCATGTCGGCTGGCTGAGGCCAGGAGTCGGCTTGGCATGGGCTAAGAAGGTATTGTGGTAGGAACCACTGCTTGGGCTGCTTGGCTTGGCTAGAGCCAAGGGTAGCTTGCGCTGCTGGGGCCAAGGATTGAGGGGCTGGGGTGCAATGCTAGGCGAGTCACATGGCTCATGTCTTCTGGTTTCTTGGACCTGACGGGGGCCAGGCCTGCGATTGAGAGAGATGAGGAGGTCGAGGGCCTCATGGGCTGCTGGAATACTGGGCATGCATGCCTCCTGCCTGCTGGTCTGAGAGAAAAAATGATGCTTAGTTCTCTTCGCCAGGAGAAATGTAGGTTGCTCTCTCGAGAGAAGGTAAAGAAGATCAAGGCGGAATAGATCTTCCCCGTCTGCTCAAGAGATGTTGGTTAAGAAAAAACTGAAGACTTCCTCCGCTGCTCGTGAGGGTCCACTTGCTGTCGAGAGGCCTGTGATTGACATGACTTCTTCCAATAGGAAGAAAAATAAGGCTGCTAAATCTGAGCCTGTGGCGCCTGCTGTGTCGAGAATGGCTAATTCGATTATTGATAATATTGCTCAGTGTAGAGGTCTTGTTATGACACCAGTGCCGAAGTCTGTGCCAAGACGTTTGTTGGGAGCTAAGTCCGGTTCTCATTCGGAAAAGCTTGCTATTATGAAGAGCGATAAGGTGGACTCTACTGCTAAAATGGCATTAAGGCCCACTCCCTCTGCTGCTGAGACTGATTTGCTTGCTGGGAATGAGGAGACTGCTCGTGTGGGTAGCTGTGAGAAATCCACTAAGCCTGCTTCTAGGGAGGCTGCTGAGATCTGTGTGCTCTTAAAACCAGATCTGCTTGAAGACATGGACACTTGTGTCAAGTTTGTTGATGGTGTTAGAAAGGTTTGTTTGCCCAAGTTCCTTTGTGAAGCATACGACCCAATATAGAAGGACTGCTCTGCTTGCTATGATGCATATATAGCAAGGCTGCCAAGAAGGTGGTGAAGATTATGGCAGCTGAAGCTTATTCCTTGTCCGAGGAGATCAAGAGGTTGGACTCTGAGCTCGTTGCTTTGAAAGGGTCTAATATTTCTGCCCTGACTTCTCTGCAGCTTGAGACCGCTCGCCAAGAGATTGTTGTCTTGAAGACTAGGCTTAACGCTATCCAAGTTAAGTATGAAAGTACAGAAAAAGGAGATTGGATGTTACATACCTCAGATTCAAGATCTTGAGTTTGTAGTTTCTGAGCTTCATTTCGCTGCTTATGCAAAGGATGAAAAGTTGATTGCTGCTTATAATCAAGTGATCCACTTCAAGAGAATCGTCGATAGGCTTGAACCCCAAGTGTTGGAACTTCAAGGTGTACTGAAGATCAACGAAAGTTTAAAGAAGGAAGTAGATGAGCTGCAACGCGCCCGTATTGGTCTGCTCGAGAAGAATGAGCAACTGAAGGGTGAGAAGGATGGGCTCAAGGTTTCAAGACCTTCTCTATTTCTCCAGAAGACTTGCTTGCTTTTACTTTTGAGGCTTCCATTGGTGAAGTAGTTGAAGAAGTTGGTGCCCAGGCTAGGACAGCCGGGGGTGAAGCGCTGGATGATGCCGCTGTTAAGAGCGTCGCTGCTGCTAAAGGTGTGGTGACTGAGTAGTTATGGGATGTCCAAGCTGCTAGAGTGTAGTCTTCTAGGTAGCCTTTAGGATTTTCTTTGTTTTTCCTTGTAGCTCTTGTTTTTCTTGAACTCCTTTGGCCTTTTCAAGTTATTTATAAACATCTTTCCTTCGCTTTCTTCATCTTCGCTTCTTTTGTTCATGCCCTAACCTTTAGACTTTATAAACCAGTGGCAGGCATGCTACTTTTCTATAAGTAGACGGGCCCACGTCGTCTATGCAACCGTAGGTGTTGGTATAGAACTTTGCAAAGTTGTTAGCCATAGGGTTGGCAGCCAGATGCCTTACTTACAGAAGCAAACAAATCCGCGTAACCACTAGGCTGTTAACCTTGGCTTTCTCCAATTCCGTAGGTTTTGTAGCAAGTATCACAACACTTTAGGACTTGGTGTAAGTTATTCTGCGCTTAGCAGAGGTGAAGCTTATCGACTACGTAGCATGTCGGTATTGGATAAAGCTTCGTATATGCATGTTAGCTTGTTTAACCTTTTACAAGAATGTGCGATTGTATAAGTCTAGCATGGCTTTACTGCTCGAAGGGCAAGCCGTAGGCAGTTTTCTGGAAACCGTAGGTTACCTTAGTGCACTCGGTAGCAGCTTTAGGGTTCCAGGGCAGTCGTCCATCGGATGTACTGCATAATGTGCCCCCTACTTCTTTAGGGCCCGGTTCCCCACGGATTAGGCCAAGAGACCAGTTAGCTAAGCCTTGAAAAAGACCATTGTGGCTACTTTTAGGAATCCCGGCGCAATCCATCGTACATCTAGTTATACTAGGGTAGCTAGGCTCGTCCACGTCTGGATATTCGCAGTGTAGAGTTTATCCTCCCGTCTTGGAGAGCTGACCCATGTGGGTGTCAAAAAATTGGTTTACCCTCTCGCACTGGAGAGCATGCTTGGTCCATCGGGGGTTGCAATTCCTGCTATGAGTCCCTAAAAAGGGCGCGGTCTTCTTTTAAAGTGCAAGAGCGACCAGCTGTTGTAAGCATATAGCCAAACCAAGTTGTGATTACTTCTAAATTCCTCATTGAAAAATGAGTGAAACGAACGAGAACTTAGTTATAAGGTTGGAACTGCATAACAACTGGATAATCCTCGGCTCTTGAGGTGGTCCCCATCGAGCTGCTTGAGTCTTTGGGCTTTGATGTAGTAGGAGGTCACACATGGTACTTCCTCAGATTGTAGGCACTCTACTGCTTTTCAATCTTTTTATCGTTTCATGATGGTGAGGATGTAATTACTCTTGCCGCCTAATCTGCTGATCTTGTACGGACCGTCCCAGATGGGATCCATCTTTTTGAAGCCTTCTCTTTAGGCAATGAAGAAGGCTTTTCTAGGACTAAATCTTCGAGATGGAACTGCCGGATCTTGGCTCTTTTGTTGTAGCTGGAGAGGAGTTGCTGCTGGTAGGCTGCGATGTGGATGATGGTATGCTCGCGCTTCTCCTATGCCAGATCTAAGCATGTGGCCATCTCCTTACTGTTATGCTCAATGCTTGGTAGTAGAGCAGTGATACTTGACTTGTTGACATTGGGATAAATGATTGCTTTTGAGCCAAATGCCAAAGAGAAAGGAATCTCACCCGTTGTTCATCTTTGGGTGGTGTGTTATGCCTATAAACATCCGGGGAGTTCGTCTGGCCATTTTCCCTTCTTGTTGGTGAGGGATTTCTTGAGGCAATAGAGGATTATCTTGTTGGATGCTTCAGCCCGCCTATTACCGTGAGGATATCTCGATGTGGACATGTGCTGCTTGATGCCATACTTTTGGAAGAACTTCGCCATACCTTTGCCTACGAATTGCGGGCTGTTGTTAGTGATGATGGACTGTGGGATGCCAAATCGGCAAATGATGTTCCTCCATAAGAAGTGTTCTATGTCCGTTTGAGTCGTGGTCGTCTTGGGCTCTGCTTCTACCTATTTGGTGAAGTAGTCGATTGCCACGATCATCATGCCTCTGCCCCTAGTAGCAGGCGGCATAAGTCCTACCAGGTTGATTGCCCACTGCATGAACGGCCAATGACTCATATGCGGGTGTAGCTCGTTGGCAGGCAGTGTTGGTATCGGCTTGTAGTGTTGGCAGCGGTCGCACTTTTGTACTAACTTCTTAGCATCTTGGTGCATGGTAGATAGTCGTGGAGCTGGGGCCATGTTAACGTAGCAGGAAATGCTTAACTACCGGTATTGGACCATTCTAGAACTAAATTATAGAGCAAGAATTGGCTAGGGCCGTGCGATGTGCAGTAGGAGGTAGTGCTCAACTGCCGGTACATGTTTCTCCTATGTAGAATCTTTTCGGCCGACAAGGACAAAACTTGCTTCCGAGTATGTCATTCCAGTATTCGTCTGCCCTTGGCGTGTCTTTTGGGCCGAGTTGTTGCGTTCGTTAGAAAACTTTGTATTCGCCAGGGTTTTACGCCTTTATCGTCGAGCATTTGGATTGGGTGAAATAATGCGTCATAAGGATGACTGTGTGCTTTTGAAGGTAAAACTTAAGCTTTCTGATTGCAACAACTATCGGCAAAGTTAGATTTTGAATTTCTGATAGCATCGATGAGAGCTTTTGAACTGTAGAATACAAGTAGTCGGGCCCCCAGCTTTTCTTGTATGATGGTAGAGTTTATTGCTGCTACCGTCAAACATGTAAATCAGTCCTCCTCTGCATCCAGTTTGGATAGTAGGAAGGTGATGTCGGGTACTTTTTCAAGTCCTTGAATGTGCATTGGCGTGCCTCATCCCAAAGTGCATGCTTTTCTGCCAAAGCGAAAGAGTCTGCTAGAGTTAGATCTTCTTTCATGATCAAATTTTCAAATAGCAGGTGGTCTGCTGGAAGTCCTTTTTGGAAGGCTGCTTTAGCTATCGAGTCGTTGCATCTGACTGTCCTTGCCTTCTATGCTTTGAACCTCTTCACATAGTCACGAAGCGACTCTTTTGGGTTCTTCTTGACGTTGAACAAATGGTCGAACTTCTTTTTGATCGAGCGATAAGATGAGTATTCTTTGGTAAAAACCAAAGAAAGTTTGTCGAAACCTCGGATAGATTGTGGTGACAGGGTGTAGAACCAATCTTGCGCTTCACCTTGTAAAGTGGTGGCAAATATCTTGCACATAAGATCGTCGTTGTTTCGATAGAGGATCATTGCGTTTCGGTAATGCTTTAAGTATTTCGCCGGGTCTTCATCCCTTTTGAAAGCTGTGAAATATGGCATGCTGAACTTGTGTAGAGGCTCTGCCTGCTCAATCTCGTTCGTGAAGGGTGACCTATTTATGTTAGTCATGTCCCATCGTAGAGCCTTGTCGGCCACTTCGTTACGTTGGAAATCACGTGATCGCTTATTTAGGAGCCTCTTTACTTCTTCCTGAATTTGGCTTTGTTGGTGCAGCGGAGCTTTCGGCTGTCCCTAGTCTTGACCTGTTGGTATAGGCTGCTCTTCTACATGCTCGGCTCGTCTATGCCACGACAGCGTTGTATATGGTGGATTCCTAGCAAGCAAGGGATTTCATAGGCTGCTGGTTAAACTTGAGCCGGATTAAGTGATTACTTCTCTCCGCCCATCATGCTACCTACTCCAATGTGATGTGGAGGATGCTCCTTGCGAGCCTAGCTACAAATGAACATTTCGCTTGTAAGGCTGCTCATGTTGATTATCGGAGTGTGGCCCCAACCATGAGTGTATGCTCATCCGTGGGCCTAGTCGAGAATGCACGCTCCTCCACGTGCTAAGACGGGAGTATACGCTATCTCGGGAGCCCAATCGGGAGTGTACTCTGCCCAAACGCTCGGTTCGTGGCTAGTTACGTGGCTGTTTGTCGGGATGCTGCTGGAGAGGTTCTTCGTCTGCCCTTATCCTTCTTCAGGAAACCTCGTTTGGAACACGTTGCATCTTGGTGCGCTGCAAAAGCTGGTTCACCAAGGTCGTCTCTTGTGCTAGGGCGCTCGTCAACTCTATGACTTGTCGAGACAAGTGTTGTTCACCATTTGGATTGGAAGAGCTTGGAAGGAATGTTTCTCCTTGAGCAGTGGAAGTGTGGTAGACTCCAGGCGCGAGATTTGAGCTAGGAAATGTCAAATCCACAGAAAAATATGGTGAAAATGCTCCCGGTTTGATCATCGATCCGTAAATTTGGAGTCGGGATAGTTAAACTAGTCTTGGACTGATTTAGGTTGCTTAGAAGGCCACGATAGCAAACTGGGCTGCGGGAGCATGCTGGGCCACTAGAGCAGGCTGGGCCACGGGAGCAGGCTGGACCACGAGAGCAGACTGCTCAGCGGGAGCAGGCTAGGCCACGAGAGTAGGCTGCTCTGTGGGAGCAGACTGGGCCACAAGAGCAGGCTACACAGCAGGAGCAGGCTGGGCCACGAGAGCAGGCTGCTCGACTGGATCAAGCCGGGCCACGGGAGTGGGCTGTTCGGCGTGTGGCACACGTGGGTGCGAGGCTAGGGCTCGACTTGGCAATGCCTTGGGCTCGCGTTGGGCTTGGAATGACATGGCTTATATCATGGCCTTAGTGCCATGAGCCTTGGATGGCACGGCTCGGGCCGTGGAAGTGGTGCCATGGACCTCACCACGGATGGCCACCGCGGTGGTTCCCATGGTGGAACCTTGTGGTGGTGGTGCCACTCCCCCTAGGATCACATTTAGTCTCGTGGATTGCCGCGGTCTCATTTCTTGAATATTGTAATTTTCACTCATGGAGTTTTCTAAATTTCTAGCCATCGTATTTCTCCTTTTCGTTTTATCAAAGAATCTTTGCAAATAGAAAATTCTAATAATAAGAACGTATGAAAAATACAAGTGGACTAGAAAATAGAGAAAAAACCTTTTTATGCGAGAGTCTTCTACGAGTGTGAATTTCAACTCTCAATGAAAGCACCAATTTATGGATGCAAATTTCTTCCTCCTTGATCTTGGACAAAATTGCACCTACAAAACAAATAACACCTTAGGTCAAAGCCAAGAGCCTCATGCTCCCACGATGAATTTTGGGGGGGGGGGGGGGTCGGGGGCTTTGGCCGAATAACCTCCGATGCCAAAGTTAGAATTAAGAGAGAAAAATGTTTGAGAGTTTTGGATAATTTTAGCAAGAGTGAAGACCTAGGTTTTTAGAGAAAAGTGGGTCATATTTATAGGGCATGGCTGATCCTTTTTGGAGAAAGAGTGGCCGGCCCCTTATGTGTTTTCTGGGTGTTATTTGGTGATTTAATTAGCAATTAATATATTGATTAGGAATAAATATATTAATTGGCTAATTAAAAGGAATGTTTTTTGGGAGGTTATGGAATGAAAGCTTAATTGATTAGCTAAAAGAGGTAAAAGTATATGGAATGAAATAGGTTTTGGGAATTACCTTGTAAAAGGGATTTGATGAGATGGATTTGAATTGTTACCTATTTTGAGCACTTTCGACTTTGTTGAGGGATCATTGCCCGCTGTTCGGGCGTAGGAATCTCGTTATGCCTCAAGGGTATTTTTGTCCTCTTTTGTCCAAAAATCCACGTGTCGCCTAGTGAATATTTTTGGCTCCACAATTTCGACATAACCCATTGCCGCTTTCTTAGTGTTTGGTTCTCTGTCGGCGTTGGATTTGGTCTAACCTCTTTGTCTCCCTCCTCCTGATATGGGAGCTCAATAGAGTTCTTAATCTCAATAGAGTTTTTATACATTTGGTGCTTTTTAGGTTTTTGGTTTTTGATTATTTTGATTGCAAGCAGTTTGAGCATTATCCTACCAAATGTGTAGAAGCATTAGAAATACTGCAGATTTTAATCAGTCAAATTTTGGGAAAAATCAAATCCTCCGCATAGAACTAGAACAAAGTTCACAAAGTGTTCATTGCAAAAACAATAGAAAGTAGATCGAAAGAGTTAATTTGTTTGCGAAATTGAATGCTGATTTGTATTCGAGGATTGTGCCATGAGCAAGATGAGAAAGATGAGAGAGGGAACCAAGGAGACAGAGAAGAAAGAGAGAAAGAAAAGGAAAAGATTGAGAGAAGCGGCGACCATTGATGGTACTAGAGTTCACATTGTTGATCAGTAAAAGATGTAGGGGTGTAGCTTATCAGCAATGCTAGGATGGTTTTTTTGTTAGTGGACATGAAAATTCAATTCTATCCAACATTTAACAGATCTTTAATAGAAATTTTACTTTTGGGCTAAATTTGCTAATGGTGTTGACCACAGGGGTTTAATTCCTAATTTTTTTACCACAGGGGTCATCACGCAAGTATCCTATGACCACGAGGATGATTAATCCAATTTGGCCTATTAGATAATTATCTTCCTATTCATTTGGGAAGTCCTATTCGTTTAGGATGTAACGCCCCAAAAACGGAAGATAAATATAATGGTTGGCCAAAATTTAACGATTACTCATCAAATTTATTTCGCTTACTTTATGATTGCATTTAACCTTCTTGTTAGACTGCCTACGTATCCTCAAACAAGATCAAGCCATTCGTAGTTCACCATCATATTTAAACCGTTTACTAACCAGTGTTCAAGTGGCGGATGTGTTCAATATTAGATTCAAACAATCGAACCACATCAAACAAATAACAAGTATGTATTCAAAATATCAAATTTAACTTAAAAATACAAAGTCGGCCCACTGGCCACGAGCCGTCGCAACTGGCGGTTTCCGGCAAATGGAAACCCAATTTTCTGACTAATTCCAAAAATTACCAAATTTCACAGGATTGTAGAACACACCACGAGAAAGAAGTTTCATACCTGGGCCAAAGTCCAATTCGGCAGGGAAATATTTGAAATTGCCCTTGATTCGTTGGAAACCCTAAAATAGGCGTTCTTCGATTTGTCGAATCTGCTGCTTTGCCGTCCCAAACTTATTTAGGTTTTGTTCCTAGCCTCAAGAGGAAGCTAAAAGTGGTGGTGGACAAAGGCAACACTTTCAGAAATGGCGGATCGCTGCCATGGAACCCTCAGAACCACCGACTCCTTTCTTCGTGAAATGGAAGTCAAACCTCATCGGGTTTGGGTGGAAATGGAAGAGGGAGGGTCATGGAGTTGGTTCCAGGTGGTGGTTCGATGATATTCACCGAAAAAAACTGACAAAAAACGTCAAAAAAATGCGAAAGGAACCGAGTCGGGTTACTCGGGTCAATGAGGATCTAATGCTTCTCTTATCTCTCCATTCTCTCATTTCTTTCCCTCCTAATTGGGCAACCCACTATCTCTTTTCCCTCATTTCTCATCTCCTCTCTCCATCATAGCCACACACGTGGCACCCCTGATGGCTGCTCCAACAAAGTTGGACCTTTCTAGTTTAATGGTTAAACGACACTTTTTGCCCTTACCTTTGCTCATTTATATCTCCTTTGTTATAACTCCGTTTGGCAAATGGTTTTTGCTTGCGCGCTTGTAGGATCAACCTCTATCCAAATATGCCAAGAAATACGGCGAAACATATAAGGATAAAATACGTCCTCATATAATTTTGTTTAGCCAACTAGGGGTATTTTTGCCTTTTTAACTTACCGAAAAAAATAAACGCCATAAATATAAATACGTCGTAACTTCGAATACGATTACAAAATACGTAATTAACAATAAAGTCCAGGAATTTTACATTTCCCCTCATTTGAATTTCATAAAAATAAATAACTAAAATATATATCTGGTAATACGTATTCAAACATGTAGTACATCTCCTTTCGTTTTCTATTTAAACCTGATAACTCATATATTTCATGCATTTATACCATCCATTTCTAGCCTCTTTGTGATGTTTTTGAGTTTAACTGGTTGCATTTTACCTTATTTTGTGTTAGGGTGCAGTTACATGTACTTTAGAATCAATTTGAAGGCAAAAGAAGTGAAAACATGCCATTTTTGAGGTTGACCCTTATTCAAATGTGGAAATAAATTTAGTGGCCTGTTTTAAAGCCTAAATAAAGAATCCAAAACGAATCTGGCTTGTTAGAAGACCAGGAGCAGAATGGGAAAGGAATTGGAATATCTAGCCTGATTTGGAGGAGCCAAATAAGGAAAACTGTTCAAAACTTTGGCTTAATGGTTGGGATCACCTTGCAATCAGCTACAACCCCATTTAGCCTATAAATACTAGGGTTTTAGATCACTTTTACACAAGCCCCCTTGGGGTCGCCCAGAGCTCTCTCTTCTCTTTCTTTGGCCTTTCTTCCATAAACAAAACCCTATTTCCCTTCACCATCTGTTGCTACCAAAGAAACCATGCAGCCACGCTGTTCTTGAAGGATTTCAACATCAGAATTGCTTCAAGGGGGTTTCTTCTATGAACTTTAATTTCACTCATGTTGTTCTTGATATTTATATATTCTGTAATTATGTTGTGTACTTAAGTTCATAGCTGGAGATTTCAATGTAGCCTTCAAAACTATTCTATGTTATTAAGTTAAAGTATTCAATTCATAAATCTGTTTTCATGTTTCATTCACTGATTTTATAGTTCAATTTGTTTGTTTATCTTAATGTTTGATCACCATTATGGTTTCTTATAGATTATTTGATCAAGGTTATAGTACACATCATGCTTAATCTTCGTAGACATGTGAATGAATGATGAAACTGCTATACATACATCCTGCCATGTGATTTCTTTGGTTCTTGGAAGTTTTCTAGTTCTTAATGGATTCTTATTTGGTAATCTAAGTTGAACATCACAACTAGGTTGCTGATTAGGAGTACTTGATCACAACCACACATCAAATGGATGATCATAAATGAGTAAAACGAACCTTAGTTGCAGATTGGAGAGTTGAATGTGTTTTGACTTAATTTTCATGGAATTGGCTTGTAACGGTGAAATCGGTATCCCTAGTTCCATCCCCATTATTTCTGAATCAACCTATCATTTATTTTTATCTTTCATGCATTTTTAAGTTATTTTAGTTTTCAATTACAAAATCTAAATTCAGTTTGCATTTTCATTGTTTAGTTAGGGTTCACATAAAGCTAGTAATTTGTAGAGGTCTAATCAGTCCCTGTGTTTCGACACCCTTACTTGTGCCGTTATACTATCCTTATTTTTGCACTTGAAAGGAACACAACAAAACGCAAGCAAATGTGGGGTTATTTATGGAGACATAAATCAACCACATCTAATAGAAGTACTTGTGAACAATATGCTCAATATGACATATTTACCTTAAGGGATAGGTTATTCAGTTTCATTTTGTGGGAGTTATATTGTTGAGTTGGGAATGATTTGTGTTGATGAAATCATTGTTAATCTTATGAATTAAGTTGATATTACTTAAGTCATGAAGGTTTGTTCATTGTCGATGTAGTGTTTTAAAAACTTACTAATGACAGGTTGTGTATAAGGGATAAGTTGTTTAGTTTTGTTTTGTTAAAGTTATATTGTTAAGTTAGAAATGATTTGTGTTGATGAAATCATTGTTAATCTTGTTTTGTTGAAGTTATATTGTTGAGTTAGAAATTATTTGTGTTGATGAAGTCATTGTTAATCTTATGAATTAAGTTGATATTACTTAAGTCATGAAGGTTTGTTCACTATAGATGTAGTGTTATGAAAACTTGTTGGCAGATTGTGTTAGTGTTATACATTGTTAAATTTGGTTCTTACCAGGGTATATATTGTTCAATTTGGTTGTGTTGAATGGTTATATTGTTATATGTACAGGAGATGACAACTCAAGCGGTTCAACTAGCAACAAAAGAGGAAGAACCGCATAAGGGAAGGGTTAACAACCTTTCTTAAGCAAGTCATGTGCTATGAGTCATGCCTCAAAAGTTTAATGACGCACAACTTGTTGGTTTTAGGGCATCATGCTTTGGACACTTAAAGAGTGTCAATAAACTAGCCCTTAGTGGCCAATTGGTGTAGGAATTGTTGCTCCATAGAGTGGCTAATCAAGGGGTGAAAGATTTAGAGGGACTCACATATTTAATAGGCTACAAAGTGATCCGTTTCACGAATAAGGGCTTTTGCCGCATTACAGGACTTCGTTGTGACGAACCCTATGAAATGAGGTTGAGCATTCCAAGATTTTGACTAAGTATTTTCTTGAGAAATTTTGTTTTGTTGGAGAAAGTAGCAAGGGAAAGGTAAGAAGGGCAAAGGTAAAGTGAAGACCGTCCCTAAGAAAGGTAGCCAAAAGGTTTTTGTGACTTGTGCTGAGCTTGAAAAAGACTTTTTTAAGGATTTTAAAAAATGCGAAAATGAGGATGATGTGTTGAAAATGGGGCTTGTATACTTTGTCAAGGGTGCCTTGATATGGGCAAAGAATAATGTGGCTATGAACCTAGACTACTTCAAGCACGTAGATGACAAAGATAGGTTCAATAGTTATTCATGGGTGTGATATCGTTTGAACAACTGTAAGATAACCTTTCTTTTGATGCTTCTAGGAGAGGGAGAGGAAGGGTGGATGGTGATGTGGAAGGAGATGAGGAGGAGGAAGAGGAAGAAGGTAAGGGAAGTAAGAGGTGGCAAAGATCCAAATGAGGCTACAAAGGGTTTAGTTATGTTTTTTAGGTACTATTTGTTGCTTTGATTGAGCAGTAATAATGGTTAAATTATTGTGATTGAGTACTAATTCAATGTACGTGCACATGTGGGCATACAAAATAGTTCCCTAATTGGAGAAGCCATTAGCTATTGCAAGATGATTGATCCGGCGACCTTCCCAAGAATTCTCCGGTGGTCGACAACGAAAAATCAACCTATATATGAGCAGCTGTAGACGAACATAACTGAGAACCGAGAGGTATGACTTTATTTGTAAACTTTGTCAATGAACGTGAACATCTGTGAATGCTGATGAATATTTGTGGAAACTGTATGTGTGAGAAATGTAATTTTGACGAGTTGTGTTAAATGGCAAGCGGTGGGGATTTGAGAGATTGTGCTGACTGAATCAGAGAAGAACAGAGGCTACTGAACATGGGGCGATGATGCTAATGTAGTGATTCTAAACACCTTTACTCCTGATACAAATGATGTCGACAAGTTGAAAGTACAAATAAAGGAGTTAAATGTGGCTTTGGTGTGTTTGGTGCATGAGAAGGATATTTCAAAGAGGAAGGTATTGAAGAAGGTGGAAGAATTGACCAAAAAGGTCAAGGAATTGGGAAGGGAAGTTAAGGTAAAATATGTGGAGGGGGAGAATGAGGAGGAAGAACAACAACAACAACAACAAAAAGATGTGGAAAAGGAAGAGGAAAAAGATGAAGAAGAAGAGAAGATAGAAATAAAGAGGGAGAAGAAGAAGAAGAAGAAGAAGAAGAGGAAGAAGAAAAGAAAAAAAAAAGAAGAGGGTGGTCAAAATGGGGCTAATAAAGGCAAAGGGGGGAGGTAGAGGGATTAAGAGGGAGGGAGATTATAGGAGGTGTGGAGAAGAGGGTTTAAACGAGCTTTTATGGACTGTTGAGTTGGATAGTCCCGAAGCTGTATGCGGGGAGATGGTTGGATTGATTGAATAGTGTGTCCAGAGCAATACGAAGAAGCCCAAAGTTTTAATCATGAGGTTTTTATTTTCACACCTGAGGGTGAGCATGTGGCAATGAAAAGGAATGGCTGGTACCCGAGGATGAGGTTAAAGACTCTAGGAACAAAACCAGGAATGGGGGAAGAGGAGGCGAAGAAGAAGACGAAAGTCGTTTGCCATACGACGTTGATCTTTGACATCACAAATTGTAAAAAAATTCAAGACGGTGAGCCGAAGAAGAATTTTCTACAAAGAGAAATGGTATTTAAAGAAATGGAGAGAACCTGTGTGGTTGAGGTAATCGAGTATTTCTATCAATTCAAGAAGGTGAAAGAGAATCAGAACAAGTAATTGATAATTGACGTTTTGGATTTTATACATTGGAAATTATATTGATTAAATGACTAGAACAATGAGCCTTAATGTTTGTTACATTGTTAGTCATGTTGCCCAATTGGAGAATATGATAGTTGGAGACATGGATACACCGATTTTTTAAGGCGGCTCATTGACAAGGAAGGGTGGCTGTCAACTGATGTAAAGGACTAAACTCTATTTGGTTTAGAGTTATACAAATGTGTTGGGATTACAATGGTGTCATAGTTTAATTAAAATTTATGTATTGCAGCACATTCATTTGCAGCTGTATCTCCTGAGGAAGCGTGTGAATGAGGGTTGGAGGGTAGGGAAAATGTTGAACACCAACACAACTGACTAGTTTTTAGTAAAATGTTGAACACCAAGACAATGGACTAGTTTGCGTGTGTTTTCGAATGTTTTAAGTGTTGTACATGCTTTTTGATTTATTTTCCAATTATGGTTAGTCGCACTGTGAGCGCTTCCATTAATGCAAGGACAACTCAGAGAACATAGAGGCCGCAAAGGCTATGTGTCCAAATAATTCTTATAGGTGCTGTTAAAGATGGTGAAGTGGAAGGGGGAGCTATTTTCTACTACATCATGGTTGGTCAATGTGGAGAGGGTCTATATGCCCCTCAACCTTGATCACCATTAGGTTACCGTTGAAATGAATCTTGCAAATGGGAGAATAATGATGTACAACTTAATGACGTTTAAAACCCACACACGTTAAGTGACTACCAAATTGGCTCACATCGCAAACGTGTTTCCCTATGTCCCCTGAAGCCTATCCAAGGAGGTGAAACGGACCTTGGCCCATCATCGTAAGTCCAAGGTCCCCACAACATGACAACGGGTGAGCTTAAATTTTATTAAATTGTTAGTGAGTTTAAATTGAATTGTCTATGAATTGGTTTTGAAACTTGTTGAATTATTGTATGTCATGGGGGGATTGCGTTATTTTCACTTTAAAAGTGATTGAGTTCTTGTATTGTGGATTTTCTTTGGATAGAATTACACCTACCATCGTCCTTGAATACCAGCTGAATATGTGTAGTGAGTGTTAGATAATTCAACATTTTAGTTTAGAAATTGTATAGTGTAGAATGACTGTTGAAGAACAATGGTAGTCCATAAACAAGTATAATATTGTTCATATCTGGTGTTGGAGAAATTTTTCATTTGTTGAGACAATTTGTAGTTTGTTGGGATGCATTAAATTTGTTGGACAACTGGTTCTTTGTGGATGTTTGTAACTAATTTCTCCATATTATTACTTCTTTCATTATCTCTTTCTAAATTGTTCCTTGTTTTGGATGAATTAAGTGGTATCCCTCACAATTTTATATATTGAAACAATGTTTGGGACAATATTTGAAATCGTCCCTTATGTTTCATTATTGTGTGACAATTGTTCAAACCAACCCTTACAGGTCATGAAGGTTTGTGACAATATATGAAACCATCAGTTGTGTGTTATGAAAGTTTGTGAACATTTATGAAATGGAAATCTTTGTCTTATGAAGTTGGGACAATTCTAGCAACCAACCCCTATGTGTTATCAAAACTTGTGAATGTTTAAGAAACATGTACTTCTATATTATGAAGTTTTGTCTTTAAGTTTAAGATATTACATTTCTAATTATCATTCAGAAATAATAATATGAGTAGACATTTAGCAATTAGAAAAGAAAATATATTAAGGATTGGAAGTTCAACTACTAAGTGTTACATTCCCAATAATAAAAGGAAATTTGACAAAGAAATCATTGTAATGTAGACACCCAATGAAACATTACGTTAATCCGAACAATTTAAACCTTAAAACTTAAATCATCTTAAACGTCAAACGTAACAATCTAAAACATTAATTAAAATGTGAAACCTAAACCTTAACTAAACCATGTAAACCTTCATATCAAAACCAAATGAATGCCTTCATCACTGGTTTTCATTAATCAACACCTTCACCTAACGAATGTCTTCTTCTTTTTTCTAGGAGAAGCCTCAACCAAATCAATTAATGTCATGTCGTCATCCTCTGGACACACTTTTGACTTATGCCTTGCACCGTCATCCTTAATAATTCTTGATTGAGTGAAGCAAAAGATTATATCATCTTCCATGTCTGCCAATGCAAAAGATTGACCATAACCAACTGACATCCATCGCTTCCTAACCACATCCACAATTCTCTACTATCCATCTCTCACAAAATAAGCAAACCTTAAACAACTTTTCGTAATTGAGGAAAGTGGCAACTCCTCATCCCCGTTGACCACAAGAACCTACTTGAGCAACAGACGAACATCCACATCTATTAACACCCTAATGGCCATTACATTAAGGGAATTAATAAACGCATCACCTAGCCGGCCTATGGGTTGAAGGGAATTAATAAACGCATCACCTAGCCGGCCTATGGGTTGAGTGATGTTTTTCAAGATTTTCATCTCCCTAAACTGCATTAGTATCCAAGGGATTTTAACCCACACCCTCAAGAAAGTTATAGGATTTTATTCCTTGAAGTTGAAATTCACCTTTCCAAGTGAAAAACGTAATCCATTTCATCTTCATCAGTAAACTTCAATACAAACCAATTGCGGCCGAAATGTGGTCCACAAAGAAAGTGTTTTTAACACCTTCAGTCCAAGATAGAGCAAGTTCCCTATGGATGACCTTGCCTTTCTTGGGTTTTTCAAACATTTTCCCCATCAACAACCTCGTCTTCATATGCTCCACGTTAATGGTGGAGATGATGTTGGTGTCAACCCTTGTGACACCCCTTTCCATTATGAACTTATAATTGTCACTTTGGACAACAATTGGAGGTTCCTCGTGGTTAGGAAGTGGGAATAAGTTTGCCCAAATAGGAAGTTTGAGCATGGAGATTGATCTTCTAGGGAAGGAGAAAGTTGCAGCAAGTGGCAAGTTGTGAGCCATTGAAACCGTACAAGAGTAAATTCCAGTTTGTAGTTTAGGGTCTGAATGAAGAGATGATAAGAGTGGTGATGCACAAATAAAAGGACCAATAAATGGCAAGTTTATGTTGACGTGCACAAGTAAACGAATACGCAATTAATTATTGCAAATGTTGCAGTTATGTGTGCATGGACAGTAAACAGGCAAACCATGTGCATAGGGGAAATGAAAAGGCTCCATGATAGGTATTGCATGTCCATTCCTAGAACATTGCTTGTATAACCTTCTCACATCAGGTTTCCATCTGAATAGGCGGTAAGTGGCAATTATTCCCACCACTGGGTTTCCCAACGTGGGTGTTTATGATGAAGCTGTCAGTTTATTACTCTTTACATTATGGGTTGTGAAACGTTATGCCGCTAAAGCCTACATATTAAACTTTGGATTCCCCAAAAAAACAAACCCCTAGACCGATTGATGTGGGAGCCAATAATTGGGTCTCCATTAGCAAACTAAATCATGAAGTGAAAGTCCCCCCTTCCAAACCACTAATTGAACACGTTGGTAGCTAATGTTTACTATGTTGACAAAACTTCATGCTCACATCGCATCTCCCTCCACTGCATTGCCGCCTAAAATTATCCATGTGGCTGCTTCATGGGGATGCCACATGGAATTACATGTGTAATAACAAAATTTTGTAGAGAAAAATTAATAAAAAAAGGTACAAATATGAAAAAAATATAGACACACTCAGGATGACATCCTATACAATATGATCGGGTTCAAAGGGCAAAATTGGGTTTCAAAACAATTAAAACGGTCGGGAATAATGATTCCACTAAGATAGGGCAAAATTTTGAGAAAAAAATGCAAAATAAATTTCAAAAGGGAAAGTTGGGGAAAAACATTGAAAGTGCTCGTATTGACAAAGGCCACAACTTTGCTAAAGGGCTGAACTCAAAAACCTTAACCCATTATGCAAAAATCAAAGTGATGAATACAAACTGTCAAATGAACCCGATCATATACACAGGATGTCATCCCAAACATCTTTATATTTTTCACATTTGTACCTTTTTCTATTAATTTTTCCTTACAAAATTTCGTTATTAAACATGTAATTCTATGTGGCATCCCTATGAGGCAACCACGTGGATAATTTTAGGTGGAAAATCTGGACGCTAAATGAACATTAAGGGGGATTGTTTCCCTCTTAATCCCTCAGTCTTTGCGCAGTCTCGCAAAAGGGGATTTTAATCCAATCTTATCACCCAACCCCCCTAATTGTATTCCACTTATTTCAACCAACTCCAATCCCCTCTCTTAAATTCCTTTGCTTCTTCTCATAGCTATAATGTTTCAATAACAACACTTAATCATGGCAACAACACCCAATTTGCCTCCAGTCCTATTCAGTACACCAATAGCACCCAGAACTTTATCACAAATCCTCTTAAATACACCAACATTCATAACTCCTCCTCCAGTAAATACCCCACCTCCCAAAACAAATATGGTCTTCTTTAATATTCCCAATCCCAATTATGTTTTCCCTACACCCAACTCCAATCTCAACATCCTATCACCGTAAATACATATGTTGATGCACAAAATCGGCGAAGACTTTGGTACAACAGAAAGTGTGAAGTTTATGACCTTCGCTAGATTGCTCTGGTCATTAGTGTGGATAAGTATGTAAATGAATAGAGACAGGGAAGCAAATAACACAAGATGTACGTGGTTCACCCAGATTGGCTACGTCCACGGAATAGAGGAGTTCTCATTAGTTGTGAAGGGTTTACACAAATACATAGGTTCAAGCTCTCTTTTAGTGAGTTCTAGTGAATAGTTTAGTACAAATGACATTAAGGATTATTGTGGGAGAATGATCCCCTTTTATAGGAGAGAGTTTCTAGCTTTGTTGTGACATTGACACGTGTCGTGTTGTGATTGACCTTTGATATCGACACGTGTTTCGTTGTGATTGGCCTCTGATACCGACACGTGTTGCGTTGTGATTGGCCTCCTAGTTGGAGGAAAAGTCTTGTGGGTCCTTGACGGTATACTGTTGACCGGTGCTTAGTAGTTTCGGGATTGGTCAAGTATGGTACAAACAACATCTTTACCAAAGAATCAACTATGGTAAGAAGCGGCCATATCTGCAGACAAATGTTGCTACACGTCATTACAAACGGCTGTTTTAGGTAAACATATATTAACACAGTGTCTTTTGTTTTGGAAGAGTATACACCTTGAGTTGGAAGAGGAAATTGAACGTATTCGTGCTCAGTTGAGTACTATTCCAAGGGCCAACCAAGAATTAAAAACCGAGGTAACGAGATTGCTTGTCATCATCCAACATATGATATACTTGAATGTAACTCAACCAATAGACAATTCCAAGGGCTGCACCTACACTAAGAAGGAAGTGAAATTAAGGAAGAAACATGATGTGCACAAAGAGGATAATTCTTTTAAGTTTTATGCCCAACTTGTGCTACCCAATGATGAAGCGATTTATGAAGTAACCGTACATGAGGTCCTTGGTTATGGTAATGCTTCACCTAAGAGAGGGATGAGTACATGTTTTTTGGAACACAAATATTTATAAAATGTCTTCAAAATTAGATGTTGGAGTGGGATGAGTACATGTTTTTGGAACACAAATGTTTGTACACTTTCTTCAACATTATATGTGGGATTGGTGGTACGTTTCTGTGTACTACTGAGTTTTTATCTCATTTCTATCTTTGAAATTTTATTTTCTGCTAGTGGAAGGACCAAAGTGACAAGATTGCCTGAGGGCATACACTGGTCTTCATAAGTGCTCATAAACACACACATGCAAAATCGTCAATTTTGTTGGCCTATTAAATGTGATTGTACGCGAACTCAACATTTTGTTGCCACCGCAACAAATTCTTAATATCGTTACATTAAAAGGTTTAGGATTTGGAAGTATTATTGATAACAAGAAGTTGTAAACTGATTTCTTGACAGCTTTACAAAACTATTCACAAGCCACCATATATTTACAATAGCCAGTCATATATCTGTCATTTTGATCCAGTTTTTGTTGATGTCACATTTAATGACATGTAAATTCACATCTATAAATGCAAACCAAGGACAATTCAGTAGCCAACACTTACTTTGTCTACAATACATTCTTAATGTAGTTACACAAAAAGGGTAACTAATGGGAAGGAATATTATTAACAAACTAGTTGTATACAGACTATTCTTTTCCATCCATTTGATCTTGGTGTGGCATTTAATGACATATAAATTGATCATCTAGAAATGAAGGCAAGACCAATTCAGTAGCCATGGCAACCACACATGTCATGGCTCTGTCAGGGAGTTATGGTGATTCCAATAATCTGACGGATCAAATTGCAGAATCAAGGAGCAAATTTTCTGCCAACTCACCGTCCATCAATTAATGGCATCAAAAGTGCCTCGAACAAAAGTCCCTATTGGTTGCACTACAGTAACAGATTAACAAGGCATTGTAGAAATCAGCCAAGTACAAATGCCAAATACGTAGCCGAAAGCGTAAGTATGATGAACTAGTTCTAAAAAATGAGGAAGATGTACGTTGTATGTCAATCTATTGATAGGCAATGAAGCAATTTGAGAAAAAGTGTGACTCTGGTTTCTATGATGGGTTTGAGAAATTTCATTCGTATCTCCATCAGATTCGGTCAGGATATGATTAAGATTGTGTTATCACACATTCCATCACTACTGTGACACGCATAAGCTTTCAAAAACTAACCATATATGGCCACAGCTAAATAATAGTTCATCGCCTTGCAAACTGAACACATCTTGCATACTAAAGGACTAGCCACAATTTAATTTTCACATCCTGCTATTCATTATATATTCGTAAAAATCATTTAGCATTCCTGAATTACCACATGTAAGTTCAGTGTTACTGTTATGGATTGGCATGGAAATAGGCTTGGGGTCAACAACTTCATTTAGCCCAGTAACATCACCTGGAACAGGGCTTAATGTCGCCTATGTGTGTTCTTCGAGACCAGTCCGGCAACTGGACAATTACAAAACAATCCAAAATTGTTTCAAATATTACAACCATAAATATATTGTTAACCAAACCATAAACGATAATTCATTACGTTGCGTACCTTGTGCTTAGACATGGATAATTCTTCTTCCCACCACTGCGTCTCTAATTTTGACTTTGCTTCTCTTTTGTACTTGTTTTCGACACCCTTTTTCTTTTAACTTGAATGGGATCTTTAAGCACCTCGGTTTGAGAACACCTACCTCCCTGTTCACTCTGTTTTTTTTTTTTTTTTTTTTTGACCACGTTTACCACCACCCAAATAGTTAACCTTCTTCTGACATCACCGCTTTGTCAATCAAATTTGAAGCTTTTCTTAAAAACTGAGCTCTTTTGGACACGATAAGGTTGTCGGTGTCTTTGCCCACTTCTTTCCATTTTGTGTCCAAAACAATTTCGCATTTGGCGGTTTGAAGTCACCTTTTTATGTAACGTTCTGGTAGCAACTGTATTTGTTTCATTCTCCAATGAGCCAATATGTGCCAACAAGGAAGTCCCCAAAACTCTATCTTTTTGCAACTTCATTTAGCATAACCCAAGTTCGTATCAATTACCAACCTCTTCATCTTTGTCAACCCATAGCCTTCTCAAGTACTTCGTACATTGCCTCATTCCTATCCTCAGACTGCTCCCTTAAGAAACAAGTCAAACTCTTAAATTCCTCCACTTGAAACTTTTCGAACATAAACCGTGTGTACAATTTGGCCATTTGAGCTTTCATTGGGGTGCGAAGCTGCAATGGCAGGGCACAATTTTCATCACTATGGTCACCGACCACCTCTTTCTGAAGTTGTTGTCCAAGGGCTCGATTAAACTGAATGATGAATCCAATCAAAGAATGCTTTCTACGCACATATTGCATGAAAAAAGAATGACAAGCCTTGATTCGTTGACTGCTTGACATTCCGGCTGAAAAAAAAAAAACATGCTTACAATATGCTAGAACCCAATTTGCATGCAACTCATAAATGTCCTCAAGCCACGTTTTATCAACCAACACATGTTCTTCTACCAACACGTTTCACCTTACCTCAAATTCTTCTTTGCTTTCGATATCCCATATGCAATCATGCAAATCCTTGAAAACGCCCTCAACCTAATCTTTGTCATTAAGCTTGTTAATAGCAAGCCATATGCAGTATTGCTGAACGGTGACTGGTAGTTTGCTGCCAATAGCCTTTAACTCCA
The DNA here is from genome assembly GCF_963583255.1 of Pyrus communis. Lineage (NCBI taxonomy): Eukaryota > Viridiplantae > Streptophyta > Magnoliopsida > Rosales > Rosaceae > Pyrus > Pyrus communis. The sequence goes on along the minus strand of NC_084806.1, from coordinate 24,976,875 downwards.
TCTTGATCTGTAATTATGACTTTTGGCGGCACACCGACAAAGCTTTAAGCATTTCTTCAAACAACCACTCAAAGCTCTTGGTTTTTTCATTTTTCAAGAAAGCTTTGATTGTGGTTATTAACTCCTAACAAAGGAGCAAGCATCATCTCGTACACATTGTGTTGAAAATGGTGTCAAACACAATCACTTCATCAAAATGGTTGTAACCATGGCATGACTTCACATCTGCTCAAAAGAAATTCAAGTATTCTGCCTTCGTCAATCTCCATCTTTTGTCAATCTCTATTTTGAAATAAAATGAATCGTTTTTCTTTTTCTCATCCTCAAAATTCTCTTTCAACATTTCCGCATCATGCCCGATTAGATGACTTCGTAATTGCTATTCAACATTATACATATCCTTGGGGGTGCAACCAATATTTCAAATTCCTTCACTTGGCACCTCCAATAAACCCACTTGTTTACTTACGGAAATATTGTCTTGCACACATTGTTCAATCATCGCCTTCCTTACCTTCGAAACTCGATGATGTGATCTAAATAAGTGTGATGCACTTGACATAGGGTGGTTGCGTTCTTCATTGAAAACCGTTACAACAAATATTTCACAACCAATTCCCTTATTCACCGCAAGTTTTGCCTTGCACTCAGTTCTAGCATCTCCCCTCATACCTTTCTTGTTAGGTTTGGGATTAGCATCCACCCTCTTCTTGTCTTGTTTGCAATAAACAAATTATTTCCTTAACCAACATTCACCATCACTGGATATTTTACTACTATGCTCCTTAACCAACATTCACCCTTCATCCAACGACTCAAGCTCCATTTTTAATTTTGGTTTCAACTCATCGTATACCATTGGAAAAACTAATTCAACCCTCCGTGCACCACATTGATCCTCTACATCTACGTCGTCTCTTTCTACCACAATTTCCCTTGTTTCTAACTCATTCCTCATCAATATACACTTCTATGTCTACTTGCTACACAACTACAAAATAACTTATCAAAACACAACACAAGTTTTGCTCCTATATATCTAAAATCCAATTTCACGATTTCAACCAAATAAAATCCCAGAATTATACAAACCAAAATGGAATGGAAATGGATTATAACAGAGGTTCTAGATTTCTTCAGAGACTCACCTTCACAATCTCGGTTCTTCATAGCTTCTGGATGAACCACCATTGTTAGCTCTAACACAAGCACAACTTCAACCCACATTAAATCAAGCCCTAACTGACACCCTTCACCACCACCCTCTCTCTGCCTCTCTTTCTCGGCGAAGACAACCCTAATATGATCCCTCTATCAGTGACAAATATACACCCATTGAACCAAAAAAATAAAAAATAAAAATAAAAATAAAAATAAAAGGTACAAGATTACCAAGTCACAGTCGCAACGTAGATTCAATCTAACTGAAATGGGTTCCTTACCCCACCTCCCTCTCTCAGCCTCTCTTTCCCTCTTCAGTGCGCCAATATTACCTCAGCTACCCGCCTCCCTCTTTCTCTCCAACAATAAGATACCCAGTGAAGAAAACAAATTTAAAGGTATAAGATGATCGGCTCACAGTCGCAATTCAGCTTCAATCCACCTCTGATCCAATCCTCACCCCTACTCACTCTCTCTGCATCTCTTTCCCTCTTGAACATGTGAACTCTTAGCCCCCTTTCTCTCCGAATAAAAGATACCCACTAGGAATTTTGTTTATTTTTTTTTTTTGTTTTTTTTTAAATCCACTGGGTCACACTAACCCGGTTCTATCATGAGCTCAACAAATTAGGACCTTCCGATTCCCGTCCGCACGTAAGGTCTAAGGTCCACACCTTAGAAACGCCCATATGTTGAAAGGGTGCCGGGTTGTCAGCCAAAATTCATTTGGTTTGCTTCACAAGTGACCCAACCCAACTCATTTCGGTTGATTTGTTCAGGTTGGGTGGTTGACCAGTGAACATGCTCACCCCTAGGTAGCATATTCAAAACTTAAGCATGATAGCATATTAATATCTTCCACTTTGAAAAAGCATTAGGTGAACCTCGTCACACTCTGAAAGCTTTTTCCACCACCTTTTAGAACATATACATCTCCCTCAACTTGGATGATGACTTTCAGTCCTACTTCTCTCATCAGTTTGAATTAAAACTTGCTTTCCCCACCTTTTTAGAAAGTCTTTGGCTCATCATCATTATAAAAAGGTCTTGCTTTGCATTCGGTTCCTTCGTAGGGAAAAAGTTCTTTTTTCCCACTACAACTCAATGCCTTTTCAAGCCCTCCCACCTTAGCAATAATAGAGGAACCATAATGCTAATGAAACTTTCTTTTGTTTTTTCTTCTTCCCTCCAATTAAGGATTGATAGATCCACCAATAACCCTAGTTCCAAGGATTTTCCAAGTTGGCTCTCATGTAATTGATTTTTAATAGAAAAGGGCTCTCTAACTAGACTGTGGTTTGTAATGTTAAGTTGTTAAACTCGTCTTAATTACTAATCAGATAATATTTATTTAGACTTTTTGTTTATTTTACTCATTTAATTTGAATAATTAAATATGAAGATTCAACCATTTTTCTAAAAAATAGTTAAAAGAAAATTTGTATGCCATCATGTATGATACCTACACCCTAGGTTGACAAAATTTAACCGGTGATTAAGGTAAAAAATATGAAAATAAATAAAACTTAATCTAGCTATCGAGAATAGTTCAAAGAAATTTCATCTTCATACATTTATAGATCCATACCATTAAGTATATGCTCATACATATGGTAGCTACAAAATAAATTATTAGTTAACACAATTAACATGTGATGAAGGTAGAAAAAGAAACTACGATAGGATCTAGAGCAAGAAGAAGAAGAAACAACCCTAAATTCTTGTATTTAATCTAAAATTAAGTTAAGTATAATCCCATAAATAAGCTATAAGATTGATTACAATTTAATAAAAATAATAATAATAATAATAAGTTGATGTGTATAATTGGTGAGCGGACATAACCCAACAAAGTGAACTAAACCCAATAGTAACTTACAAAAGTAGACTTATTGTTGTAGAAGAAAATAATTTGGGAGAAAATGAGAGAATGAGAGAATTCTAATAGAGAATTTCTTAGTGTGTTGCAATGTGCGGCATAGCCACGATTATATAATGGTGTGGCTATCTTGTCAAATTGCACAAATATCCATGATTCAATAAGGAGAATCAATTTTGCTAATCAATTGAATGACCTATTCATTTAAGGTTTGAGGAATCAATGATCTAACAATTGCAACAGTTACACCAATTAGTGGGTGAACATAAATATCCTGCAACACTCATCATTGGACGTACACAAATTGCGTAGTTGGGTAATAACGAGAACTCCATGTCCATGCCTCACCTTTGTCTCTCTTAAAAATGAAATGTATGCTTTTCACACAGACAACCCAGAAAACTCAAGTAGGGAGAAAAACTGTTTAGTCAGCATAGGAGAAACTTTGTACCCCCTGGGGATTTCTCCCCTTGAGAATGGCAGAACACCTTGGGAGGCTTTCCATGACTTCAGGCATGACACAAGTGCCGAATGACCGTTCTTGTCTGGTCAGAATACCAAAACTGGTGCCTCATTAGACCATTTCCAAAGAACATGTCAAATACGTCAACTAGGATTAAGAGACATCAAGGTGTTCTCCAAGAGAGATGTCATATATGACTTTTCAACTGAGTCATTGGAATCCTTGCTTTCTAGCTTTATTTTTTTATTTTTTTTTATTTTGACAGCAAATAATATATGGAGTCAAATGCCTTTAATTTGATTTTTAATGCAAGGTTTCCATTGACAACCAATAGAATGAAAACTAAAATCAAATTTTAATTATTTTTTAATAGTTAATGAACCTTTGGGCCCAATTTATTAATCAAATAAATATTTAACACATCCATTGGAAAAAAAAAAAAAAAAAAAAAAAGCAGATTTAACATCTATATTCATTAGCCACATCAGCAATCAAATATACTTTTGAATTATTATATTTAACAACTCCTTTGATATGCTCTTAAAAACCTTTCTAAGCAAAACCGAATGGAGTAAAAATTTAGCGAAGGAAAAAAGAATACACGGGCCGAAGTGTTGGAATCTTCGGGATGTCGCCCCCTAACTAGCACACGACTAGGTGGTTCCAGAACATCAACATGGACAAGATGCTTCATTTTAGCTCCGAAATCTTTTGTAACCCAATACCTCTAACGTACTTCTAAAATGAGCTCTTAGTCAGGGATTTGGTAAATAGGTCCGCATGGTTATTCTGGGAACTAACAGAAGGGACCTCAATTATCTTCTCTTGCAACTGTTGTGCGAGAAGAAGAATTTAGGTTCTATATGTTTGGTGGCATGACCCTTGATAAAGCCTAACTTTATCTGGCTTATACATGCAGTGTTGTCCTCATAGATGATCGGTATGTCATCGGTAGCAGCGGTTAACTTATACGTACTTCGAATAAGCTCGATCATAGCTCGTATCCAACTACACTCCCGGGTAGCTTTATAAAACACTATGAGTTCAGCATGGTCAATCGAGGTAGAAACCAAAATCTGCTTTTAGACCTCCAGGATATAGCGATGCTTTCGACCGTAAAGATATAACCCATCTAGGAACGTGCCTTATGCGTGTTTGATAGGTACCCAGCATTGGCAAATCCAACAAGCAGTGCTCGAACTTCTGGGATGCGTGGGTATAGAACAGGTCCACAACCGTAGTACCCTTAAGGTATCAAAATATATCTTTGATGACATTCCCATTGAGGACTGTTGGCGCAAAAATGTATCTCGCCAGGAAATTCACAGAAAATGAGATGTGGACGAGCAGCAACGAAAGCAGTATGCTGAACAGGAGTCATTTGGGCAACAAGAGTTTGTTGTCCTTCAAAAGCAAGTAGACTAGTCCTCGGGTCAGAAACGGAAGGAAGTGGTGGAAAATTCAGAAGCGTAGTCACAATCATCTAGTAATATCAAGTCCCAAGCCACGAAACACATCAGTAACCAAGTCAGAATTGGAGATAAGTTCGTGGATCGCTGCTAGTAGGCCATGCTTTTGGCTGTAGCCAGGTATTCAAAAATGGACTGGGATCCTTTGGTAAAAAGAGAAGAGGCAAAAGTTTAGTTGAGCGGAGTTGGCAAGTGATTGTTGGGAGAAATTTTGTTGAAGGCACTCCCAAATTTTCTTGGAGGTAGAGAAATCGATGACTTGACAGGAAAGACAATTCGAGCTTTCCACCGGAAACTCTAGGAACACACTTTTGGGTGTCGGGTTGGGCTTACTTATGGAAGTCCCACTAACAACAAAGTTGCTATGGCTTTACGCCCAATGGGGATTGAGGCATCATGTTGAGCCTCAATATGGCATATACATGTATATTATGAAAAAGCACAAACAACCGCTTTCGATTTAAAAATCACAAACAACTGTTTTCGGTTATATGCACAAAATTAGATTAAAGAGGTTCATCATGGTGATTTTGTGTATCGTGAAGCTTTTGCAAAATTGAAAAAAATAAAACGATATATGATAATAAAAATAAATCACATAACCAATAAGAAAATATTATAATCAGGTTCATCCTTCACCTGATGTTTAAACATATAATTACAAGTTTGGCGTGAAATTGAAACCATGAAACAAAATACTTACTTCAAAACGCAAAAATGATCGTACTTTCAAAATTCAGAGAAACTGAAATTTTGTTGCCAAAAGGTGAGACCAAACTGTAGGTTTTAATTTCATTAAGAGCAAATGTGCTGATAGCATGTTGTAGAGGAAAATAATTTGAGAGAGAATGAGAGAATCGATTAGAGAACGTTCAGTGTGGTACAATGTGTGGTACAACCACCTTTACATAGTGGTGTGACTATCCTGGTAAAATTACACAAATACCCCTAATTCAATAAAGAGAATCAACTGATGAATGAATAGCCTATTCATTTGAGAAATCAATGACCTAACTATTACAATAGTTACTAGAGTAAAGACATATATGTCGTGCAACATTTATGTCAAATTTACTCTAAAAAAAATCTCGGAATTGATGGAATATCATGAGACAAAAGGGTCCACAACTCTTTTCACTAGTGCAAGGGAAAACCCCACCTAGCTCTTCTTTTCTTTGTTCTTATTTTAAAAAATACGAATATATAGATGGGACAATCATGTCACCAAGGTCAAACTTTAAGCATAAAATAGCTACAAATCATTCACAGCTGGGAAGAATTGTGAATTGAGAGTCGTCCCCTCGAAAAGGTTTTTGGTAGCTTCTTGCTCTCAAAGCAAGCAAGACTTTGAAGCCCCCCTCCTTTTTCCACCCCTCCTTTTTAGATTAGAATAAAGAGAAAGTGGCCTTGCTTTTTCATGAATCATGAGAAATGAATTCGATCGGCAAGAGGAGCACCAATCAAGCAAAAGATGACCATTGGTTCCCCCTTTCACCAGTGTGCTGTCATCTAGGTTTTATTTTTCTTTTTTGGTTTTGTTTGTATCATCTAATTTTATTACAAGGAAACTACGGGAAAAAGTTTAAAATATGATGTCAAATTTTTTTTTTTTTTTTTTTTTTTTGGGAAGAGAGAAGATTAAAGTTAAAGAGAAACCTCAGTGACACTCAAGGTCTCGTGAATCATACAACAGAGCGTTTTTTGCTTAGGGAGGAACACACTCATCCCAAACATATAAATTAGTACAGTTATGCCCAAGGTAAGTGATAGGATCCGCTGTGAAGCTCACTTCCCTGTAAACATGATTTCCATTCTACCAGCTCGAAAGATGAGGTAAGCCATTTAATATCCTCAACAATGGTCCTAACTCTCCACGGAACATCACACTTTCCTAAAACTACATCATTGACAATCTTCGAGTCTCCTTCCACCACAATTTTTCTGATTTGGCGATGTTTGGCCGAAGCCAGAGCATCCCGAAGAGCCTAGCTTCCACCATGGTTATAGTGTTTGGCCCATGATGACGAGCACCCGCCAATGAGGGCTGCCCCCGATGATTTCTGATGAAAAAACTCGTAGCAGTAGACGTGTTCTCCACCGACACATCAAAATTGAGCTTATAAAAGCCTTCTGAAAGTGCTTTCCAACTAATGGTGTTGCCTAAGCTCTTACTCATTCTTGGTTTATGTTTCAATTAGCCTTCAAGAAATCTTTATTAATTGTAGCTGCATGCCATTAGACAACTAGTTGGATGAAGTTTAATCTGTTTAAAAACAAAATTATTTCTATTATTTCACATTTGCCAACAAAGAATTACGATTTTACTAGGATTAGAAAGATCATCTTAATCTAAAAATGACATCCTTATTAACCAATCATTCATATTGGTAATAGAGGAGGATAGAGACAAGTCGTTACAGAGTTTCCAAATTTCATGAGCATGAATACAGTTAACAAAACGGTGTAGTTGATCCTCCTTTGCAATATTACGTAAAGGACAAAAAGTTTGACCATTAAGGTGATTCTTACATAATCTCTTCTAGGTAGACAATCTATTTCTTATAAGCAACCAAGCAAAAAACTCAACTTTATGCGGTATATTAAGTTTCCACACTTTCTTTAGTAAATCTAAATGTGATGTCAAATGCTGAACCAACCTTTTTTCCTTTTCCTTTCAAAACTTTCTCTAAAAGAGAAAATGGAGAGATTATTAAAACATTCACATTAGAACTGGGTGTGGATTATATTGGTTTTGTATAAACCGTGCACCAAACCGCACACAACGGTTTGTCTAATAAACTCAAACCACAACTGAAATACAATGTCTTAAAGTCGAAGTAATTAGTTCACCAGTGTTGCGATTTGGTTTGGTTCGGCTTCCTGTTTAACCTACACGTATTACCATATGAAAATTTCATAGCTGGGGACAAATAAGTTAGAAAAAATTCATAAACATATCAATTTATAATACATTCATGGAAAAATTAGGTTTTCATTCATATTTTTCCTAGTTCATTAATTAAAACCTTATTCCTTTTCAATTTTTTTATCAAGGTCCTTAGGTTTTAATAAACGCCATTAATTATTTCAATAATAAAATATTTTTTATTTAGAAATATATTCATTTAGTTTTAGAAAAGTTACATTTGGTATATTTAGATTTATGGCTATATTTTTTATTTTATATATATATATAGTTTGTAAACATTTTTAATTTGCAACCCTTTTTTTAATTTGTACTAATTTTCTTTTTAGTTCTAATTTGTACCCATACATTAATTCCTTTTTGTGCCCATATTTTTTAAACTTTTATTTGTATTTGTGCCCATATTTTTTAATTTATTTTGTACCCATTTTTTATTTTGCTAAAAGTATTATTGTTTAAAATATGTTAATAATTATGTGGGTACATTATTTTATTTTTTTTTTTTGTGAAGAACAATATTACTCTAAAATTGATTTTTAAGTATTTATTATATTTTAAAAATATTATTTGAATTTGTTTAAGTTTCATAATTTTTGGGACATTAAATGCATAAATGCATGAGTTTAATCTCTTAAATGATGCTAAGGATCTTGATCAAAATATTTCAACAAACAAGGTTTCAGTCTAACAATTAGGTTGATTAGGGATCGAAACCAAAATGACCCTACATTCGTTGTCAAGATGTCAACCTTGAAACTTAAATTCACAATCTCATAACTCAATCACAGTTTCAATCTTCCAATATCATAACTCTAAGATGTTTAGTAAACTACTAACATATATACATGTTTGGGCCCGAAATAACGCTTTGTGCCGAGTCTAGAGTTATTCTCGATCCAAAGAGGGATAATGGGAATATTCTTCCATGGACCCAGCCTAGTGGAGTTCGGTCGAATCCTATCAAGAGATGGTTTTATCTGGATAGGGGTTAGGTGATCAAATCCCAGTACAATGAGGATTCTCAAAAATTAAGGATGCTCAAAGTCAGAAAAGATGTTGAGAATCAAGGAATAAATCTAAGTGATTAAAGAGCTTGGTTCAAAGTCCTTTGGTCGAGACCTGATGAGATTAGGTTGAGGAATTCTAGTCCAAGTGAAATTCTACCTCGGCCATGGAGGAAATCATTACTATAAATAGAGAGGGGAGTGCATCATTCAAAGCCCCTCTAATTCAACACACAACTGCCCTGCGAAAACCTCTCAAACATCTTGAGATTTTTATTTTCTTTTTTCCTGCCAACACATCTTCAGTTTGGATAAACAACACTTTGAAGGCAACCAGCAACATCTTCAGTTTGGATAAACAGCACTAGAGCCGTAGAATCAACCGACCGAAGAGTACGTTCAGTTTGGATAAACAGCACTGCTTCGAGACCGACTTGGTTATCTATCCAAGTCTCGATCAATAAGGATTTCCAAGTCCTTGTTGGAAGAGGTCATCTCATCAACCTTCTTAACAAAGTGAAGTGTTACCAGGCTCGGCACATTGAAAGCTGAATTGGATATTCGCAAGTACATTTTAGAGTTCGGCATTCCGAGGGCTGAACCACATTTACAATCAAGACACTTATCTCTTTTGAGTATTTGTGTTCGTACAATTTGGTACCAGTTTAGCGTACTTATATTGTCACATCCCTGCCCGGGACGGATCACTTCCCAGGCCCGCTCCACCACCGTAGCACGATATTGTCCGCTTTGGGCTTACCATTGCCTCACGGTTTTGTTTTTGGGAACTCACGAGCAGCTTCCCAGTGGGTCACCCATCATGGGATTGCTCTGGCCCCCTTCTCGCTTAACTTCGGAGTTCCTACGGAACACGAAGCCAGTGAGCTCCCAAAAGGCCTCGTGTTAGGTAAGGATGGGAATATACATTTAAGGATCACTCCCCTGGGCGATGTGGGATGTCACAATCCACCCCCCTTAGGGGCCCGACGTCCTCATCGGCACACACGCGACCAGGGTTAGGCTCTGATACCAAATTGTCACATCTCGGCCCGGGGCGGATCACTTCCCCGGCCCGCTCCACCACCGTAGCACAATATTGTCCACTTTGGGCTTACCATTCCCTCACGGTTTTGATTTTGGGAACTCACGAGCAACTTCCCAGTGGGTCACCCATCATGGGATTGCTCTGGCCCCCTTCTCGCTTAACTTCGGAGTTCCTACGGAACCCGAAGCCAGTGAGCTCCCAAAAGGCCTCGTGTTAGGTAGGGATGGGAATATACATTTAAGGATCACTCCCCTGGGCGATGTGGGATGTCACATATATTCTTAGAAATATAATTACTGTGGCCAAACCCTGCGCCAACGATTCGTGAACTTCGAAGAAACTAGCAACCTTTCAAGCTTTAGAACCCAAAGGCTGAGACGATTTCCTTCCTCGCCGCAATTGCAAGATGCATAAGTCAGCAGCGCGCCCAACGCCACATCAACACATATTTTAATCCCCGCCCAAGTTCGGCTGACGAGTTGGCATGCCCCACATTTGATCGAATGATGTAATTAGCTTATTAATTACTCAACCTACGTGCCACGTAGGCTAGGTAGTTTTTAAAGTCAACAATGAGGATTCTCAAAAATTAAGGATGCTCTAAGTCAGAAAAGATGTTGAGAATCAAGGAATAAATCTAAGTGATTAAAGAGCTTGGTTCAAAGTCCTTTGGTCGAGACCTAATGAGATTAGGTTGAGGAATTCTAGTCCAAGTGAAATTCTACCTCGGCCATGGAGGAAATCATTACTATAAATAGAGAGGGGAGTGCATCATTCAAAGCCCCTCTAATTCAACACACAACTGCCCTGCGAAAACCTCTCAAACATCTTGAGATTTTTATTTTCTTTTTTCCTGCCAACACATCTTCAGTTTGGATAAACAACACTTTGAAGGCAATCAGCAACATCTTCAGTTTGGATAAACAGCACTAGAGCCGTAGAATCAACCGACCGAAGAGTATGTTCAGTTTGGATAAACAGCACTGCTTCGAGACCGACTTGGTTATCTATCCAAGTCTCGATCAATAAGGATTTCCAAGTCCTTGTTGGAAGAGGTCATCTGATCAGCCTTCTTAACAAAGTGAAGTGTTACCAGGCTCGGCACATTGAAAGCTGAGTTTATTTTATGATTGGATATTCGCAAGTACATTTTAGAGTTCGGCATTCCGAGGGCTGAACCACATTTACAATCAAGACACTCATCTCTTTTGAGTATTTGTGTTCGTACAATTTGGTACCAGTTTAGCGTACTTATATTCTTAGAAATATAATTGCTGTGGCCGAATCCTGCCCCAACGATTCGTGAACTTCGAAGAAACTAGCAACCTTTCAAGCTTTAAAACCCAAAGGCTGAGACGAGTTCCTTCCTCGCCCGCAATTGCAAGATGCATAAGTCAGCAGCGCGCCCAACGCCACATCAACACATATTTTAATCCCCGCCCAAGTTCGGCTGACGAGTTGGCATGCCCCACATTTGACCGAATGATGTAATTAGCTTATTAATTACTCAGCCTACGTGCCACGTAGGCTAGGTAGTTTTTAAAGTCAATAATAAGATAATATATTTTTGTTTGAATATATTTGTTTATAATATTATACTTATTATGTGTTATTTTATTATAAGCAATTCGGTTCGGTTAACTTACGATTCGTAAAAATCAAAATCGCACACTAACTGATTCTTCCAGTTTGGTTCAGTTTTATAAACCGAATGGACAAAGAAAAAAAAAACAAACCAAACCAAACCAATCTAAACAATTCGGTTTGTTTGACCGAAATTTGGATAAAATGTTAAAAAACAAACAAACAAACAAAACCAACACAGAAAATTGTCTAAAAAAATAGCTTTGTTTCCAAATTCTGCTCTATTCTATATACAGGTTCTTGAAAACTATTTATGATTAAATCTTAGTTGTAAAATCTTGATGATAGGGGGCACTTATATTAACTAAATAACTTCTCTTTATTCCCTAATGACTATTTAAATATGCCGAATCTCCACCTCAAAAGCTTTGTTGAATGAACATGCATGGCATCTATTTGCTTTTATTTTTTGGAGTTTTGGAATCCTTAAGAGTTACTAACAATAGAAAATCCCACTTTGAACATAAGAAAAGCTACTTTTTTCCACTAATGGTGTTCAAAATTAGTTTTGTCAAGCACTAATCTCTTCTACTTTACGCATAAAGCATTCAACTTTATGACAAGAAATTAACCAAAGCTTTCTAAGCATGACTGACCCTTTTAAGTACATGGCAAAAGGAAGACATGCCCACGTGAGACTCTTAAACCCTACATTAATGGATCGATACTATTGTTATGGATTTCAATTAAAACTATAAAGTTAGGTTCTAAGATGTGCTATTAAAAGTTAAGACAAATCTTGAAGATGCTCATCTCTTATAGGGACCTACTACATTAATAAATTTAATAATCACTAGTGGTAACGTGAAGTGTATCTTTATGATCGTTTATCTTTATGTGTACGGCTCCCAAAAACAAAAGTATTTCTTTTTCTCAAGTTTATAAAGCAATATTAAAGCATTTTCAAGTACTGTGTAGAGATTGACAAATTATGTGGTTAAGAGCATTCGTACATGCATCTAAGGTTTTAGGTTTTATTCCCCCCTCTCCTCCCAAAACATGCATGTTAAAGGACGAGGGTAAGGGATCCCGCACTATGTTTGATCATAACATTTACACTATCTTCACGTCCAAGTTTATTTTTCCAAGTTTCTTACTTTGTATTGAGCACAAAATGTTACACCATCTTCACATCCAGTAAGGGACCGCAATGGTCCTTTGTTAACCTCCCATTTTTTAGCATTAACAAGAACCATTCTACATAGGGATTCCTCAAATAAGCTTACTTGAGGGACACATTGTGTTTCTGTTTTGTAAGTTTTTGAACGATCCAAACTATCTATATTTTAATAGAAAAAAAAATCATCCAAAAACCATTTAGATATCCAATTTGTGAAGAAATAGACAAATATCTTACTAAAATGGCTACTGTATAATCCAACAATCATATGATTTCAGATTTGGGTGATTTTTTTATAGAATCATTGAGAGAAGACCTCTAAAGATAGATAGTTGGATCGTTGAATAACATGGAGAATTGTGTCCTGCAAGAAATATCTTATTTAAGGAATCTCTCAACAACAACCAAAAATACTTGTCTCTCATTTTCTTTCTTTTCTTCGGAATCGAATAGAATTTTTTAATTTTTGAAATTATAGTTTTCTTCCTTGTTCGCCTCTCATGTCTCAACATCCATTTTGCACTTTCGTCTTCCGATCCAATAATATCATGATCATCATCTCACTCTCACCTTCCTTAGACACCCTTCCTCTCCCTTTATAATATGACAACGACTTCACATCGCTTTGTTACTTTAGCATAACCTCCTTGAGGTAGCAAAAATCTGCTGTCTTCAATCTTGATATATTTGTACCTACAAAACAATTACACTTTGTTACTTTAGCATAACCTCCTTGAGGTAGCAAAAATCTGTTGTCTTCAATCTTGATATATTTGTACCTACAAAACAATTAACACCTTTGATCAAGAACAAAGCCACACGCGCGCAAGAGGTGTTAAAGGGGTGGGTTCGGCCAATGGATCATCGATGCCTAAGTCAATAACTATGAAAAAAGAGTGAGTGTTTAGGGCTTGTATGTGTAGCAAAAAACTTACCAAAATTTGGTGGAGATGAGGTATTAATAAGGAGGTGGCCGACCTAGGTGTAGGTTTTGCTCTACATGTGCCGGCTTCCCATTGGTCAAGTTTGTGTTATCCTTATGATGGATGAGGAAATAATATTACCAAGATATTAATTAGGAGATAATATCTTCGAATGATGATGGAAAGATCCTTGATTGATTGTGATGAGGATTACTTACTAGTTTGAGTTGATCTTCAATTAAGAATGTATTGAAGATAGGATTTGGTGATTAATCCTATCTTTTATGCCTTCGAGTTTTCCATGACTCGAGCAGGGGAGCTTTGAGCAACCGTAGTCAGCTGCTTAAACCTCCAAGGATGATGAGTTGCTCGTTGGAATATTTGTTTGTCTGTTCATTTAACGAGGGCAATCTTGTCTTCTTCAGGAAAAAGTCCATGTGTCTTCTTCAGGATTTTTGGGATTATTCTTTGCTCTACAAATGCCCCTACACCTACTGCCTACACACAGAAAAAGGTAGTAGGTGTAAAAATCCGAACCTGGATAAGTGAGAGAGTTATTTTCCAATTTGAATAGATTCTCCGCTTTGACTTGGAATAGAGTCTTTGAAGAAAGGGAAACCATTTGTCACCAAAACCTATTTAAGTCTCCCTTAAGTAGGGGTTAAGTAAATTTGGAGAGCAATTTTAATCCCAACAAGAAAGAGAGGAAACCAGAGGAAATTTGTTCTCTTTCCCCTAGTCTTATTCTTTACTTGCCCTTGCAAAGAGTTGTTTGTCATCATCGTTCTTCTTCTCAGTGTCACACCAAGGTAAGAAGAATTTAATTCTTTTTCTTTTTTATTTTTCTGGATCATCGGGGCTTCATGAGATGGTTCGACTAAGGCCAAGAACGTGAGAAAACGTGGCTGGAAAAACACGAGGCTGCTACGGGAGGAAATGGCTCAACTGGGCTAAGGTGGTAGTGTGGCGTGGCTGGCTAGGCCAAAGTGTTGGCTCGTCTTGGGCGAGACCACCCCCTCCCCCTGAGGAAGAGGTAGGGCGCAGTTAGGCAAGACTGATGCGCTAGGCCTCACACAATGCTGGGCTAAGTGTTGTGCTAGGCCAAGATGAAAGAGAGAAGAGAGGCTCATTTAGGCCTTGCTCCATTGGGAATGAGGAAAAGGGCATGCGGGCCCATCTTCTAGAGAAGAAGGAAGGAGGCACGAGCGTCTTTGCACCTTAGTCATAGGGCAACGTGGTGGACTGCAGCTTGGTGTGTTGCTCCATGCATTTTTTTAATTCTTTCTCTTCTGAATCACCCCTAAATATTTTCTCGATATTTTTTATGCAGGAATTCTTCAAGTATGTCTCCTTCTAGTTGCAAAGGTGATGAGTAACCACTGCTCTTCTATCGTCAAGGCGGACACCACACATCAGAATGTACCAAAATCAAATGGCAAAGTAGCTTTAGAATCACAATTTGGAAAGGAAGTATGACGACTCTTAGCCATGACTCATGTTTCACGCTTGACCTCTGAATCACTACAAGTGCAAACAAAGAAGGAAATAGATGCTTCAGATAACTAATGTGATGGATGTCCCAAGCGTCGATGATGCAACCAAATTTGATGTTTATCATCGACTTTCGCATTTAGAACTTCATGATTACTTGAACCTGAAACAACTATGTCTTCCATAGTCAAGATGTACAAACCCTCAATTCTTTTACCACGACCAATAATCTTCTGAGTTTTAAGGTCTTAAAATAATAATATGTGGGGTGGAACAATATAAGGTATCAAGTAGTTTTCCTTACCGACAGAAAATTGCACTTAACATTAGGAACAAGTACAACATGGACTGGTGATAAGGTCGAAGTAAGAGAGATAGTGCCAGGTGAAGGTGTTCCATTTGCACTAGTAATATACGGATCATGAACATAATTACATAACTCATCAAACACTTTAAGGTCATCAGTCACATGGTCAATGGCCCCAATATTAATTATCTACTTCTTTGTTCCAGCAAGAGAACAATTAAGGCACAACTGAAACACCCCGACCGAGATCAGGGCATTCTGGCCGTCACATGGAAGTGACGTAACCATGTGCACAGTGCGGAAGCTAATAAAATAATAATAAAAGTACGAATAAATAAAACCAGCTTTACACAAAGTAAGAACATACATGTGCAAACGTAAATGTGAAAACAAAGTTCAGAGCACAACAACCTAGTGCATTCCGGGAGAAACAACACTACTTAAACACACTCAAAGGTGGTCCTACACTGGTGATAATCTGTCAGATATGCCGGAAAAATCCTCTGGGGAGCCACCAAAAGTGCTAGCCAACTAAAACCTGGAGGGGCGCAAAACAAAAAGGGTGAGTGGGCAAAAACAAAGCTTTTCAAAAACCATTTCATAAACAAGATTCTAACCCCTCGCCGTAAAACCTGTATACTTCCCAGAAAAATAGAATATAGATATATATAAGTCATGCTCAGAAGTATGCCGTGCCAAAAGCCTCGAAATAAAATGCAAGTGCTTAGGTAATGTCAAAACAATGCCATGTAATCTGTCAGCCGGAGTCACCTAACGTGACCTATACGGCTGAGTCTAGAGCTAAAATCTCCATCTCACTAACTATACCTGCACACGAGTCGGAACCACCTAAAGTGGTCTGTACGACAGAACTGGGTGTAATATAAGTACGTTCAAGTGCTACGATCACATGAAGGTTGGACGAATAATCGCAGGTCACCTACGAGTCGGAACCACCTAAAGTGGTCTGTACGACAGAACTGTGCACCTAACTTGGATCCAAGATGAGCGTGTGGTGCGGGAGGTGAACATCACGTGAAGGATTGTGCCCAACTCTGGGCGGGAGCACTAACACCGGGGGTGCAGGTTATGAGCTCTCTATGCATCTCAAATCACTACTAAACATAAACATAAATCATAACTCATCTGGCACCTACCTGTGCGTCCGCAGCACCTAACATATATATACATATGCGACTAATAATGCATAAATAAATGGCAAACAATAAGCATGGCATATAAACGTATAAACGTTTCATTTCACTTTCTGGGAAAAGTATAAGTATATAGGTATATACGGAAAACCAGAAGCCCACTCACTGGTATGTAGAAGAGTCGTAACCCCCTTGCCTCGAGTGACCGCGCTTGTCCTCGGGATAGGTCTCATCTATATGCAAAACAACTATAAAAACGTTAATTTTAAAGCACATAACCAACATCACGAAATAACTTCTCATACAAAGCTCAAATGGGGTGTATGAATACACCAACGTGATCTACTCAACCTCAGGAATATCCCCGTATTTTTAGAAAATTTTTCTGACGCTGCACACGCCCCCACGCGCCGGCCACGCGCAGGCACGTGCCTGGTACACTGACGGCATCAGTTAACGCCGTCAGGAATATTCCGTTAACTCTGACGGATTCCGTTAACGCCGTTAGGAATATTCCGTCCAAACTGACGGAATATTCCGTCATCTTCTTCGGCGAAGCTCTGGCGCCGTTGCCAGCGCAGGAAAATCGGGAAAACTTTAAAACCTTGTATGTTCTTCGTTTTTCAACCAAATTTCACAAAATTGGTACCAAAATGAAGCTTACAACAAGAGGAACAAATCCATACCATTTTCAAGCACTAAAACCCACGGAATCTCGACGGGAAAGCACCACCAACTCCGGCCAAGCTTGTAACTCACGATCCCGACGTCCAAAACCTTCAAACGAACCACCTCGAGCTTCCTAAGGACCTCACCAAGCTTCCTACAAGCTTGAAATTCCAAAAAACACAAGAATTAACGTGTGCATGAACAGTGACCAAATCGGGGTATCCCGAGTTCAACGTGAAAACGAAGGTATCCTTATCTGAAATGGGTATGGTTGAACTTCCAAGGACCTCACGAGCACAAATATGTAATTTATTTCCTCAATCTGTGAAGGTTTGGATGGTTTTGGTTGTCGTCCGTACAAAGAGAATAGGAATGGGAGACAGGGAGGGCTCGGGATAGGGCAGGGAGAGAGAGTGAGTGAGTGTGGTGTGTGTGTGGTCCAAAACCAGCCAAGCAACACCCAAAAAGAACCACACAACGGAACCACCATAATAGGGGCAAAATCGTCATTTCACCCCTACGGTTCGAAAATCCGGAACTGGCTGTCACAACCTACCCACCTTATTAGAATTTCATCCCGAAATTCAAAACAACCACACAAATCAAACCCCTAGCGATCAAAGAACAACCGAGGATACAAATCTCTCATCCGATCTTCAGTTTCCCAAGTAGCTTCCTCCACGGAATGATTCCTCCACAAAACTTTCACTAAATTCACTGTCTTGTTCCTCAGAACCTTTTCTTTCCAATCTAGAATCGTCACTGGTTGCTCATCATAGTCAAATCCGGATTGATTTCCAAGGGTTGAGGAGGTATCACATGAGACGGATCAGCAACATAATGTCGAAGCATGGACACGTGAAAAACGTTATGTACTTTAGCCAACTCAGGAGACAATTCCAGCCTGTAAGCTACCTCGCCAACTCGTTCGGTGATCATGTACGGTCCGATATACCTGGGACTCAGCTTACCTTTCTTTCCAAACCGTACAACGCCTCTCCACGGTGAAAGCTTCAGAAACACCCAATCGCCAACCTCATACACCCTGTCAGTAGCATGCCGATCTGCAAAACTCTTTTGCCGATCCTGGGCCGCCTTCAAGTTAGACTTGATTACCTGAACATTTTAAGTGGTCTCCTCAACAATCTCCGAGCCCACCAAAACTCTTTCTCCGACCTCTGACCAACACAACAGGGTGCGACAAGATTTACCATACAATGCCTCAAATGGTGCCATGCCGATACTCGAATGAAAGCTGTTGTTGTAGGCAAATTCCATTAAATCCAACCGCTTGTGCCAAGCATCACCAAACTGTAACACCGAAGCTCGCAACATATCCTCCAACGTCTGAATGGTTCTCTCTGACTGTCCGTCCGTCTGAGGATGATACGCCGTACTATAAAGTAATCTTGTACCCAAAGCTTCCTAAAATGCCACGCAGAATTTAGATGTAAATCTTGGATCACGATCTGAGACAATACTCACAGGGACACCATGGTACTTCACGATCTTTGAGATGAACAACTCAGCTAATCGGCCCAAAGAATACTTATCCCTCACTGGAATGAAATGTGCTGACTTAGTAAGCCGATCAACAATCACCCAAATACCGTCAAAACCATTATGTGTACGCGGAAGCTTGTAACAAAATCCATAGTAACGTTTTCCCATTTCCACTCTGGAACGGGAAGTGGCTGCAACAACCCAAACGGTTTCTTTCTTTCCGACTTAACTTGCTGACAAACAGCACACCTACTCACATACTCAGCTATCTCTCTCTTCATACCTGGCCAATAATAAAATGGTCGAATGGTATGATACATTTTAGTAGCTCCTGGATGCATAACATAAGCCGAGATATGTGCTTCATCGAGAATTGCTTTCTTTAAATCCAAATTATTAGGCACAAACATCCTACCCTCCTGCATCAGCATGCCATCCGAATCACGAACTCTGAGGTCTCTCCTCCTCCCTCGATCTCGAGCTTGGATCAATTCTTGAGTTTCCCTATCAGCTACCTGAGCTTCAAGCACCCAATCAACTAAAATTGGCCTAACTTGAAAATTAGCAAGTAAAGACAACTCTCGATCTTCTGCCTCTAACCTCACTCCCGTAGATCTTAAGTTTGCCAAAAGAGGGATACGATTAGCGTACAACGCATTGATACGGCCCTGAGACTTCCTACTAAGTGCATCAGCCACTACATTTGCACGACCAGGGTGATAATCAATCGTGCAATCATAATCACTGAACAGCTCCATCCACCTCTGCTGACGAAGATTAAGATCATTCTGCGTAAAAAGATACTGAAGACTCTTATGATCTGTAAAGATCTTACATTTCTCCCTATAAAGGTAATGTCTCCACAACTTCAACGCAAAAATAATGGCTGCTAACTCCAAATCATGTGTAGGGTAATTCAACTCATGAGGTTTCAGTTGTCATGAAGCATAAGCAATTACCCTACCATGCTGCATCAACACACAACCCAGACCATTCAAATAAGCATCACTATAGACCTCGAAATCACCACTATCGTCCGGGAGCCCCAAAACAGGTGCATGAGTGAGACAATACTTCAACTGCTGGAAACTCTGCTCACACTTATCATCCCACTCAAATTTAACATATTTCCTCGTTAATCTCGTCATGGTAAAGCAATCATAGAAAAATCCTTAACAAACCGTCGATAATACCCTGCTAAACCAAGGAAACTCCTCACCTCAGTGACGGTTCGCGGTTGCTCCCATTTCTCCACAATATGCGGTAATGGATAACGGTTTTTAATTGTTACCCGATTCAATTGCCGGTAATCAATAGATAGCCTCAAAGTTCTGTCTTTCTTTCTCACAAACAACACTGGAGCTCCCTAAGGTGAAGTACTAGGCTGAATACAACCCTTATCCACTAATTCCTGCAATTGAACTTTGAATTCCCTTAACTCCGCAAAAGCCATACGATAAGGAGTCAAGGAAATAGGATTAGTACCTGGAAGCAACTCAATGGTGAACTCCATGTCTCGATCTGGCGGCAAGCCAGGTAAATCCTCAGGGAAAACATCAGGAAAATATCTGACTACCCTTACATCCTCTACTCTACTAGGAGCAGCCTCATCCAACACCATATGAGCTAAGTACCCCTAGCAACCTTTAGATAACAACCTTTTCGCTCGCATAGCAGAAATAACGCCATCTCTCACCCCACTCTGCTCGCCCACAAAAGTAACCACAGGTAATCGAGGACGATGAAACGTAACTATTTTCCCGTAACAATCAATATTGGCATGATTGAAATGCAACCGATCCGTGCCCAGAATCACATCAAAGTCAACAATATCCAACGGGATAAGATCAGCTGGCATAACAACATCCTCTATTATCACTGGACATCCTGGGTACACACGATCTACAATACATCTCTCCCCTCTAGGCATAGCAAACTCTAAATCATACCCTAGAGGTGTGGGGCGAGGTTGCGTCACTTGGGCAAATGTATGAGAAATCACAGAATGTGTAACACCAAAATCAATTAATACTCTAGCAAAATAACCAAGCATATTTAACGTACCCATGATCAGGTCTGGATTGTTTTGAGCATCCTGCAGGGAAATGTTGTGAATACGCCCCTCGGTCTGCTGTTGTCCACCTCAACCTCTGCTCGTCTGGCCACCACGACTCTACGTACCACGCCCCTGACTGGGCTGACCAGACTGCCTCGAAGACCCCGCACTACTCGTAGCAATCTCCCCCTGCTGAGTCTGTCCTCCCTGAAACCACTGAGACCCGCCTGCTGGAACTGGAGGATAGGGCATATAGCCACCAGAATACTAGGGATAACCACCCTGAAAATATGGGTCATAGGGATATTGATATTGTCCCGGGGCATAAGGAACAACATCGCCCTGATAGTAATAGGCACCACCTCGACCCATTTGCCCATAACTGCCAGGACTAGGAATCTGCTGAATCGGTGCAGGTGGTGGCAAGAAAGTCTGCTAACTCTGGGGACAATTTGCAGCCCAATGTCCTATCTGCCCACAAGTAAAGCAACCACCGCTACCTCGCCTACACTCACCAAAATGTCGATTATTACACCTGCAGCAAACTGGGGCCCTACCTTTACCAGCATCACTCTATCTCTGGCCTCTAGCACCACCAACAAACCTACCACCACAACCCTGACCAGTGGCACTAAAGCCACTGCTAAAAGAGCTAGAATTAGTGCCACCCCTCTTGAAGTTCTGGGTCCTACGAGGTCCGAACGACGCTTAACCCTTGCCCTTATCACCCTTCCTCTGATTATCGTCTTTCTCTTCCTCCTCACTCTCGCTCGGCATATTCTTTGAATCCTCAATTCTCAACAAAATCTCATAAAACTCCTAGTAGGTGTCACAAGGGGTAGTGGTCACCATCGAACGCCACTTCTTCTTAGTGCCTAAACGGAAACGACGAAGCATCTCCGCCGGATTGCCAGCAACATCCGGATGATAGCGAGACAGATCAGTAAACCTCCAGTAGTACTCGTTTGCTGTCAACTTCCCCTGTCTCAACTCAGTGAATTCCTACTTTTTGCGGTAAATATACTAAGGAGGCACAAACCTTCTCCTGAACAACTCTCTAAATACATCCCAATCAGTCTTCTCCGCTGGAGACAAACGAATAAGTTCCTGCTCCCACCAGGATGCAGAATCCTTACCCAAAAACCACAATGTCGTCTCAACCCACTTCTCGACAGGGAGATTCCCCTGATTATGCAGAACACGAAAGGTCTTCTCAATATGTTCTAGCCACCACTCCGCACCCTCAAAACCCTCGTTGCCTTCGAACTTATCCAACTTCAGATTATACATAGTCTCCAGAGGAGTCCTCTGGGGAGGGCCATGCACCAAATGGATAGCTGTAGCGATAGCTTACCCCAGCTGAGCTACATCGGGGAAACTAGGCTCAACAGAGCGACATAGTTCCCAACGAGGCAGCATAATTCTGACAAAAGACACCAAAACCATTAGAATACTCACAAAAGTACAGGACTGCGAAACCTAGGCTCTGATACCAAACTGACACACCCCGACCAAGATCAGGGCATGCTGGCCGTCACGTGGAAGTGATGTAACCATGTGCACAGTGCGGAAGCTAATAAAATAATAATAAAAGTACGAATAAATAAAACTAGCTTTACACAAAGTAAGAACATACATGTGCAAGCGTAAGTGTGAAAACAAAGTTTAGAGCAAGACGACCTAGTGCAGTCCGGGAGAAACAACACTACTTAAACACACTCAAAGGTGGTCCTACACTGGTGATAATCTGTCAGATATGCCGGGAAAATCCTCTGGGGAGCCACCAAAAGTGCTAGCCAACTAGAACTTGGAGGGGCGCAAAACAAAAAGGGTGAGTGGGCAAAAACAAAGCTTTTAAAAAACCATTTCATAAACAAGATTCTAACCTCTCGCCGTAAAACCTGTATACTTCCCAGAAAAATAGAATATAGATATATATAAGTCATGCTCAGAAGTATGCCGTGCCAACAGCCTCGAAATAAAATGCAAGTGCTCAGGTAATGTCAAAACAATGCCATGTAATCTGTCAGCCGGAGTCACCTAACGTGACCTATACGGCTAAGTCTAGAGCTCAAATCTCCATCTCACTAACTATACCTGCACACGAGTTGGAACCACCTAAAGTGGTTTATACGACAAGACTGGGTGTAATCTAAGTACGCTCAAGTGCTACGATCACGTGAAGGTTGGGCGAATAATCGTGGGTCACCTACGAGTCGGAACCACCTAAAGTGGTCTGTACGACAGGACTGTGCACCTAACTTGGATCCAAGATGAGCATGTGGTGCGGTAGGTGAATATCACGTGAAGGACTGTGCCCAACTCTAGGCGGGAGCACTAACACCGGGGGTGTAGGTTGTCAGCTCTCTATGCATCTCAAATCACTACTGAACATAAACATAAATCATAACTCACCTGGCACCTACCTGTGCGTCTACAACACCAAACATATATATACATATGCGACTAATAATGCGTAAATAAATGGCAAACAATAAGCATGGCATATAAACGTATAAACGTTTCATTTCACTTTCTGGGAAAAGTATAAGTATATAGGTTTATACGGAAAACCAAAAGCCCACTCACTGGTATGTAGAAGGGTTGTAATCCCCTTGCCTCGAGTGACCGCGCTCGTCCTTGGGATAGGTCTCACCTATATGCGAAACAACTATAAAAACGTTAATTTTAAAGCACATAACCAACATCACGAAATAACTTCTCATACAAAGCTCAAATGGGGTGTATGAATACACCAACGTGATCTACTCAACCTCAAGAACATCCCCATATTTTTAGAAAATTTTTCTGACACCGCATACGTCCCCACGCACCGGCCAAGGCACGACCACACGAGCCGGCCACGCGCCGGCACGTGCCTAGCACACTGATGGCGTCAGTTAACACCGTCAGGAATATTCCGTTAACTCTAAGGGATTCCGTTAACGCCGTTAGGAATATTCTGTCCAAACTGACGGAATATTCCGTCATCTTCTCCGGCGAAGCTCCGAGGCCGTCGCTGGCGCCGGAAAATCGGGAAAACTTTAAAACCTTGTATCTTCTTCGTTTTTCAACCAAATTTCACAAAATTGGTACCAAAATGAAGCTTACAACAAGAGGAACAAATCCATACCACTTTCAAGCATTAAAACCCATGGAATCTCGACGGGAAAATACCACCAACTCTGGCCAAGCTTGTAACTCACGATCCCGACGTCCAAAACCTTCAAATGAATGACCCCGAGCCTCCTAAGGTCATCACCAAGCTTCCTACAAGCTTGAAATTCCCAAAAACATAAGAATTAACGTGTGCATGAACAGTGACCAAATCGGGGTATCCCAAGTTCGACGTGAAAACGAAGGTATCCTTACCTGAAATGGGTATGGTTGAACTCCCAAGGACCTCATGAGCACGAATATGTAATTTGTTTCCTCGATCTGTGAAGGTTTGGATGGTTTTGGTTGTCATTCGTACAAAGAGAATAGGAATGGGTGAGAGAGAGGGCTCGGGACAGGGCAAGGAGAGAGAGTGAGTGAGTGTGGTGTGTGTGGTCCAAAACCAGCCAAACAACACCCAAAAACAACCACACAACGAAACCACCATAATAGGGGCAAAATCGTCATTTCACCCCCATGGTTCGAAAAACCGGAACTAACTGTCACACAACAGACACAAAGTAAAATTGAGACAATTTACTAGAAACGTTCGTGGCACTATGACAAAATCATTGATCATTGGCACGCACTGTAGCATATCACTATTTAATGGCACTTAGGGCGCAATCCTAAGAAAAGTGGGCACAAAAATTAAAACACACAGGTCACCAAGAGAACTGCTCTGATGTCAAGTTGAATTGAAAATGATAATTACCAAAAATATATAAAATAATATTTCAGGAATTTCTTGTACATTTATTAATTTTTAAAGTTAATTATTAGTATTACATATGCACTTCGTCAATATGAGACGAAAAACAAATGCATATATAGAACAACAGTAAATTTATTTCGTGTAAATCATTTTGGTTGGATAGAAATTCAAAAAGCCAAAAAGGGTGATGGGGTCCTCTTTCAAACATGCGCTGTAAACAAAAAGCTGACTGATAAAGAAACTCACGATAAATCCCAGAAAGAAAAAAGAGAAAGCACGGCACTTGTTTTGTCAAGGATTCACATCTTCTCATGACCTTTTTAGAGTTTAGGGTGCGCAAACAAAGCCACTGTCATTCTGTCAAAAGTGAAAACAAATAAGACAGCGAAAAAGGGAGTAGTTACTGTAATTTTTTGTTACTTAGGGTATTTTTTATTTAAGAATATAAAAATTAAAATTTAACAGCTAAAAAATTACAACCTTTTGTCACTCAATTCTATGGTCTGGTGGCATTCCTCTTAAAAAAATTAAAAAAAATAAAAAAAAAGTCAAAAGTACCCGGTATTTCAGAGCTTCGAAGAATTTTTGTTATTCACTTTCACCATGCACGATTTTTACCCTACAAAATTGCCAGTGCGGTTCTCTGTCTCTGTCTCTTACCTTTTAAGTGGTTGGCATGGAATTCAACTTTCTACTTCTTTATGTTCCACAATAGATGGGTCGGAAAAGTGTGTGAGATAACTGAAAGAAAAGGGATTCACATTTAATGCAAAAAGTGAAAGTGGGTGCTGCTAAGATGGGATGCAGAAGCACCCGTAATTGGTGCTGCTGACTCTGTGTGTGTGTGTAATTAGTTGATGTTTCGTGGCAAATGGGGGCATACGTGACCTCATATCTTAATTTCTTTAGGGTTTTCGTTTCTATTATTGCATGTTGATGTTATTGTTTTTATTGTTTTTAAACAAAAAAAAAAAAAAAAAAAAAATCAGCTGATGGTTTAGGCACAACAGTTCATTAGCTGGAAAGATTTACAGAGACATTTCGATCTCTTCCTGACCACTATAGTGTGATTCACCGACGCCAAAAATTGATAAAACTAAGTTATGTACACATTTCAGAGTTTTTTTTTAGTCAACATAAATTTGTTTTTTGTGTGAGTGCATTGAATTTGAATAGATTGGTGCAAGTAAAAATTAACATGGTGGAGAGGTTGAGAAGATGATGAGTGTGAAACGAAAAAAGAGGCACAGATGGCATACGGAATTCAATGTGATACAGACGAGAGAAGCAAGCTGGAGCACACAGGGAGGGAGAGACGACACCGAGTGAACGAAGACGTGATACAACTTTTTTCATCACCCACAAGACTTTTTTCTTTATTGGCCGGCATATGTCGACATTTGTAGAGACTTGTCGATGATGAATACAAGATACTATGGAGTAATGTTGAAGACTATTAGTGCTTTTCACCTAAAGTATTTCATACAAGAAGAGAGAAAAGAAAAAAAATGAAAGAAGAAAATAGAAGAAGTAGGAGGAGGAGACTGTAATTTAGTTTGTCTTAACTGTTTATAGAGGTCACATACAATATACAAACAAATATACATGGATTTTTTAAGTTGTTGAGATCGAGGATAACCAAAAATCCTACGCTGGCTCCGTCAATGGGTAAAAATTGTAAAATTACAACTATTTAATACTGAGGATAACCAAACACCAAAACATTGTAATTCGGTCTCTAATAAGTCAACACACGACAAGTTAGGGAGCTATTACAATGCTCCACCTACGGTATTAGGCCCAACCCGGCTGAGAAAGATGTAGAATTCGGTCCCAGCCCACTCCCAATCCTTCAAGGCCTATCGTCGTACTTGAACCTTGATCGTGGTTGCTAACTCTGATGCCAATTGTGAAATGCAGGTTCGGAATTTCACTATTTAAATTTTGAATTTGAAAGAGGACGAAAATGCCCCTGTTGCGCCTCTCTTCTTATCATACTTGGATAGTACGTGACCATACAAACGCATTGGCTCAAGGAGCAGGTAATTTACACTTGCAAAAATGGAGATTTGAGGTAGTTGCTACACATACACTGGAGCTTTTTCCAGCAACATCACTTGGTCATTCAAGCAGACTCCCCAGTTATCCATCAGCAAAACAACACTAAATATAGACGAAAGTGCAGAGGCAGCTCTGTTGGTTGCTTGGTTTGAGCATTACTCAAAAGGACTCGAATGGCTATATTTCTTTGCTCTATAAAAATGGCTGTAAGTCTTGAACGACCGTAAACGTCTTCTATTCAGTGTTGCTCTGGTTGAGCTCACAAACTGCGATTATATCAATATACGGTTTGTCTTATACATCCGATGCACCCCAAGAGACAATAATGTCCAACTTCTCTAACATCCAATGCACCAATTCACCTCTTCCACCAACCTCGATTGGTCGATTATGGCGGTATAATTCGGATGTCAATGGTATCAGGCATCGCAATCGGCGGGGATTCGCGTGAAACCTGAAATACCCAGTCCTGCAAACTAAGATGATTATGTTGTACATGAATGAGTTACACTTCGCCTTTGACGAAAAAGCTAAACCTATCTTTACACCCATAAGCCTGCTTTAAGCAAAACCTACTAATCTTCAGGCTCAGTGGAAAAGTCCGGTTCTTCAGGCTTTCGTAATTTTGGCATCTCGTCTTTGAGCTTCTGAGCTCCCCTTCTTGTGTTTGCAGCAAATCTTGAAGCCAGTAATGTGACCCCAAGATTCATTTTTACCTGGGAAGCGGGATTTGAAACAACAGAAAGATGTTCTTCCTCTTGCTCAGTCTCATAAGCCACTTTCTCATCCAAAGAAAATGATTCGCTCATACAATGATCTTTTACCGTCATTCTTCTTTTGTGGCGGCGCCAAGCAGCCTGTATGAAGCAGGCCGCCCAAGTTCTCCAATGGTGAGAGTAAAACCGAAATGTGTGCTGCAGCTTCTTGCTGTGCAGGCGTCTGAATTGGTTAGCAACAAATTTGAGATCTTCAGCTCGCAATGCAAAAGCTTCAACTTCACTAAGTGCTTTAACTGTCCGTGTTGAAGAAGGCAAATTAACAGTGGATTTTGGGAGCAAAGCCCATGCAAGCAGCTCCTCACCACAAAAGTCTCCAGGTTTTAATGTGATCGAGTTGAAGAATCCACTCCGCCCTCCATTGGTAGTAGAACTATCCAGAGACCCTCTTATAATGAAAAGCATTTCTGTCACCGGGTCACCCTCTCGAACTATGTAGGTACCCCCCGTGCTCAGGGAGGACACCAAACGCTCACATATTGCATCGAGAAGTTGATCATCCATCTGTGAGAAGAACGGGACCTGAAGAAATGAGAAAGGAAAGTGGGTTAGTAAATTTCATTTACAGGCACACGAATCAGCAGAGGTTTTATATAAGTACGACATTATAAGCAGTTAGAACCCATATTGTGCAGTGTCATTATAGCTTACACTACATTAGACTGAGTTCCCAAATGTGCCAAACACATGCACTTTGAGACATCCTCAAATGAGTCATACTAAACTTTGATGCCTGCTTAAATTGGTAAGCCTTTCAACCTTAATCCTAATCCAACATACATCGGGGACTGGAACCTAATCCTCTCATCCTGTTAATTTGGATGGAATATGAGGAATGATATTTATTGAACAAGATTGCCTGTAAGCCCAAAAATATAAATACTCGGGAAGAATCATACTCTTCGAACAAGATCTAAGCATAGGTGGCGTTGAATATCATGACGAAGATCAGCAGGTAAGCCATGAAGGATGGCTTCTTCATCAACTCCTCGAGTTGCCAGCCATTTGTATTGAACAAAGCGACGAACACGTCGTCTCAAATCTTCAGGGAGTTGACGATGCTTCATCCATTCCTCAGTGTCTCTTCGCTTAAGCCTCCACTCCTCAAGCCTCACAGTGATTGATTGGAGATAGGTCTACAATATAAAGACAATCCCCATGTTTAAACTATCAATTCCACGTGCATCAACGATTATTTAAGGACTAAAAAGTGATGAAAAAAATACTCCAGACATGAAGGAGAAGAAAAGTAAAACTAAACGCAAGATACAGAGGCAACAAGTGTTTCTCCTATTACCTGCATATTCCCGATTAAGTGGGCAAATAATACAAGACCCACAATGGCAATGAGAATGGCAAACGACGTCTCCCCAATAAAAGTGCTTGTCGACAAGTTTTGCCCATACGAACTAAGACAATAAGAATGGAACGGTAAGAATCAACATTTTTCATTCATTAACAGCTTTAAAAAAGGTACTATCATCAGATCCCACTTTATCTGAAATAAGAAATTAGAAAAAAAAAACTGCCATTTCTTATAAAAACTGTTCTGTCAAATTATAGGTACACAACTATGTTCCAACCACCTACGGTATCTCAATGTGGTAGTCGAGCTATTATATCAATGCCACAGAAATCCTTGACAGCCAAAGAGCATACAACCAAGGAAATGCTAATAAGCTGTATACTTCAAAGTGATCAGTATTGACCCTCTATGTAAGGCGCAGGTCTATTCCAGCAAATCGGAGGCACTGGTTCAACATCCAAAAGCAAAACCATCTTCTAACCATTGTAAAGTTAATCTAAGATTCAGTTTCACAATAAATGTTAACCGATTACTACACAGGATTGCATTGATAATCTTCATTCTCTTTTTAATTTTTCCAATGCATGCCTAGGAAAATGAATCTTTCTAGACCGCAAGCAAAAGAAAAACATTCGTGCCAAAGCATATTGGGTATGTCTCCAATGTGGAAACCCATCTTATGATGGTCTGTCTAAAATCAGATAGGAAGGTAACAATTTACATAGAAGTGAGAAGGAATTTAGTTTTGGAACTCAGAATTCTTCAACCAAATTATTCGAACTTAGAATTCTTATGATGGTCTGTCTAAAAAATCAGATAGGAAGGTAATCATTATAGGTGTCGCGGGATTATATCCTACTGCAGGTCATATAAGGGAATTTGCAACTAACTGGTATTTAATGAAGTATATAATGGTCTACAGACTTATAATATTTCAAAGTTCAACAAGTGAATTACCAAGACTCATTTAGAAAGCAACAGGAACCAACGATGATAATTAGTAAGTAATCAATCATAGCCACTATCATTCTTTGTGAATAAAAATAACTACCACCGGTAATAGAATAAGCCTTTTCTGAATTTAGTCTGTGAATAATAACATGGCGTCTAAATCTTCATGACATCTTAAATTTCCAAATTTTCCTTTTTGTTGATTTTATTCATACCTTTCTACCTAAAAAAAGGAAAAAACACCATACCTTAGTTGTTGTAAGCCCCACCATAAACAATAGAAGTATTTTGTGATGAAGTTTAAGGAGACAACATTTTTTGTCACTGCGCTTTCAAATATGCCATATTTGAAATTTTTGCTTGCAGGATTACAATTCTCGAACACATTTGTACTACTCGCCCAACCTTTTCTGTTAACATTGTCACAATCTAGATAAGAAAGCGAGCATTTTGTAGTGTTGAGTTCCTTTTTGCAAAATGACTTCCAGCATGAGGTATATCGGTCAATTGATAGCAAATACCATGCTGCCCCTAACACCTGTAACAACAAAAGAGGTAAAAGATTAGCATCCTGTTCTGGAACTCAGAGAGGACGGAGGGAAAGAAAAAATTAATAGGAAGAAAAAAGCAACCAGAGACATACATGGCTGGCCAGCATGTACAATAGAAGATTATATGCAGCCCCTGCCCAGGCAGTCTTTGTCACCACTCCAGTTGCTTTGATTATTTGCAAACTCAACGGAAAAATAAGATATAATCTGGGGACATATTGGATCAGAACAATTAGTGCAAGCGCATTGTTGTTATGATCCGTTTGAGCGCTTCTTGTTGCGGGGATAACAAACCAGATAACTATCTGCAAAAAAATTTCAATCAGTCATGAACCTAGCATTTCAGATTTTAGTGATAGTCTCATGTCTCATGTTAATGAATCTAGCATTTCCTCTACGGAGACTGTACAGTCTCTAATAATTAAGTATTTTAACCATATTTCGCAGGGTTTAGGGTTCTGGTTAAGATTGCCAAAACCTCACCATCAGACAAAGAGGTGGCAATCTTTGAAACAACACAAAATAAACACGGGTTTTAGTTGGTGTAATCATGATCGAGTGGAAATTGTGTCCACCAGTTTAACATGAACAATAAGCATTTGTGTTTCGAGCCAACTAACCTAACCCGAACACTTCAAGAATTGACATGTTTAATAAGCTCATATTGATACACTCAATAACTGTGTCACGTTGACACATTTATAACCTATAAAACAAGACATAATTATAAAGTTTAAAGTAACACTGACAATGTAAACATAACATATCTGTCAAAGAAAAACTAATCAGACATCTTCGATCAAATCAGGCTGATCTCTACTGCTATAACCATTTGCATTACCTGTTTAATACAACTCGCACAAAAAGGCAACAATTATGTAATCTTCTTCAGATTAATATTGGATCGCTCTGGTAAATTTTAGAGTAGCACTCACTTAATCTAGCTCTTATACATATTTTCTCTCTAATATTATATGGGTATCATAATTTTCTCACTCATTCTTTGATGCAATATAACTTGAACAGAAAAGGAAACTAAGCAAACCTACAATGTCAAGAATCAGTTATAATCCAAAAAAAAAAATACCTGAGGGAGGGGCAATGTGGCTATGAGATCAATGAAGAAGTCAGATGTAATATATCTCCGCGCAATCTTCTTTGGGTCCATGACAAGTTCACCCCTCCCAAAAACACGAGAACTTGGCGCAACATAGGCTGTCCTAAACTTTATCATCACATGCAACATATAAAAGATATCCGCAATAGTTCGGAAACAAGTCACAACAATTCGCAACCTTAAGTCCGTCTTCACACAATATGTGTTTGCATCCCCTCCCAGCATGGGCAGATAAAAATACAAAGGGTCAACAAAAAGTGCCACCAAGCAGGAGACAATGAAAACCCGATTCCATTGCAACACGATCTCACTACCCGGGTCAAGTATTCTCTTTTGCCAAGGTTCATAGTCCTCTGGAAACACCTTTGAATGCCCAATGCTGGAAGTTTCAACAAATCTATTTCTTCCCCCCACTAGTCTAGTGTCAGATTTAAGCAATGAAGACGACTTATATGCAGATGATGACTTTTCAAGCTGAGATGGCTCAGCTCTTCGCCATAAAGATTCTTTATGCCGTTTTTCATCAGAATAAAACCTAAGCCACATTAAAGGTGAGCAGAGTATTAAAGAGTGTCCTGATCCTTAGATTGAGTAAGGTTGTTTCAAAAGTTAATTATAATTCTCGTTCCTCACATTAAACTTAAGGAACTTGATGATAATATTCAACAAATTAGATGCATAAAAGGAAGTCTTATTAAGCAAATGAAAAGAAAAAAAAACCGTAGAACAATAAAATTAAGGGAAAATTGCACAAACACCACCTGGACTATTAGCGCCGTGTGCAAATACTACCCAAACTAAAAATCTT
Source organism: Pyrus communis (assembly GCF_963583255.1). NCBI lineage: Eukaryota > Viridiplantae > Streptophyta > Magnoliopsida > Rosales > Rosaceae > Pyrus > Pyrus communis. Next base: position 24,944,620 of record NC_084806.1, on the reverse strand, counting down.
GCCAGTTTACGAACCAGACTCACGTTTTAATGTGAATGTCCAGCCTCCATTAGTTTTCTTAAAAAAATTTAGTCAAATTCATCTAAACACAAGTGAGCATTTTTCTAAGGGTATTATGTCACTTGCCAGTTTACCAACCAGACTTACGATCGGTTGACCAAAGCTCGTGGGATGTATTTTCCACTTCCTCAAGGGCAAGACACAGTCATCAAAATTCTTACCCTTAAGTCATCTAGGGGTCTTGCTGTCATGGAGTGGTGAAAATACACATGAAAAAGTGCTCATGTGGGCAGCACCATATGAGATTTTACGGAAATTCTAACGGAGATTTGACAGTGGCGGTACATGCCCACTACAAGTGGATTCTACATTGGCAGGAGTTCAGTTTGGGTGGCATTTGTGCACACAAACTAGATGTGGTATGCCGTAGGCTCCAACCTGACGGAATTTGTTTGTACGGGTTTATAGAAGGGTAAATCATTCTAGCTGTATGTATAGATTAGATAACCATTACTTTCCCGGGTCCCATATAATGAAGAATTTTCAATATTTTTCATCACATTTTCTCAGTATCCAAACAAGCACGGAAAGAAGAAAGAGGGACTGAAACATGGGGTTCCCAGAAACCTTGAGCTTCTGTCATATTTTCCCATGCCCAGTCCTACCTATTTCCTAAGCTCAATAATCATCATTCACGTTCTGAAGCAAACAAACAGAGAAATAATTTATTTAAAAAAAAAAAAAAAAAAAAAAAAAAAAAAAAAAAGGAGACTTTGCGGGTGATTCACCTGACAAGCCTTTCCTTCCTCAATTCCATGGCAAGGAGGAGGAAGCTGAATCCAAATCCTTCAGCTCAAAACCCTAACATACCATCTCCCCCACCATTTGAGGAATTTTGGTGTGTTGCAAATCTAAGTTCAGAGTAGCCGACAAGAGAGACCGGTGAGAGAGTGACAGTGGTTTAACGAGAGAAAATCTAAAAGTAGTCCCGCGAGTAGTCAAGACCCAAGAGAGAGAGAGAGAGAGAGAGTGTTCTGTCTACCGTCTACTAACTTAAGTTTGTGTTCAGATTGATCAAACAAAACCGATTCCGATAAAATTATGTTAATATTTTATTTTGAATTTTGTATAGAGAGAAAAGGACAAAAAAAATGTGAGAAGAGGAGAGAAAGGGGAAAGGAAAGAATCCAAATAGCACGTACATCAGTATATATTCTGCTGCAATACTTACATCTATTATGTAAAAGGATATACTATTCACACACCTATTTATACTTTTCACACATTTGATTTTAGTGTATGTCTTTTGATTTTCTTTCATTCGTCTAGTCCAAAAATCGAAAATTAAAAGGACATGTAAAAAGTAAAAAAGAATACATAGATAGTCCAATCTTAGCAATTGTATTACATCCCTGATATTATTTAAATTCCATTAATGGACGTGGGCCCAATTGAATTTTGTATACTAATCACAAATGATAGTGGGAAGGAATGGATGTTTTGGGTTTTGATTATTATTTTAATTCAACTAAAGGATAAAAAAAATATAATTTTGTACCAAAGACCTAATTTGACACATGGATTGTCGTCGTCCACTCAATGTTGTAATGTTGTCAAGATAGAAAGAAAGAAATTTGACAAAAAAACCATAAAAAAGAAGAAAGAAAGAAAGAAATTGAAACTTGCCCCTACATTATGACGTCCAATTATGGCGGAGATTACGACACACAGCAACCAAAAGAGAAATACAAGAGGATAATAGTAAAGACTTGACCCTAATAGTTATAATGTTTTAGGCCTCTCATGACTAGGAGTCCATCAACTCCTTCCGGAAGCCACCAGCGTCCTCCCAAGTAGCGTCCTCGACAAGTAGTCCCAGCCACTTGATTAGCCACTTGAAGTGGCAGTGTAATTGAGTAGAGGAGTTGACATGATCACGCACTTTTTTTCTTCAACAAAGAGACATTGAATGTATGGTGGATTCGAGCAATAGGGGCACCTCCAGCTTGTAAGCCAGCTTACTAATGTGTTCCAGGATTTTATAGGCTCCAAAATAGCGGGAAGAAAGTTTGCGACAATGATTTTTCTTCATTATGGTCTGCCGATTAGGCTGGAGGCCCAATTAAACAAAATCCCCCATTGTGAACTCGTGTTCAGTATGACTTGTTCAAATAGTTTCTCAACCGATCCTAAGCCATTTGTAGATTATGGCATAGCTGCTTAAGGATATAATCTCTGTTGAAGAGCAGTGGAAACCTGATCATAAGAAGTGACAGTATGCTGTTGGTAGCCATAAACTGTTGGGTTTCCGGGCATGATTACTTTAATTCAAATAATTAAATACGTAGAGGAAAATAATAAACAACATACAATATTTATCTCAATTACACATATGGTTGGTTGCAATTGATAAAGCACCAAAGTAATAAGTCGATGAAATTAACTTACTTGAATTTCTAGCCATGTGCATTCCGGATGATTGGATCATTCCATATGCTTGCAATCTTTCTCTTCATAATGGATCACGCAAAGCTCCCCAAGTGTTGAGCCTCTAAGAGTATCCACACTAATAAATCTAGAAATGGATGATGGGGTGATTGTGTAGAATTATAACTTTCTTAATTTCATTTATTCACAAGATTACAAATATATACAAGTCAAGTGACTTGGTGGACAAGTAAACCTAGGCCCACATAGATTTACAAAACCTAGCCCATATTAATTATCCTACATTAACAGCCCCCAGCAAAATTGGCGATCTCGAAGTGACAAGTTTGGACTTTAAAAATTCAAAACATGGTTTGGAAAGGCCTTTAGTGAGAACATTCTCAGGTTGATCGATCAAAGGAATGAACAAAACTTTGTGAGAACTCCCTGGACTTGTTTCACGGACAAAATGATAATCAAGCTCAATATGCTTCATTTGAGCATGAAAAATCAAGTTTGCAGCCATGTACGTGGTACTCAAATTATCACAATATAAAAGGTGGCAAAAGAAACCATAAATTAAAGCTCACAAAGCACATAAGAAAGCCCAAGAGATTCTGCACAAGCATGAGCTAAAGCCCTGCATTCAAATTCCGCAGTAAATCGAGAGACATTCGGTTGTTTGGTAGAGCTCCAGGAGATTAAGTTAGGCCTTGTTTGGGTTAATATTTTAACATTGGGCTTAGATAAAGGAAAGCCCAAGGATGCCAGATTAAAGGGGACTTGCCCGAAGCCCAGCACCAAGCCCAAAAGGCAAATTAAAGCCTTCTCAGCCAAGATGCAAGCCACGTGCTTGCCATTAAAGTGACAAGTGATGGAGACTAACCTACTACCAGCCAAATAACACTTTCTAGTGGCATTCCAAGTAAAAAGCCGATGACTCATTACCCTCCAAATGTTTTCGGGCAAGAGCAAAGTTACAGCAGTCGGGCTAATTTGTCCATAAAAGGAAGAAGAGGCCCCAGCATTTGCATCTTGAGTTTGAACTCAAGTTCATACCCTATGCCACTCTGCATTTGCATGCCTAAGCTCAGCTTCGAACTCCGGCCAGATTGTCGTCGAGTTCAAGGTTGATTAGGCTTTTGCAGTGCTCTTATATTAGTTCCTTCTTGTTTAGAACTGCAATTGATGAAGTTATACCTATTCTTGTGGTTCTAAACCTCTGCATGCTTCTCAGTGCAATTTCCCAGATTCCAATCATCTTTCCTGTGCAAACTCCGGCGAGTATGTGATTTATAGCGCTTGGGAACACCTCCAATCAATCCTAGGTATTTAGATACCTTTATGCATGTTATTGTTGGTTTGAATTGGCTGAGTTTGACATGCATGCACACTGATTTCCATTTCCAGAATCCAGTGAGGTTTTTCGAGGGAAATCCATTGAATCTGAGGTGGATTCGAACCCTATTCCTCTTAAATTGATTCAATGTAAGTCCCCTAAGCTTCTAATTGATGTTTCTATTAGTTCAGAAGTGAAATGTGTGAAATTTGGGACTGGAATCACCCTCTGCAATCTCTTGGTGCAATTTTGTAGTTTTCGGTGAGGCTCCGGTGACGGTACACGGCCACCGACGACGATTACCGTTAGTTTTAATAGCAGGAATTGAGATTCTGTTAACTTTAATGGAATCTACTAACGAAGCAGGTATGTTTTGTTATCCCTGTTTAAATCTTCACTGCACTTGCGCATGGCACCGGCGACGACGAGTGTGATGCCTACTTGCCCACGGCAACGCGCTTGCCGGCTGTTGCCGACCCACAGCAGTGCGTGTTTTCCGATGCGTGTCACCACTGCGGTGGTGCATGCAGTGGCATGTGACAAACCCGAGACCTAACCTTAGATTTTTCGGTGTTCTAATTCACGTGGTGCCTTCCGTTTGTGCAAATTCGAAGCCTAAACGATTGAATTGGACTATGTTCCATTAAAATGATGATTTAAGCTTATCTTAGCTTATATTGACATTCACCTGATTGATTGAGGATCGGAAGGATATAGGCAATGAGCCTAATTGCGAGGGACGCTCTGCTTACTTGTGAGTGGACCCTTTCGAAAAACCATTTTTTTAACGTTATATATTTACGTATACACTTTAATGCTTAATATGTGGATGCATGTTATTGTGTTAGTCTCGGATGAGACTTGTGATGATATTGATAATATCTTTAGATCATTCATGATCTATTTTCACCACATTGTCATCATGTGATGAGTTGTATAGCTATCTTTGGTCATAGATTTGTTTGCAAGTTTTATTTGTCCTAGTGGACACTAGGGTTGATGATCATTACCGGTATAGAGACTAACTAGTTGATGCTAGTATATTTCATGCTTGTTATACTTATGTTAGTGGATGCTAGCATGATTGATTGATGTAAGTTATGATTTCTGAACTTAACTTGATGGTTTTTCGTTGATATTGATGAACAAACTTTTCTATTATGGTAGTATTGTATTATATAGTTTTTCACTATATATGTTTTCAAAACAGGAGTTTTTATGTTTAATGATGATTTTATAACCGTGATAAAAGTAGTCCACTCACATTTTGTTTTATCGACTCCTTCAGGATGTAACGAGACTAAGGAGAACACCGATAGGGACGAGTGGGCTTAGCAGTAAGGCTTCCATCCTCTGGCCTTTGAGTGATGGCTCATTTACTGCAGTTTTATCTTAGTTGTAATAATGTATGCATGATCGTACTTTTGATTATGCATAGCACTGCACTTTGTGTTTATTGTTGTGTGAAACTTCTGGCTGCTCTAATCTGATGTGATTAATAACGGGGTTAAACCCGAGATAATTTGTGTCCCCAAGTGGGGAGGATGATAAGTACTTATGAAGTAACTTTGGATTTATTATTTTCAATGAACATCTTTTGGTTCAAATTCTTGCACATCATAAATATCTTACTATGGCTTCATCGTTGAGTTAGCTTGTGACGTCATCTCCGGATGGGGTCATATAGTCAATTTAGTGTCGTCCAGTATATCACAACCTCGTAACTTGTGTTATTGGGATTGTGGTGTGTCAATATTCCTACAAGTTAGGAATTTAAAGTTTTGTCACCCAGAATTGGAATCATTAACTTTTGTATGACAACTTAAACACAAAGGGCACAAAAGCCTAATGACTTAGCATGGCCCGCCATAAGAGAAAGTTTGGTTTGGTTTCACTTACGCCACTCAAATGTGGGTAGTTATATAAAGGGGATTATAACACAAACCTCATTAGGTTTTCTATGAGGAAAGAAGGAAAAATACAACTCCCTCTTTCTGTCTAGGAGGCCGACCCTAAGGGGGAGGATACTAGTATCCATCTCTCCCTTACTCACTCACCTCTTCTTCAAATCCTTCCTTAGTGTGGAGATGTTAGAGGTTCCTTCTCTTGGGAACTTGGAGAATCCATTCATCCATCCACAACTCCAAGAAACCCATGAAGTAAAGAAGCAAGGAATAAAGGCCCTCTCTTTGAGTGATTACCCTTTGCTTATACAAAGAGGAACCTACAAAGGTATAAAAAAATTATCAACTCTTTCTCTGTGAATTTGAGTTTGGTCTTTGGTTCACCACACTACTAGGCTTTGAATTTCTTGGGTAAAGTTTTATTTTGAGTACATATGCTTTAGCTTCCGCTATTTAATTGTTAAATGTAATATTTTTGTTACTCAAATGAGCTTAGAATGACCAAAATTTTCCTTCAAATATAAGAGATAGGTCTCTTCGATCTAACATTCTTATATCACTGTCTCTTAGGTTGATTATATTCTGTTATTCAGTAAACACATAATACATCAAGTAATGATTAACAATAAACATTGCCCATAAGTATTTCAAAAGTATGAGTGACTTTATGGCCATACTTCCAACACATGTACCCACCTCCACCTTTATACCCACCATATTTTGCCTAGGACAATGGTTCAGTAGCGTCAAAAAACATTGAAGTTGTGAAACAGAAGATAGCTTAAGATCGAGGCTGCTAAAACCAAAAACCAATTGAACAGAACCAAAAAACTGAGCCGGTTTGGTTCACTTGGTTTGGGTTTTTTTTTTTATTTTTTAATTTTTAATTTTTTTTTTTTTGTAGATTTTTCTATTTTTGGATTGAACTAGATTGGGTGCAATACTTAGTTAAGGTTTCAAATTTGGGTGATGAGATAGACTGTACCTAACGGTGCTCACCCTTACAAGGTGCCACTACAAACACAAACTTTTAGGGATCTTAACAGACTTTAGTCATAGTACATGTACCTGCAATAGAACTAGAAAAATGTACACACAAAAACAATAAAAACGAAATACAATTACTAGGATATTGATGTCCAAGTTTAGCCATTGCATCAATTGTTATGTTCGCCTCTCTCAAAATATTTTAGAACGACAATTTGTAAAAATCTTTTCGTGAGATGAATTAACAGTGGATTTAGTTATTTTTCTATTTCATAAGAAATAATTTTATGCACAATGTTTATTTATTTATTATTTTTATCAATAACGAATGATTTCCTTTCATAACATAGCCAATTATACCACTTGAACGAGAGAGACGAGGAAAGAAACAATCATACACCTCTCACCGGGATGGTCATTCTTCATCAGTAATGAACCACCACCAGGAAAAGCTTGCCGCCTGCTATTGTTGGAAATTATACACTTCTGTCATCCAAATCATCTTCCAAAATTGGCTCTAGCCATGGAGGAGCCTCCTCCATCCAAGTTCTGCGCTCGTTACAACTAAGCGTTGAGCGAGTGTGCTACCTTGTTTGCCGTTCTCAGCTGCCATTGACAACCAAAACTTCGAAAACAATTCCGTAAAACTTTGATCTCTTCTACTAGATGCCGGTCCACTCCTCCATCAGCTTCTTCATCTTTTAAGCCATGAGTTCATAACAAGTGCCCGTTCCCAGCAAGCATGCAACTTAAGCTATTTATTCTAGGGCTGGAGTGGAGTAAACATACACTAGTAAGAAATACATCCAAGACACCTTATCCTAGCGGTTTACACGCCAAAGGCTTCTTTAAAATCTATCAGCCTATGCCTATGATCTCTCGTCTAACCCTCTTTTGGTCCATACTTATATAAAGTGATTGAAAAGCATATAGCTATGCATCCAGCTTCATCCTTCAATGATGGACAGCCTATTTACAATATCATTTTACACATTATGCAGTACACATGCGTAATGAAGTCCACGTGAAAAGAATGCCATAGTGAATTACAAACAGGTCGGCACAGAAGCTGAGTTATAAGTACAACATATATGTTACACAATATGTTAGCAGATGCAACGATTATTTAAAACAACGAATTCATAGGATTTGAAAGAATAATACAAGAATTAATCTGCAATTCTTCAACCATGCACCAAAATCATCTCTATCGCATGAACATGTCGACAATAGCCCTCCAGTAGCCAACCAACTGAAGGGAAAAGGTTTCAGGCATGAAAATGTCAACAACGACACTCCAGTAGTCAACCAACTGAAGAGAAGAGATTTCAATCAAAGCCCACAATAGAAGGAATCCAGTGAAGTGGCAGAGGTTAAATTATCGGCCAATGAACTGGTGTGGCATATGTGTGTGGGTGTGTGACAGTTGAACACCATGTTACATGAGCACTCAAAAGCTAGGAAAGTAAGTTAACCTGGGTCGGAATGCTTTTTCCAGTTTGAGCTTCAATTAGCAAGCCTGCTGTAAGACCAATCATTGCCCATGCACCATTAATTGCTTCAATTTGACGTTTTCTCTGTAATCACGACAATATTTTTAGAAATGAATAACTTCTATGTATGATATGTAATCATAAGAAAGCTTGAAATATGACATCAGCTGACCCCAGTTATCTTGCATTTTGTGATACATTAGTAACAGAAAAGAAATGAAAATAAGGATTGGGGCCTCATCAAGGAACCAACTCTTGTTTTAAAAGAAATCAATATTAGCTAGAGGATACTGAAATATATGAATTGTAATACAGAAGTTTGTCGGACAAGTCATTTTCACACTCGCTATCTTAACAAAGCATGCAATTCCTTAACCTTGTATTTCTCTTTTGCTTTAATTTCTTCCATTTGCTTGGCAGCCAACCGCTTGGCTTCCAAAGGATCAACCATAATCACTTCATTATTTGATGCTCCTTTCTTTGAAGAAACCTGTACCGAAAGAAAATACAAATCATAGTTCAATCAGAAAAAGGAAAAAAAAATAAAAAATAAAAAAAAAAAAAAAAGGGGGAAAAGAAAGAAAGAAAACACATGAATTCTCTTTTTATCAACTGTAGGAAGAAATGGAACCAGGAAAAATAAGTTTCACCATATAGCTTCAATTTGATCATGTAATAAGATTGGCGACAGTGCATAAAATGAAAAGTGAAAGATGCAACTTCATGGACTTCTAATTGAATTGGATTGGACAAAAGAAGTTTGAAACAATTTTTCTAAGATTGGGAATATATTGAAGTATTTTACAATAAAAGTCTTTATTAATTGTAGACCAAATCTAGATGATATTCAAGGAAAGCCCTTCCAGTAAGTCATAGACTGACTAACTTGTTTGAACTCAACATCCCCGCATGCGGCTTGCCACTAACTGATATTGATTGCCTATGTTCGGGAGGTAACGGGCAACTACAGTATACAAGAGTGAACATCCCTGCTGGAACCTCCTTAACTTATGAGGATGCATAGCAAGCAAGCACACACAAGTTGGTTGATGATTCCCTTAATTTAATTTCTACAGATTATTGTTAGACGAAAGTAGAACACTCAAACAAGACTGGAAATTTAAGCAATTGATCAAACTGCACTTAAAAGTCTCAAACCCCGACCCAAATGCAATCAGTTTTAAAACTTTTAGGACTGTGGTTTCTGCTGTTATACTTGATATGAAGGTTCCAGAAACTGATGATGCATTATTAACTAGGAAAACAATGAACTACGAGCATCCGTATCTAATGTCTAGACATTCGGACCAACTACATACCTAAAATATCTTTGACCATATTCAAACCAATACATTGGTGTTATACATGTGGAATCCTTGGGGTTGATTCATACATTAGGATTGGCCAACAATTGAAGAGCACTGCCATTGGTTCTGTAAGCAACTACACTTCCACCTTGGTGTCTTCTCCAACCCCAACTGCAAAACAAATAAAATTTTGCAAAAAATTATAAGCAAGAAACAAGCTTAGAAGCTTGGATAATAAAAGTTCTAAATTATATAAGAATCCATCAGCAAAGCAATAACTACTATAATTACAACTGAACAGATTACCATACAGTCATGGAGAAGACCATCTTAATGACCTCAAACAATAAATTATTATTCTTGTGCTCAATCCAATTTATGTTCATGTTCACCTTCTCAATGGGGTTCACTTGTATTGCTACAGAATATGGGCGTTCTTTCTGAGCCACGTCAAGTTGAGCCAGAATTTAAGTGATAGATTGCATAATGCATAGAAATATCATTATTCTCCATCGACACTCTTTGATTACTAACACTGCTCAAACAAAAGTTTTAATAACTCCCCAAATGCACCATTCAAGCCTGTAAATTACAATCTTCGACTTTACGAAACTCAGAAAATCACTCAAGAAATCAGATTATTGCATCTCCAATGCGCAACTATGATTCTGATGTACAAAAACATACACAACCAGAAAACCAAAATCATTTCAGCCTACCACAAAAAGGTTAACGGGGCAGTCTAAATTAGAAACTTACCCTTGTACCAGAAAAGGATAATGGGGTATATCATATGTGTATTATGACCAATTCATCATATTTTCATCAATTAAAATTTTCTGTCACGTAATTCTTGGGATATTTATTTGTATTAAGCACCACACTGTTGCAATATCAGCCAATATTTCTTAACAAAATAACTGCCAAAACATCACAAATGAAACATAAATCGACCCCCTCGAAGATTTTTTTTTTTTTAATTTTATTTCTCATTTTCTCAGTAACCAAACATAAATTGCACAAAGCTAAAGAAACGAGCAGGTAATTCCAGTTGTTGGAGTAATACAAAAGTGGGTGTGAGAGTTTAAAACTCGTTTGGTTTTCCACGAAATCAGCGGGCAGAAGTGAAGAAAGTCGGAGAATTGGATCGAGATAGGAAAGAGGTAAGCAAGAGAAAGGATTGGACTTACTTGTAGAGAGGCGCAGAGGGACGATGGTGATTGGGAAACGATGAGCTTTGAGTGAAGAGGAGGCCTCCATTGATAGGTAGCAGAGATGTGGATGACATCCTCCCCTTTCGTACGTGTTCTGTTCTTCTCCAACGATTTCGGTTCCGTCTACCATTTTATATGCACCATTTTATTGTTCAGACCACATTTCAGTTTTACCCTCAACTTCTTCCTTCCAATTTTTCCACCTCTTGTGTTTCCAGTTAAAATTATATTTTATTTTTTAATATAAATTAGTATACATCATTGTTTGTATTCTTTTAATTTTCTACTGCTTTACAAAAATTGAAATTATACAGAACCTATCAGAAACCCTCCTTATATTGGTTTCCACGTATGCAACTAGAATATACGTATACCAACATGTTTGAACATAAATAAAAGAAAAAATTGTAACCATGATCTTTCAATTTTAACTCAATTGGAGCAACGGTCCTTTAACTAAAAATCAATGACCATTGGTCTCTTAACTCCTCAAAACGTGCCGCTATGATCATTTTTGTCCATTATAACTTCTTTCAAAATGAGTCATGTTGAAAGAATCATTGCTACATTTGAGTTCAAGTTGAGACCATTGCTCCAATTGGGTAAAAGTTGAAGGACTATTTCTCCAATTAGGTTAAAGTTAGAGATCATTTCTACAATTTTTTCATTTAGTTTCTCATTTTTGCCCCTTGATTTTGACTTCATGTGTGTGTCATGTGACTTATTTTTACGGAAGTTTTAATGGAGATGATGAAAATGATCATAGCTACACATTTTGATGCGTTAAGAGACCAATGGTCATAGATTTTTAGATGAGGGATCATTGCTACAATTTTCTCTAACTAAAAGGTGGTGTTATTGACACTCTAAAAACTTATTGTGCACTTCAAACTTTCTAAATTTTCTTTTTTAAAAATACACTTGGGAGTAGTGCATAATTAATTTTTAGCCGTATCAAAACCACACCCAAATAGAATTATTATAAATAAAACTCGATTATACAAAAGAATTTTATTAATGGTAAGAAATATAAATCTATTCAGTGAGTGACCTTTAAGTCTTATGAATGCTAGCAATCTTTTCCACTTGCTTTCTCCTACTTGCCTTTCCTACTCAATAGATGCCATCTGGACTTACCCTACACTCAAATCTATGCCATGTTGATTTATCATACACTCAAATCTATGTATTAATTGGAAAGAGATCCGGAGAGAATCCCTTTCACTTAATCCTCGTCATCAAACAATCCTGACCTTTGAAATTTGATCAAATGACTAAAGTTATTATAACTTTTTAAAGTGGGCCCTTGTTTTTTGCTGTTTAATCAAATTTTAAGGGTCTGTATTGTTTGATGAGGAGAATTAGGTGGAAGGGAGGATCCCTTTCCGTATTAATTGTGTTTAAAATTGTTTTCTTCTCTTTCCACTAATACCCCTAATTAAATCTCATACGTCAACCAAATCATTAAATTATCTACCAAATTTGACAAATCTAATTATTTTAATTATTATTTATTATTTTTTTATACAAATTTCATTTCCTTTTTTTTACTCTCCTTTTTATTTTTCTCCCCTTTGATTTTAGGCTCTAGGAGAGGACTACAAAATTTTTAGAGATGTTATTTTTTTTATAATACATATGCCACAAATAAATTAATAAAAGACCTTTTCTCCCTTCATTGGAGTAAATAATCCTTTTTAATCTATTTTACTTGGATGTGCACTACTTGCGGACGAAACTGCTCCCACATTTATTTGTTTGACGAAAACATGGGCTAGACGAATGGGTGGAAGACCTCCTTTTGCTAAATTAATTGATCCAGATAAGCCATGAAAGCTGTCATTGTAAAAGTTTTTCCAAATGGTGCGACATAGGTTGGGCTGCTGTGGCAGGACCAAAGCCTGTTGTGTAGGAGCGTGCTGGGCCATACCAGGCGCTTGAACTTGGGCCGCAGCAGCTGCAATCATGGCCTGGGCTGCAGGTTCTAGGTGGGTTTGAGACTCAAATTGCAGGAGCCGAGACCGGAGATCAGGAAAATCTGGCAAGGGATGAGAATTAATTACCGGAGTCACAAACCAAGGCCTTTAGAACAGAGCTCACCAAATCAGTATTAGAGACAAGTTGATTAATAGCAACAAGAGAGTCATCGATAAACTTAGCATGTTGAAGGTAGTCAGAGACTCAGAGATAGAACTCGAGCCCTTTGTAAGAGCAAGAAATTGAAACCGAAAGTTGATGGCATTGGCGAGAGACTGTTAAGTAAAGTGGTCATGGAGGCACTTCCGAATAGCATGAGAGGAGTTAGTAAGTGACAAAATAGGCTCGAAAAGAGTGAACGTCAAATAACTGACAATCAGTTGGTCAATCTGAAACCACTGAGCAAACATGGGATTTGGTGCAGTGGGTTCCTCGCCAGCAATAGAGATAGTAGCGGCAGGGGCCAGGATTGAGCCATCCACACAGCCAAATAAATCGTGACCTAAAAGAAATGGTTTCATCTGACTAAGCCATAGCAATTTGAAAAAGTGAGCTACGTTAGGATTGGAGAGAGATGGTCCAATTGTGGTAGAGGAAGAGGAAGAGTGAGAGGCCATGGGAAAAAGTGTGGAAAAGGCACGGCAAGGAAGGGTAAATTGCTAGGGGGGAAGGCAACAATAAAGGAAGATAAAGATTAGGCTAGGGTTTTTACTAGGAAGGGGTAACCTAAAACTAGTGATACCATGTAGAATTATAATTTCCTTGATTTCATTGATATCACAATATTACAAATATAGTCTAATCAACTAACTTGAAATACAAGTAATCAAAAGTCCACAGAGATTTACAAGACCTAGCCCAATAAAATCCTAACCGGATTCTCCTACACTAAAACTAACTTAATGATTTGGTTGATATATGAGATTTTATTAGGGGCATTAGTGGAAAGAAAAGAAAGAAGTTTTAAACACAATTAATACATGGACTTGAGTTTAAGATAAGTCCACTTGGCATTCATTGAGTGGGAAAGGCAAATAGGAAAAGATTAGTAGGAAAGGTAGCTAGTATCCCTCTAAGTCTTAAATACATATGAAAACATAATAATAAGTCTTATATACATATGAAAACGTAGCACTATTATCTTAGTTAGAATTATAAGATTAGTACATCTTTAAGTTTTAGTCGATAAAATTACATAGTTGGTAGCCACATTTCAAATGTACGGATGGCAACAATTCAGTTTATGGACAGAAATGTTATATTCATCCCTGTAATCTCCTGACTCTTGCTCTCGAACTGGCTTGTATGCTTGTACCATCTCTGTACCAGTTGCAGGTTTTGGTCCTAAAACCAAGCTCGGTTCTCTTACCAACTCCATAAGGGGAAGTAGCGGCCCACTAACAACAAAGGGAATTTAGTCTAACCATATTCATAATCATAAATTAACCATCAGGGATTATCCATAACCATACTTATCGGGTAATGGATTCCCCATCGATAACCATACTTATCGGGTAATGGATTTCCTATCGGTTAACGATTATATCCATTTTCATCAATACAAAAAAATATATTTGTTCAATTGGCACATTATAATTTAGTAGATGCTAATTTTAATTCGTCATTAAACATTTGATGTATAACATGATTCAATGAATGTATCTTGTAGAGTATAAAAATTAAAGCATTAAATTTAAAACATTGATGATGTTGGCTGATCTTTGATATCTCCCATAAATACCATTGAATTCTCATTGATTTTGATTCAAAACTTTTGAGCTTTTCCACAACATGCAATTTTTGTGTTACAAGATAATGAGTTCGATGAATAATAAATATACAAATAGATATATATATATATATATACACACACACACATATTATAAATTATATTATTTATCGTTTGGGTTGGATTCGGATACGGGTACAAATGGGAGGCTCGTACAATCATATTCAAAACCCTAATATTCCCAGTTTTTCTGTATCCAAAATATACCCAAAACCGTTTCATCCGAACGGTTATGTACGGTTATTAGGTTTAATGGTTATAATTGTCATCCCTATTCACATGGTGTGAAGAGAAAGTGATACAGTGAAGAACTAAAGCTTCTCAACCCTTCTACTAAAAACTCCGGTGGGCTGTAGTGGGATAACTTTCCTCTAGTACATTGGAATTTCGGACTGCTCTTCAGATTATCACTGATCATGTTCAAGCGCTAGCCAGAACCAATCTTCCCCTGCATGTGCTAGGTTGTTTGCGTTTATTCACCTTTATCCGCATCAACGGTATGAATTTGGATTTAGGTTGTGAACATCAAATGAGTGAAGTGGATGAACATCAAATGAGTGAAGTGGATGAACCAGTTCCCGAATTAATCATTGCCAATCAGTCTACCAATCAACCCACTACCGATCAGCATGCCGATCAGTCTGCTGATCTAGCCCACTCTCGATCAGTGTGCTGATCGGTCGTCTGAAGTGTCCTCAGAGAAGCAGTATATGAGACTCCCAAACTAGCTGTTGTCCAATACACCCCAAAGGAATTTCCTCCTCGTAGCATGAGAGGTATCCTAAAAGCTACCTATGAGGGTCGAACCTTACTAGTAAAGTCAAATATCCCATTAGCAATTATGTGTCAACGGATAGGTTATCAAGGTCATATTTAACACTTGTGAACTAATTATATTTTGTATCTATGTATCTATTCTTAACAATGCGTAGAAAGCCTTTGCCGATCCAAGGTGGAAAGCAGCAATGGACAAAGAGATGAATTCCTTAAAGAAGAATGAAACATGCGAGATCGTTGAATTACCACCAGGGAAATAACCTGTAGGGTGTTGATGGGTTTAAACAGTGAATTATAATTTTGATGGATTAATTGAAAGATACAAAGCATGACTTATGGCGAAGGGATACACACGGATGTATGGAATTGATTATGCTGAGAAACTCCAGTAGCAAAACTCAACACCGCTAGAGTTCTTTTGTCACTATCAACAAATCTTGACTGACTGTTGCACCAATTTAATGTGAAGAATGTGTTTCTGCATGGAGAATCAACTAAAGTAATGTAAATGGAGCTCCCACCTAGTTCGAATCGGCCGGCCAAGCATTAAAATAAAAGTGTGTCAATTGAAAAAAGCATCGTTTGGTCTCAAACAATCACTGGGAGCTTTGTTTGGATGATTCACGAAGTCCATGAGAGTCTTCGGCTACAAACAAAGTAATTTTGATCATACTTTATTCTTGAAGAAGAAGAAAGGTAAGGTTAGGGTACTCATTGTTTATGTAGATGATTATCCTGAGGAGCGACAAGCATTGCAAAGTTCCATGCTACGCGAATTCGAGATGAAAGATCTTGGTCCACCAAAGTATTCATTGGGTAAGTTGCCCATTCGAAGGATGGCATATTTCCGTCATAGAGAAAACATGCTGTTGATTTGTTACATGAGACTAAAATGTCAGCGTGTCACCTAGTTGATATACCATTGGAAGAAGGTTTGAAGTTGTGGTTTGATCTGGATCAACGACTGTGTGATAAGAAGAGACACTAGCGGTTGGTAGGAAGATTGATGTATCTAGCTCATACGTGGCTAGACTTGGGTTACGCTATAAGTGTGGTAAGCCAATTTATGCATGATCCTAGGAAGCAAGATATGTATGCATTTATGCGAATTTTGTGAAGTTAGCTTTAGGAAAGGGATCTTGTTCTCAAAGAATGGTCATTTGAGAGTTGAAGCATATACAGATGTCGATTGGGTGATCAATCAATGATAGACGTTCAACTTGAAGTTACTTCATGTTTGTGGTAGGTAATCTGGTGATTGGAGAAGTAAAAAACATAAAGTAGCTTCTCGCTCAAGTGTCAAAGTGGGGTTTTATCACAATCAGTCAAAGTGGAATTTTATCACAAAACGCCTCAATATTAGTTGAAGTGGAATTAGAATATTTAGATTTTTCTTTCTTTCTTTCTTAGTGTCAAATATCACCACTGTGACTTATCCCTATCCTTGTATCTAAGAGTGTTTCAGAATCAACCAACAGATGTAATTATCTAATTCGGTTAAGATTCAGAATCGGATAACATAATTTTTACCTTTCCAGTGCCGCGAAAACCTTGTTCACAGCTTACCAGACAAACATAGGCCAATGCTATTAAAATTGACAGCTCCACATATATATAAATTAATGGAAATTTAATAATATTATTATTATATTAAATTTATTAATTGAATGGAAATTATAAGTAATGTTTTTTTTTTTTTTTTTTAGAGAAGTATGATAATTCATTGCAAAGAAATTCAGAATACAAACAAAGTAAGGATAGTGTGCATACTAGGCCTCGATAAAACTTTACTGGGAATTTCACTCCAGTCCAAGAGAAAAGAGTGTCTCCCACAACATAATTGAATGGAAATTATAAGTAATGTTTTTTTTTTTTTTTTTAGAGAAGTATGATAATTCATTGCAAAGAAATTCAGAATACAAACAAAGTAAGGATAGTGTGCATACTAGGCCTCGATAAAACTTTACTGGGAATTTCACTCCAGTCCAAGAGAAAAGAGTGTCTCCCACAACATAAAGGACGTATCCTCAAATGTCAATCCATAAACAAATTCCAAACTATCTTCAAACAAAATATGCAACTTGGGGGGGTCTTCCACCCACTAAACTGATTGCTTACAAAGCTTTCAACCATTTTGTGCAGTGAGCGCCAACCGTGGGGTAAAGCTTTCGACCATTTCTTCCATAGTCTTTTACACACGCTGCAACTCAGTCTAAACCACCAGCAGAAAATGTCTCCAACAAATTGGATTAGTTGGACCCACATCCACATAGTATCAGTAGGAGACCTATGCCCGCAGAACTACGAACACAAAATCAAGGTAACTCGCCCCTATCGGCATAGACGAAGCAGTCACTTCTCCTAAGGAAACCTAAGAAGACCTAGGAACGCTAGAGAGCAATTTTATAAGAAGACCAAGACTAAACTAAAATAATTAAAATAATTAAAACCAATCCATTTACCCATCACCACTTGCAACTAGTGCAAGTCTGCTGCACCCACGAGCCAAGGCCACCAGGGGAAGGTGGAGCCAACACTAAACAGTTGAGAAGGACCACATAACACAGAAAATCAAGCCATAGGGGGGATTTGACTCCACAACAACAAAAAATCACCAGCCCAAACCCGCAGATCTAGTCCCAAAAACAGGGGAGAAGCCTTGTATAGGAATAAATCTGGAGAAATGTATCAGAGGCCTGCATTTGAGCCGAAAAGGATGGTCGCCGACAAAGGGAGAGGAGAAAAAGGTGCTACGCAGCACCACAGAGGAGTGGATGCATCGGGGGGGGGGGGGGGGGGAGAGAGAGAGAGAGAGACTGGGTAGGAAGCGGGAGGGGAGAGGCTACGAGGAGGGGGCGCTAAAAGGAGGGAGGAGAGGTTGCCACCAGTCCCAAGCCAAAGCAAAGGACCGACGACTGGAGTTTGCAATTTTGGGGTTGAGTTTGGAGAAGGAAAAGGGAGAGCGGCTAGGGTTTTAAACTGGGTGTTGTTAGTTATAAGTGATGTTTTTTTGGTGGAAATACGTGTGTATCTTAATGAAGAGTTGCAACTTTTGACTTTTTATGAATGGTCACATACTTTCCAAAAAGGTATCTCAAATTCTATAAATAAGGAAGCCCCTATAACCATTTAATTACTTCTACATTCACATAATCATAGATAAAGTGCACTAACATTAGAGAGTCTCATTGATTCCAAATGAGACAGTTTTCAACACAATTGTGGTTCATTGGAGCCTTGTGATTTGAAGTGCTACTATTACAAGGACGTGGTCGTTGTATCTTGGGAGACAAGCGCTGATCAACCATGAGCACCGTAGTAGGGCATAAACTTGTCGTAAGGACAGGATGTCTGACATTCGCCTCAACCGTATTTTCAGATTTTTATAATCTATTATGTCATGTACATTTAACACTGGTCATTCATGTGCATACATTACTTTGATATATAATTGCATGAATTGTTTCTTGATTTTATATGTGATTAATATAGCAAGTAGACTTATTTTTCCAACATAAATGGAGCAACATAAAATATGGTTACAACAGATGCGCAAATTGGAAAAATATTAGAAATACAGACATCGTTCATCATGCCACATCTGCACTGATAAAAGGGGAAGATGCAGATGTGGCCACTTTCGTATATTCGGTGCTTCCTTGCATTTCAAGCTCTTCTCCATGAGTCTCCTTACACTTATGGTAAAGGACAGTATAAATCATTAGCATGGATATCCTGATGAAGCAGAATATAAGATTCATGAGGAGCAATGGAATCGTTGCCGCATTTAGTGACTTGTTTGTCCCAGTCTTGTGCCAACCATACAAGACCAAAAGAGAGAATGCTCCGGACAAAAGATTTAGGAAAAATCCCCGTAGCATAGATCCTTTAATAAGCTGTCCAGCCTTCCCTAGTGCCTCGATGCCACTTTTTTTTTTTTCGAGTACTGAAACAACTAGTGCTAAATTCCAAACAACAGCTAGATAGGCCTGGAAAACCAAAGCCAAAAGAAATATGGTTTTGGAGAAAGCAGGCGTAGTATATGTAAGATCAAAAGTCAGCAACAAAGGAAGCAGAAAGACTATAATAAATAGATAAAAGCCTAAATCAAGTAGGGTTACGTAAAACCAAGTAACAAATGGTCTTTTCAACGATTTCACAGCCCTTGATAGGAGTTCCTTGACAGACAGGTCTTGACCACGATAAGTGACCCCTGATGCTAAAATTGAAGCTGTTGTAAAGAATAATGAGGCAAAACAGGAAGCGGAAATGAAAAGCCACTCAAGTCCAGCAAATAACCGGAGGTCCTTTTTCAAAGTAACCAAAAGGTGGTTGAAGTCGGGGGTACCAGCGACCGTAGAAGGTAGGAGGGCTGCATTGAGGGTGAAATCAATGAGCAATGGTTTGATGGAGTACATATTGCTCACCAAGAGGATAGAGCTAAAGGAAATTATGAGTAAGATGATGCAGGACATGAGCTTCACATTTTTCAAGAAAAGTTTGAGGGTTTCTCTTAGAATTCCCACGAAATCCAAAAGCATATAAAATTTCATCATGAAATTAAAAGGATTGAAGTTCTTGAAAAAGTTTCAATCTCTTGTTTTTTGAATTAATTGTAGAACAGCACTGATGGCTGATATTTATAGACCATTAATTAATATTGTGAATTGTTTTTTGTATTATTTTCTGAATCTTTCTACTGGCTACGTACACAAAGAAAAAGTAAACAAGTTGCCTTGTATTATCAGAAGCCAACAATTGAACGTAAACAAGTTGCCTTATATTATCAGAAGCCAACAATTGGTAGCTAAAAGTCAATCATGCGTTTATTATGCAGGAATAATACTTTCTTCATTACTTCATTTCCTATTAATTTCGTTCAGATCCAAAAGAGTTGACGCGGCAAAGCAGAAGAATAGACCCGGCCTGCAATTAAGAATAATTAATAATACCAGTCATTTTCAATTTATCGGAAAAACGATCATATGATGTTATTTTTTACTTACAGTATAACTTGTGGTTTTGTTCTTTATTAAAATACCCTCGAAGTGTAACACCAAGTCGTCCACTCTTATCACAACACATAAAATGATATAGTACGTGACGTGTTTTGCTATAATTAAAATTTCTATAAAAAAATATGTTAGTTAATTGTCCCATTCCACAGGAGAAATCCACATGAGGAACAGGTAAGACCTGCTACAAATTGGTGTGGATGTAAATAAAAATAAAAACAGTGACAAGGTCAAGCCCGTTGTTTAACCCAGCAGCTTATGGGCACAAAAGTAAATACCGCGGAGATTATATATGAATATCTATGGTTTAGTCAAGTCCATCTTCAAAACAGATTATCCCTCAAAAAAATGGTCTAAGACTTAGGGGCGGATCTATTAAGGGACCCACATGGTCTCGGGACCAATCGAAAGTTTGATTAAGTGGCTGTGAGGGCCTCTGAGGACCACCCAAGTCTAGGCATGTAGTGGAGGGGGAGGAGCGTGGCTGCACAACATTTCTGGTATTTTGCATTCTGGAAACTGGAGGAAGAAGAAGACTAAATGGTTTTGAGCCAAGTCATTTAAGTAAAACGGTGTGTTCGGTTAAATGGTTTGAAAAGACACCCTCCTTTAAGCCTATACTAAAGCCCGTTCTTTAATATATAGTTTTTACCATTTTTTACTAAAAAAATAAAAAGATTCAAACTTTTAAAGATATCTGACTTTCCCAATTCCAATACTAACAACCCTAATTGGTTATCCCATTCCCCAATTCCACGCTCTTCCTCCACGACCAGGTCCACGGACAACTAATCAGTTGTCTTTTCTCCACCACCATTTAATCTCTTCATTTTTAAATTTAAGTAAATTTTTCATTT
Source organism: Pyrus communis (assembly GCF_963583255.1). Lineage (NCBI taxonomy): Eukaryota > Viridiplantae > Streptophyta > Magnoliopsida > Rosales > Rosaceae > Pyrus > Pyrus communis. The sequence continues at coordinate 24,923,534 of NC_084806.1, read as the reverse complement.
TAGTCTAAATTAATCACGTAGAATGTTAAATATAGTTATTGTTAATTTGTTATGATTTTTTTATATTGTTTGGATCATGTGTTGGTTAGTTCATTTATATTTTTTTACTTTATCAATTGATATGGTTTTTTTGTTTTGCTTAATTGATATGTGTAGAAATTAGGAGTATGAAACGATATTACAAGGGAAAATCATTAGAATATAAAACCTCGTCATAGACAAATTTAGTCTTTATAGCTTGTAATGTTGTTTGTACATATATTATGAATGAAAAATTGTAATTTATCATTTAATTTTTTCAAAGTTATATTTTGTCCAATGTTCTATAAAAAGTTAGGAGCTAGTCGGGTGGCGGGCAAGGTATATCTACCCAACAAGTTCAATATTTAAAAAACAGTAAGTATATAATCATAATGAGGAGTATTCTTGGATGATAGATTATATTCTTACTGTTCATGATCCTTGTATTGGATTGGACATAGACTAAACTATTTAACGTTGCTGTATCTAGTTTATTTCTTTGTTTTGTAAGTATCCTCTCAAAAGTTCTGCAATTCATTTCACAATTGGATGAACTTGTAGTCAATCCATCATTTGAAAATTAGGTACACCATTTTCACAAGTATACCACCATGAAACTAAAAATAAAAAATAACTCACAATTAATAAAAATAACCAAATCTGTCTAGGACTGCCTAGGTGCACCTAGGACGGCCTAGCTCCAGACTGATTTTTTGAAACTATTTTCCCTAAATAGGGACGAGTCTTCACCACCTAGCTCTTAGACCGATTTTTAGAACACTGATTTTGTCCAATATTTTTTGGAGCATTTATATTGGGACCACCAAATATTAAAATCCTAGATCTGCCACTGCTAAGACTGATTCAAATACCCAACTTCTAGAGTCTAAAGTCATCGTGATAAAAGATCATAATATTGGATTTATTCTAATATAAATCAACCTTAAATGGTCTACAACATATAATAGAAATGTAATATTGGATATTAACATAGATATTGTGATTTGATCTCCTAAGGTATCAATCTTATATTAGGTATTATGTATCTTGTAATACAAGTAAGATCAATGGAGTCCTTGATTATATGTGATTATGATTTCTAAGTGATAGGCTAAAAAAAAGGGGTTTGGAATTCCTTTATGGACGGAACCTTAATGCCTTAGCTAGTATAAATGCAAACCCTAGATACACAACAAACACTTCTCATAAAGTAGTTATATCCGGCTAGATGCTTTGTAGAAGACTTTGGTGTTGCCGTAGCTCTCATCCTTGATTTGATTAAAGATGTAGAGAAAAATTGAAAAATTGATGCAGATGTCAGGTTTCTTCTTCTTTACGGTGATGACTAAGAGCTGATTAGGAACGGAAATTTTGATTAGACAATAGCATTACGCGGACTTCTCTATATTATAAATTCATTATATTATTAAGTGTTGAGAAATACAGTACACATGTCTTGAAAAATTTGTGCAATCTTTTAATCCACATCCGTCTATTGCCGTAAGTAACATCATCATATTTGACCTCCGCATTCCTTTTCTCTTGCGGCAACAAGGTCATAAATTACAGAGCATGGTTTTAATCTCTGCCATTTTTTACAGGATTTATGCTAATTAAATTCATATCCATATCACCAAGTTTTCGATCAGGCTGAATAAAATCATCTACCATAGCAAAATGGTTTGTTTCATTGAATTCAACTTTAGTGATGGTTTATGGTATTGTACTTTGGTTGATATATATTTGGTTGGATCCCTGAAGCTTAAATTGGTTATAAGATTAAGATATACTTACATAAGTGATGTGCTAATTATTACAGAGCATGTACAAACATTGAATACCATGGTTCGCTTCAATTCAGCAGTGACGTCCTAGTAAGGAGGCCCATATGGATGCCTCTCTTGAAGCCAACATCATACACAAGAAAACACCTTCCCGAGAGAAGACTAGTCATGGTAACAAGCCTTTGGGGTCGGTGACGATATATATATAGTTTTATGTTTGTTTATTTCGAGCAGATGAAATTAGTAATATTATCCGCGAGTGTACACATTCTAATTGAACGACTAGTTCTAATTGTTTTGTTCCGAAGCCAATATAATAAAATTATGTAATGTAATGTGATGCGTATACCTCAAAGAGTAGGCACTTTGGGGATCTATTTTCCTTTTGAGAAGTATGACTTATGCATTTATTCCACGCCATTTTTTGGTGTCTCTCCATATTTGGGTCAGAAACTAGCGTTAATAAGCTCGGCAAAAGTATAGGTTATATACAATTATAATCTCAAGTTTTGTAAGCATGTATGTGTATTTACATTTGTTCTAACCTTGCACTGGAGAATTTCTTGAGATCCCTCAATCTAGGAAGCCCAATGAAGAGGTTCATACATACATCAGCATGTACGATTCTGGTATGATCTTTTCTTTTGGTCATCATGATAAATTCAATTATATATATATATACACACACACACACACAAAGAATGGTTGTGTTGGATTTAAGAAGTGTTAAATTGTTCCCACAAAATCCAACCATGTCGTGACATCTTTCTGATTGCAAGAGATGGAATCAGTTTTGTTATAGAATTTATCAATACTATTGTGATATGTTGTGTCTATATATATGATTGTGATAACACATATTAAAGTTGCGTTGCAGGGATGCATATGCTAAGTTTTATATGTATTTATACATGAAAGTAAGTTAAGTAAATTTTGACAACTTTTATTATGGCGTGAATAGCATTACAAGTATGGCTATTTTGTTTCAAAGATGTGTAAGGTGACACATTTTCCCCTAATTTTTTCGTGACCTCATTTGATAAATTATAACTATTTGTTTGAACCAATTTTCACGAGATGTGAATGAAGTTTTATGCTATTAATAGCACAAGAAATCTGCATCACTAATTTGTCGGGGTTGTCTACAATTTTGCTTTCTTATCTCAGTAGTCATTCAATTCTACTTGACTAGTTCACTATAAAGAATTGGTGCATAACTTGTTGATTGACTGAGAATGCAATGGCAAGGACAAGAACGGTATACAAATGAATGAGGTTTGTAGTAATTATGTGACAGTTCACAGTTGATTTTATTTATTCTTATATGAGAGTTATGGTTAGTCATGTGATTATATATATGTTTATAAAGAAGTAGTGAACATATGAAGGCATGAAGTATGTACTTCATCCAAAGCATGTGACTTAATTGATAAGCATAAGTTTTCAAACTTGTATATAGTTTGTTAGTTTTTCCTATACCTAAAGAATTTAAACAATGCTTTCATTAGTCAATTTTTTTGTGTCATAAGGGGAGAAAAAAGAATTATTCAAGGCTAAAGTATGGCAAAGTATTGGAGATGTTGCGTTTGGAAGAAAAGAATTTTGGTTGTTCATTTATTTAATTTGGTATTTACAAGGCTAATGCATGATTTTGATGCTAATGTTTGAGTAGTCTTGTTGTGATGACCCGTCCCTAATTTTCTATGTGAATTTCCTTCACGAGTATGTAATATGACGATTATGCCCTTACTGGCAAAGTGGAACCGGATGTGGACGTATTTATTCGACTTTTAATTTATTTTTGCTATTATCGTAATTACATAGTACTCGTTGTTACGAATACATGAGTGTGAGGTAGACCTGAATTGGAATTGTAACGAAAAAGTTACATTTAGTTAAAGTACGTTAACAACGGGTAGAATTGTACACATGTGTGCTAATAATTTAGTGTAGGAAATACTATTTTTGATAAGGAGACAGATTTCGTGTACCTTGAATTATACAAAATCTTATCACTTTCTCTCTTTAAAAATCGGGTCTCGTTAACCTACCTCACCACCAATCAGCTTTTCCCCCATTTCTACTCACCCAATCAGAGGCCTCCTTTCTGTCCAATCAGAAATCTTCCCTCTCTCTCTCTCTCTCTCTCTCTCTCTTTCTCTCTCTCTTTCTTCTTCTTCTCACCTTCATGTTGAGCCTCTTTCTGCTCTCTGCAACATAAACACCATCATCAAACCTCACGGATCAGACCTCAAATCACCACCATCGTACTCCCCTCATCACCACAAGTCCATCCGTATGAACCGATTCTAAAATGATCGAGGTTTGAGCTTCCAACTCGGAGCAACTTGGAGCTTCGACTCGGGTTTAAGTTCTCAGACGACCCTCTGTTCAAGTTACAAGGTTTTGGACGATCTAGATGCAACTACGCAACTCCCTAAGGTCCCTAGCCTAAGTTTGAAGTCGAGCCAATGTGTAAACACGCATCTTTGGGAAGTTGGAGTTAGGTCTGAGACTTTTGAGCTGTTTTCAATCCATTTCCATCCACTTTTTGGACTTTTAAAAGGTACAAACTTGTTCTTCTCTTCCTAAGCTTCATTTCCATATAAAGTACGTCTAAAATGGTTGAGAAATGAGAAAGATACAAAGTTTTTACAAAAATCGGCCAAATTTTCCAGAATTCGACGAACCAGACGACGGCAAACGGTAATGCTGACGACGGAGGAGCTTTACCGGAGAAGGAGGAGGAATATTTCGTGAGGTTGACGAAATATTCTGATGCCGTTAAGGTATTTAACTGACGCCGTTAGATTTAACAAAATATTTCATCAAATTTGACGGAATATTCCCTAGGGATCTGCCAGCGCGTGGGCGTGGGCGTGGCTGCGACCTGGCGGCACGTGAGACCTCATGGTAGCGCGTGGTCGACGTGTACGAGTTTGTAAAGTCGAGTAGAATGTTTTTGTATATTTAAATCCTCTGTTTGAGCAAACTATGGGGGATTTTCCTAGCCTTTTAGTGTATGTCTTAATTAATTAATTAATTACTATAGTTGTTTCACATATAGGAGAGAATTATCTCGAGGAGGTACGAGGACAAGCAAGGCTTGGAGGCTACGATCCGACTACGTATCGGTGAATGGGTATTTGTTTATATATATATATATATATAATATAAAGTTTTATAGTTTCCACAAACACTTTTGGATTGATATTACGCTTTTCATGCCATATTTTATTTAATTTTAAAAGTGCTATTATATTGTTGAGATTTATAAATTGTCATGGCATGTTTGTATACCTTATACTTGCAAATCATGCATGCTTACATCGGTGTAGTACTCGCCCCGGGCCAGGGCCGAGCTTCAAGTGTATGTTCACATCGCACCACACCCTCACCTTGGATCCATTGTAGGTGCTAGTCCTATCCTAGGTTGCAATAGGCAACTAGGATTCGTATGTGAGGCACTTAGCACCGGTCTTCATGTGATTGTAGTACTAGAGCGTATATCATGATTACACCCAGTCCTGTTCATTTTAGAATCCCTTTGCATGAACTCGTGTGTTAGCATTGATTAATGAGCACCTAAGTTTCTTATGCTACGGTTGATATATTATGATTGGTGTATTTCTGGATTTATTGTTGATTTGCATTTGATTTCGTACTTATATGTAGTATGATTTTCTGGAAACTATACTTGTTTTATGGCGAGGGGTTAGTATGTTCAAAAAATAACTGTGTTTTATAAAACTTTGATTTTGCCCATTCACCTTTCTGTTTTTTGCCCCTCCAGGACTTAGTTAGCTAAATTTTTTGTGGCGTACAAGGGATCTCTGGCGGTTCTGACATATCCCTAGATAGATGTAAGAGCTTATTTCCGGTTGTGTAATAAGTACTTTAACTAGTATCGACTGCACTACTTATGTCGTATTGTCATCTATGCTCTAAACAGTTGTATTTTATGGGTTCTTCCCACTACTGCGCACTCTCTTTATTAGCTTAAATTAATGTTAGCTTTGGTTTAAATTTATCCCTATTTTTATGCATCACTTTCCTTTTTGGTTACATCACCTTCGGGTGTCGACCAACATACCTTGACTCTAGTCACGGTGTGTCAATTTGGTATCAGAGCATAGGTTTTGGCAGTCCTGCATTCCTCTTGTGTATAGGTCTTAATAATTTTTGATCTCTTATGTCAGAATCATGCCACCTCGTAGAGCACCACCTGTCCCTTTCGAGACAAACTTTCCTGATTTTGGGCAACTCGGTGAGGCTATCGCCAAAGCCATTCAGTCAACAATTCGTCCTCCTAAAGGACTACCTTAGAGACAGTATCTCATCTTCAGATAAATAATTTCTTGGGCAACGAGGGACCTGAGATATCCAAGGGTTGGATTGACCATGTTGAAAAGACTTTTCGCGTTATGCAGCGACATGGGGAATCTTCCTGCGGAAAGATGGGTTGAAACAGGGACATGGTTCTTTTTTCTAGGAGCAGAGTCATGGTGGGCTCAGGAGTCACGCCCGTTGTCTGCCCAGGATGCCATGAGCTGGGATGTTTTCGGGTGCCTATTTAAGGTCAGATTCACACCTCCTGAATACAAAGATCGAAAGAACGACAAGTTCACAGAGTTGAAGCAGGGTAAAATGTCAGTCACAGAGTATCACTGGAAGTTCACTGATTTATCTCGTTATTGTCCTGCTATTGCTGAAAATCCCAAAGAGATGTTTCGTTAGTTTAAGAAGAGGACTCATAAGCGACTGCGTTCTTTGGCGGCCTCTACTCCATGCTCCACTATCAAGAATTCTTTGAGATTTTGCTTCGTGTTGAAGATTTCGAAAATGGCCTTGATAATGATGATGATGAAAAGGATAATAATGATACTCAGAAGAATAACAATAAGGGGCAGTCATCTTTTGGTCCTCAAAAGACTCAAAATTTCAAGAGAAGCAATAACAATTCTAAATCGTCTAGCGGGGGTTCAAATTCCAATACAACTCGAAGGGGAGGCAATTTCACTGGCAGTTCATGTTTTCAAAGTCAAAAGAACTCCAACAACTCCGGTGCTCAGTTATGTCACAAGTGCAATAATTGCCACTACGGTGAATATAAGAGGGGAATAATGGATGTTACACATGCGGTTAGATGGGGCATAAATCTAGTAAATGTCTTCAGAATCAGAAAAATCAGCCTCCTACACTACCACATGCAGTTACTCTACGACAGATTTTAGGACCTAGTACCTACCAGCAGACAGGTTATTGGGGTGTTTTCCACTATCAGGGCGATATAGCCTAGTATCCGAGATGAGTGTATCAGTACCCACTTGTCGTTCCATATTACTAGGGCGACTATCAGCAGTACCAGGGAGGTTATACCCCGTATTGGGGTGGCAGAGCACAGTAGTATACTGGAGGATAGTATCAAAATCTCGATGTAGCTTTTACCAGTGGCAACTCGGGCAGGCAGACAAACCAAACCAACCAAGGTTGAGGCAATCAAGGACGTGGCAATCAGAATCAGGTAAACAGAGGTTGTGGAGGCAGATAGCAAGTGCAGGGTCACGTCAACAACATCACCATACAAGATGCTCAGAGTAATCCCAACTTAATCATGCGTACGTTGAATGTTCTAGGCCACTTTGCTAGAATTTTAATTAACTTGGGTGCTACTCACTCGCTTATTTCCCATATGTTTGCTCAAAAGACTCAACCTCACCCCACTCTCGTCGGTTATGATTTGGAATTCTTATGCCTAAAGGTGAAATTTTCTATGTTAGCTGGGAGTATAGGGGATGTCCTGTCCTCATCGAGGATGTAGTAATGCTAGCAAATCTTGTTCCCTTGGAAATTGTTGACTTCGATGTTATCTTAGGCATGGATTGGTTAGATTACAATTATGCTATATTGAATTGTTGCCAGAAAATTATCACATTTCATCAACCAAGTATGCCTATTGTAACCTTTGTCGGCGAACGGAGTGGTTTGAAACACGGAGTTATCTCTGCCCTGAGGGCGAAGCGAATGTTGAGAAAGGGTTGTCAAGGCTACTTGGCTCATGTAGTAATGACTGAGGATACTTCTGCTCATGTGGAAGGTGTTCGAGTAGTCAGACACTTTCCTGATGTTTTTCCCGATTATTTACCTACCACTGAATCGTGAAGTAAAGTTCACCATGGACCTAATTCCAGGTACCGACCTATTTCTCTAACTCCTTATCGTATGGCTCCTACGGAGTTGAGAGAATTAAATACCCAATTGCAAGAACTTGTTGATAAGGGGTTTATTCAGCCGAGCATTTCCCCTTGGGGAGCTCTAGTCTTGTTCATGAGGAAGAAAGACGGAATGTTGAGGCTATGTATTGATTACAAACAATTGAATCAGGTGACAATTAAAAAACGTTATCCGTTGCCTCTTATCGATGATCTTTTTTATCAGCTTCGTTGTGCTTGTACTTTCTCGAAAATCGATCCAAGGTCTGGTTATTATGAGTTGAAGATTAGAAGTGATGATGTTCTGAAAACAGCCTTCCGAACTTGATATGGTCATTATGAGTTTCTTGTGATGTCATTCGGGTTAACTAATGCTCCAATAGCTTTTATGGACCTGATGAATCAAGTATTCCGTTCGTACCTTGATAGGTTCGTAATTGTCTTCATTGATGACATTCTGGTGTATTCTAAGAACAAGGCCAACCATGTTAGACATTTAAGTTTGGTTTTAAAGAAGCTAAGGGAGAATCAACTGTATGCTAAATTTAGTAAATGCCATTTATGGCTGGATCAGGTGTCATTCCTAGGACACGTGATATCAGCTCAGGGTATTCTCATGGATCCTCAGAAGGTAGCAATAGTGGAAAATTGGGAGCAACCTCAGACTGTCACTGAAGTACAGAGCTTTCTTGGTCTTGTTGGCTACTATAGACGCTTTGTGAAAGACTTCTCAGCCATAGCACTGCCTTTGACAAAGTTGACCAGGAAATGAGTTAAATTTGAACGGGGTGATGATTGTGAACAGAGTTTTCAACAGTTGAAGTACTGTCTCACTCATGCACATTTCTGGCACTTCCCGATGACAATGGGAATTTTGAGATCTACAATGAGGCTTTTTTGAATGGTCTGGGCTGTGTGTTAATGCAACATGGAAAGGTGATCGTGTATGCTTCACGACAATTAAAGCCCTATGAAATAACCTACCATACTCATGATCCTGAATTGGCAGCTATTGTATTCACTCTAAAAATTTGGCGGCACTATCTCTACGGAGAAATGTGTCGAATCTTCACTGACCATAATAGCCTCAAGTATATGTTTACTCAGAAAGAACTTAATCTCCAGTAGCGTAGATGGATGGAATTAATCAGCGATTATGACTGCATTATTGAATATAACCCTGGTTATGCAAATACTGTAGTAGATGCTCTTAGCAGGAAATCTCACGGTTGACTTAATGCTCTTTATGCATGTTGTGTTCCTCTTCTTACCAACCTAAGATCTATTGGAGCGACTTTGGAAGTGGACTACCAGGGAGCCCTACTAGCCAACTTTCAAGTCAGACTAGTTTTTTTCTATCGTGTTCTCGAGGCTCAGATGAATGACTTAGAACCCCAGGAGTTAAAGCAAGTAGTGTTGAATGGCAATAGGGGAGATCTCAGAATTCGAAGACTTGATGGTATGCAAGGCGATCAAATGTATGTACCGAATGTGGAAGAACTAAAGAAAAAAATTCTCAATGAAGCACATATCTCAGCTTATGTGATGCATCCCGGGAGTACTAAAATGTATCATACCATCTGACCTTTCTACTATTGGCTAGGAATGAAAAGAGAAATTATTGAGTACATGAGTCCTTGTCCGGTCTGTCAGCAGGTGAAAGTGGAAAGAAACAATCCATTTGGGTTGCTACAGCCACTTTCTATACCTCAGTGGAAATAAGATGATATCATAATGGATTTCATGTACAAATTGCCTCGTACGCGTAATGGCTATGACGGTATCTGGGTAATTGTAGATTGGCTTACCAAGTCAGCATATTTCCTACCTGTTCATGCAAACTACCCGTTAAGTCAGTTGGCCGATCTTTTCGTTTATGAAATTGTCAAATGCCATGGTGTTCTAGTTAGTATTATTTCTGATTGGGACCCCAGATTTACTACGGAATTTTGGGTAGCTTTTCAAGAAACGTTAGGTTCGAGATTACTTTACAGTACAACCTATCATCCTCAGTCTGATGGACAATCCGAGGGAATTATTCAGACTTTGGAAGACATTTTGAGATCTTCAATCCTATAGTTCAGAGACAAATGGCACAAAGCCCTTACCTTTGATAGAATTCGCCTATAACAACAACTTTCACTCTAGCATTGGTATCACCATTTGAGGCGCTGTATGGGAAACCTTGTCGTACACCGTTGTGTTAGTTCGAGGTCAGCGAAAGAGTTTTGGTGGGCCCTGAAATTATAGATGAGACAACATAGAATATTCAAGTGATAAAGGGTAATTTGAAAGCAGCACAAGATCAACAAAAGAGTATAGCAGACAGACATTCGACTGACAAAGTATATGTAGTTGGAGATTGGGTCTTCTTAAAGTTGTCAATATGGAAGGGTGTTGTACATTTCGGGAAGAAAGGAAAGCTAAGCCCTCGTTACATCGGGCCATATCAGATCATTGAGCGAGTTGGTAAAGTTGCCTACCTACTTGATCTACCTCCAGAATTGTCAAGAGTGCATAATGTGTTCCACGTGTCCATGCTACGGAGATACGTCTCTGATCCGTCACATGTGATTCCTCCACAGCTGTTAGAGATTAATCCAGATTTGACTTATGATGAAGTTCTAGTGGTGATTCTTAACTAGAAAGGGAAACTTCTCAGAAACAAAACCGTTCCTATGGTGAAAGTCTAATGGAGAAACCACTATGTTGAGGAAGCTACCTGGGAGATAGAGGAGCATGTGTGAGACCTTTATCCACGTTTATTCTTTAACTATGATCCTCAGTAGTGTCGAAATTTCGGGGACAAAATTTTCTTAAGGGGGGTAGGTTGTGACTACCTATCCCTAATTTTCTATGTAAACTTCCTTCCCGAGTATGTAATATGACAATTATGCGCTTATTGGCAAAGTAGAACTAGACGTGGATAGTCATTCAACTTTTAATTTATTTTTCCTATCATCGTAATTAAATAGTACTCGCTGTTACGAATATATGAGGGCGAGGTAGACCCGAATTGGACTTGTAACGAAAAAGTTACATTTAGTTAAAGTACGTTAACAATGGATAGAATTGGACACGTGTGTGCTAATAATTTAGTGTAGGAAATACTTTTTTTGAAAACGAGACAGATTTCGTGTACCTTGAATTATACAAAATCTTATCACTTTCTCTCTTTAAAAATCAGGTCCCGTGACCTTATCTCACCGCCAATCAGCTTTTCCCCCATTTCTTCTCACCCAATTAGAGACCTCATTTCTATCCAATCAAAAGTTTTTCCCCCCCCCTCTCTCTCTCTCTTTCCTTCATGCCGAGCCTTTCTCTTCTCTCTGCAACACAAACATCATCATCAAACCTCATGGACCGGACCTCAAAGCACCACCATCATACTCTTCTCAGCACCACGAGTTCATCTGTACGACCCGATTCTAAAATGATTGAGGTTTGAGTTCTAACTTGGAGTAACTCGGATAACCCTAGTTCTAAAATGATTCTAAACCCTAGTTCTCCGATAACCCTTTGTTCGAGTTACAAGGTTTTGGATGGTCTAGATGTAACTACACAACTCCCTGAGGTCCCTAGCCTAAGTTTGAAGTCGAGCCAACATGTAAACACGTGGCTTTGGGAAGTTGGAGTTAGGGCCAAGACTTTCAAGTTGTTTTCAATCCATTTCCATCCACTTTTTGGATTTTAAAAGGTACAAACTTGTTCTTCTCTTCCCAAGTTTCATTTCCATATAAAGTACATCAAAAATGGTTGAGAAATGAGAAAGGTACGAAGTTTTAAAGGTTTTACAAAAATCCGGCCAAATTTTCCAGAATCTGGCGAACTAGACGACGGTGGATAGCAGCTGCGGAGCTCTACAGAAGAAGGAGGAGGAATATTCCATTAGGCTGATGGAATATTCTGACGTCGTTAGATTTAACAGAATATTCCTTCAAATATAACGGAATATTCCCTAGGGATCTGCCAGCGCATGGGCTTACGTGTAGCTGCGACCTAGCAGCGCGTGGAGGCGCGTAAGGGTGTGTGAAACCTCATGGTGGCGCATGGTAGACGTGAACAGGTCTGTGGCGTCGAGTAGAATATTTTCATATATTTAAATCCTCTGTTTAAGCAAACTATGGGGGATTTTCCTAGCCTTTTAGTGTATGTCTTAATTAATTAATTACTATAGTCGTTTCACATATAGGAGAGAATTATCCCGAAGAGGTACGAGGACAAACAAGGCTAGGAGGCTACAATCCGACTACTTATTAGTGAGTGGTCATTTGTTTTTATATATATGATATATAAAGTTTTATAGTTTCCACAAATGCTTTTTGATTGATATTACGCCTATCATGCCATGTTTTATTTAATTTTAAAAGTGTTATTATATTGTTGAGATTTATAAACTGTCATGGCATGTTTGTATACCTTATACTTGCTCATCATGCATGCTTGCACTGGTGTAGTACTTGGCCCGGGCCAGGGCCAGGCTTCACATGTATGTTCACATCGCACCACACACTCACCTTGGATCCATTGTAGGTGCCAGTCCTGTCCTAGGTTGCAAAAGGTAACTAGGACTCGTATGTGAGGCGACTAGCGCCAGTCTTCATGTGATTGTAGTACTAGAGCGTATATCATGATCACACCCAGTCTTATTCATGTCAGAATCCCTCTGCATGAACTTGTGTGTTAGCATAGATTGATGAGCACCTAATTTTCTTATGCTACGATTGAGATATTATGATTGGTGTATTTCTAGATTTATTGTTGATTTGCATTTGATTTCATACTTATACATAGTATGATTTTTTGGAAACTATACTTGTTTTACGGCAAAGGGTTAGTATGTTCAGAAAATAACTGTGTTTTATAAACCTTTGTTTTTATGCACCAACCCTTATGTTTTTCACCCCTCTAGGACTTAGTTAGCTGAATTCTCTGTGGCATACGAGGGATCTCTGGCGGTTCTGACACATCCCTAAATAAATGTACAAGGGATCGATTGCACTACTTATATCGTACTGTCATCTATGCTCTGAACAATTGTAATTTATGGGTTCTTCCCACTACTGTGCACTCTCTTTACTAACTTAAATAAATGTTAGCTTTGGTTTGAATTTATCCCTATTTTTATGCATGACTTTCCTTTTTGGTTACGTCACGTTTAGGTGTTGGCCAGCATGCCTTGACTTTGGTTGGGGTGTGTCACTTGTACTACGGACAGAAAGGTACAGAAGGAAAGGAACACGTTTGGCTTACGAAAGCATTTAGGTGATATCACGATTTGGCTTTTGAATTAAAGCGATTATATTTTTTTATATAATGTTTCTATTTTGAATCAATTTGCTCCATCGTGTTCTCTTATACATATTGGCATCCTTGTGGTAGAAGACTGATATTACAATTCTTATACAACCTTTTCTTTTAATCTCTTTCAAGTATGATGTCAGGTTTTTTGAGATTAATTGAATATCGAAGGGAGTCATGAAGGAGATTATTAAATTAACGCGATTTGTTGGCAAGACTCAAAGCTTGAATCAGGTTATCATAATTTTGTCAGTTACTACTAATTAATCCATGTGACATTTGTATTGTTTTAGGCTTGAGTTTGTCAATGTCATGTCAACTAAGCAAGCCGTAATAGCTTAGTTGATGTTGGGATTGTGGTTTTAAGTTACTTCGATCAACATTTCATCTTAATTAGAATAAAAGGGATAATCTTCTTCCCTTTAGGTGTGGATTATTTCTTTTGTTTTAATTAAGATGGCATAGTATGGGTTTTATTTCACAGGAGCTTGTGAAAGCTTCATCTTGCCCATAGGTGTTGAAGTTTATTCATGATGGTAACTCTTGTGAGATATAATCCAGTACTGGAAACTACTTAATTTGCTTGTTCGTAGGTGCAAATTAACCTAGTTTCATGAAGTTTTATTAGGGATTAAGTTCCATGTTTTCAGTTACAAATATTTTCACCATGAGCTCCATTATAGATTGTGGTTTTAAGGCATGGAAATCGGTTGCATTATGATGTATTTTGTGTCTCTTCATGAGACTTGTTGATGCAAAGTATTGGACCCATGAAGGTTAATCAAGGATTTCTAAGGTATGCATTGCTTAAGTAGTATACTTGTAAATTTTTTCAATTTGAACTATGATGTCGATTTAAAGGATGAAACTTGACTACTAGAGTTTCCTTTGGACATCAAAATTGAAATGATATGAAATTGAATTTGTTATGGATGCATAGATTCATGATAGATGCACATAAATGTTTATGTCAGATTGCATGTCTTGACTAAAATCGGATGAAGGACAAATCTAACGGCCCAAATGACCTGAATTTTTTATATGTTCTACATATGTATGCCTACTAAGTTATTGCAGATTTTCATACTTTTTTGCCATGTATTGTAATTATGGTAAATTTACTAGTAAACCATGCTAATATAGACAATTTTGCTGGTAGATTGTGTTGGTCTTTTGAGAAGTCACTTTAGACTACTATTTTGATCTAAAATGTCTCTATATTGTTATTTTGTGAAGATTAGTATGTCTAGTTTGATCTATATAATTTTGGTAGCGACCAAGCTTATAAATTAATTATGGTAAATTCTGAAGTAAGTGTAACTTATTGCTGAAATTCTGTTTGACAACTTTGTGTTGGCTTTGGTATCTATTTTATTATGTCTAAAATATGAAGTAATTTTATTTTGGTATATCGTTGAAAGAATGTATTAATGAGTGTTTGCCCAATTGTGAGAATTAGTGAAAAATTGGGCTTCACACTCATTAACTTATTTGTAATAAATGTATAAACTTTGAAAGCTTAGTGGGAGTTGTTCTAAAGTTTTAAGGACTTACTATTAAAGTGATTCTATCTTCCATGAGTATTTGTTTTGGTTGATGAAATTGGAATTAAACCATGACTCGAATGACAATAATATGTTTAAGTTACATGAACGAGTACTTGGTGTATGTGTATATTTTTTATGTTACTTGCAATCATTTGGATGCCTTGATTGATTATTTGTTAATCTTTATAAAGAATTTTGAGGCTCATGAGACTTAGCATAAATATGGAATTATTAATACAAACAAGATGATTGTTGGATGCCTGATTTTGTATAAACAGTGGTGAATGTCTAAGTTGTACCTTTCATTGAAATTATGCTATTTATGCGTCAAGGAAAGGTTAAAGAAAGGCAATTTTATAGTGGCATGCATTCATTGACTAAGTAAGGGTGTTCCCACAAGCATATTTCAAAAGTATGATTTAAGTATTGATTTCCAAATTAAGTGATGATGTTGCAGATCAATGTGAGCTTGAGTTTCATGTTAGTAATGCCTTACATTTACAGATGACCTATAAGGTATGTATGGTTTTTTTTAACCCATGCATTCAGTTTAATCTCTGGTTGGATTCATCGAGTCATATTTTTATGTGTTGGTTAATTATTAGAAGACTATATATTTGATATCAAGTTAATTAAAATATATTTTAAATCATATGGAAGGGTTAATCTTCTTGCTCGTAGGTGTGGTTTGATTCTTTTGGTTCAACTTAAAATAGCATGACATGTTTTGTATGTTGTATTAGTTGTGAGGGTTTTTTTTCATCTTGCTC
Source organism: Pyrus communis (assembly GCF_963583255.1). NCBI lineage: Eukaryota > Viridiplantae > Streptophyta > Magnoliopsida > Rosales > Rosaceae > Pyrus > Pyrus communis. Next base: position 24,907,899 of record NC_084806.1, on the reverse strand, counting down.
ATAAGTGTTGAAAATTTTCTCAAGAAAGTAACTGATATGGTATATGACCAGTGTCAAAAACATGTTAATTCATCTTGCTCGTAGGTGTTGAATTAATTATGTTTTATGATTTTTTTTGTTTTATTTGCAACTGCAGTAAAAGTTTGGGTTGTGTCAACCCAACAACCTTGTTAGTTCCATGTTGAAAGACTTATTTGACTAAAACTTGTATCAAGGATAGGATTTTATCACAACTACATGCCCATTAAAGTGACTTTAACTTCCAATCTCAAGTATAAATATAAATATTATATTCATAGACCGGTGGGAGAATGTTGGAATTATTCCAATATAAATCAACCTTAAATGGTCTACAATGTATAATAGGAATGTAATATTGGATATTAACATAGATATTGTGATTTGATCTCCTAAGGTATCAATCTTATATTAGGTGTCTTGTAATACAAGTAAGATTGATGGAGTCCTTGATTATATGTGATTATGATTCTTAACTGATAGGCTAAAAAAGTGGGATTTGGGATTCTTTTATGTACAGAACCTTAATGCCTTAGCCAGTATAAATACTAATTAAGGTCCCTGCAAACCCTAGATACACAAAAAATGCTTTAGATAAAGTAGTTGTATCCGGCTAGGTGCATTGTAAAAGACTTTGGGGTTGCCTTAGCCTTCATCCTCTATGCTTGGTCTCCAATGGCTATGGTTTCATGATCAGGTCAGCCAACTCCTTGTTTTTTGTTTTAATTATATAACCACGTAAAGTTTACATATAAGAGAGGAGACTACTAAACAAGAGCTGGGAACCGACCTAATTAACTCAGTTCGATTTGATCTGATATTTTGCATTCTTCTTTTCGAGCTGTATAGCTTCATAAGCCAACTCAAACTGGCTAAGCTAGAGATATGTTTACAACCTTTGAAAAGATGTTGTATATGTTGGCCTTTTACTTCAACTCCTATAGATAACGAGTTTGATATCAAATTATTATGATGAGTGCATTGTGCAACTTAGTTAAAATCTTCCACCCTTTAGTACAATTAATATTATTTTATTAAAATTGAAACTAATCACCTTTTAGCACCTTATCGGATAGTTAGGGCTTATCTAACTGATTAGGTTTTACCTTATGAGACATTGTCAATAGATACACGAATAATTAAGTGAAAGGTACCCCCAAGAAACAAGTAGTAAATCAATTTTGATGGTTATGTCTTAAATTATGAAAACATGAATTTGAGTTGTTTTCCTTTATGAATTTGTGTTTACACCAGACCTTATATGACGCAGCAAAAGAGAAAAGGTTACACGCAACCTTCTCCTTGATCTTAGCCCCCTACTGATGACAATTAGCCAATGGAAAAAACATTTCATAATTCAAGGAAGTTTACATCAAAGAGTCAACCTAAAAGCTGAGTTTCAAGGCACATTAATAGGCAGCAGCATGGGGTTGACTGTAGCAGTAGACACAAACATGTTGCAGCTGAAAAATAGGATTGCTACTGCTGCATTTCGTTCAAGAATCCCCTTTAAGATGGATCTAGGAGATTAATGGATCCAAGCTTGCCATGAAGGTGCTGAAACTGAGTAGCAGCCAAGGCTTTGGTAAATAAATCAGCTAATTGATCATGGCTATGAGTAAAAACTATTTGAATAACCTTGGAATGAACTTAGGCTCGCACATAATGACAATCTACCTCAATATGTTGGTGCGTTCATGGAAGACTGGATTGGATGTAATGTACATCGTAGCTTGGTTGTCACACATGAGGGACATCAGTGCATTGCTAGAGAACCCCAAATCAAGAAGGAGACCCTTGAGCCATAAAAGTTCATAAGAGGTGGACGTCATTGCCCTATATTCAGCCTCGTCACTTGAATGAGCTATAAAGTTTTGTTTTTTGCTTTTCCAAGTGACAAAATTTGCACCAACGAAAGTACAATAACCCGTGGTTGACCTTCAATCAAGAGGAGTTACACACTCAAATCTGCGTCCATATAGCCTTGAATTTGCGTTGAACCATTATTTTTCATGAGAATGCCATGCCTAGTAGACCCCTTGAGATACCGTAATATCCTCTTGACAATTTGGTGATGGTTAACAATGGGAGCATGCATAAATTGGCTAACAAGACTCACGGCATAAATGATATCGATCCTGATTATAGGAAGATAAATAAGTTTGCCAACTAACCATTGGTAATAACTTACATGAGTGAGAGATTCGTGTTCTATGTCCATCTTTAACTTGCAATCCAAAAGGGTAATGGCAGGTTTGTATTCAAGCATATCGGCCTCTTGAAGAAGGTCCAACACATATTTTCTTTGATTCAAGAGCAAACCCTTGTGAGAGGTTGCCATCTCAATACAAAGAAAGTTGTTTAACTTTCCAAGATCTTTGATAGCAAACTTTGTCTGGAAAGACCGTTCGAGAGAAATGATTTCATCCATATTATCCCCAGTAATGATAAGATCATCGACATAAATCAACACCACCAATTTACCTGCAGACCTAATTCGAATGAACAATGATGAATCTGCGTTCCTTCTAGAGAACCCTACCTCTTCTAAAACCGAGCTTAACTTTGCGTACCATGCCCGAGGGGAATGTTTAAGCCATAAATGGCTTTGTGGAGCTTACACACTAGACCATTGTGAAAGGCTTGAAAGTGTCATTGAGGCAACTATATGTATACCTCATCTTTAAGTTCTCTATGCAAAAAGGTTTTTTTTTTTTAACATCCATTTGAAACAAGGACCACCCTTGGTTAACTGCCATGGAAAAAAGAACGTGAACTGTATTCATCTTGGCCACGGGTGCAAAGGTCTCTTTGTAGTCCGCCCTGTAGGTTCGAGTAAAGCCTTGAGCCACCAATTGTGCTTTATGGTGCTCAATAGATATGTCCGAGTGAAACTTGACCTTGTAAACCCACCTACTACCCACGACTTTCTTTATATGAGGAAGTTAAGCAATGCTAAGTATGGTTGTCACTTAAAGCACATAATTCTTTATCCATAGCTTGTCTCCATTAGGAATGAAGATTAGCTTCATGAAATATGTTGGGCTCTCGGTGGTTTGAGAGGGAATTGAGGAAAGATGTATAGAAGGGTCGTATGCAAGGGAGTTGAAGAGAGGGTACCTTGTTGCATATATTTCATAATCTAACAATTTGGGTAGAGGCTTGTGTGCCCTGGGAGGATTTATGCGTGCTGGTGGCAGTTGAACCTCTCGGTGACTAAAAGGAGTAGTGGAAGCTTCTTCATGTGACTGTGAGGCATCACATGAACTCAAGGGAAGAGATTATGGTAGGTGCTCAGAAGCAGGAGCATAAGAAACATTACAAGGAAATAAATCCAAGTTAGGATCAACATTAGAATTAGGTAGCGGAAACAAGTCAGCCCAAGTTTCCCCCTCACCTAAACTTGTATATTCTTTGTGAAAGAAAGGAATAGACTCCTCAAATTTAACAACTTTGGACATCATAATTTTGTTAGTAATAGGATTAAAGCACTTGTATCCTCTCTGAGTTGAAGAATATCCAAAAACAAACATTTAACCAAGCAAGGATCCAACTTATCATGATATGGTGCTTGAATGTGCACAAAACATGTATATCCAAACAATTTCAAGTGTGACAAATCTACGAATCTATATTTAAGAACTTCTAGAGGTGATTTAAAATCCAAAACTTGACTTGGGAGTCAGTTTATCAAATATATGGCAGTGAGCACTCTTTGAGACAAGAATTTCTTAGGAATGCTCATGTGAAGCATGAGTGAACACGTCTTCTCGAGGAGATCTTTATTTTTCCTCTCGGCCACCAACCCCCCCTCCCGGTTTTGTTGTGGGGGTGCCAATACAACTAGGTTGATGAAATATGTCATGCTTGCTCAAATATTGTGACATGTTGCTGGACATGTATTTGGTGCCATTATCCAATCTTAGTGTTTGAAATTTGGAATCAAAGTGAGTTATGACAAGGTTGTGAAAATCTTTGAACATGCTAACAACTTCACTTTTAAATTCAAGAGATATAGCCAAGTGATTCTGGTGAAATCATCAACAAATTTCACAAAATACTTATAGCCATCAAAAGATTCATTAATTGGACCCCAAAACATTTGAATGTACAATTTCAAAGGGCTTGCTTACTAGCTCTAGACAAGGAGGAATTAAATCGTAGTCTAGAAATTTTGGAAAAGTTACTAGTGTCACACTTGATAAGTGTTTGACACATACTAGGAAATGACTTTGACAAAATAAGTGCAGACGGATATGCTAGGCATTGATGCCACAAATATGAGTCTTGGGGTTGCTTTGAACTTGGAATTGAACTAACTTAAAGGCCCTTGGATAATGGGAGCTCCCTTGGCAAATAATAGGGACCATTGAGGAAGAACCCTTCACCAATTGTCTTCCCGGTAACTGGGTTGTGAAAAATCACATTATGAGGTAAGAAAATTGTAAGGCAGTTTAGTGTTTTGTTGATTTTTCCTATGGAAAGAAGTTGAAACAAAAAGGTAGGAACATATATGGCTGTTGACTCAACTTGTTATATATCAACCTAATTTTTCCTCTACCCATAACTAAGACTTTTTCCATTTGCATCCGACACTTGGAATAACGTTGTTTTGGAAATCAAGCAAGTTCGTTGTTTGGTTTTTCATGTGGTTAGTGGCACCTAAATCAATGATCCAACAATCATGCACACGACTAGTATTTAGAGTAGTAGAAAAGGCATTGAAGATACCTGGGGTTGCTTCATGTGGTACTCCCTTAGCCTCCGTTAGAAACCCTGCAAATTTGCCAAGTAGGGCACGGTGGTCCTCAGAATCAGTCCCCGCTGTCTTTTCACTTTCACCATTCCATTTTTGGCATTGAAGATCAAAAGCAAATTCATTGATTAGAGCAACAGGGTTTGAGGTAAAATCCAACAACCCATCATTTGAAGTTGTGGCTGTAAGATTAGTTAATGTAAATGCTGCATGATTCGCCATATGGCTGACCTTGTATGGAGAACTTTGAGTAATCTTATCGGTCCCTTGATGTCCTTGGTAAACTTTGGTTTCAACTCGGGATAAAGGATCCAGTAATGATCCTTTGTCTGCCCAATTCCAAGGCAGTGATTGCACTTTAAGTCAAGACGTTTACCTTGTAGACCTTGACCTCAGATGGCTTATGGTTTGAAGAATAAGCTTGCGATTATCTCGTGATGACTTTGGTGTCGAACTTTATGACCCGTCTTCTAACTTCTTCATGTTGGATGGTGGCACATACGCTAGAGAAAAAGGGAAGCTCTGAATTCATCAAAATGTGACTCCTTAAGTCTTCATACTTCAAGCTCAAGCTTGCTAGAATCTGGAAAATTTTATCCTCCTCGAGTCCTTTTAATAACACCGTAGTGCCTACGGTACAATGTTGATAGACATCTAACTCATTCCACATAATGGTAAGATCACCAAAATGTTGTATGAAGGACTTGACTTCTTGTTGAAGAGCTGCAACGTCCCTCTTCAGTTGAAAAACCCAAGTCGAGTTGTTTTGATTGCCATACGTTTCCTTCACTTTGTTCCATAAATATTGTGAGGAATCAAAGTAGCTGAAAATTTCAGCAATTTTCTTCTCCATGGAATTTAGCAGCCATGACATAACTAATTGATCATTGCACAACCATGTTTCACAATTTGGCTACGTAACTTTAGGTGGATGACTCCATTGATGAAGCCGAGCTTGGCTCTTCCACTGAGAGCCAAAGTAATTGCTCTTGACCAAGAAAGATAATTAAACTCATTCAAAAAAGCTGAACTGAGCCTTTGATTTGTGATGATATCAACCTCAGAGAAGTTTGTAGGAGGTGAGGCAAGTGTGCTCTCAGCCTGTTGATTTACTGAATTTTCTTCCACCATGTTGTTTGCTTAGAAGAATGAAAAACCACTATGCAGAGTCAGCCTTAAGAAGGACAAGGCTTTGATACCAAGTGGAAAAATGAATTTGAGTTGCTTTCCATTATAAATTAGTGTTTACACTAGACCTTATATGAAGCAGTAAAGGAGGAGAGGTTACATGCAACCTTCTCCTTGATCTTAGGCCTTTACTGATGACAATTGACCAATGAAAAAAGCATTCCTTAATTCAAGGAAGTTTACATCAAAGAGTCAACCTAAAAGCCTAGTTTCAAACAACATTAATAGGTAGCAGCATGGGGCTGACTGCAGTAGTAGGCACAGAGGTGCTGCAGCTGAAAAATAGAATTGCTACTAGTGCATTTTGTTCAAGATAAATCAACATGCTGTTAGTGGTTGAGTTTCGTGATGAGAGAGGAAATCCTAGTCTTTAGAGTTCTTTAATTCTGATTTGGGAACCAGCTGCTTTGAGATATGCTCTAAAATTTGCATTGTAAAAGATTTATAAGTACGTCCTTGTTAAAGACAACTCCAAACTAGTTATTGAGTCAGTTGTGGGTTGGTGCGTGTCACGCCCCAGACCCGGGGTTGGCGGAAAAACTCAAACCCGAATCCAGTGTGTGAGCTAAAAATTAAATTAAATAAAAGGAAGTTGAAGCAGGGTGAAAAACATGATTCCTCTTATAAAAAGAATCGAGAATTCTTTACAAGGCTAAAAATAAATAAACACTAAAAGAAAAATGGCCTCTGGGCACAAAATTAGGGACACAAATGAGGTGTTTGTGTTTGTTTAAACATCAATAGGGTGGAACAATGCTCATTCCGTAATGGGCACCATGTATTGTGCCTAATGTGAAGAAAAATAGACACAAACACATTATTGGGCACATAACCATAACTTTTGTCCACTTAAGGTCAGCAATGGAAATTTTTTATTAATTTGCAATGACACCATCAATGTTATTGTGCCTTGTAATTTAATATTTTTAAAGTACAAGTAAATTTTTTGTGCACTTTGTTCAAAATAATGTTTAAAACAAAATAAAAAACACTTTCCTCAATCTTCACACCTCACACTGTCCTTTTCCATGCGTCTAACCCCACCTTTTCCTTAGTTCCTCTGCCTCTTCTTTCTCTCTCGCTCTCACTTTCGCTTTCCCAATCGAACCAAGCCTCTCTTCTACCCTAGGCTCTCTCTCTCTCTCTCTCTCTCTCTCTCTCTCATTTTCCCCAAATTTTGCAGTCGGTGGTATCAACGGCTATGTGGGATTTGGTGAGGGGATGGGTTATGAGAGAGATCCTTCGACTTGTAGAGAGGGAGGGAGAGAGTCGGTATGTGATAATCTCCAATCCCTTCCGTGCGATTTCTCTAATTTGAATCTCGGATGGTTCCTCAGGGAGGGCATATTTGTGGGTTTTTGGTTTTTAGGGTTTCATGTTTTGGAAATTTTCTTTCTTTTTTGGGTATAAATATCGGGATTTTGGGGGGTTTTTACAGTAGTAGGTTTTTTGGAAATTCAAATTCTTGCATTGGCAAATCCAGGTAAAACCCTTCAATTTCATTTTGTTTTACCTTTTGAGGTATGATTTTATAGAAATTAACGGTTGGAATTAACTTTGGTAATCTTGATTTTGGTTTGGTTTAGATGAGTCCACCTGCTATGGTGAAGATAGAAGATGCTAAATTTTGCTTGGTAGAGGTAAATTTTGCTCAAATTTACTTATTTGTTATTGTGAAAAGTGTTTATCTTACATTGTCAGTCCCAAGCCCGGATAAAGGAGGAGGGGGAGTGCGTCAGGTAGTCGACATCCGTCACTTCTATCTTACGTCGAATCCTTGGGATGTGATCATACCAGCTCACATGCACCAGATCCCATCCGAACTCCGAAGTTAAACGAGTTTGGGCGAGAGTAGTACAAGGATGCGTGACCATCTGGGAAGTCCTCGTGTTGCATCCCCCACAGCCGACCCCACCTGGTGGGAAAAGGCTTTGTTGTGTTGTTGTTGTGTTGTTATTGTGAAAAGTGTTGTCAGAAGTGTTGGCAGCTGCCAAAAGTTTCATGCCAACAGATGATCGTTTTAAGGTATATGTGTTGCCTGTTGTTTCCATCACTCCACTCTATGTCTGGTTTAAGTTTGATTTTGCATACCTTGCTTTTTTCTTTTGGCTGGTCCATTGCTAATTGACACTTTAACAGGTCGTTAAAGAAGATATGAAGGGAAGGTTAAAGAACACCAATATGAAGCCTCTAAGTCACTCATCATACTTAAGATTGCAAGGTCTGTGTCAAATTTTTTATGATGCAGATGAGAAGTTGCATGTTTTGGATGAATTGTCTATTTCTGATTTGAAGTCATTCATTCTCGAGCTTTGTTCCCAGGTACACTACACAAATGTGCCTATATTTGTTACAGGTTACTGTTGTCAATTTGTGAAACTCAAGTTCTTAACATCATCCTCCAGCCGGGTATATTTTCATGAGAAATCCATGCGGTTCAGGCTTCTTGACCTCATGTTCTTTCACTTTGACATGTAACTTGATAAGTGCAGAGTAGTATGTTCTAGTGAGAGAATCAGAGAGTTACCCAATAGTTAATTTTGACTTTTATTTAAAACTAATTTTTTATATTTGATTTTAGAATGATTCATTTGTTTATTTTTTGTCAAAGCTCTTAGAATTAATTTAATTCAGGCATTTGCTTCAGCTTACTCTCCCCTTAATGTGTGAAGCTATACATTGAGGGCCTTTGCCATGGAAATTTGTTAAGAGGACGAAGCAATTACCCTGTCAAATATATTCAAATCGAATTTTTCCGTACCACCATTGCCTATCGAGTTGAGGCATAAAGAGTATGTTATTTGTCTTCCTCCTGGTGCTAACCTGATTAGAGATTCCAATGTGAAGAATAAGTCGGAAACGAACTCTGTGATTGGGGTAACTCAAAATGGAACATTTTCGTTTCGGTTTCCCTTTATGAAGGTGTACTGTCTTTGTTTGTACGTTGATATTCTTCCCTTGGTTGTGGTTTCATATTGCAGCTGTATTTTCAAGTTGAGCAAGAAGCAGGGATTGAGTCAATCTTATTGAAAGCATTGATAGATCTTTTCGATGAAATTGTGGAGCCACTTTTCAATCAACTAAGGTGATTTTATTTGAGACTGATACTTTTACTTACTGCCTAGCAAAAGATTCTGGGATCTAATAATAATGTTTTCAAATATATTTGAATATATGTTCATATAATTGTCTGCTATTTCTGGAAATAGGACAAAGGAGCAGCTTGGATATGTTGTTGAGTGTGGCCCACGGGTAACATACCATGTATATGGTATTCTCTCAATTCCTCTCTCAATTGATGCTAAAGTATTTGTTAAAATTCTTAGATTTAGGGTTTGGATAAATTAATTTTAGGGGTTTTGATTGTGGTAGAAATGTTTTAGTATTTCTCTGCACATTGCAAAATTCTGGTACTATTTGAGAGTTTTGGTGTTGCAATAAGTCCAGTGTTTGGCTTAGATGTGGGGTGTAAATCTGAATTCATGTATTTCTTTACAATTTTGATATCCTCAGATCAAGTTTATGAGTTCTGCTGTAAAAACCAAGCACCCCATTTCGTTTTTTTCAAAGGCTTCCTAAAAGCTTGGTTTGACAGTTGCTAGTCCATATTAAATTGGAGGAGTTAGTTTTGATTCCACCCGTCCCCCATTATCTCAATTATTTTGTTGTTAACTTTTGTTTTATGGTGTGGCAGCATTGAGAGAAGAGAATTTAGTAATTGGATCTAGGTAGAGATGCATGAGGATTATCTTTCAATTTCTTTTTCTTTTAATAATTTTGCCTTTTATGCAAGTAGGTTGTTGATGAACACTAACCAATGGACGGGCACCAAGAAGAGTGTAGCCATGAGGATTATCCTGATATGTTCACTCAAATAAAGTTTCTACACCTCAATGGCTTGGAGGTTCTGTTTTCTGTATGTGCTGGAGATCAGAATATTTTGTTGCAACTACTTTGCAGCTGATTATTTTTTCCGTAACGCATGATATGAATTTTCATGCCAGAAAGTAAATAAGGAACTTGCGTAAATTTGTTTTCTCTATTAGGTTGGAAGTATGTACTAAGGATTTTTATAATTTCTTTATTTTTAGGTTGGAAGGAAACTTGGGTTTTTTTTTTTAAATTGTAATTTGTTTTTTTTTTTAAATATTCAAATGATAGGGCACGATTACAAAATTGTGCCATCATGGATGGAAAAAGTGATCTGACAACCTTGTTAGAGAAAAGGCACAAAAAGACTCTTTGCTCACCTCTCTGAGCACAAAAAGCTATATGGTGCCCATTGATCAAAGGTGACGCCCATAGAGGGCACATATGGAAATATAGTTGCTGCACTTTGCAATTGGTATATGAGCACAATTGTTGGTGCTCTTTGGTCTCAAAGGGCACAAATAATTTATTATGTGCAGTGCCCATATTTTTTGTAGTGAAATATTCTTGCCTCACATCTAATTTGATCTCATCTCATCCACCATTTCGACTTAGTTCCTACACCTGCATAACAATAGAGGGATGAGCTTCAACAACTTAGTAGGGACATAACCTTACCATTGTAATTGACAATACTAAATTAAGTGTCAAGAAATCACAAAACCAAATATCAAAGTATTATCAGTAACAATGCATGTGCAATGCAATATACTCTTCATCTTACCCTATATTTAATATAATAAAACACGCGGAGCTGCAGGTCCCATACCTTGCATTTTACCTCTGCAATGGTGGTTGGAATGTTCTGTTATACAAATTAACCCCCAGTAACTCAATGATCCCAATTTCCTTTTTGTTAGTCATCTTGCTTAAACTCTTCATCGCCAGCCCCGAATTACCCTTAAAGAATCCGTGCACTGTAGGCTCGCCTGAGACTTGGTACCTACTAAAAGTTTGACTCAACTACACAAAAGATCCATTCCAATTACCCTCACTTCCAATTCCTTTCTCAAGACCGAACCTCCAACCACATAATACATCATGAATGATGCACTATTAATTTCATTTCATATTTCACATATATCATCAATGAGCAACATTCCAACAACAATTCACAATCACAATTCTATGAACTTTCAAATGAAGCAATGATACGCATAACCAATTATCATCCAATCCCAATCAGTCAATCAATATTAACAATAATATAATACTTCCCGGAATTTAATAAAATCAAATTCCGTAAAGGTCTGCCGTATTTCTCCTACCTAGA